>NC_133536.1:114652554-115325470 GCF_048544455.1 Silene latifolia | reverse complement strand
AAGAAGTAGATTTTCTAGAATCGTTCTAGGCAATAAAGAACAATGAGAGATATTTATAACGGAAATTGAGTATACTTGCAATCATGACATGTGCAAGAAGGATAAGTCCCGCACACTGTGAAAACAGTGGGAGCTATTCTTAGGCTAGAGGGCCTATGTCTTGATTGGATCTCGACACGTACTCAGAAAGTTTTGTAATGCAAATGTGTACATTACAAAGGAAAACGAGTATGTATTAAGGTTGGGTAAGGTACAAGAAGTTGATAAAACCTACTAACCAAAGCCTTCTCAAAGGCTAAACATGATGAGTCATGTCATTTCAATTGAATTGAAATGAACAACTACATACAAGATCAAATTAGATTATAGAACATGAAATAGTAATCAGGCATTGACTATTCATATGTGATAATCGCATTTGTCGTTCGAGTTTTACTTTAAAACTCTTTTGTTATACTTTGTTACATCCAAACGGGTTGTATAGACAACATTGAACCCCGTTAAAGTGAACCCGGATTAACATAGTACTAGCCCATAGCCGCTTGTATGAGGTGACGTCTCGAAGTGACTAGAGTGTGATACGATTGATGGCAAGTTCAAGTGCCATAGAGTCATGTAAGATGACTAGTCGATCACATAGGCAGACTGTTAGGAACACTTTGTCGGGCAGTGACCGCTTATAGAGTTCTGGCAAATTTATATAGCCTGGTCGTGGCGAGAGCTACTATAGTATTCTAATGAGTCGATTCTTTTGACTAAAGACTGTTCGCCTAAGATGACACAGTTTCAGATTAACTTTGATTTGTGTTACTACGACCTTCGTAAATGGGGTCAAATGGGCATATTTTGGGTTATGATGGTTGTGGCTAGTCGAAGGGAATAAGTGCGATAGGAATTGTCCACCCCCTTGTGAGGGTTAAAACAATATCTCAGGGCCACTCGAGGAGTAATGAACTGGAAATACGTGGCCACGCTCGGAATGAATCCATGGTGGATAAATCCGGTCAATCAGTTATTCTCCAGATCGAGGAAACCACTCTCGATATGATCACATGCAAGTACGACCCGAAAGACACCTTGCATTGAGTGGGAGATAGTAATAGGACAAGAGAATTGGTGACGCACACTTGTCGAGGACAAGTGGGAGATTGTTGGGAAATGTGTCCTCAACAATAGTGCGATCACATGATCTAAATATCATTGTTTAAATCTCATTATAAGAATACGAAAGGGATGATACATTCCATATATATAGTCAACTGGTCCACACATATCGGTAATGATTGGCTAGCTAGAGTTTGACATTACTGTCGTGCGACGGTGGTGATCAGTTGATCCCTTGAGGTCACACCTAAAGGACGATTCCCTTAATTGAAAAGGTTAATTAATTGTATGCTGATACAGATTAATTAATTCCTTAAAATTGAACAAATTATTATCTTAAGAGAGAAAATGACATCTTATTATAATGTGATTAAATGAGATTTTATTTAGTAATTTAAGAAGTTATATTACTAAAATTAATCGGTGTTTGCGAAACACGCGAGATGAGAATGATAAGTTAGTTATAATTACAAGATATTGTGAATTATACTAACTAGTAATTAAATGACCATTTTATGAGAAAGTAATTTTATATTAGTAGTCAATTTGTTAAATATGATTTATTTAATTTGTAAATGATATTTAATTTGTTAAATATGCATTTTAAATTAAAACATGACATAAGACATGTCACATGTCATATGACATACAATTGTACAATTGACAAAAATAAAATGGACTCCATATTACACACATAAAACCGAAATTGGTGGGCATTGTGAGATGTTTTGTCTTTTTCCATTTGTCTTATTCATTTGTCCAAATTGCATGATAGTGACATGACAATGGAAAAGACTTACACCTAGTTGTCTTGTGAAGACAAAAAGAAAAAGAATTATGGTCTATTTTACCTAGAGGCCACCGGTTTTGTGAGCTTAATTAGAGAGTTTTTTCTCAATTTTTCATTCACTTTCTAATGTTCTAAGAAAACAGAAAAACTTCTCTCTTGTTCTTCACAAAATTCATTTTTGTGAATCTAATTTGTTTAAATCAAACACTAATAATACTAAAAGTAGTATATGAGTATTAGTAATAGATTTTAAGGTAAACTATATTACAAACATCTAGTACATGTTTATTTGTGGGTTTAAGGGATTGTCTTGGGTGAAACTAATTGGAGGGCTTCTATTTTGAGGTCATGTATATTCATCCAATATGGAAAGCTCAAGAACTAACAAGAAGGAGATCTTGTTGGTGCCCAATATGACCGAAATTTATTTGGTGAGAAATTGATTTTCTTATCTCCTTTTATTTTAGTTTGCATACATAAGATCTAGAATTTATTTTATGACTAAATAAATTTGAAACATATAAGAATATGTTAAGTAATGAGATATAGATTTCCTTCAGTGCAGACAAGAAATGTGATTGCTATGCTTCAAGGCAATTGAAGCTTTATGAGGAGAATTATCCAACGCATGATCTAGAGTTGGGTGCGGTTGTGTTTGCTCTCAAGATTTGGAGGCACTATCTTTATGGGGCGACCTTTAAGGTGTTTTCAGATCACAAGATTCTCAAGTACATCTTCACTCAAAAGGAGTTGAACATGAGACAGAGGAGGTGGATGGAGCTGATTGGGGATTATGACATGGATATTATATACCAAGAAGGGAAAGCTAATGTGGTTGCAGATGCCTTGAGCAGCAAGAGTGTGCATTCTCTTTGCACAACTATGTCTTTGATGAGGTTGAGAGATGAGGTAGGTAAGATGGAGATACATATGTTACAGAGAGGGGATGCTAGAGGGGATTTGACAGTGGCGCCAGACCTTTATGATGATATTCGCAGGAAATAAGCTTTAGATCCCAAGATTGAGGAGTGAATAGCTGGAGTAGAGAAAGGGACAGTGTCTAGATTCTCTATTCATACAGATAGCAGTGTGAGATTTGATGGGAGATGGCGTGTTCCTAGTAATGAGAAGTTGAAAAAGATGATCATGACAGAGACTCATTGCACACTATACTCGGTGCATCCAGGCGGTGATAAGTTGTATATAGATTTGAAGAAGACTTTCTGGTGGCCTGGGATGAAGAAGGAAATAGCTGAGTTCGTGGCTCGTTTTTTGACATGTCAGAGAGTTAAAAGGGAGCAGCGAGGACCACAAGCTGATCAGACAAAAGATGAAAGCGGCCCAGGATCGACAAAAGAGTTATGCAGATTTACATCGTCGTGACATAGAGTTTCAGGTTGGGGACAAGGTTCTTTTGAAAGTGTCTCCTATGTGTCTGGTCATGAGATTTGGGGAAAAAGGGAAGCTGGGTCAGAAGTTTATAGGACCATATGAGATTTTGGATCGTGTGGGTGAGGTTGCTTACCGGTTAGCTTTACCAGCTACATTTGGATAGAGTGCATAATGTGTTTCATGTGTCTCCGCTGCGGAAGTATGTGAGTGATCCTTCACATGTGTTAGATGTAGAGAACATCGAGCTTCATGAGTCCTTGTCTTATCTTGAGGTGCCGAAACAGATTCTTGATCGCAAGGTTAGGAAAACTAGGCATGGGGAAACGGTCTTGCTTAAGGTTCTTTGGTCTAACCATGAGGTTGAGGCGGCTACTTGGGAGGCGAAGGAGGTTATGAGAGAGCGGTATCCGTCTCTTTTTGATCAGGTATGTGTGGTTACGGGGACGTAACCATTTTTCTTTTAGGGGGGTAGGAGTTGGTCGCATAGAGTTTTTGTATGTTTTATGTTGGTTTAGTATAGTTAGTTGTTGTCTTGAGTCGGGTTGAGTGTTGTTTTGGGAGGTGTGTTTTGAGTTTTGTTTTGAGTTTTGATTATGTTGTTGCGTCGGTAAGGTGTTAGTGTGTTTTGTTTTTGGTTTATGGGTTGAACTTCGGGGCAGAAGTTCTTTTTAAGGAGGGAAGACTGTAATACTACGGTTTTATGTGCCTTTGGGTACTCTATCGAGTGGGGCTTACTCTGTCAAGTAAGTAGTTTTTTATGCAAAACAGTAGTCTGCCTGTAGGGTACTCGATCAAGTAAGTTGGGGACTCGATCGAGTAAGGGCCACTCGATCGAGTAAGTCACTTACTCGATCGAGTAAGTGTGTTTTACGGGCTGTGTTTGACGGGTTTTTTTAATAATGCGAGACTAATATAAAAAGGATTCGTCACTTTTCCTTAAACTCTTTTATCATTCTAAAAACCTTTTTGAGAAGAAAATACGTTACGTAAGGTTTGTTCTTCGCATTGTTAACAAATCCCCAAGGCTAGGAGTGTCGGATCATCTCGTTCTTTACCCCGTTGTGATCGTTGTGTCGAGGGTAAGCTTTTTATATAATTTTTATAATGTTTCGTTAAGATTGGTTAAACCCTAATTGGGTAATATTGGGGGTTTTGGGTGATTTGAATGGTTTTGGTAGTAATTGTATGTATGCATGTTATAGGAGAAGGTTTTGTTTAGGAGAGATTCTGATTAGCTGCTAAGACCGTCTGTGGTCTTTGCATTGCAGGTAGGGTTTCCCCACTCAGTATTGGTTACATAAGTGTTGTTGGTAATTGTTGCTATTGTTGTATATCTTATTGGCATTGGATTCTGAATTGGTGATTGTTGGTAGTGTAATGTGATTATCGTTGTATAACTGTCTATGATCTTCGGGGTGCGTCCCTGGCTGAGTGGAGTCACTTGCAGGAGTGGCTTCACGCCCTTAATTTGCCTTCTGTGGACCCGCCAGAGAAGGGATGTGTATATTAATGAACATGGGTTTATCACTCGATAGAGATGAGCGGGGCTTAGGTGGGAACGGATGTGGTCCCCCACTGGCGGCGAGGAGTACTTGTTGCGATGGGTACTCTGGCAGGGCTACACACTTTAGTGTGTAGTCAGATGTGTGGAGATGGGATGGAGTTTTGAGCTTGTTTGTTTGCAGGATTGTTTATGTGTTGCAGCTGTCGTTTTGTGTAATCAGTACTAACCCCGTTAATTGTTTTAAAAATTGTGGTGATCCATTCAGGGATGGTGAGCAGTTGTTGAGCAGGTATGATGGCTAACGCGAGGGATAGCTGGGATGGAGTCATCACGTGGTCTAGAGTCTCCCGCTGTGTTTCGAACTAGCTAGTTGCTTTTTAGTTGTTTAGTAGTTGGCAGTTTTGAGAACCTTTGTATTTCTTTTCACAGTTTTGGAGTTGGTTGTATCACTTTAAACTTTTTGCTATTGAAGTACGTTTCGTTATTGTCCATTTGATTATCATTGCCTTGGGTAAACGAGATGGTAGCATTCTCATACCTTAAGTGGTCCCGGTAAGGCACTTGGAGTATGTGGGTGTTACAATTCATAGGGGATCCATTGGAGTTGATCATACAATCATGTTCTCAACTAGATGCAAGCACTTATTATTGTGATGAGATTGAGTTAGTGTAGATCTTACAATCCCGTAGAAGGTTTGGGTCCCGGAGCCGAATCAATTAGATTGTACAACACCTACAAGTCGACTTAATCCTTCTTAGTCAAATCTATGCATGGTCTAATGAGGCTCGAGTTGGTTTATAAGCTTACAAGCCTCATTGAAAAGATAATAGATGGGTAGAAAATGCAAGGATTCATAGGCTCGCATTTCATCAAACATAAGTTGAAATCACAACAAGCATGCAAATTAACTATGAAAACATATTAGATTAAGCATGAATCAATCCCCATGTTTGTTTCCCCTAATTCCCCAGTAACCCTAGCTAAGGAAACTACTCACTCATGATCAAGTTTATCATGCTAATAAGGTTGTCAATCATACCAACAAAGCAAAACATGATGAATGAATGAAAGTGATTAACAATAATTAAACAAGATTAAGCGAGAAATATACCTATGAAGATTATTCCAAAATAATAAAGCAAAGAATAATAGAAGTATTTGATGATTGATAGAAGGTTTTCAATCCTCCAAATAAACCTAAATAACCTTCTAATTACCCAAAATAAAGGAAGAACAATAGAGAAATTAAGGAAAGATTAAGATGTGATTAATATTGAGAAATGTATTACAACTAAATTAAGACTAATTAAGATGAGATTAAGAGAGGATTACAACTTGATTAAGAAATGGTTAAGATATGATTAAGAGAGATCATTCTAATCTAGGTAATACAAGGGGTATTTATACTAAAGATTAGGTACTAGGATTAGGGTTACTAAGGGCTTAAATGACTATTAAGACCCTAAGAAAAGTTGAGGAAATGCTACTCTCAAGGGAAATCAGCGGATCCTCCTTGCTAGTCCTGCCTCGGTCCGCTCGTCCCGTGGTATGGCATGGGCTATTCTGCCTTGTGATCCGCTCGGATCCTGGGGAAGACGCTCGGATCATTACTGCATAGGCCGCTCGTCCTGGGAACAAGACACTCGGCTCCTGATGTTCTGAGACGCTCGGATCGTGCTTGATCCACTCGCTTTCCTGGACAGAGAGCTTCTCTTCTTTTTCTCCTTAACAATCCGCAAGGATCATGTCGGGGATACAAGGATCCTTTCATCATTGCCCATTTTACTTTATTATATACTTAGGCCTCTAGTGTTGGTCTTCTCTTTGATGCATGGTCATTGGATGCGATCCAGTTAGCTCCATTTCGCCTCATAAATGCAAGGTTAGCAATCCTTTCCTACCAAGGAGACAAAACCTCAAAAAATATGCAAAATAGGAAACTAAAGATGGTAAATGACCCAAATAAGTGCTATAAAGCATAGGAACGAGGTTAATTCGGGGACTAAATATGCTTAGATATGAGTCACATCAAATATCCCCAAACCGAACCCTTGCTCGTCCCGAGTAAAGAGGTGACTAAAACTAGGACCTTTATTTAAACTAACCTACTAATATAGCCGATATGAGATAATTAGCGGGTCTCACTCCGCCCCTTCAACTCACAACAAGACAACCGTGAGGTAGGATGCCTTCTTGCAAGGCAAGGTGGGGCTTGCCAAAATGGCGATACATCCAAGCATTAAGCACACAAAAGCAAGTAATGGATGCATCTACAAAAATGAATAGCCACTTTCCTCATCTAAGCGGCGAAAATTATCGAAAAGGGAAGCAATCTAAGGGTACACACTCCATCATAGATACGGTTTCTTCAAACTACTAAGCCTTGAAGGATATCAATAAATCACCTCCAAGTTGTGTCAAGCTAGGGTACCTTTACGCTCAATTGTTAAATGCTTTCGTCAAGAGTAGTCTCCCTATGGTGTTAGAAACACTGGAGGATCGCAGAATTCCTCTTCTTGCCTAGACAAGAAGAAGGGTCGTCCCCTCTCCACAATGCACAAAAGTGGATTCGATGGATAAAGGGATCAATGTGTTTTGAGTTTCATATGGGAGTTTGCTTTTGATGTTGTAGTTATTCCCCCCCCCCCCCCCCCCCAAATTTCTTGTGGCATTTGACATTTTTGAGAACACTTTCTTTTTGCCATTTCTTTCATGTTTGACATTTTGATACTTGACAATTTTCAACTTTTGCATGTTCTTTTGAACATTTTCAAAGCCACCCCAATTTGTAACAAGGGTGCTTTTATTAAAGCATAGGAGTTCTTATTTTTGTACTCCTCTTTTCTTTGATGCAAATTGCAAACTTTTTGACTTTCATTTCAATGCTTGAACACAATTTGATAGTTTTTTTTGCCCATTCCCTTTTTGTTGACAAATTGTGATAGATTTGGAAGATGGTGGCATGGTTTCAAGGGTCACCTTGGAATAAACGGTAGCCAAAGAGTTATCACACCACAAGGTACTCTTGACTACGCCTTAATCCATGGGTCAAAGGATACTAGCATGACACATCCTAGGGTGTTTTTGAAGCATTCTAATGAGCAAAGTCGTAAGAAGAAAAAGTATCTACAAGGGCCTTATATACACTTGTCAAGCTTCCCAAATAGATGTTTTCACAAAAATTTTCCTAAAATGAAACTACATGCCATGATGAAACTATCATTTATACAACCTAATGTACATGCTTCTATCAACTAGTATGCCATATAAGCTAAATGTAACTCCTAGAATCACATTGGTGTATACCGCATCAATCAAAATAAAATCACATAGTCATTAACATAGAGAGGAAAAAGGAGATTGGAAAGATCATACCATGTGGTCTTCATAATCCTCATGCCTCGGATGTTGCGTAATCGATCAATATGATAGAAGGATAAACAAATAAACAAACAAGTATATACAAAATATACAATTCTACACTATAAAGGAATGAACATGTTTTTGGTTTTTCAATTTTTTAAATTTTTATGGTTTTTGTTTTGTTGAAAATAAAGGAACATGTTTTTGTATTTTTCAAAAAAATTCAATTTTTATCATTTTTGATTTAAAAGTCAAGTTTGAATTTCCCATCCCCACACTAGTATGGGCATTGTCCTTAATGGCAAATACGATAGGAAATTATGCAAGCTAAATGAGAATGCATGATTTCTACACTATTATGCAAACTATATGACATATATACAAGTGATGCATTCTAAACTACACTATATGATGCCTGAATTTATTGGTTGGAGAGCTAATTTAGATTAACTCCCAATGCTTGTGTTTGAACTTCCCCAAACCGAGTAAGACACTATTTCTAGTGTAAAAATGGGGGAGTTCATGCACAAGTATGCAATGCATGTAACTAATTGGCATTTTGCATTTTCAAAAGTGGGAACAATAAATTTATCATCACCTAGATGTTTCCAAGGTGGAATAATAGTCCTTAACTTTTACAAGGACAGCACTAGAAATCGAAACAAACAATTGTAAAACAAGTTAGTAAAGCATGAAGCTTTTGACAAGAAAAATGAGGGGTAAAGAAGAGTTTCACCTTGGCCATAGTGGGTAGCTCATGCCAACCCTACCTAGCTCATGAACATCTTCATTAGTTACCGTCATCCCCTCAAAGATCACTATCCCATTGTGCCCACGATTCGTAACTTTCATAGAAATCCATAAATTCGTCTCCCTCGCTATTGACCTCCGCCGTATCACCGCCACTTGACTTTTCTCCTTCTCCTTCTCCATGTGTCCCACCGTTGGAATGCTTCGAGTTTGGAAAAAGGATATCCATTTGAGCCCAAGAGGGAAGCATTCCCTCTTCAGTAATATGCCCTTGATGGGCCAACCGGTGAAATTGTGGATAGAGAGCATAGTAATTATCCACTCTTGCTACATATTGCCTTTGGTGCATGTCTTGGAGTAGACCCGTGACAAGGTCATCTCTAGGAAGGATGAAGGGATTCGGGTGATTATAAGGTTGATATGGAAATGGGTAAGGCGGGATAGCAACTTTCTCTTTTTCATTTGTTTGAGGTTCATGTCGTTGAGGTTGAGTAGGAGCTGGAGTTTGATTTTCTTGGTTGGAACGAGTTGGGATAAGGTAGGATAGTACTTGTGAGAGGGGACCCCTTCGAGGTGATATCCTTGTTAAACCTTCCATTGGAAGAAATATGGGGGTGCTCCCTTTGGTGAGCCACTTAATCTTTCCCTCATAGCCGTTAAGGGTGATCCAATGGTGTTGTCGGAAAATCAACATCTCATCAATCTTGGTGTTGCCCGGAAGAGGTATATAGGCATTGTTGTTGTTGAAATTGGGATTGAAGTATTTTGCATGCCTTGTTATTAATCCCCCATTGACAATGTGGATCATACCATCATCATCTCCATTCCGGAACTTTGCCCATCTTTCAAGAAGTAATAAGGGGGCGTTGAAGTGATAACCGCTCCTCCCTTGTATCTTTAGGTAGGACTCCATAAAAACTAGATCGGGTTCATTCACAACCGCGGGATCACGGCGGGCTATGAGAGTGCTTCTGATAAATTGTTAAGTGAGTCGAATGATGGGGTTTTGAATGTAAGAGCCCGAGCATTCCTTAATGAAAGAGAAATGGTGACCCGTCAAGGCTCGCCATAGAGGTTTTATGCTATAATTCCGAGGTTTTGATGTACGGGTAGGCGATACATCAAGACCCAACACACTAGCAAAGTCCACAAGAGTCATCGTTCGAGTTGTGTTATCTAGTCTAAACTCCACACAAATTGTCTTTTTCAAGGTAGAAATCTTTAGAAAACTCAAGAATTCAAGGACTAAGGGCCGATAAGTGAGCTCAGGCATGTTGAACATGGTTGAAAGACCAAATAATTCAAAGAACGCCTCGGTTTGATGATAAATGCCTAGTTTCCTTAATGTCTCATGGCACATGAATTTAGTAGGAAGAATGTTCTTACCAAGGAGACGATGAAAGACGAGTCTTTGGGCATCATTGACAAATTCTATGTTGGAGAACTCATTAAGTCTTGAGAAATCAACTATTTCTTCATTCTCTCTCCTCAATGTGTTGAGGTGAGATGTTGAGGAGGTTCCAATTACTCTTGTTCTTCTTCTTTCTCTAGGTAAGGACCCTCTTGTTTTCATCTTTAAAAGTAGATCTTGAAATTTGGGTTGTTGAAGATGAAGATATTCTTTGCAATTAGGATCCTTCTTGAAACCCTAGGTTTTTGGGGTTTTAATTTAGAGAGGTGAATGAGTGTTTTTAGTGTGATTTGAGTCATATGGGAGGTGATTTTATGTTTTATAGAGGAAAGAAGGATAAGGTGTCATAACATGGGTGGTGGGTAGGAAGATGCATATGTCGAAAATAGAAGAGCAGCACGGGAAAAAGACGCGCAAGCCGTGCTCGGGACGGGCGGATCTGTGCTTTGCAAAAAAATCATATGAGCAGATGAGGACGGGCGGATCGAGCTCAGGACGCTCGGATCTTCGGTCAGTGCACTCTGGAAATTCCAACCCATACCGGGATGCACGAATTCTGCTCAGGACGAGCGGATTCCTTTTGGGGACGCTCGGATCCTCTAGGGGACGTGCAGATTTACAAACAGCGTGAGATCATAATTCTGATGCATACTAGGACGCTCGAATTTGTCTCAAGACGGCCGACTCAAGGCCTGGGACGAGCGTCTTGAATATGATCTGTGCAGATTCTGAGGCAGTATGCTTTATTTAATCCTAGCTCTCCCAGGACCCGCGTCCCATGGCCAGCACGCTCGGATTCTCCTTTGGGACGCCCGGATCGTCTGCAGTTCCCACGGGCTCAACTCTGCCCCTGGGAGTTTCCTCCTTTTTGTTCTTCCTTGTTTCACTCATTGATAAGAGTGCTTCCCCACACTTGAATTGCTAAATCCTTCATTCATCAAATGGGTTAGTAACACTCCCTCTCCAACTCTCATGTCAAAATCATGCTTTTATAGAAATATAATGTTAATGCAATAAAGCTAAAAATACAAGTGAGAAGAGTTAGTATATTTACAAATGGTGTTTTGGAGAGAACTCCACCAAACTCTCTCATTGATGGTCTTTTCATGGCAGGAGAGGCTCGAGGCGGATGACCTCTACTTCTTTGATGAATGCTCCTTCATAATATGGCTTCAACCTTTGGCCGTTGACTTTGAATTTGTTTCCATCCTCCGACTTTATTTCAAAGTCGCCATATTTTCGTACTTCGGTGATTACATAAGGCCCCATCCATCTTGAATTTAAATTCCTGGGAAAGAGTCGATATCGGGAGTTAAATAGAAGGATTTTGTCTCCCTTGTGTAAGGCATTTTGCTTGATTCTCTTGTCATGAAACAATTTTGGCCTTTCCTTGTAGATCTTTGCGTTTTTATAGGATTGTAGTCGGAATTCCTCCAACTCTTGAATTTGCATTATCCTCTTTTGACCACTTAACTCTAGGTCAAGGTTGAGAGCTTTGATTTCCCAAAAGGCTTTGTACTCTTGCTCAATTGGCAAATGGCATGCCTTTCCATAAACTAGCTTGTAAGGGGAGGCTCCTATGGGAGTCTTATAGGCCATCCTATAAGCCCAAAGAGTGTCATCAAGCTTCATACTCCAATCCTTATGAGTCTTGCTAACAACCTTCTAAAGAATTTATTTGATCTCTCTATTTGAAACTTCAACTTGACCACTTGTTTGAGGATGGTATCCCAAACCGGTTCTATGTTGAACTCCATATTTTGTCAAAAGAGAGGTGAGCTTCTTTTCATGAAAGTGTGTTCCTCCATCACTAATGATTGCTCTAGGGACTCCGAATATTGGGAAGATTACTTTCTTGAGAAGCTTAGTAACCGTTTTGGCATCATCAGTTAGAGTAGCAATTGCTTCTACCCACTTTGATACATAATCGATGGCTACAAGAATATACTTGTTTCCTTGAGATGATAAAAATGGTCCTTGGTAGTCAATTCCCCATACATCGAAAATTTCTACCTCCAATATTCCTCGTTGTGGCATTCATTTCTCCAAGAAATGTTCCCGGTTCTTTGGCAAGGATCACAACGGAGAATAAATTCTCTAGCATCCTCAAATATGGTAAGCCAAATGAAACCCGATTGAAGTACTTTAGCAATTGTTCTTCGTGCTCCACGGTGTCCTCCATAAGGTGATGAATGGCATCCTTCTAAAACACCTTGAACTTCCCATTGGGGTATGCATCTTCGGTAAAGTCCATTACTACATTCCTTGTAAGGATTTGGATCGTCCGAAAAATATCTCTTCACTTCAAACAAGAATCTCTTTCTTTGATTATAGTTCAAGTTTGGAGGAAGAACTCCTCCAACAATGTAATTAGCATAGTCGGAGAACCATGGTGTGGTGTGCCTCTCAAGTTGTGAATGGATGGCCATCAAGATATCATTGGGGAAGGAGTCATTGATCAGTGTCTCTCCCTCATCATTGTGGAATCGAATTCTTGACAAGTGATCCGCTACCACATTCTCGGCTCCCTTTTTATCTCTTATTTCCAAATCAAATTCTTGGAGTAGCAAAATCCATCTCAACAATCTTGGTTTTGCTTCTTTCTTTATCAAGGGATGTCTAAGAGCACGAAGATCCGAGAAAACAATCACTTTTTATCCAAGCAAATAGGAACGGAACTTCTCTAGTGCATAGACAATGGCAAGGAGTTCCTTCTCGGTAGTGTCATTGTAACACCCCCATACTCCAAGTGCCTTACCAGGACCACTCAGGTATAAGGATGCCACCATCTCGGTTACCCGAGGCATGATAATCATAAGACAATGAAGAAACATACTTTATTAAATAAGTTTAAGTGATTACATTATAAAACCAAAGCTAACAAAAGGAATTACAAGGTTCTCATACGGTCTACAACTAAAACTATCAAAGCTACTAGACTTCGTCGACACAAATGGAAGACTTCTAACTGCCACGTGATGACTCATCCCGGCTATCCCATACGCGTCATATCACACCCGCTCAATAATCGCTCACCACCCCGAATGGATCACCACAGTTTTAAAACATTTAAACGGGTCGATACTAATCACACAATTCAATACATATATCAACAATAAGATAAACAGACAAATGAATGTCACACACACACACACACACACACCAACTCCCATCGTCTCAATCTTGACCGTCCCACCGGACCACCACACCATGGGGGACCGCAGCTGCCGTTCCCACCTAAGCCCCGCTCATCGTACGAGCGATAACCCTGTCCCATTAATGTGCACATCCCCTTTCGTGGCGGGTTCCACGAAGGGCGAAACTAGGGCGTGAGATCACTCCCGCAAGTGACCCCACTCGGTAGAACGCATCTCGAGAACCATCACAAACACAACCATAATCACAATCACAATTACAATTACAATCATCATATCAATCAACTAACTACAAGACATCACCAATATCCCATTATGGGACTAATACGAGTAGGAAATCCTACCGGATAGCACAACACGCAGACGGTATCTACAGATGTCTCAAAACGCCTCTTCTATGAACTCTCCTCCTACCATACAACACATAGATACTACTATTCAATTACTATTCATAAAAACCCCCAATTCCTAAATTAGGGTTTCACTAATCTTAACAAAACATTATATAAATTACATTAAAAGCTTACCCTCGACGCAAGGAATCCAACGACACAAACTACGATGCAAACCGACCGTCGAACTCCGGAATTGTCAAGAACGCGATTAGGAAGAAGAACTAGTTGCTTTCTCTCTTAAACAGGTTTTAGGTTTTGTAAAAAGTGATTTAGAACAAAGACGAATTGGTTTAAATACCTTAATCGCGTAATTAACAAAACCCGAGAAAACTCCCCGTAAAACCGGACACTCGATCGAGTACCCAAGGTACTCGATCGAGTACCCCCTACTCGATCGAGTACCCCACTACTCGATCGAGTACCCAACAGTCGAAACTATTTTATTTCGCAACTTGCCCTTACTCGACAGAGTAAGGGCTACTCGATAGAGTACCCCAAGACTTATAAATACGGAGTATTACGGTCTTCCCTCCTTAAAAGGAACTTCGTCCCCGAAGTTCAACCCATACATAAAAACAACCATACCGACTCGACCAAGACACAACAACTTAGCTAAGGACTCGAGAACTCGACCGAACATACAACATGAACTCTTAACCCCCATTCTACCAGCTATGTTTACTTCCACAACATGACTCACTATATCGTATCTACCACATATATATCTTTCACGACACCAACTCCATACATAACCAACTACCATCCTCTAATGCTGCTAGCTCCATAATATCATCAACTATCAAATCCAATACCAAGACACTCATAGACATCAAACGGAATGTTACATTCCACCACCCTTAAAAGGAACTTCGTCCTCGAAGTTTACTCACACTCATAACATCATCCTCCAACTGTCAACATTATATAAAATATTCCCCCACTCTGAAGCATCACACTACTACGAGCACGGCCATGGCCTTTTATAAGTATTGTCCACAAAACAAATCCCTCCTTTACGCTACGCTAACACTCTACTTCCAATTATATTACCGCATGCACCACCATGAAACTCTCTTTTATTGCATCCTACTCCTCTTAAGACAAATGTTACGTCCTCGTAACTCGCTAATACTAAACCCTTAGCTATATTATCTCATTATCCTCATCACCACCCTATGTCAAAGATAATCGCCTATAACCTCATTTCCATAATCACTCCTATTTCTCAAGGCTCTCTTACTTCAACAGTTCTCATACTTCAAATCAATCTGCACACCCCTAACCTATACCATAAGGCTCGTAGCAAAATCACCATACTAACTCTCCATTATCACCGCAAACCAAAGATACCTCGCTATGTAAAGCACTTATCTTCCGTAAGCATAACTCACGATCCGCACTCGTTACGTACACGCACACTAGATCCTCAAGTTCTTTCTTTCATTACCGCAAAATTCATACACAACTTAACATGACACTAATTTCCCCAACACCCCACACTCACTTTGTCTCAACAAAAGATTATGAACTACCTGCCGCTTTCAGCTCATTACAACACATGATCCACGAATCACTTCCCATTACCATGTCTACCGATGTCTCATCTGAAAACAAGATCAACATTACCGTAACAACCTCTCACAACCGTGTCCCATCACCAGATTATCACTATCCCATGACAACAACGAAACATATACAACTCTATTTCACATCATACTCTACCTCATTCCCAACTTAACCTAGTAACGAAAACATAAATAAGCAAGACAACTGTCTATCAAAGACAAATCCGAAACTCGTAGAGAGCAACATCAAACAAAACAACAATCCATGTATAATCGGTATGCACTTTCGAAAACTCGTATCATAAACATCCCGCCTACTCCACCACAACCGGTGACGGCATCACAACACCGCCACCAACAGCCACACCGTAGTGCGAAAATACCCGCATCACAACACTAAATATCGAGCCCGGATCACCACCCGAGGCACCACAACCACATCGATAGACATCACAACTACATACGATTCCATAAATACTGCCTCGGAAATAACCTTTCGGACAAGGAAACTTACTCCAATCCACTTTACTCTATCACAACGCAACATATTATATGAAATAACAGATAAGCATCTCATGAACATCATCTCTACCATTTCACGGAATACACGTGTGTTATTAATACACATAAAATTATAACTAGCCATGTCAAATTAATCAAATTATTACCTTTTTGGATATTATTCAATTAAACTACCGTGTCCAACATATATATATTACAGAACATTCATAAAATAGCTTTATAATTATCACACCGTACCACTTCTTGTGAGGTCAGAACCTCACACAAACATTTACACATATCATAGACCCGTAATCACAACCAACTAGTCAATCCTGACCACGTAAGTTACCACTCAACAAAGGTTACCTGCCGCCCGAGTTTAACTCATATGCCCCTTATAACATTCTTCCCTTCGCATCAACAGCACCTTCTGCCATACATAACCATACAGCTAACACTCATTATGAGAAACCACCTCCTAAGACTATGTCTTATACTTCCTGACAACCATACTTTTATCAATTCAGTCTTTACAAAGTCAGCCTCTTTAGAATTGCCACTTTTCTAATATACACTTTCCCTTAACCACTAGTCAAAGACCATAACACTACCACTGTCCGGACATCAAACCTCTTCACTCATCTCTAAATATCATGATTTCTTTTCTATCTTTGGTTAACATCCCAAACAACGAACATCGAATCCATGAACAAAATTATCTCAACGTTCTTCCCAATATTTTCCTTAATTGAATCATCGTCCATTTCTCCACCAAAATCTCATATTATGCAGATATTCTTCTAACTTCTTACTTTCCTTAATTCCTCGAAACTCATTATCAATCATGTTGTCTTGAAACTCCTATATAACCTTCAGCTAACATCTTCGTGATACTATCACACATTTCGATGATTCCTTACCTTTACATCACATAACTCCGGTGAACATTTTCCTCAGCTTACTTTTATCCTTCTTTTCTCTTTACACTCAATAATACCAATTTAATAGCTCAACTCCTTATTACTTCTATCTAACCCTTTTGTGCACCAATTACCTTCTCATCGCTCCAAAACTCAAATCCCATTATTTTATATCGATATCATCTCCCTCTTTCTTACCACAAATATTCTCTTATTATGTCATCAATCACCCTTGCCACTAATACATCCATAGAATCAACGTTTACTGTTCAACAATTGCATCTCCCTTCTTACATCTCTAGAAATCAAAATTCCTTTCATACCGCCAATTACCCAAGGAACTCACACAGTAGTTTCATCTTTTAATAAACCTCCCAAACTCACTCACTGTCTATAAATACACCTCGCGACATGTCTCCACAAAGTTCACTATATATATTACTCTTCTCAACCCCTTTAAACGAACTTTCACTACCTAAATCCATAACCCACACGACTCCTAACCATTTCCCTCCTTAACTCTTTACACATCTCAAGCTGCCACTATCCACATTCTTACTTTCAATCTTTTCATTCTCACGTTCATTATACTCACATTATCCCTTGTCTATATTCACTTATTTCTACATTACTCAACACACAATCATATCACTCATCCCGTCTCGCAAAACGTGCGCCTTGCCTCAATAAACTATACCAATCTTCCTTTTCTTTTTCCACCATCTATCATAATCACTCATAATTCATGTCCTCCCCACCGAACTCATACTCATCATAGTGCCACTCTTTACATCATAAGATTGGGTAACTTACGCCAGACCAACACATACGTAAAATGCTGATTGCATAAAGAAGTAATACAACACCTTTGAATTAAACGTAATATGCAACGAATGTCAAAAGACAAACATACGACCCGAAATACGCATATGACCTGTACAGACCCCACTCGATCGAGTACCAGAACCTACTCGATCGAGTTGAGGCTACTCGATCGAGTGCCCAACATGCTCGATCGAGTGCCCCGACTCCAGATCCCAAATAGACCTTCTGATCTCTGACTTACTCGACCGAGTAGCCCGGCTACTCGATCGAGTGACCCCATACTCGATCGAGTGCCCGAGGTACTCGATCGAGTGCCCAGAAACACGATTCTGGTCAAAATAACGACAAGTACCCACTCGATCGAATCAAACCCACTCGATCGAGTCATGCAGACTCGTGAATACTACCCGCATGTTATCTCACATACCCTAACGTACTATGCATTCATTATTATTTCAACATTATGATTACAACTACGCATTCAAATCTGCGCGACTCCTCATACAATCAACAAAATAATCTACTTCGTGTTATTAAGTGCCACGTTATAAACAACCATCATGCTTTTCATCCAATTCGTTATACAAAACACATATCATTGAACCTCTATTCTTCATGTTACTACTTACCAAAAGTCAAACATTACCATCTATCATGCTCATATAACATTCAACTTTCAATCATGTATTACTCGCATGTTTTAAATTTTCATAACTTCTCATAACACAAACCACACCCATACACTACAAATCCTATTTCCATGTTGCTAATACAACAACATTACAAATCCACTTCATCACACATCATCATATACGAACTACATTCTTTTTCTACCATATCATTCATCATTCTCATATACTTTTTCAACGATTCCAACCAACATGTCAACCAACTATCATGCAACATACTTTCAACAAACCATATACAACACAATTAACATACACGTCACACATCTACACACGGACTCCACGTTCCCATACCATGTGACTGGCTTAAGTATCATGGGGCCAAGATTTTGAAGTGAGGGCGCCTACTCACCCAAAACCTAGCATCAGCCGGGGCTCCCATTACACATACACCAGGTTCATTTTATTAGACTCCCTATGTTCATTATGTTCATTTGTTACAGGTTCCAAGATCGTCGCTCTGATACCATTTGTAACACCCCCATACTCCAAGTGCCTTACCAGGACCACTCAGGTATAAGGATGCCACCATCTCGGTTACCCGAGGCATGATAATCATAAGACAATGAAGAAACATACTTTATTAAATAAGTTTAAGTGATTACATTATAAAACCAAAGCTAACAAAAGGAATTACAAGGTTCTCATACGGTCTACAACTAAAACTATCAAAGCTACTAGACTTCGTCGACACACAGTGAAGACTTCTAACCGCCACGTGATGACTCATCCCAGCTATCCCATACGCGTCATATCATACCCGCTCAATAACTGCTCACCACCCCGAATGGATCACCACAGTTTTTAAAACATTTAAACGGGGTCAATACTAATCACACAATTCAATACATATATCAACAATAAGATAAACAGATACAATTTGAATCACACACACACACACACACACCAACTCCCATCGTCTCAATACGACCGTCCACTGGACCCACACGCCGATGGGGGACCGCAGCCGTTCCCACCTAAGCCCCGCTCATCATACGAGCGATAACCCTGTCCCATTAATGTGCACATCCCCTTTCGTGGCGGGTTCCACGAAGGGCGAAACTAGGGCGTGAGATCACTCCCGCAAGTGACCCCACTCAGCCGAGAACGCATCTCGAGAACCATCACAAACACAACCATAATCACAATCACAATTACAATTACAATCATCATATCAATCAACTAACTACAGCACATCACCAATATCCCATTATGGGACTAATACTGAGTAGGAAATCCTACCTGGATAGCACAACACGCAGACGGTATCTACAGCTGTCTCAAAACGCCTCTTCTATGAACTCTCCTCCTACCATACAACACATAGATACTACTATTCAATTACTATTCATAAAAACCCCCAATTCCTAAATTAGGGTTTCACTAATCTTAACAAAACATTATATAAATTACATTAAAAGCTTACCCTCGACGCAAGGAATCCAACGACACAAACTACGATGCAAACCGACCGTCTGAACTCCGGGAATTGTCAAGAACGCGATTAGGAAGAAGAACTAGTTGCTTTCTCTCTTAAACAGGTTTTAGGTTTTGTAAAAAGTGATTTAGAACAAAGACGAATTGGTTTAAATACCTTAATCGCGTAATTAACAAAACCCGAGAAAACTCCCCCGTAAAACCGGACACTCGATCGAGTACCCAAGGTACTCGATCGAGTACCCCCCTACTCGATCGAGTACCCAACAGGTCAGAAACTATTTTATTTCGCAACTTGCCCTTACTCGACAGAGTAAGGGCTACTCGATAGAGTACCCCAAGACTTATAAATACGGAGTATTACAGTCATAGTTCACTTGGGTGGCATCAAGAGTCTTTCTTATGTAATAGATAGTATGCAAGGCCTTTCCTACCCGTTGGCCACGAACCGCTCCAATGGCATAGATACTTGCATCACACATGATCTCAAATGGTAGTTCCCAATTTGGTGGTTGGATGATCGGTGCCGAGATCAATGCTTCCTTGATTCTATGAAAGGCTTCAACACACTCATTAGTGAATTGGAATTGGGCATCTTTAAGCAAAAGTTGAGTGAGGGGTTTCGCAATTTTGAAGAAATCTTTATAAAACGGGGATAGAAACCCGCGTGATCGAGAAAGCTCCTCACTCCTCTAACATTCACGGGAGGTGGGAGTTTCTCTATCACCTCAACTTTAGCATTGTCAACTTCGATACCCTTTTCTGAGATTAAATGACCCAAAATAATATCTTCGTTGACCATAAAGTGACACTTTTCCCAATTCAAGACAAGACTAACATCTTCACATTTTTGCAATACAAGAGAAAGGTTATGCAAGCAAGAGTCAAAATCTTTTCCATAAACGCTAAAATCATCCATAAAAATTTCCATTATGGTTTTTAGATAATCGGAGAAGACACTCATCATGCATCTTTGGAAAGTAGCGGGGGCATTACATAGTCCGAAAGGCATTCTCCTATATGCAAAAGTACAGTAGGAACATGTGAAAGTAGTCTTGTGTTGGTCATCCGGGTGTATCGGAATTTGGAAGAATCCCGAGTACCCATCAAGGTAGCAAAAGAATTTGTTAGAGGCTAACCTCTCAAGCATTTGGTCAATGAATGGTAGGGGGAAATGATCCTTTCTTGTTGCGGAATTCAATTTACAATAGTCAATACACATACGCCAACTGGTGATCTTCGTTGTGGGTATTAGCTCGTTCTTATCGTTTGTCACCACCGTGGTACCTCCTTTATTGGGTAGCACTTGGACGGGGCTAACCCACAAAGAATCCGATATAGGATATATGATTACCGCATCAAGTAGTTTCATAACCTCCACTTTTAAAACGTTTTGCATATGGGGGTTTAGTCTCCTTTGGGCTTCGATGGTAGGCTTATGGTTTTCTTCTAGATGAATTATACGCATGCAAAAATTAAGGCTTATCCCCTTAAGGTCATCTAGACTATAAACTATAGCCTTTCCATGTTCTTTTAACACATTAAGCAAACTTTCCAATTGATTCTCATCAAGTTTTTCATTAACAATCACGGGTTTGGTTTTAGATTCATCAAGGTAAGCATACATCAAATTTGGAGGAAGGGGTTTTAGAGTTGGAGTTTGTACCTCACTTTCTACCATTGAAGGTTCACTAAGGACATGCTCCATCTCCATTATACATTCCATTCTCATGGCATATTCGACTTGTTCCTCAAGCTCCTCATACTCAAATTGCATGACATATTAGTGGTTACTTGTTCTTCTTTAGTGGATTGTGATGCTTCCTCGAGAATGTTATTTATCAACATGGATTGCTCATAGGTGAGCTATTTGTTGGCTAGAGAGGCTTCTAGGAGATCTACTTCCAATTCCCAATGCTTGTTTTTGGCCTCACTTGCTTCTAAGGCTTTCAATGCTTGCAAAGGGTCTTTGATGAGAGTAGTACTCATATGGTCCTCTACACAACAATCTATAATATCCATCTTGAAAAGTACACTAAGAGTAAAAGATGAGAGGTACCTTGAAGAAATGCTCTCCCTCAAGGCAAAGAAAGACACAACTAAAAGTACACTAAGAGTAAAAGGTGAGAGGTACCTTGAGGAAATGCTCTCCCTTAAGGCAAAGAAAGACACAACTAAAAACAATTAACGAAAATCAAATCAATTTAACACCGTCCCCGGCAACGGCGCCATTTTTGGTGTGGGTTTAAACTCGTCGTCAAAAGCTACCAACCAAAACAAAATTTATAACTTCACAAACTACTCTTAGTAAAGAGGTAAATAAAGGTCGGATCCCAAGGGACGGGTATTGATGTAGGATTCTAAATTGCAAGTAGCTATGTCTAAGGGTGTCACAATTTGGGTTGAGATAGGAGATAAACTAAACTAATCAACAAGATGAATAAAAGCAAAGTAATAGCAATTAAGGGGTTGTAAACAATTGATTAAAGGTACTAGGGTGTCATGGGTTCATAGGGGATCCATGGGAGTTGATCATACAAACATGTTCTCAACTAGATGCAAGCACTTATTGTTGTGATGGGATCGAGTTAGTGTATATCTTACAATCCCTAAGAAGGTTTGGGTCCCAGAGCCGAATCAATTAGATTGTACAACACCTACAAGTCGAATTAATCCTTCCTATTCAACTCTATGCATGGTCTAATGAGGCTCAAGTTGGTTTATAACCTTACAAGCCTCATTGAAGAGATAAGAGATATGTAAAAAAATGCAAGGATTCATAGGCTCGCATTTCATCAAACATAACATGTGCATAAGTTGAAATCACAACAAGCAAGGAAATTAACTATGAAAACATATTAGATTAAGCATGAATCAATCCCCATGTTTGTTTCCCCTAATTCTCCATTAACCCTAGCTAAGGAAACTACTCACTCATGATCAAGTTTAGCATGCTAATAATGTTGTCAATCATACCAACAAAGAAAAACCTGATGAATGAATGAAAGGATTAACAATAATTAAACAAGATTAAGAGAGAAATATACCCATGAAGATGATTCCAAAATAATAAAGCAAACAATAATAGATGTACTTGATGATTGATGGAAGGTTGTCAATCCTCCAAATAAACCCAAATAATCTTCTAATTACCCAAAATAAAGGAAGAACAATAGAGAAATTAAGAAAAGATTAAGATGTTATTAATATTAAGAAATGTATTACAACTAAATTAAGACTAATTAAGATGAGATTAAGAGAGGATTACAAATTCATTAAGAGATGGTTAAGATATGATTACGAGAGATCATTCTAATCTAGGTAGTACAAGGGGTATTTATACTAAAGATTAGGTACAAGGATTAGGGTTACTAAGGGCTTAAATGACTATTAAGACCTTAAGAAAAGTTGAGGAAATGCTACTCCCGAGGGAAATGAGCGGATCCTCCTTGCTAGTCCTGCCTCGGTCCGCTAGTCCCGTGGTATGGCACGGGCTGTTCTGCCTTGTGATCCGCTCGGATCCTAGGGAAGACGCTCGGATAATTGTTGCACAGGCCGCTCGTCCTGGGAACAAGACGCTCGGCTCCTGGTGTTCTGAAACGCTCGGATCATGCTTGATCCGCTCGGTTTCCTGGACAAAGAGCTTCTCTTCTTTTGCTCCATAACAATCCGCAAGGACCATGTCGGGGATGCAAGGAACCTTTCATCATTGCCCATTTCACTTTATTATCTACTTAGGCCTATAGTGTTGGTCTTCTCTTTGATGCTTGGTCATTAGATGCGATCCATTTAGCTCCATTTCGCCTCATAATTACAATGTTAGCAATCCTTTCCTACCAAGGAGACAAAACCTCAAAGAATATGCAAAATAGGAAACTAAAGATAGTAAATGACCCAAATAAGTGCTATAAAACATAGGAACGGGATTAATTCGACGACTAAATGTGCTCAAATATGAGTCACATCAAAGGTGCTCTTTGTAGGACCGAATATGTTAGAAAGGGTCCTCCGTTCCTTTAAACTTTGGGATGTAATAGAGCACACAGCTCTTAGGAATTTTATCTTGGACTGGAGCATAGGTCCTGGAGTTCTCATAATGGATGCTCTCTCCATGAGAGAGCTTCAGTTGATCTTCAATAATCTTGAACCGTTTTTCTAATTCAGTCATTTATGGTGGGAAATACACATTGTTTTCCCCATTGATCGTAGCCTCAATGACTCCTAATCGAATCATCATCATCTCCAAAGTCTCACCAGCTTAGTGACGGCGGCTTCCATTGCTTTTCTTCGGCTTTGAGGCGGCCTTTCTACAAGAAAAACCCCGAACCAATCAATACTTGAATCAAAATTCCTTGCACAAATAAGAACTCGACTCACAGACTTTACCTTTAACTCAAACTTGACAGAACTAGACCCACAAAATGAGCTAAGTGGCTCACTTGTAAAAGGGTCACATGGGAGAGGGGTAAAGACCTAACAAGGGCTATGACTCGACTTGGTGTGACTAACCCGTGACTGAACCAAGCATGGTTCATGGGCTCATAAAAAACGTCCTAGGTGGTCTAGGATGGACGTTTTGGTGGTTTGACTTTGACCAAATGGTCGACACGCTTGACTTGGACCCAAGGCTAATTTGGGTGATCCACTAGGATCGTGTACTAGAAACGGTTCACTTGAACTCTTAACATGACTAGACTTGACTCGAAACATATTCTATGCTCGGGAAAGGTGAGAAATCATTTCGGAATTGATTTGTAAAATGGATGATTTGAAAATGAGATTTTAAATGGCTAGCATGCCGGCTATAAGAAGCTCATTTTGGTCGAAAAAGCTATATTTATTTCGGCAGCATTTCGAGTTTGAAAAGATGATTGATTTGAAGGCGGTTTTTGAAAAAACGGTTTTGACAAAATAGTTGAGAATTTAGAAAAAGCATGGAGGATGATCACTTAGCACATAAGCATTCGGTCGGTTCTCAATGATCCACCTTATCAAAGGAAGTCAAACCTCCCATAAGCAGAAGTCTGCAATATGGTAAGAGCAAGTATTTAAAGATCTTGGCGGTACCATCTTGATATTTAAATAGGCATAGTGGACGTCACCTGCTAACCATTGAAATCGACCCAATGGGTGAGGTGGTCCTTCTAAAGTCTCAAATGGGTGATGTGTGTATGCAAAACAAATCATAGTGTTAGTCCTATTAGCAATCATTTTCCTTTTCAAGTTACAACTCCCCAACGAAGTCGCCAAAATGTGGATGTGGGAAAATGGAGGTATTATCCACGAGGTTGAAAATCGTCTTGGAGTCGCCACCAAATTTAAGGAAATTTGGGAACCATTTTTGAAAATGAGATTTGAGTTCGTTGTTGAAAGTACGTGATGGGATGTTCGTTAATAAAACACCCACCCCCGCATGTTGCAATAACGGCCTCTACTTGGGACTATGATGGGTAATCGGATAAGACTACAATCATTGTATAAGAGAGCAAAACACCATTTTGATCCTAACATGTGAGCTTGGTTTCTAATCGTTTAATGCATCTAATCTACTTTGTCCAAGTGATTTAGCATGCAAGGTTGATTTGAACTATGCTAACAAGCATTCACAAACATGGCTTGGGGGAAGGGAAGCAATTGGGACACTACCTATTACAACCGAGACGATTCTCGTCGATTCGAATTGCAAACAATTGAATTAAAGGTACAACTCGATCTAAATACAATTGCTGAACATGACACACGACACACGACACGAACTAGCCTACTTAGGCGTATTGAAATATGTGCCATATGGTGAGGCCACGGCTCACATAGGACTTCGTCCTTTGCCTCATCATCGTTTTGCGTACTTGCGTTGATTTAATTAGCTAAATACTTCAATTTAACAAACTAAAGCAAAGGTTTTGTAAAATCATTTTGACTCAAAATAAAGGACTAACTTGACCCATATTTAAAGTACAAATTACATTGCTTAAACGAACTACAATAACTACAACGATTAAATCACAATAACAATTGAAATAAAACCGAAATAATTAAACAAAACCAACCAAACCAAACCAAAAAATGGCATGAAGGTCGAGGCATCACACGGCCAAAAACACGGCCAATAGGAGGTCAAAATTGACTATTCTAGTCATCGAGTGTCATGAATCGGATGCTAATCATGCACAATTCAACATACATGCATCATAAATTAAAATAAAACGAACTAAACATGCGATTTAATTCTAACTATTTCATAGCTAAAATAAAAACGAGTCATTAAAACATGTGAATATAATTAAACTAATCAAAATTTCATTTTATTTAAATCTAAAGCAAGTTGATTCATTTTAAAATTTAAACACGCAGTTATTCTAATTAAACATGTTATCGTCATAAATTGAAAAACAAACATATGATTAACATACTATTAATCTAAAATGCAATTAAACCATTACTAGCATTATAATTACAAAACATAATTAACTAACATGAGACAATAATTAACGAATGATGCAAAAAACAAAACAAAAAGCCTTAGCCCGTGGCATACGTGAGAAAAAGGAGAAAGAAAGAGTCGGGACTTTTGTGCACCCTCAACTTACATGTAGACTTGGACACCACTTGGGATACCGTATGCAAGTGTTGCTTAAACGGCGCGTCTTCGACGATTTTGAAACAAATATTTAAACAATTTAACAAAATCTATTTCGAAAACAAAAACATATTTCTCGCGTAAAAGGCACTTCGCGCAGCGATTTTCAAATGAAGATTGTCACTTCGTTTCTTACTCAAATTGAAATCCGAAAGATGTTATGGAATCCTTAGACTCCAAAGGTTTGATTTTTAACAAAAAGTCAGACCAAAAAGATGGTAAAATGACGAGAATTGGACGTGAACAGAGGCAGTCCAAAACGCGAGAAAACACAAACAAAAGAGAAAATCGATGCTCTAATGCTTGTCTAATCCTTTGTATGAACTATGTTCTTTATTTATGGGTTTGATAGGATGATAGGGCTGCTTTTTAACGTGAGTTTTGAGTGAGTATGGCTCTAGAATTCGGTCGAAAAAAGGGTGCGAAAAAAAGTCACCATATCATGTATGAAAGAAGGTATTTATAGGAGAAGGGAAGGGGGTGCTTCTAGGGTTCTAAGGGCTCAGTTGTTGGCTGCATATGAGGGTAGGATAGCTTTCTTAGAGATAGAGTAAATGAAATTGGTCGAAATATGGAGAGTGAAGAGGAATATGTCGGTTATGGAAAAGGTAATGGAAGAATATTCTATTTCTGTTTTGAGGGGATTGTGAGCTGTTTGGATGGTGAAAATATCTCCTTATTCTTGGGTAATAAGCAAGAGAAATAGAGGAGGGGATTTTTTTCGATGGGGGCTCGAAAAGGGGACCAAAAGCTCCCTGTTTTGACTCGCAAAAACAGGGGCTTGGGCCGTGGGTTTGGCTGCTGGTTTGTGCTTGGTTATTGCCACGGGTTTGGGTTAGGATAGGTGTTAGGTTATGGGCTGGTGGTGGGAGGATGGATGGCTGGCTGGTGGTGGTGGTGTTTGGGCCTCTAAAACAGGGGTGGTTGGGCTTGGTTGGGCGGTGTTTGAGTCGTGGTTTCGGCGGGAAAAAGAAGGAAGGGAATGGGTGCGTGCATGGGGGGTTCGAACCCATGACCAATGGGGGGTGGGATGTGTCAAAGCTACACCTCGATTCTCATGCTCAAAAACGTTCAAAAAACGAGCTTAAAACCATCTCAAAAACCTTGTTTAAAACCGCTTGAAAAAAACAATTCTTCGATTTAAAATAAAGCGATAAAACTCGAAACCGTCATACTTTTCATTTAAAATAAATTCAAAATAAAAACTTTGAAGAATAATTTATTTTTCAAATAAATTATAAAAGTTTAAAATTTTAAATATACTCGAAAATATGAAAACCGATGAAATAAATTTCATTTATTTCGAAATAATTTAAATTTCATTTAAATTATAAAACCGTCAATTAACGCTTGTCCTGCATCACAAAACGGAATCCGCTAACAAGCGATGTAAGTAACCATGTGTCCTATCATCATCGGGTGTTTTGTCGGGATTTCTGTAAATTCCAATATCGACGGATACGGGTATCTACAGAGGCGGAGGCCTCTATTTATACTAATCACATGGAGGAATTATGGTAAAGGTAAAATTAGGAAAGGAATCCGAAAGAAATCCGGAAACTGGAGAAAAAGCAGCCGAGGAAGAGGCGAGCATGAACTGCGACCTTTCCAAGAGGCGCAACACATGTTGCGTTCTCTCTTGAGTAGTTTTCTCCTTAGCAAGAAAGATTTTCGTGGTTGATTTTAGGAATTAGGGAAGATGTGAGCTTTCTTATTCCGCAAGGTAGATATTTCTGTGATAAAAGATAAAATTTAGGATTATTACTCCGGAAAACTCCAGAATATTCCAACTCGGGTTTTAGACGGTTTAGAAAATGGAAACAATTTTTGACCTAGACTCCAAATGTACTCTAATTACTGTCAAAACGACCATGAGGTTGACTCGGCTGTTTGAGCTATCACGTGTCAACGAACTTACGAAATGTCATAAATCGCTCCACATAATCAAATATGCGGCCTAATCATCACTGGATGGTTGGCGGGAGGTGCAGAAACGAGGTGTCTACACCATTACGTGACATGTACACCAACGCTGAAGCCACCATCTTTATCAGTTTCCCTAGCAATGATAATATACAATGTTTCGAAGCCTACACAATTCAAATTAATCATAATTTGTTAAACCCCCATTTATCTAAGAGCCTTAACTAGGCCTTCTTAGATAAGTGAGACTGTTCCCATCTCGGTTGTCCGAGGTAGTGAAGTAGAATAAACCAAAGTACTTTGGATTAAAATTTAGCGAATAAAGGTTTATTACAATTAACCAATACTAATTAACATTAATTACAACTCCCAGCGGAAATAAACAAAGTGATTAATTAGCTAAATGGTCTAGACTTATAGATAACTGGCCGAGTCCTCACGCATCCCCATAAGATCCACTTGCAAGTGTACTCCCCATTTTTGGTTCATCACAGGTGTTCACGAATACACTGTCAACCACGAGGTTGAGTAGGTATAACCAACAACAATATAAAGCGAAATGATATGATATAATGCAAATACAACTGAACTCATCACCCGAAACACCCGTTCTTCCCGCCAATCTCTAGCCCGGGGTATTCATCATTCCAACCAAAGTTGAAGTATTCACCATCCCAACTGAATTTGAGGTTTTCACCATCCCAACCGAAGTTGAGGTATTCACCATCCCAACCGAAGTTGAGGTATTCAATTATACACTATGCCAATTATAAAAGTCAACTCAGACACGCGACTGAGGTATCCAATGAAAACGAAATTCCAATATAATAATCCAATAATAAACAATCCAACAATATGTAATCCACATCAATTAATCCATCCAATTCCTCAACACTTCTATAAATTTCACAAATCAACAAAGATAAGACGAGTTGAGTAGTTATCCTACCTTGAAAACATATCCAATTAAGTAGCTCAAGGCGCTCCAAATAATTAAAGCAGACGAACCCGATTATAAATTCTTCACAAATCGTCACCAAACATAAATATTATAATTTAATTATTATTTATTCATTATTCAATTCATTATATTAGTTTATTCGATTATAATTTAATTATAGTAATTATTTTACGTCCGAATTATTATTGCGTAAAAACCCGTCTTAAAAATTGAAAAATTCAACTCACAATACCCATGTAACCCATGAACAACTCCCCCATCTAACCCGTGTAAAACCCATCACAAACACCCCCACATACACCCCAAACAACTCATTTAATATAACTAAACCCGACACAACCATATCTGCCACCTGCCTTACCTTAAGCCTTCTTTGCCCACAACCCAGACATTGTCGTACCACCAGCTACAACAACCCCACATGACTGCCAAAGCGAGCTCTTGCACATAATACCAACAACATCAACACTATACGAACCCGACGCAACTTGTACCAACTCACGGTTTCAACCACTTATCTTGACCACCAACACCACCACAGACCACCACTGTCCCCCACCGTGCCCTAGCACCACCAACAAACGCCCACGACACCTCTCAGGTCCTTCCTAACAACTACAACAGCGAAAAGCAACAACAACATCCTACGACACCACCAAAACAACACTCACACTCGCCTCCTTACACCACCTCACGACCACCATTGGCCACCACCGTGGTATCCCTTGACCCGGAGCGGACTGAGAGAGTGACCTTCAGTGCTCCCGTTATGGTGTGTGCCAGCCTTGCCTTGATGCCCTCGTCTAACACTAGGATCCTGAGTTATGGTGCTATTACCACCCGCTTAGCTGAGAAGCTAACTTCCTTTGAGGCTTCCTCGGAGTACACCCCTCTAGCTACCCCGGTACCTACCATGGACAGAGCTTATTTCCTCGACCTGAAATGGTTGAGAACTTTGGAGGACGGTAGTTTAGCATGGAGAGTGTGGGGCATGAGTGGGATGAAGATATCTGATCCTGAGCATCTCCCACCGACGGAGCCTTTACCCGCGGCAGTGGTAGCTGCCGATTCTGACGAGGAGGAGGATGAGGGTGCACGTCCTATGAGGCATACGTACTTTATCGACCCAGAGATCCTCCGAGTCATGCCTAAGCCGAGGAAGGGGGAGAACGTGAGAGCTGAGGAGGATCGACCCAGGATAGGGAGAGGGCCGCGCAGAGTGAGATAGAGGATGGCTGAGACGCAGCCACAGCCAGCAGCACCACCACCACAGTACCCGTTTCCCAGCTACCATTTTCTGTACACCCCGGAGACGCATGAGAGCTACCTGACCGAGAGAGTGTCCTCTATCTTGACGCTCTGGAATATGCATGAAATGTCAAATACTCAGGGCATTGGGACCTCAGGACCGCATTCGGTTTGGCGGAGGGGAGTCGGAGATTACAGCGGGGTTTTCCACTCCTAAGGGGTGGATATGTCCACATGGGGTGCACCTTAGTCATACCCTTACGGCGTCTTGACTCCTTGGAATGTGAGGCCAAATGCTGGAGCCGGTGGTGATACGGGTGTTGGTACGTCAGGAGCAGGCACCTCGGGTGGTGGTGGATATGAGTATGATGTCATGGATGAGCAGCAGCAACATGAGTGATACTCCTTTTCTTTCGTTATGATTATCGGTTGTGTTGGATGTTAGTTGTTTTGAGTCGTACTTTTCGTAGTTGATTTTTATTGGTGGCCATAAGGCCGTACTTGCTTTTTCGGACTTGTTCTACAGGATTTGCGGTCGGATTATCATTCTGACTTGTGGAGGTGTGACTATATATATATCGTGTCTGGAAAATTTTGAGTAGCCATTGACCTGAAGCTACTCGATCGAGTAGCTAAGATACTCGATCGAGTAAGCCCAGCTCGATCGAGTGTCTAACCCACTCGATCGAGTATCACTGTTACAGGAACTTTTCGAAAAATTAAATTGTTCAAATGCTTTTGTTTTGAATATTTCTATACTAGCTTTAGTCGTTGATGGTTAGTATCATGTTTTGGTCTCATTGCTAGACATGTTTTGGGTTGTGCTTGAATTTTAAGTGAAATTTGTGCGATATAGGTGTGACGGGACAATAACCATGTTGTTACGGGAACTTGACATGCAAGTAATGTTATTTAAATTCATATTTTTGTATGTATACATAACGTTATCTTGTGAGTAGCAGTTATATTGTGTCAGGTATCATGGAGGGACAAGAATTTTTAACAATTCACGCAGTTTAATAGTATTTGTATACCTTTTAGTCTGTATGCGCGTAACATCTGTCGTGATTAATCGAGTAATATATTTATAATTTTCCAATTGTTTCAGTATGACTGAGTCCTACGTTGAAATAATCACAGAAGTGAAAAATATTAGTTGGTTCTTATTGCATTCATTTTACTTCCTCAACGTCTACAAGAGAGCCTCATTTATTTATTACCAAAAAGATTTTTTATTTCCTTCATGGACTTTGCCTAGTAAGGTTTGCATGTCCTTCATGGCTGTTGATAATCATTCTCATAAAGTAGCGGGTGGGTATAAGTTAATGTTATTCATGATTAGTGAGTAATGTCGATAGAATGCTATGGGAGTCGGGTTAAGGGACTGGGAAGTCGTTTGATGGTGAACTTCGGGGACGAAGTTCCTTTTTAGAGGGGAAGAGTAATGTCGCAAAAGAAAATGCCGCAATTATAGCAATTTTGCAGTATGTTTGCGACGTTTTATAGTATTTCTGTTATATTTAAAATATGAGTTTATAATTGTTTTATTAGTTTATTGTAGGAATTGTATAATTGGACGAGAATGAATAATTGTCGGTAGTTGTCAAACAAGATGACATGTCGTTATACCTTATTTTCAGTAATCATTCGTATGTTATCATACCTCATTGGGAATCTGTGATAGGACCGTGTTATCATCTATTGTTGTGAATCTGGGACGGGGCCGTTGTGTTACATGTTTTGTGTTGGAAATTGTTTGCCAGTGAAAATATAGTCTTGTAGCTGCGTTAATGCGAGTCTGAGTAGTTCGAGGTAGTAGTATAAACGATAGCTGAGTTTGGTCGTGTTGGTACATGTTGTGTGCTCGGCAATTCAAGAAGTGGTTCTTCGAGACTTGAGTGTGTGCTGTGTGTTGGGAAAATGACGATGATGATGTTTGATGGACATACGTAGTGGGATAATGCTTCTAGAGAGTTATTGACCTGTGTCGGGTGAACGGTGGTGTCAACCTTGGTTTCTTGTCGTGGGTTTTTGGGGGAGGATGAGTCGAACTTCGGGGACGAAGTTCTTTTTAAGGGGGGAAGACTATAATACCCGTCCTTTTAGGGACCCGTTGACGAACATTGACCGACCTTTGGAGCAGGTGTTAGCCTTTAGGAATGCGTGCCAGAGATGCCTTGTGGCTTGTTAGACTTTGGGGATGAGTGGTACTCGATAGAGTAGAGGCTACTCGATCGAGTAGCTTGGATACTCGATCGAGTAGGGGCCACTCGATCGAGTAAGTTGGTTACTCGATCGAGTAGCGTCTTTACAGCGGGGATTTATAATCGTGTTTTGATAAAACTGCATATCATTTCCGCCTCCTTCCTTCAAACCTAGATGTCGCCTTCCTCCTTTCCCTTCACCATAATTCCTTCCATGGGAGCTTTTGAGGATGCTAGTGCCTTGAGGATGGTTTGCTTGAGTCGGGTAGTGGTCTTAATGCCGATATACGATGCGTAGGTATGTCATCAATATCATCTTTGTCTTTGTTGTTCCTTATAGGATTGTAGTGGTAATAATAGGTGTTTGTACTGTTGGTATAGGGGTTTTGCTTGCTTTGTTGATGTCATGTGGTTGAATGAGAAATCGCCGCGGTTGGCTATAGGTAGGTTCGTCTACTCAGTTTCTGTTGGTTGTTTAGTTTGACGGTCATTGTATTGCTTGTAGTGTCACTGTGATTGATTGTGGTAATTGGTTGGTGTTGTGCTGTTTCGTTGGTTGTTATTGTAGTGCAGCAGATTGTGATTGACTGTCTGTGGTTCTCGAGGTGCGTCCCCGGCTGAGTGGAGTCACTTGCGGGAGTGGCTTCACGCCCTAGTTTCGCCCTCCGTGGAACCCGCCACGGGAGAGGATGTGCACATTAATGGGACAGGGTTATCGCTCGGTATGATGAGCGGGGCTTAGGTGGGAATGGCTGCGGTCCCCTACTGGAAGGGTTGGTCCAGTGGACAGTCGGTGACGATGATTGGCTGGAGTGGTTATGGTTTGTGTGTATTCTTGGTTGTGTGTGTAGTATGTGGATAGTTGTTGTTGTGTCTTGCCTCAGTTGCTGACCTTGTGTGGTTGTTTCTTGTTTGTTTCTGTTGTGTCTGCCGTGATCCGTTATGGTGAGCAGTTAGTCTTAGCAGGTGATGTCTTGGATGGTAGCTGGATCTTGGCGGGATGAGTCTTCACGAGTCATGACAGGAGTAGTCTTCATAGTGTTTGATGAGTTGTATTGGTTGTATCATTAGTTTGGTTATATCACTTGTAAAATAATTATAAATGTTCTTATTTCGACTTTTGATGATTATTTTCCTCGGGCAACCGAGATGGTAATGCCCTTATATGCTAGGGAAGGTCTTCTTAAGGCTCCTTGGTATATGGGGTTGTCACAAAAACAACACTCACACTCGCCTCCTTGCACCACCCCACAACCACCAGTGGCCACCACCGTGGTATCCCTTGACCCACGGGGGTCCCACCACTAGCCACGACCCTACACGATAACCCACGACCACCCATGCAAAACACAAGAGCCATATAAACAACACAACACGCAACAACCACCACACTTGACAACCATGCAAGCTATAAGTTCCGTCTTACATCCCACGACAACCGCCCCTTTAGACACCAATTCAGCCACCCATGGTCATCAACGAAGGTCACGGTTGGTCCCACAAGAAACACTATTGTAAAGGGTAAATTTTATGGTCAACCGCATTGTTCACGGTGGTCAATACGGTGTATAATCGATAGATTTAGTTATTAAGACGATATAAACATAAATTACGACAAACTTTACCTTTTATCGTTAAGTGCTCCTTCCGTCTCTTAAATCTCCTTCTTCTATCATTGTGAATCATTTTTCAGATATCTTAGTATTTATAGTCTAGGTTTAGAGATGATATGATGCCAATAAGGAAACTATTGCCTTATCTTTATTATTATAGGAATTACCATTAATTATTATACTTCTTCTTCTTCTTCTTCTTCTTCTTCTTCTTCTTCTTCTTCTTCTTCTTCTTCTTCTTCTTCTTCTTCTTATTATTATTATTATTATTATTATTATTATTATTATTATTATTATTATTATTATTATTATTATTATTATTATTATTATTATTAGTATTATTATTAGTATTATTATTAGTATTATTATTAGTATTATTAGTATTGTTATTATTATTATTAAATCCCGCTTCAAATCCCGACCAATACTCATACTAAGTCTAATGTAATCGACCCACTTATCTTATTACACGGCCCAAGGCCTTATTACTAGATAAATCCAATTCCCGTCTTGCTTACTTACTTTATTACTTAATTAACGTCTTATTTGCAATTATTATTATAAATGCCATTAATTAATTATTTAAATTACATAAATTATTCTCAAAAATCATTATTAAATTACGGGGTATTACAGTCTTCCCCCCTTAAAATGAACTTCGTCCTGAAGTTCGCCATACATACTATAACAATATATATAAACATCCACACAACTGAACACCATTCCAACTTGTGGTAACATAATTATCCAGTTATTATTATCAAATACACCAATATTATCACATGATGTCATAATAATAACTCGAAACATTTGTAGTATCACATTCTATCGCCCTAAGAATTAACTTCGTCCTCAAAGTTCGAGATAACAAACAACGGAAATAGATAAACCATTTATCTTTCAAGAACATGTAATACCCATTGTATCATAAGACAACTATTGGTTTAGTATAAAGATCACCTAAGTCAATGAGGTATTACCCACCCTTCCTTTTTGTTTGATTTAGATTATTATTTGTCCGTTTAACATCTTACCAACGACGTCTAACTTAAACATGGATGCAATTAATGTGAACATATATATAGGCTTAGGGCAATACATTTCGCATATCACTAGACATGTTATTCTACTTCAAATAATTTACAACATCAAAATGCCAAGATGAAAGAGACAAGAAACAATTCCTTATAAACTTTTAACATACTTACATTTTCAAGGGTAAGAAAACATGTTACAAATTCCAAAAATCATAAATATTTAATAACATAATTACCTCTTGAGAACTTATACTTTCAGAAAATACAGAGAGTTGATAATTCATGGGAGAAAGAATCAAGGCCACAGCTCATGAGATCAATTTATAATGAATTTTACAAATTAATTGGTCGAAACGGAAATTTTGTAGCAACTTGTCAGAATCTTAGGTCAACTTGTAAAAATCACTATGAATCGTCAAAATATTATATTTCAACATGACTTAATAATTTAGAAACATGTACGAATCTTTTAAACAGTGGAGTTAGAATCATACCTAAACAATAAGTAACGTTTAAATGGCAATTTTTACAAAGTCATGGGACGAAAACATGACTGTACAGGAATATTATGACCACTGTCCACTAAAATATTTATTTCGCCTAAACCGTATATTATTTAAGCAAGAAACCAGCGGCATATGAATGGTAACTCACAAAGCTATCACACATATAAAATTTGTGCAAAGATATTAAACCGGCAGTAATTGGCAGCCAAAGAAATCAAGGGTAAAATTTCGAGAAATCAACCAAATCACATTCTTCACAATTTCACGCATTTTCCGTAAAACTTCACATGTTAATTATAATTACGCCTCCCACATACATGCCAACACACTTTAATCAAATCCGCATGCTTATACCAACTCACGGTTTCAACCACTATTCACGACCACCAACACCACTACCGACCACTACTGTCCCCCACCGTGCCCTAGCACCACCACCAACTGATGCGGGAGCAATGTCGAGCTCTAGCGCACTCTTACTTAACGCTGATCCGAGTCCTTATTTTGGTGCTAAAAGAAATGCGAGTTATGTCACAATGATAAGTTGGACATCGAGCTCTAGCTAATCCAAGGAGTGCCGCCCAAGGAGAGTGCCGCCCAAGTTAGAGGATGATTTTAGTCTTCCTCACCTAGTTTTCCTCACCTAGTTTTTACAAAAATCTAGCATATTTTTTCTATATAATTTTAAATAATGCCTTGGTGCCCAAGCATGCCTAGGAAATAGTTTTTAGCATTTAATGTTGCCTTGGAGCCCAAGCACATATTTGCTATATAAGGGGCGAAAATCCTCATTTGTAATCATCCAATTTCAGAAATATAAACCCAAGTGTAGAGATTTTCTCTCAAACTTTGAACGCTTGCGAGTGTTCTTGTCTTCCTTGCGAGGTCGGCGCCATATTTCAACCTTGTTTACTGTGTGTTCTTGGTTGAAATATCATTTGTTTCCCTCCTTGTTCCTGTGTGGTCTTGGTTGGAGATTTCAGTTTTAGTTGAGTTATCTTGCGAGGTTTCTTAGCTAATCCATATCCATTTTACTTAACATTTTCCGCTGCAATTTAAACTCTAAAAACACAAAAATATCACTCACAATACTTCGTGAAATCAGGCCCTTATCAAACAACTCGGTCTTCATCAGATTGGTGGTTGTTTTACATCAAATTGGTTATCAGAGCTTTGTTCAAATTTGTTTCTTAACAAGTTTGTCTTGGGAAAAGCATAATCAAAAGAAAAAAAAAAAAAAAATCTTACTGTTCACGTCTGGTACTGTTCACCCGTGAAAAAAAAAAAAAAAAAAAAAAAGATGTCTTATGATGGTTCATATCAAGAACCATGGGAGGAACGTATGGATGACTTAACAAAACAAATGGCACAAATGAATTACAAGATTGATCAGATTTGTAATCATACTCTTAGAAAGAAGGGGAAAAGGCATGTTGAAAGTTCAGATTCCGATGAGAGCCATCATTCCATTCCTGAACCAAGGAGGAATAATGATGATGATCGTGGATTAAAACTTGATATCCCGGAGTTTGAAGGGGAACTTGATGCTGAAAAATTCCTAGATTGGGTGAGACAAGTAGAGAGAGTCTTTGAATATAAAGGCTATGATGAACACAAGCAATTCAAGGTTGCTACCTTGAAAATGACCAAGTATGCATCCTTGTGGTATGAGAACCTTAAGAAGCAAAGAAGGCGTGAAAGAAAGAGTAAGATTGAGACTTGGGATAAGTTGAAGAAGCACTTGCAAAAACGCTTCGTGCCAAGAGACTATGAACAAGAGCGTGATTGATGCTTACATCTCTTTCTCAAGGTAATTTAAGTGTGACTGATTACATTAAGGAGTTTGAAAGACTAATTATGGTGTGTGACCTTGAGGAACGGGAGGAGATGCAAATTGCTCGGTTCATTAAGGGTTTGAGTCCTTCATTGGCCCAACGAGTTGAAGTTCAGAATTTCCTTGATTTTAATGATGTGTGTAAGCTTGCTCTTAAGTTTGAAAAGCAGGACAAAGGAAAGAAACCCCTGGTTGCTCGTGATGGTTCTAAGGGTGTTAATCCTTTTTATAAGTCAAGCGCTACATCATCGTTCAATAAGGAAGCCAAAAAGGAAGAACCCAAAGACAAAGGCAAAGGAGTTGCTACTGATTTTAAAAATATGGGTGCTAGGAGATGCTTTAAATGCCAAGGTTATGGACACATCGCTAACGAATGTCCCCAAAAGAGAGCGCTTACTCTTCAAGAGTTAGGTGAGATTACTCCATGTTTCGTGGTGACAAATGAGACGGAGGTCAATTCTGTCCAGAACGATGGAGATGAAGAAGATGATGAGGTTCACACTCATATTGTCGAACCATCATATGACACCGATAAGGAGATGTTCGTGGTGAGAAACTTGCATATTCAATCCACCACGATTGAAATGGAGCAACGTGAGCATATTTTCCATGCTCGTTGTAAGGTGCGTGGTAAGACTTGCAATTTGATTATTGATAGTGGGTCTTGCACAAATGCGGTTGCTACTGAATTGGTGGATTCCTTTAAGCTTGAGACTCGTAATCACCATAAACCATACATGCTGCATTGGTTGAATGAAAACAGTGGGATTAAAGTCAAGAAACAAGCTTTGCTTTCATTTGTTATGGGTCCCTATGAAGATGAAGTATGGTGTGTCGTGTTACCCATGAGTGCGTGTCATATTCTATTGGGACGACCATGGCAGTTTGATAGAGAAGTTGTTCATCAAGGAAGGGATAACATTTACATTGTTAGTCAGGGTAAAAACAGATTCCACTTGAAACCCTTGTCACCTAACAAAGTAAAGAAGAAAAATAAGAATTTGTTTATGAATGCTAAAGAATTTGTTGAAGCATTAGAACAAGGGGAACAAGCTTATGTTCTTATGGTTCGAGATGTGGAAGAGGGAATTGGAGTTCATGACGAGACTGTCCAAATGTTGTTGAATGAGTTTGGTGATGTGTTCCCGGAAGAGTTGCCACTTGGATTACCTCCTAAGCGTGGCATAGAGCACCAAATTGATCTTATTCCAGGAGCTACACTTCCAAACAAACCAGCCTATCGATGCAATCCAGAAGAGGCTAAAGAGTTGCAAAGACAAGTGCAAGAACTGATTGATCGAGGCTATGTGCAAGAGAGTCTTAGTCCTTGTGCCGTACCTGCTCTTTTGGTACCCAAGAAGGATGGGACATGGCGTATGTGTATTGATAGCCGAGCGGTGAACAATATTACAATCAAATATCGCTTTCCTATGCCGAGGCTAGATGATATGCTTGATGAGTTGAATGGAGCTCGTGTGTTCTCGAAAATTGATCTTCGAAGTGGTTATCATCAAATGAGGATTCGAGAAGGTGACGAATGGAAAACAGCCTTCAAAACAAAGCAAGGGTTGTATGAGTGGCTTGTTATCCCATTTGGGTTATGCAATGCTCCTAGTTCTTTCATGCGGCTGATGAATGAGGTCCTAAGGCCATTTCTTAATAAGTTTGTTGTTGTTTATCTTGACGACATTCTTATTTACAGCAAAAATAAGGAACAACACTTGGAGGATTTGAGGAAGGTATTTGAGAAGCTAAGAGAACAGAAGCTTTATGGAAAGCTCGAGAAATGTATGTTCATGGTGCCTAGTGTAACCTTTCTTGGTTATATCGTTGGAGAAGAAGGGGTGAGCGTTGATCCTTCAAAAGTGGAAGCAATTCAATCGTGGCCTATTCCTAAAACAACTACTGAAGTTAGAAGTTTTCATGGATTGGCTTCGTTTTATCGAAGGTTCATTCAGAATTTTAGCTCTATTGTTGCACCTATCACAGAGCTAACAAAGAAAGGAGAGTTTGTGTGGAATCCAAGTGCACAAAAGGCATTTGATGAGATCAAAGATAAGTTGTGTTCAGCACCTATTCTAGCTTTGCCCAACTTTGACAAATTGTTCGAAGTTGAATGCGACGCTAGCGGAGTTGGAGTTGTTCTAATCCAAGAGAAACGACCTATTGCATTCTTTAGTGAGAAATTGGGTGGAGCAAGGCTAAAGTATTCCACCTATGACAAAGAGTTCTATGTGATTGTGCGAGCACTGGATCATTGGGCTCATTATCTTCGCCCAAAACCATTTGTTCTGCATTCTGATCACGAGGCTCTAAAGCACATTCATGGGCAACAAAAGTTGAATGCAAGACATGCCAGATGGGTAGAGTTCCTACAATCCTTTACCTTTTCTTCAAAGTATAAAATGGGAAACTCTAATGTTGTGGCTGATGCGCTTTCAAGGAGGCATTGTTTGCTTGTTGCACTTGATGCGAGGTTACTTGGATTTGAGCAATTGAAAGAATTATACAAAGATGATCCTGATTTCTCAAATGAACTTATTAGTCCTACTAATTTGTTCTCGGTGCAAGAAGGATATTTGTTCAAAGGAAACAAGCTTTGTATTCCTAAGAGCTCAATTCGAGAGCTATTGGTTAGAGAAGCGCATGGAGGAGCGTTGGCTGGACACTTTGGCGTCAATAAAACTTATGATATCCTTGGAGAGCACTTCTATTGGCCTAAGATGCTCAAGGATGTGCAAGATGTGATAGCAAGGTGTGCTACATGCCAAGTATCGAAAAGTTCATTCACTAAGGGGCTTTACACTCCCTTACCAGTTCCTACACAACCATGGGACGAGGTAAGCATGGATTTTATTGTTGGGTTGCCGCGAACTCAAAGAGGTAAAGATTCAATCATGGTGGTGGTTGATCGATTCTAAAAAATGGCTCATTTCATACCATGTCACAAAACTGATGATGCTTCTAAAGTTCTTTGAGTTGTATTACAAGGAAGTTGTTCGTCTACATGGCATTCCTAAAACTATTGTTTCCGATCGAGACACTAAGTTTTTAAGCTACTTCTGGAAGACGTTGTGGCGTTTGGTTGGTACTAAGCTGTTGTTTAGTACTTCTCACCATCCCCAAACTGATGGTCAAACGGAGGTGACAAATCGAACTCTTGGAAGTTTGTTACGAGGTTTAGTGAGTAAGAGCACAAAGGATTGGGATGTAAAGTTGGCACATGCTGAGTTTGCCTATAATCGTACACCGTCTATGACTACTGGCCGTGCACCATTCGAGATCGTTTATGGGATAAATCCTTATCTCCCTATTGATCTTATTCCTATTCCAAAGAAGGAGACGGTAAGTTTTGAAGCTAAGGAAAGACAAGCTGCATTCTTGCGTACTTGTGAGCAAATCAAAGCTCAAATTGAGAAGGCTAATGCAAGATACAAGGAGAAAGCTAATAAGCATCGAAAACAGCCTACATTCAAGGTGGGAGATCTTGTTTGGTTACATCTTCGCAAGGAGAGGTTTCCCTCTAAGCGAAAGAACAAGTTAATGCCAAGGGCCGATGGTCCATTTCGAGTGCTTGAACGCTACGGTGAAAGTGCTTACAAAATTGAACTCCCTGATGAATATGGTGGTGTAAGTGCTACTTTCAATATTGGTGATCTATCTCCATACTTGGATGATGAAAATTTGAGGACAAATTCTTTTGAAGAAGGAGAGAATGATGCGGGAGCAATGTCGAGCTCTAGCGCACTCTTACTTAACGCTGATCCGAGTCCTTATTTTGGTGCTAAAAGAAATGCGAGTTATGTCACAATGATAAGTTGGACATCGAGCTCTAGCTAATCCAAGGAGTGCCGCCCAAGGAGAGTGCCGCCCAAGTTAGAGGATGATTTTAGTCTTCCTCACCTAGTTTTCCTCACCTAGTTTTTACAAAAATCTAGCATATTTTTTCTATATAATTTTAAATAATGCCTTGGTGCCCAAGCATGCCTAGGAAATAGTTTTTAGCATTTAATGTTGCCTTGGAGCCCAAGCACATATTTGCTATATAAGGGGCGAAAATCCTCATTTGTAATCATCCAATTTCAGAAATATAAACCCAAGTGTAGAGATTTTCTCTCAAACTTTGAACGCTTGCGAGTGTTCTTGTCTTCCTTGCGAGGTCGGCGCCATATTTCAACCTTGTTTACTGTGTGTTCTTGGTTGAAATATCCTTTGTTTCCCTCCATGTTCCTGTGTGGTCTTGGTTGGAGATTTCAGTTTTAGTTGAGTTATCTTGCGAGGTTTCTTAGCTAATCCATATCCATTTTACTTAACATTTTCCGCTGCAATTTAAACTCTAAAAACACAAAAATATCACTCACAATACTTCGTGAAATCAGGCCCTTATCAAACAACTCGGTCTTCATCAGATTGGTGGTTGTTTTACATCACCAACACAACACTCACACTCGCCTCCTTACACCACCCCACGACCACCAGTGGCCACCACCGTGGTCTCCCTTGACCCAAGTGATGAGCGTTTCATTGTACGTTCTGAAACATATTTATACCCAACTACTAGCATAACAAGCAAGTCGGGGTCGAACCCAAAGGACAGGGGTACTCAAATTGTTCAATCTAATTGTAGTTGTACTACGTTTATCACAATTGGTTGGGTTTATGATTCTAAACTAATAAGAGCAATGAAAAGTAAACAACAATAAAACAATACTAGGGAATCATGGGATCATAGGGGAAACATGGTGAGATCAAACAAACAAGTTTTATAGATGTAAGCAATTATTATTGTTGGAATCAATTTAGTGTATATCTTATGATTTCTAGGGGAAACTTAGGTCTCGGAGCCGAGTCGGTCAAGACTCTACAACACCTACAAGTCGAATTGGTTTTCCCTATTCATGGTGATATAACATAAATGAGTTCTAGTAAGGTTTGGGTCCCGGAGCCGAGTCGGTCAAGACTTTATAACACCTACAATCGACTTAATTCTTCCTAATCAACTATATGCATGGTCTAACAAGCCTTGAGTTGGTTTATGTCTTACAAGTCTTGTTGAAAGGATATTAGAAACATGCTAGGTTGTCAATCAAGCATTTCATCAAACATGACATGTGCATAAGTTGGAAAATAATAAGCAAGCATTCATATGATCTCATTAAGCATAAATCTTTCACATGATAAACTCCCCTAATCCCCCAGTAATCCCTAGTTAGGAAACTACTCACTAATTATCATGTAAAACATGTTAACAATGGTGTCAATCATCTTAACAAGTATAAACATGATAGAAGAGTAAAACAATAAGCAATAAAGTAAAGAGTAAAAGAATTATACCAATCTTAAGATGAACAAATGGAAAAGAAAGAATAATAGAAGAGAACTTGATTGATTGATGAAGAGTTGTCAATTCTCCAAATAATAACCCAATAATCTTCAATTATCCAATAAGAAATCTTGAACAATAATTAAGGAAAGGTTAAAGTGCAATTTGTGGAATGATTAAGATTAATATATACTAATCAACTCCTAATCTAATCTAAGAAAGCTTAATCTCTTGATTATTACAAATGGAGTGTATATAGTAGTACAAGGATTAGGTTGGGCTTAAATGACGATTAAGCCCCTTAAAAGAGGATTAGAGCCTTGCAATTCCGAGGAGGAACGCCACGACTCCATGATTGAGAAAATCTCCCTGCATGACTATCCGGGCGACCTGGAGTGGGGTCAAGCGTCCCGATGGGTAGCTTGTCTGTTTCAGGTCGGATTGTAAAACAGACGTCATTTCCTCATCCGGACTCTTATTGGAGTGATTCAAAAGCCTAGACCACTTGATTTATCGACGTCGTTTCATCTAGAATATTTTCAAAGCCAAAAAAGCAAGTCTTGGTTTGGTTCCAAGCAATTTCCTCTTGTAATGGCTCTCTTCTAATTCGTGGGGATCCTTCGTGGGTCATGGGGATCCGTAGTCATTGTCCAATTACTTGTTTTATTGACTTAGGCCTTTAGTATCCCTTATTTTATTTGATGCTTGATCATTGGATATTATCAATTTAGCTTCGTTTCACTCTGTTTAGGCAAGGTTAGTGCTCCTCCCCTACAAAGGATAGAAAACCTTATAGAACATGCATAATAGGAAGTTAAAGACAAGAAACAACCCTAATATATACTAAAAAGCACAGGAACTAGGCTAGTTAGGAGACTAAATGTGCGTAAATACAAGTCACATCAAATATCCCCAAACCGAACCTTTGCTCGTCCTGAGTAAAGAGGTGAGTAAGGCTAAGACTCTTATTTAAACTATCCTAATAATATAGCCCATGTGAGATAATTAGCGGGTCTCACTCCGCCCCTTCAACTCTCAACAAGACATCTATGAGGTAAGATGCCTTGTTGCAAGGCAAGGTGGGGCTTGCCAAATTGGCGATGCATCCAAACATTAAGCACATAAATAAATAAAAGGATGCATCTACAAAAGAATAGCCACTTTCATCATTTAAGTGGCAGAAATCATCTAAAAGAGACGCAATGTAAGGGTACACACTCCATTATAGATATTGTTTCTCCAAGTTACTAAGCCTAAGAGGATACCAACAAATCACCTCCAAGTTGTGTCAAACTAGGGTACTTTTGTCCACAATCGCTAGATGCTTTCGTCAAGAGTAGACTCCCTATGGTGTTAGAAATACGGTAGGATCGCGGAATTCCCCTCTTGCCTAGACAAGAAGAAGGGTCGTCCCCTCTGCACCATGCAATAAAAATGAGATCAATGGATAAAAGGTCAATATACTTGGAGTTTCACAATGGTAGTTTGCTTTTGATTTGTTTTTCCCCCCAATTTCTTGTGGCATTTGTCATTGAAGGATATTTCTTGCCATTTTTTATGTTTGGCATTTTGATACTTCGCAATTCTTTTCAATTTTGCATTATTTTTGAACATTTTCAAAGTAACCCCATTTTGTAGCAAGGGTACTTTTGTTGAAGCATAGGAGTCAATTTTGCTCCTCTTTTTATTGATGCAATTTTTGCAAACTTTTTTCACTTTCACTTTGGTACTTGAACTCAAATTGGAGATTTTTGTGCCCATTTCCTTTTTGTTGACAAAACATGATGATAGAAATGAAAGGACGGTTGGCATTAAAGGTCACCTTGGAATAAACGGTAGCCATGGAGTTATCACACCACAAGGTACTCATGACTAGGTTGTAGTCTATGGGTCAACGGATACTAGTATGACACATCCTAGGGTGTCTTGAGGGTATTCTAGCAAACAAAGTCTCAAAGAGAAAAATTATCTATAAGGGTCTTATATACACTTGTCAAGCTGCCCATATAGGCATTTACACAAAAAATTTCTAACCATGAAAACTACATGCCATGATGCAACTAACATATATACAATTCTAATGCATATGCTTCTATCAACTAAAATGCCAAATAATCTAGATGCAAACTCTTAGTAACACATTGGTTCATACCACATCAATCAAAATGTAGCCACAATGTCATTAACATATAAAAAGGTGGAAGGATATTTGGAAAGATCATACCATTCCGTCTTCTATTTCCTTCGTGCCACGAATATGGCAAAGTCGACCCAATGTGATAAGAGTGACAAACAAACAAACAAATATATAAAATATATAAAATTCTACACTACAAAGGAAAGAACATGTTTTTGGAATTTTTTAAAATTTTCAAATTTTTATGAAATTAAATAACATATTTTTGAGTTTTTCGAAATTTTTCAATTTTTATGTATTTTGGAATATAAATTCTCATCCCCCACATTATTTTGGACATTGTCCTCAATTTACATGTAGGAGTAGGAATAAAAAAGAAATACATGTTTTTGGATTTTTAAAGTTTTATGGAAATGAAGTACAAATGCAAATGCAATGATATGATATGAATGAATGCATGTTCTAACTAAACGCAATTCTATATGTCATATATAACAAGTGAATGCAATCTAAACTACACTAGGTAATGCATGTTCTCTATTAAGCTATGGTCACCTATGGTCAAACCTCCCCAAACCGATTTGAGCACTATTTCTAGTGAAAAAAGGAATAGGATTGGTCATTAGTGACTATGCATGAATGCAAGAACTAACTATATGCAACTAAATAATGGACATGTGAAATATGCAACCTATACTATATGAACTAATTAATGTAAATGCAATATGAAATATTTCACAAATGGAAGTCTATTCTATATGATTAACTATAATGTATGTTACTTCATGGTTTAACCTCCCCAAACCGATTTTAAACACTATTGCTAATGTAGGAAGAAAGGGGTTTAACCTTGAGGTAACTACACAATTGCAACTATACATGAGAAAAAGGGAAAGAAAGGGTTCTTACAATCATTGTAGGAGATGAAGATGGTAGATAGGATGCATACATAGCAATGTCATGAGCCAAATGAGAGAAAACGTGATTTTTGGGGTCAACCCGCTCGAGTTGTTTTCAACTCGCTCGAATTGGGGCTTGACTCGCTCGAGTCATTTTTTACCAGCGCGGGTTGCAGACTTGGGACGCCCATTTTATCCAAAAATCGCCCAGATTCTCAGGCAGTGAAAAATCCTTCTTTCCTTTGGTTTCAACTCGCACGAGTTGAGGTCGCGCCCCACGGATTTCAAGCAAATTTTGACCCAACACCTTGTTGATGATAAGAAAGATGTGCACAAGCCCAAAATCTCCATTTTCTTCATTTCTTTACATTTTCTACCTTCTCATTTTCATCAATTTCCTTCAAAAAAGCTCAATTAAAATATGAGATCCCTCCCTTTCATCTCTCATGCAATATTTAAATCAATGAATGAAAGCAAAATTTCACCAAATGCTTATATACTAGTTTAATGGTTATTGAGGAACCCTAACAGACCTAAGATTATCAATAAATAATTTCATAGAAAATTATCACTAGCCCCCAAAGCACGAGGAAGTCGGTCAAATTCTTGGGAGTGAGATATAAATAGGCATGGATAACAACACAAGATTATGCAATTGAAAAATGCCTAAGTAATAGACCGAACAATCATGTCAAGAATACTATGACAAAAATCATAAGAGATGTGATGGATGGAAGGAACATGAAACGAGTAATTTAACATTTCAGTCAACTCCTCCTCCAAATAGTTAAAGTCACCACACTCAAGGCAAGTACTCTCATTATCATCCAAGGTAACTTCGATGGTGTCTATTTAGGGTTACCAAATGTCATCATATTCTTCATCCCAACAAGGTCCATTATCAAATGGGTTGTCGTAACAAGGCTCGCCAAGTTCAACACAATTGTCTCCCTCTAACATATCATCCTCAAAGGGTGAGTTTTCACTCAAGCTCACATCCATCTCACTCTCACTTTGCCTATTAACATCAAATTCCATGGAAGTTGGTTTCATTGTTACACAAGAAGAGTAGGATGACGGTATCCAAGCATTGGTTTCACAATCAAATATGTACTCTTGATCATCATCACTATCTTCATCAATCACTCCATCTTCCCAAGGAGGGGCAAATTTGCGAACATAGTAGGTTGGCTCAAGGTTATAGGAAGGTGTCTCATTCTCACAAATCTCATTTTCATTATAGTTTTCCTCAATGAATTTTTGAAATTTGGTTTTTATCGCTTCTATCATAGCTTCCTTGGCACTTTCAAATATGTCATGCACAATTTGCTTAAGACATTGGGTGGTCATGAACTCAACAAATTTCCAAATTCCTCACAACTCATCTCACATATCCTACCACCACTCAAGTGAAATTCTAAGTTGTGGGTTTCAAGGTTCATGCCATTATAAACAACACAACATGCTTCATAATTTGAAAGAGTAAAACCATGATACCAAACATGAGTCATATAACCTTCAAATCTTGCAATATATTTATCAAATGACTCATTTTCGAATTGCCAAAAGGTTAAAGTAGACATGTTGAACAGATGAAACAAGCAAGTACATGAAATTAAATTCTCAAGGAACCAATATCTCTGAACAAGAAGCACAACTAAAACTAGACAAAAGAACGATTCAAATACACAACACCGTCCCCGGCAGGAGCGCCATTTTGATGAGCATGTCGTTGTACGCTCTCAAACACATTTATACCCAACTACTAGCATAGCAAGCAAGTCGGGGTCAAACCCAAAGGACGGGGGTACTCAAATTGTTCAATCTAATTTTAGTTGTACTAGGTTTGTCACAATTGGTTGGGTTGATGATTCTAAACTAATAAGAGCAATGAAAGGTAAAGAAGCAATAAAATAAGGGTGTGAACAAATGATAAACAATACTAGGGAATCATGGGATCATAGGGGAATCATGGTGAGATCAAAGAAAAAAGTTCCATAGATGCAAGAAATTATTATTGTTGGAATCAATTTAGTGTATATCTTATGATTTCTAGGGGAAACTTAGGTCTCGGAGCCGAGTCAGTCAAGACTTTACAACACCTACATGTCGACTTGGTTTTCCCTATTCATGATTTCATGGTGATATAACATAAATGAGTTCTAGGAAGGTTTGGGAGCCCGAGCCGAGTCGGTTAAGACTTTACAAAACCTACAATCGACTTAATTCTTCCTAATCAACTGTATGCATGGTCTAACAAGCCTTGAGTTGGTTTATGTCTTACAAGTTTTGTTGAAAGGTTAAGAAAAATATGCTAGGTTGTCAATTAAGCATTTCATCAAACATGACATGTGCATAAGTTGGAAAACAATAAGCAAGCATTCATATGATCTCATTAAGCCTAAATCTTTCTCATGATTAACTCCCCTAATCTCCCACTAATACCTAGTTAGGAAACTACTCACTTATTATAATGTAAAACATGTTAAAAATGGTGTCAATCATCTTAACAAGTATAAACATGATAGAAGAGTAAAAAAATTAAGCAATAAAGTAAAGAATAAAGGAATTACACCAATCTTAAGATGAACAAATGGAAAGGAAAGAAAAACAGAAGAGAACTTGATTGATTGATGAAGTGTTGTCAATTCTCCAAATAATAACCCAATAATCTTCAATTACCCAATAGAAATCTTCAATAATAATTAAGGAAAGGTTAAAGTTCAATTTGTGGAAGGATTAAGATTAATCTATTATAATCTACTCCTAATCTAATATAAGAAAGCTTAATCTCTTGATTATTATAAATGGAGGATATATAGTATTACAAGGATTAGGTTAACTAAGGGCTTAAATGACGATTAAGCCCCTTGAAAGAGTATTAGAGCCTTGCAAGTCCCACGAGGAACCCCACGACTCCATGCTTAAGAAAATCTCCCTGCATGAGAATCCGGGTGACCAGGAATGGGGTCGGGCGTCCCGACGGGTAGCTTGTCTATTTGAGCTCGGATTGTAAAACACACGTCATTTCCTCATCCGGACTCCTATTGGAGTTATTCAAAAGCCTAGACCACTTGATTTTTCGACACCGTTTCATCTAGCATATTTTCAGAGCTAAACAAATAAGTCTTGGTTTGGTTCAAAGTAATTTCCTCTTGTAATGGCTCTCTTTTAATTCGTGGGGATCCTTTATGGGTCGTGTGGATACTTCGTGGGTCATGGGGATCCTTAGTCATTGCCTAGTTACTTGTGTTTTTGACTTACGCCTTTAGTATTGGTCTTCTCTTTGATGCTTGATCGTTGGATATTATGAATTTAGCTTCGTTTCACTCCGTTTAGGAAAGGTTAGTGCTCCTCTCCTACAAAGGACACAAAACCTTATAGAACATGCATAATAGGAAGCTAAAGACAAGAAACGGCACTAATATATACTAACAAGCACGAGAACAAGGGTAGTTAGGAGACTAAATGTGCATAAATATAAGTCACATCACCACGGTTGTCCCACCACCAGCCACCATCCTACACGACAACCCACGACCACCCATACACGACAAGACCCGTATAAACAACACAACAAGCAACAACCACCACACTTGACAGCCACCGTACCAACCACCACATGCACCCACCCCGGCACCACCACTAGGACCACCTACCGCCGACAATACCAACCACTCAAGTCCCATGTTCATAGGACAACTATGCATGCAACAAGTTCTGTCTTACACCCGCGACAACCGTCCCTTTAGACATCAATTCAGCAACCCACGGTGGTCAACGAAGGTCGCGGTTGGTCCCACTTGAAGCACTACGATAAAGGGAAACTTTTAAGGTCAACAACATTGTTCACGGTAGTCAATATGGTGTATAACCGATAGGTTAAATTATTAAGACGATATAAACATAATTACGACGATCTTTACCTTTTATCGCTAACTGCTCCTTCCGTCTCTTAAATTTCCTTCTTCTATCTTTGTGAATTATTCTTCAGATATCTTAGTATTTATAGTCTAGGTTTAGAGAGTATATGATGTCAATTAGGAAACTATTGTCTTATCTTAATTATTATAGGAATTACCATTAATTATTATATTTATTATACTTATTATTATTATTATTAAATCCCGCTTCAAATCCCGACCAATACTCATACTAGGCCTAATATAATCGTCATACTTATCTTATCACATGGACCAAGGCCTTATTACTAGCTAAGTCCAATTCCCGACTTGCATACTTACTTTATTATTTAATTAACGTTTTATTTGCAATTATTATTATAAATGCCATTAACTAATTATTTAAATTACATAAATTATTCTCATAAATCATTATTAAATTCTGGGATATTACATAATTTCAAAGTATGTCATGTATATTAATATGTCTTATAAGAATATTAAAAAACCAGTACGAACAAGCACATTTCAAAAAAAACATGCATATAAAAAACAGACCAGCTTACCTAAAAGTAATCATATGAAAATCTAACCATCATACCATCAAACTGCTATTTGTTTGTCTAACATAAAGCACAAACAGGGGCGGAGGCAGCTACTAGGCTATATGGGCTTTAGCCAAGGGAGAAATGATAAGTAAAATTTAGTGCACTAGATTGACATGTTATAAGAATGATTTAGCTGGTTTTTTATTTAACTTATTATTTAAAGAATTGAGTTCGATCCCTTCTACAAACAAGTTATAATATTTTTTACATGTCAATAGAGATACAGGCGCCCTCTTTCTCAAAACTCCTAAGCTTCTAGATGTCATTCTCATTTTTCCAAGTAAAAGGAGTAGTAATTTACATAAATTTTGATCACCTTATAAAAACCCTTTCAGAAAACATACTCCCTACAACTCTTTCCAACTTCCATAAAAAATCCTTTCATAAATTTTGATCACCTTATAAAAAATCCTTTCGTAAAAAATTCTTTCATATATTTTATCACCGTATAAAAAATCCTTTCGTAAATGTAATTCCTAGCTCCGCCCCTGAACACAAAGCATATACATAAATATGATATAGTGGGAGAGATTATAATTTGACTACCTCTAGTGGTGAGATAGGAATCTTCGGAATGGTGGCCACTGGAGTACGGAAAGCCTCATTAGAGAGTGGCTCCTCACTAGATGGCTCAACTGATTTCTCCTTATAAGATGGCTCATCATTGGGCGACTCCTCTTCAAAAGTTGACTCCTCTCTAGCTTGTGATTGAGACCCCTCCATAGATGCACAGTTTCCTTGTGTACGCTTAGTTATCGTTGTTAGGTTCATATACCTCTTATCAGATTCTTCTAATAATGAACTAATTAACTTCTTAATATGTGTTCTTTAGATCTAGTGCAAGCATAACAAATAAGAGATTAATAAAGAAAAAAACAATGTCCCTTACATTGTATTATGGCTCGAAATAGGGCACAAATAAGGTCACCTTCCTTATTTGTTCTTGAGCTAAAATATGATGGATTATCCTCCAAAATCGCAATGTAGAGATCCTCCTTTGATTGCACCCAAGACTAATCCCTCAAACTAGTATATTAATTAACTAGATTAATATAGTAGTACCCTTAAAACTAATTCTAATATTATCACTATTACTACACTAGTAATATAATATTGTTATTAGAATTTATGAACAATTTCTTGTTTTCTAAAAACTTGTTTTAGAGATAGGTAGAGGTAAATATCTATTTTTGCATGTAGTATGAATGAATAAATGAGTAGTGTAAAAATGAGAACAATTCTCATAAAAGAGGAGGAAGTGGCCGGGTAGGGTAGTGCCAAAGAGAGCATCTTCTCTTTTTCTTTTACTCTTATCAAAGTGTAGGTTGTGTAAGCTAGATAGACTAGGTTCCATTATTTATATTTTATCTCATAAAATAAAATAACCACAACCCACTACTACTCCATCCATTTCGGTCCACTTTATAAAATGGACTACCATTTTATTTTGTCAATTTATCATTTGTCACATAATATGTCACATGTAGTATGTTACATGTTATTAATTAATTTAATGCATATTTATCAAATAAATATCATTCTATAAATTAATTAAATCACATACAACAAATTGACTAGTGATACTTGATCACATAAATAAAATATCTCATATAATTATAATTCACAACATATTGTAATTATAATTGACCAATCATTCTTATCTCAATTGTTTCACAAACAATAATCAATTTTAGTAATAAAGTATTTTCATTACTAAAATAAATCTTATTTAATCCAATTACAATAAGTTATAAATACTCTCTCTCACAAATGAATTGTTCAATTTTAAGGAATTGATTAACTTGTATCGTCATACAATTAATCAATTTGCCTATTAAAGGAATTGTCCTTTAGGTGTGACCTTAAGGGATCAACTGATCACCACCGTCAAACGACAGTAATGTCAAACTCTAGTTAGCCAATCATTACCGATTAATGATGATCATTTGACTATATAAATGAATCATCCCTTACGTATTTTTATCATGAGATTTAATTGTGATATTAAATCATGTGATCGCACTATTGTTGAGGACACATATTCCAACAATCTCCCACTTGTCCGAGACAAGTGTGCGTCACCAATTCTCTTGTCCTATTACAATCTCCCACTCAATGCAAGGTGTCTCGCAGGTCGTACTTTCATTTGATTATATCTTGAGTGGTTTCCTCGATCTGGAGAGTAACTTTCTGACCAGAATTATCTACCATAGATACCTTCCGAGCGTGGCCACGCATTTTCAGTTCACTACACCTCGAGTGGCCTTGAGATTTCAAATAACCCTGATAAGGGGGCGGACAATTCCTATCGCACTATTTCCATCGTTTAGCCACAGTTCGTCATAACCCAAAATATACTCATTTGACCTTAGTTATGACAGTCGTAGAGCATAAATCAAAGCCAATCAGAAATTTGTGCCAACTTGGGAGAATAGTCTCTTGTCAAAAGAATTGACTCATAAGAATACTATAGTAGCTCCTGCCACGACCAGGCTTTATGAATTACCAGAACTCTATAAGCGGTCACTGCCCAACAGAGTGTCCCATACAGTCTGCCTATGTGATACTAGTCATCCCATATGACTCTATGGCACTTGAACTTGCCATCAATCGCATCACACTCTAGTTACTTCGAGACGTCACCTCCTTTAAGCAACTAGGGGCGAATACTATGTCAATCAAGTTCACTTGAATGGGGTTCAATTTGTCTCTACAACCCATTTGGATTTAACAAAGTAATAGATGAGTTTAATAAAACTCAAACGATAAATGTGATTATCATATATGAATAGTCAATACACTATTACTACTTCATATCTTATAATCTATAGTGTACCTTTTACACTAGTTAAAATGCAATAAAAGCTTGGCAAGTGGATATACCATGTATCCAAACATTCCAACTTTATGAATTGCTATTTCCTTCCATTCAATGTTATTTCTAATAACTTGAATTTATCTCTAAGTATATGTCTAGTCTTCTTACTAGACTTGGGCTCTTTAACTTTAAAGATGCTCCCACTGTTATCACATAACTTGTGATAATTTCTTTGGTATAGGGATCTACTCTCATTCCCTACGTTGATCATTTTATCACAATTTACTTAGATTCTATTTGTAGAATTTGCAATGGTCGAAACTAAAATATTTTTGTAGTCTCATACTCCTTAGTCAATAATAACACCCTAGGATTTCAACAAATCCTTTTCGGTTTGGAAACTAATGTTTGTGCAACCCTTCAACACATAACTTAGTATATCATCCAAACATATGAACGAATCCATAATTCTTCTCAAGAATCTCAAGGATGTTATTTAAGGCTTTCACAAGCCATCATTCGAATTAACTTGTTATTGACTTATCATGCTCTAAGCATATGTTACATCATGGCATGTGCGTCTGTTGGCATACATGATCGTTCCAATGGCGGAAACATTAGAAATCGACTTCATTTAATCAACAACTTAATAGGTTCAGTGAATGACTATGACTCCATCATAGCAATTCCACTTTCATCAATATGAATAACCGACTCAACCTTGTTGATGTTAAACAGATATGAAACATCTTATCATCATAAGCCTCTCAACTCTATGCCAATATTCTCTCACATAGATTCGGTAATCTAAAATATATCGCACCTTTTCCTAGTCTTCCAATCACTCTTGACAGAATAGAGTATTGGTACATTATTCTCAATAAGTAATATGTCTTCAACATATAAGACATGGGAAAAATAATTCTAGGTCCCACTTAACTACATGTATAATCACGATTCTTCAATCATGTGAATGAAACCATTCTCAATTATCACATGAACGAAAATTATAATCCTTTAATGCTTGCTTAAAACCATTCTAGGATCACTTAAGAAAGCTACGCATAATATGTTAGGATTCTTAGATCTTCATCTAAGGTTTTGTGTTCCAAACACATCCTTCTCTAAATTCCCATTTTAGAAAAGCGAATTTTTAATATCATTTGCCATTCTTCATCAAAATGAAATGTGGCAATTCCTAACATAATTTATCTTGATTAACATCTTCATGTCAATCTATGCACTTAGGTACTCTAAAGCTCTATTTACTATTAAGGAGATCCTCGCCTTAAAGTAAATCTACTCTTGAGTAACAATTTTTGGATTGTAATGCTATGGCTCGTTTGTAAAGAGGTCGATTTGGGACAAGGTCATAATGCCATTACTTTCGAAAAGGGACAATTTAACAATAAGACATGTGTGCTATACTCCCACTCTATCCTTATAGATTATAGTTCCATTACTTTCACAAAGTAACACAATAACTATAAGACATGTTTGTTACAATCTACCCCAACTCTATCTCTTAGAAATACACCTATCTTCTTAAGAGATAGCTTTGTGAGTAACAAACATACTGTTGGAAAATGTGTCCTCAACAATAGTGCGATCACATGATTTAATATCGTAATTAAATCTCATATAAAGAATACGTGAGGGATGATTCAATTATATAGTCAACTAATCAACATTAATCGGTAACGATTGGCTTGCTAGAGTTTGACGTTACTGTCGTAGGACGGTGGTGGTCAGTTGATCATTTAAGGTCACACCTAAAGGATGATGCCCTTATCAGTAAAGTTGATTAATTGTATGACGATACAAGTTGATCAATTCCTTAAAATTGAACAATTCAATTGTGAGAGAGAATATTTATATCTTATTCTAATGGGATTAAATAAGATTTATTTTAGTAATTAAAATACTTTATTACTAAAATTGTTTATTGTTTGAGAAACAATTGAGATAAGTATGAATGGTTAATTATAATTACAAGATGTTGTGAACTATAATTTTATGACCCATTTTATTTATGTGATCAAGTATCACTAGTCAATTTGTTATATGAAATTTAATTAATTTGTAAAATGATATTTATGAGATAAATATGCATTAAATTAATTAATAACATGTAACATACTACATGTGACATATTGTGTGACAAATGACAAATTGACAAAATAAAATGGTAGTCCATTTTATATAAGTGGACCGAAATGGTGGAAGTGTGGTGGATTGTGGTTGTTTTATTTTAAGAGATAAAAAAAGATGTAATCATGGCTACTCCTTACTAGCCTTACAACCTACATGTAACACCCCCATTTATTCAGGAGCCTTTAGCTAGACATTCCCAAATAAATAGGACTGTTACCATCTCGGTTTCCCGAGGTAGTAGATAACAAAGTCCAATTCATCAAAGTACTTTAAATAAAAACTTTAATGCTTACATATGTTTTACAATTTTAATCAACTAAAACATAATATAAAAATAAATACAACTCGCAGCGAAAAATAAACAAGTGATATAACTATATATGTGATCTAGACTTCATCTAAGGTTCCAAGTTTGGCTCTCATCCCAATGCTCCCAAGTCAGCTAATATTTAGTACCTGTCAAATCTGCTCCCCATAAAACGGTTCACCGCAGGTGTTCACGAATACACTGTCAACCGCGAGGTTGAGTAGGAATAAATACTAACAACAGAAACATACGATAACAATCTAATTTCTTTTTACATTGCACAACCCCCTGATAACGTGCTCCATCCTTTTACTTAGCACACCTCCCTTAACAACGTGCTCACTTTACATCATTCCAACCGAAGTTGAAGTATCCACCATCCCAACCGAAGTTGAAGTATCCACCATCCCAACCGAAGTTGAGGTATCCACCATCCCAACCGAAGTTGAGGTATCCACCATCCCAGTGTAAAACTGAGGTATCCAACACAAATGCCATGATCAACAACAATAGTAATCATCTCAGAACGAGTCTGAGGTATCCAATAATTACGACATGAGATAACCAATAACCACAATATAAACCAATGACATATACTTCACATCTGATAATTCATCCAACAAACATTATCGAGTAAAAGTTGAGTAGGATTTATCCCTACCTGGCAAGCAAGCACTCCAATTACGCAATCCAATAATTAAAGCAAACAAATCCGATTATAATCTCTTCACAAATTCCGTCACCTATATAATAATAACAATTACCACAATTATAATTACTAACTTTATTTATTTATTTATTTATTCTTCTTATTATATTAATTATTCAACCGACTCATTTATTTAATTATTACGATATTAAAGACCCGTTTATAAACTAACCCGAGTCACCACCCGAATTATTTAATTAAAACCCGTCACAACAACATCCAACACCCAAAACCCGCGTCCAAAATAAAAGTACAAAATTTACTAACACCTAGTCAAACATGGTATAACCCGTTTCTCACGCACCACCCAAAACCGTATCACACGCCTTCCCACGACCACCACACGTCCTGCCTACCTTCTCCCTACACCACCGCCCATCCAAACACCTACTCACCACCCATCAAACCACCTCCAGCAACCTATAAACCCACGCCCTAATCCACCCGACACCAACAACACCCCTCTGACACACCCACAAAACCCGTCCCAAAACACCACCTAACACCGCATATGCTGCCACCTACAACCACCACTCAACTCCTCTATCCGCCCTCGAGAAGAACCACACAAAAACCCCCTAACCCAGACCTCCAGCAACCACCAACCCCCCCCCCCCCCCCGAAAATTGCCTGCCCAGAACACGACTACCTCCCCTTTTTACCGCCACCACCAACACCAGCCGCCATCTGCCGCCACGCCAACACCAGCACCATGGTCGACTAACTACCCCCGTCATATCCCCACCTTACCCATGTCAAGTCTCGGTCATTCGAGGGTTCAATTACCCATTCCAATCCCCCACGACCAAACCCGCATAACCCTCTTGACCAGCCACCTTTAGCCACCCCAAAAACCACCCTATCAAGGTCCACGTCGGTCAAATAAGGTCAGATCTTAATCTTGGCAATCCAAGGTTGCTCTAGGTCCAAATTCCGAGTCCTATGGTGGTCTAATTATCGAGTTATAATATGATGAAGTGTATATATAAGATGGTCTGAAATATTACCTTGAGTCGATTAATTGGTTTGTTAATTCTTCTTCTTTCCGTCTCTTAAAGCTCCTCCTCTTTAATTTGTGATTAATTTCTCAGATTTAAGGTGATATTTATAGTGTAAGATTTAGAGAATACGAGGTCAATTAGGAAACTATTATGACTTGCCTTATTCTAAATAGTATAGGAATTGCTATTACAATTATATTATTATTATCATATATTATTAACCTTACCATAACTAGGATTTCCTCACACAATATTTACTAATTTATTATTGCCATAACTTTATTATTATTATTATAATTATAATTACCTTTATATATTATTATTTCCTTATTATATTATTATTAATTTCCCGATATAAATCCCGATTACACTCATACCGATTTAATAAGTTTCGGCCCATATAATAATAGCACACGGCCCAAAGCACAAATATTAGCTAAACCAAATTCCCGACTTGAATTATTAATTTATTATTTAATTAACGTCTTACTTGTATTGATTAGAAATGTCATTTAATCAATTATTAAATTACATAAATTACCTTCACAACTTATTATTAAAATACGGAGTATTACAGTCTTCCCCCCTTAAAATGAACTTCGTCCCGAAGTTCGCCCACAACTACCACCACATCACTTATAAACATCCTCTCAACTAAGCATCATCCAACACAATCATCCATTTACGATTATCATCCATACCAATCGCATCACAAAGTATCACAACAACAACTCAAAACATTCGTAGTATTACATTCCTTCCCCCTAAAAATAAACTTCGTCCTCGAAGTTCGAAATAACAAATATTAGGAACTACCAAATCATTGTTGTAATGTCGCAAAATAAAGAACACACACTGTAACACAAGTCAACTATTATTTCAAACACAACTCCAAGTAATGATAACAAAATCTTTAATTTTCTCCAACTAGCAAACCACATCATATAGGATATTCGAACTAATCTTTACTTAAACTTAAACTTCTTACTTTAGCTATCGACGAATACAGTACCAGACTAAATAATAATCTATAACAAAATACGCATAATTGTTTAGTATAATGGTCACTTAAGCGAATGAGGTGCTATCCACCCTTCCTTCATAATTGATTTAAATTTATTTTTCGTTCATTTTAATCCTTACCTAGCGTCATCTAACTTAAGCATGGATGCAATTATCGTGAACATATATATGGCTTAGGGCAACACATTCCGCATATCACTAGACATGTTATTCTACTTCACATAATTGACAACATCAAATATAATGTTCAAGAGATCAAAAACAAAACTTGTTATACATTTTACATGTTATAACTTCTAACAATCATTAATATATAATAACGTAACTACTTATTGAGAACATATACTTTTTAGAAAAATACAGAAAGTTAGTAAACCATGAGAAAATGAATCAAGTCAAAAACTCATAAGGCCAATTTATAATGCATTTTACAAATTATTTGGTCGAAACAGAAATTTTACAGCAACGTGTCAGAAACTTAGGTCAATTTGTAAAAATCACCATAAATTGTCAAACTTTAAATTGCGACATGGCTTATCAATTTGGAAACTTAAATGAGTGTATTAAACAGCAGAGGTGGAATTATAACAAATAATTATGTATTTTTTAAATGGCAAATTTTACAAAAACATGGCGCGGAAGCAACACTGTAAAGGAATATTTAGAACATTGTCCACTAAAATATTTATTTCTCCTAAACCGTATATTATTGGAATATGAGACCAGTGGAATATGAAAGCTAACTCACAAGGGTATCACACATAAAACTCACATATAAGAATTTTAAACACACATTAAATGACAGCCAAAACAATCAAGGGTAAAAATCTTGTGAAATCAATCAAAATCGCATTCTTCACAATTCCACACAACAATTAATACTTCACATGCTTAATCATATTCACTTCTTTCACATACATTCCCACATACTTCCTCATATCAACATAGTTAAAATAATGCTTAAAAGAAATCATGCCACACCCCCCTCCGTAAAACAAGGTTACGCCCCCGTAACCGCAATTATCAATGACAACAATATGCAACCAAGCCAAACAAAATTCCTAAGAGAAATATACTATATTCATTTTAAATTACCCCATGCTCTCAAGTATTCACTCATGGTTTCCGGTTCAAAACTGGAAGGGCCAAGGTACGAATTAAGGCTAGCTTCTTAACCGCACTAAGAGGGGCTCCTAACAGTTTCTACCCGGGGTTCATTTTATTTAGACACATCCTAAGTTCATTATTATTCATTGGTTAGGCCTGAGGATCGTTTTGCTCTGATACCACTTTGTAACACCCCCATTTATTCAGGAGCTTTTAGCTAGACATTCTCAAATAAATAGGACTGTTACCATCTCGGTTTCCCGAGGTAGTAGATAATAAATTCCAACTCACCAAAGTAATTTAAATAAAAACTTTAATGATTACATATGTTTTACCATTTTAATCAACTAAAACTTAAAATAAAAATAAATACAACTCGCAGCGGAAAATAAATAAGTGATATAACTATATATGTGATCTAGACTTCATCTAAGGTTCCAAGTTTGGCTCTCATCCCAATGCTCCCAAGTCAGCTAATCTTTAGTACCTGTCAAATCTGCTCCCCAAAAAACGGTTCACCGCAGGTGTTCACGAATACACTGTCAACCGCGAGGTTGAGTAAGAATAAATACTAACAACAGAAACATACGATAACAATCCAATTTCTTTTTACATTGCACAACCCCCTGACAACGTGCTCCATCCTTTTACTTAGCACACCTCCCTTAACAACGTGCTCACTTTACATCATTCCAACCGAAGTTGAAGTATCCACCATCCCAACCGAAGTTGAGGTATCCACCATCCCAATCGAAGTTGACCTATCCACCATCCCAACCGAAGTAGAGGTATCCACCATCCCAGTATAAAACTGACGTATCCAACACAAATGCCATGATCAACAACAATAGTAATCATCTCAGAACGAGTCTGAGGTATCCAATAATTGCGATATGAGATAACCAATAACCATAATATAAACCAATGACATATACTTCACATCTGATAATTCATACAACAAACATTGTCGAGTAAACGTTGAGTAGGATTTATCCCTACCAAGCAAGCAAGAACTCCAATTACGCAATCCAATAATTAAAGCGAACAAATCCGATTATAATCTCTTCACAATTTTCGTCACCTATATAATAATAACAATTACCACAATTATAATTACTAACTTTATTTATTTATTTATTTATTTATTCTTCTTATTATATTAATTATTCAACCGACTCATTTATTTAATTATTACGATATTAAAAACCCGTTTATAAACTAACCCGAGTCACCACCCGAATTATTTAATTAAAACCCGTCACAACAACATCCAACACCCAAAACCCGCGTCCAAAATAAAAGTACAAAATTTAATAACACCTAGTCAAACACGGTATAATCCGTGTCTCACACACCACACAAAACCCGTATCACACGCCTTCCCACGACCACCAGACGTCCTGCCTACCTTCTCCCTACACCACCGCCCATCCAAACACCCACTCACCACCCATCAAACCACCACCAGCAACCTATAAACCCACGCCCTAATCCACGCGACACCAACAACACCCCTCTGACACATCCACAAAACCCGTCCCAAAACACCACCTAACACCGCCTATGCTGCCACCTACAACCACCACTCAACTCCCCTATCCGCCCTCGACAAGAACCACACAAAAACCCCCTAACCCAGACCTCCAAATCACCAACCCCCCCCCCCCCCCCCCCGAAAACCGCCTGCCCAGAACACGACTACCTCCCCTATTTTACTTGTTTACCGCCACCACCAACACCAGCCGCCATCTGCCGCCACGCCAACACCAGCACCATGGTCGACTAACTACCCCCGTCATATCCCCACCTTACCCATGTCAAGTCTCGGTCATTCGAGGGTTCAATTACCCATTCCAATCCCCCACGACCAAACCCGCATAACCCTCTTGACCAGCCACCTTTAGCCACCCCAAAAACCACCCTATCAAGGTCCACGTCGGTCAAATAAGGTCAGATCTTAATCTTGGCAATCCAAGGTTGCTCTAGGTCCAAATTCCGAGTCCTATGGTGGTCTAATTATCGAGTTATAATATGATGAAGTGTATATATAAGATGGTCTGAAATATTACCTTGAGTCGATTAATTGGTTTGTTAATTCTTCTTCTTTCCGTCTCTTAAAGCTCCTCCTCTTTAATTTGTGATTAATTTTTCAGATTTAAGGTGATATTTATAGTGTAAGATTTAGAGAATACGAGGTGAATTAGGAAACTATTATGACTTGCCTTATTCTAATTAGTATAGGAATTGCTATTACAATTATATTATTATTATCATATATTATTAACCTTACCATAATTAGGATTTCCTCACACAATATTTACTAATTTATTATTGCCATAACTTTATTATTATTATTATTATTATTATTATTATTATTATTATTATTATTATTATTATTATTATTATTATTATTATTATTATTATTATTATAATTACCTTTATATATTATTATTTCCTTATTATATTATTATTAATTTCCCGATATAAATCCCGATTACACTCATACCGATTTAATAAGTTTCGCCCATATAATAATAGCACACGACCAAAGCACAAATATTAGCTAAACCAAATTCCCGACTTGAATTATTAATTTATTATTTAATTAACGTCTTACTTGTATTGATTAGAAATGTCATTTAATCAATTATTAAATTACATAAATTACCTTCACAACTTATTATTAAAATACGGAGTATTACAGTCTTCCCCCCTTAAAATGAACTTCGTCCCGAAGTTCGCCCACAACTACCACCACATCACTTATAAACATCCTCTCAACTAAGCATCATCCAACACAATCATCCATTTACGATTATCATCCATACCAATCGCATCACAAAGTATCACAACAACAACTCAAAACATTCGTAGTATTACATTCCTTCCCCACATTCGTAGTATTACATTCCTTCCCCCTAAAAATAAACTTCGTCCTCGAAGTTCGAAATAACAAATATTAGGAACTACCAAATCATTGCTGTAATGTCGCAAAATAAAGAACACACACTGTAACACAAGTCAACTATTATTTCAAACACAACTCCAAGTAATGATAACAAAATCTTTAATTTTCTCCAACTAGCAAACCACATCATATAGGATAATCGAACTAATTTTTACTTAAACTTAAACTTCTTACTTTAGCTATCGACGAATACAGTACCAGACTAAATAATAATCTATAACAAAATACGCATAATTGTTTAGTATAATGGTCACTTAAGCGAATGAGGTGCTATCCACCCTTCCTTCATAATTGATTTAAATTTATTTTTCGTTCATTTTAATCCTTACCTAGCGTCATCTAACTTAAGCATGGATGCAATTATCGTGAACATATATATGGCTTAGGGCAACACATTCCGCATATCACTAGACATGTTATTCTACTTCACATAATTGACAACATCAAATATAATGTTCAAGGGATCAAAAACAAAACTTGTTATACATTTTACATGTTATAACTTCTAACAATCATTAATATATAATAACGTAACTACTTATTGAGAACATATACTTTTTAAAAAAATACAGAAAGTTAGTAAACCATGAGAAAAAGAATCAAGTCAAAAACTCATAAGGCCAATTTATAATGCATTTTACAAATTATTTGGTCGAAACAGAAATTTTACAGCAACGTGTCAGAAACATAGGTCAATTTGTAAAAATCACCATAAATTGTCATAACTTTAAATTGCGACATGGCTTATCAATTTGGAAACTTACATGAGTGTATTAAACAGCAGAGGTGGAATTATAACAAATAATTATGTATTTTTTAAATGGCAAATTTTACAAAAACATGGCGCGGAAGCAACACTGTACAGGAATATTTAGAACACTGTCCACTAAAATATTTATTTCTCATAAACCGTATATTATTGGAATATGAGACCAGTGGCATATGAAAGTAACTCACAAGGGTATCACAAATAAAACTCTCGTATAAGAATTTTAAACACACAGTAAATGACAGCCAAAACAATCAAGGGTAAAAATCTTGTGAAATCAACCAAAATCGCATTCTTCACAATTCCACACAACAATTAATACTTTACATGCTTAATCATATTCACTTCTTTCACATAAATTCCCACATACTTCCTCATATCAACATGGTTAAAATAATGCTTAAAAGAAATCATGTCAAACCCCCCTCCGTAAAACAAGGTTACGCCCCCGTAACCGCAATTATCAATGACAACAATATGCAACCAAGACAAACAAAATTCCTAAGAGAAATATACTATATTCATTTTAAATTACCCCATGCTCTCAATTGTTCACTCATGGTTCCCGGTTTAAAACTGGAAGGGCCAAGGTACGAATTAAGGCTAGCTTCTTAACCGCACTAAGAGGGGCTCCTAACAGTTTCTACCCGGGGTTCATTTTATTTAGACACATCCTAAGTTCATTATTATTCATTGGTTAGGCCTGAGGATCGTTTTGCTCTGATACCACTTTGTAACACCCCCATTTATTCAGGAGCCTTTAGCTAGACATTCCCAAATAAATAGGACTGTTACCATTTCGGTTTCCCGAGGTAGTAGATAACTAAGTCCAACTCACCAAAGTACTTTAAATAAAAACTTTAATGATTACATATGTTTTACAATTTTAATCAACTAAAACTTAATATAAAAATAAATACAACTCGCAGCGGAAAATAAATAAATGATATAACTATATATGTGATCTAGACTTCATCTAAGGTTCCAAGTTTGGCTCTCATCCCAATGCTCCCAAGTCAGCTAATCTTTAGTACCTGTCAAATCTGCTCCCCAAAAAACGGTTCACCGCAGGTGTTCACGAATACACTGTCAACCGCGAGGTTGAGTAGGAATAAATACTAACAACAGAAACATACGATAATAATCCAATTTCTTTTTACATTGTACAATCCCCTGACAACGTGCTCCATCCTTTTACTTAGCACACCTCCCTTAACAACGTGCTCACTTTACATCATTCCAATCGAAGTTGAAGTATCCACCATCCCAACCGAAGTTGAGGTATCCACGATCCCAACCGAAGTTGAGGTATCCACCATCCCAGTATAAAACTGGGGTATCCAACACAAATGCCATGATCAACAACAATAGTAATCATCTCAGAACGAGTCTGAGGTATCCAATAATTACGACATGAGATAACCAATAACCACAATATAAACCAATGACATATACTTCACATCTGATAATTCATCCAACAAACATTATCGAGTAAAAGTTGAGTATGATTTATCCCTACCTGGCAAGCAAGCACTCCAATTACGCAATCCAATAATTAAAGCGAACAAATCCGATTGTAATATCCACAATTTCCGTCACCTATATAATAATAACAATTACCACAATTATAATTACTAACTTTATTTATTTATTTATTTATTCTTCTTATTATATTAATTATTCAGCCGACTCATTTATTTAATTATTACGATATTAAAGACCCGTTTATAAACTAACCTGAGTCACCACCGGAATTATTTAATTAAAACCCGTCACAACAACATCCAACACCCAAAACCCGCGTCCAAAATAAAAGTACAAAATTTACTAACACCTAGTCAAACACGGTATAACCCGTGTCTCACACACCACCCAAAACCCGTATCACACGCCTTCCCACGACCACCACCCGTCCTGCCTACCTTTTCCCCACACCACCGCCCATCCAAACACCTACTCACCACCTATCAAACCACGACCAGCAACCTATAAACCCACGCCCTAATCCACCCGACACCAACAACACCCCTCTGACACACCCACAAAACCCGTCCCAATACACCACCTAACACCGCCTATGCTACCACCTACAACCTCCACTAAACTCCCCTATCCGCCCTCCACAAGAACCACCAAAAAACCCCCTAACCCACACCACCAGCAACCACCAAAACCCCCTCGAAAACCGCCGGCCCAGAACACGACTACCTCCCCTGTTTTCCTTGTTTACCGCCACCATCAACACCAGCCGCCACCTGCCGCCACGCCAACACAACCACTATGGTCGACTCACTACCCCTGTCATAACCCCACTTTACCTAGGTCAAGTCTCGGTCATTAGAGGGTTCAATTACCCATTCCAATTGAAGGAAAAGTAGATCTATATACTAACATACTCATATATGTTTTAATTTAATTTGTCGTAAAATTAAATGGTGGAACTTATGCATGCAAAAATTATAACAATATAAAGAAGAAACCATCATCTTACATTGTGATTTTCGGATTTATGGGCACAAGTGAGTTCACCTACTCACTTGTTCTTGAGCTCTCCAAATGGAAGAACAAGGATTCAAGTATAGAATCCCTCCCAAAAGCATATATACCCAAGGAAAACTCATAATAACCAATATTATTTAGATCTAGTAATAATATTAGTTTTACTATAAAATTGACACAAAATAAATTGTATTTTACTCTTGAAAATTTCGGTCAAGAGGTAGTGTTTTGTGTGTTTTATTTCTCTAGAAATCTCATAAGATGTAGAGAGCATATCAATTTTCTTACACTAGAAAAATTAGATAGGAGGAATGAATAATGATAATCAATGAGAAAAGCTCTTCTCTCTTTTCTTTTGAGTGGCCGAAAAAATGCTTGGGTAGGATGCCCAACACTTTTCATGTGTGCTCTTCACAAGAGACTAGGCATGCAAGCCTACTACCTAGTGTTATGATTGTGTTTTCATTTAAAAATAAACAACACAATATAAACTATGTACACACCCCCTTATTTTCGGTTTTGGGCATAAAATGGAGAATCCATTTTATTTTTTGTCATTTGTCAAATTTGTCACATGTAACATGTTACATGACATGTCACAATGTAATGTATTTTTAACATATTAAAAATCAACATACTCATAAAATATGTCATTTACAAAATCGACTAGTAATTCGTAATTACTTGTACCAAAAATGTTTCCAAATTATAAACTACAACATTCTGTATTTATAATAATTTATTCATTCCGTTTCAATTGTTTCTGTAAACAATAATTTCATCCAAGTAATAAAATAATTCGATTACTTAGACCGTGTCTTATTTAATCATATTTACAATAAGATACGTAAATTATACTCACAAAATCATCCGTCAATTTTAAGCAATTTAACTAACTCGTATCGGTATATGATCAATTAAATAATCAATTAAGAGTATTTCCCTATAGGTATGACCTAAGGGGATCAACTGATCACCACCGTCGCACGACAGTAATGTCAAACTCTAGTCAGCCAATCATTACCGATATATGTGGACCATTGATCGTAAAATATTACATCCCACATGTATTCTTAAAATGAGATTTAATAATGATATTTAAATCATGTGATCGCACTATTGTTGAGGACACATTTCCCAACAATCTCCCACTTGTCCTCGACAAGTGTGCGTCACCAATTCTCTTGTCCTATTACTATCTCCCACTCAATGCAAGGTGTCTTTCAGGTCGTACTTGCAAGTGATCATATCGAGAGTGGTTTCCTCGATCTGGAGAATAACTGATTGACCGGATTTATCTATCATAGATACATTCCGAACGTGGCCACGCATTTCCAGTTCATTACTCCTCGAGTGGCCCTGAGATATTGTTTTAACCCTGACAAGGGGGTGGACAATTCCTATCGCACTTATTCCCTTCGACTAGCCACAGCCATCATAACCCAAAATATGCCCATTTGACCCCATTTACGAAGGTCGTAGTAACACAAATCAAAGTTAATCTGAAACTGTGCCATCTTAGGTGAATAGTCTTTAGTCAAAAGAATCGAGTCATTAGAATAATATAGTAGCTCTCGCCACGACCAGGCTATATAAATTGCCATAACTCTATAAGCGGTCATAAGGCCCGACAAGGTGTTCCTAACAATCTGCCTATGTGATCGACTAGTCATCTCACATGACTATATGGCACTTGAACTTGCCATCAATCGCATCACACTCTAGTCACTTCGAGACGTCACCTCATACAAATGACTATGGGCGAATACAATGCTAATCCGTGTTCACTTTAACGGGGTTCAATTGTCTCTACAACCCGTTTGGATGTAACAAAGTATAATAAAAGAGTTTTAAAGTAAAACTCGAACGACAAATGTGATTATCACATATGAATAGTCAATGCCTGATTACTATTTCATATTCTATAATCTAATTTGATCTTGTACGTAGTTGTTCATTTCAATTCAATTGAAATGACATGACTCATCATGTTTAGCCTTTGAGAAGGCTTTGGTTAGTAGGTTTTATCAACTTCTTGTACCTTACTCAACCTTACTACATACTCGTTTTCCTTTGTAATGTATACATTTGCATTACAAAACTTTCTGAGTACGTGTCGAGATCCAATCAAGACATAGGCCCTCTAGCCTAAGAATAGCTCCCACTGTTTTCACAAAGTGTGCGGACTCATCTTTCTTGCACATCTCATGATCGCAAGTGTACTCAATTTCCGTTATAAATATCTCTCATTGTTCTTTATTGCCTAGAACGATTCTAGAAAATCTACTTCTTAATTAACATTGCCACAATGGTATCTTAACCATCCTAATGTGTTTTGATTATGGTTTTGTCGGAAACCATGCGCAATCTCAATTGTCAATTGTCACTTGTGTAACACCCTTACACAATATTGCATCATAAACACTTTGCTTTACTTCCTTAATGCTTCTGCAAGCACTTAAGGGTAATCTTTATAGCTTACTTGGTAAAGATTACTTAAATTCGATTTTGAAAACAATACATCATACTCAAAGCATATGAAGTGTTATACATCATTACTCATTTAATTGATCCGGCAGCGGAAGCAAATGGAATCAATCAAATATGTTCAAATTAATTGAACTAGTCATGAATCTTATCAACATAAGACTTCTTATTGACGCTAATATCATGTGGATTTATCTTCATAAATTCGGATAATAAAGATGTATTATAATACTCCAAAAGTCTTATATCATTCGCAATGATCAATATGTCATCCACATATAAGACTAATTAAAACTTCCGTAACTCCCACTAAACTCCATGTATAAACACAACTTCTCGACTTATTGAGAAAAGATTTATCACATGATCAAAATGTTGACTCCAACTCATTGATGTCCTACTTAAGATTCTCTCTTAAGTTTCACATTATCTTAGGATTGCAAGAATCTATAAAACTTATGACATGTATTGAGGGTTTTAGATTCACTTGCTGTATGCATATCCTCATAATGAAACACAATCCCTAAGAAGATCCAAATAGACTTAATCATTTCAATTAGTGCAAAACCCTTTGCAACCAATCTTGCTTTGAAATATCTCTTTATTAGTGCAAAACCCTTTGTCACTAATCAAGCCCTTTCGTTTCGGATTTTCATGGCTCTAAGCCTTGTATTGAGTTGTGACTTAAACACTCTTATGTAAGTCATATGTTCATTACTTTCTAGAAGTAATCAACTTGAATCAAACAATTTCTTTTGTAAGTTATAAGCTCTTTACTTTCTTAAAAGTAGCATGAACTCATCATTTTTAACAAGTGACGAATTTAACCTCCTAGGTTTTAAAGAAACAACGTCTTACACAAAATGTCTCATGTAGCCAAGAAAGACCAGTTTCTTGCGACATAACATTCTTTGTGGCATTCTTTGTGGCTCTTGAATAATTTCTCCCACTCTGTCTTCTAGAAATAAACTTGTATTTTAGTAAGACAGCTTCACGAGCCGCAAACCCGTCGAACTCGTGATAATTGAAAAGGGAAAAATGAGCATTTGTTTCTTGTGAAAACTTACAAACATGGTACCCTTACCATTTCATATCTCATATGATTCGATTTAGTGGAAAAATAATTTAGACAAAAATGATAAAATCCCCAAAAGGATCAAGTAACTCAAAGTAACTTGATTGAAGTCCAAACCATATCGAATAGCGTTTGATTTCTCATCCAACCACACATTATTCCGTGATGCGTGCTAAGAGAGATTAACTTGTGATACTATATCACATTTCCTTTGGCTTATATCAAGGTCTTCACTTTGATAATCCCATCACGACTAAACCGTGATTTTTGAACACTTTGAAATTCTTCAAAGATTTCTCTATTTACCTTATTAAGTGAACATATTAGCGTCAACTTAAATCATTGGTAAAAGAAAATGATCAACCTATTTTGGATCGATGATTTACAACCTCGATCTCCTTTTCAACCAAAAGGCACGAGACATCTTGCTTTGAATACAAGATACGCATATACCATTAACAATTTAATGGTTTCAAGAGTACTCGATAACTCTTTACGTTCATCATTCCAAAATTTAAGGTTTAATCTTGGGTTACCAATTTGAATCTTACATCATCTACATGATATATCATTCTAGTTTGTTTTAGAATATAATCACCTTGATAATGGGCTAGCCATACATCAAATCGTGGTGTATAGGGTCACAAAAGTGAAAACCTCTTTTGTATCTTAACAAGTATATATTCTTATTTAGAGTTTATGCACTTAATAGTCACAATTAAGTACAACTATAAATCCAAAAACTAGATTGAGTACACAATTACTCTATCTCTCGTCATTATTGTTGCTAGTCGTCATATTGTAATCATCCTATGTGTCGAATACAATGATGAAAACCTCCACTGGTTTCTAATATTGACGAATTAGTACTAGCAAAATTTATGTTTAATCAAATAAACATTTAAAGAAGAAGGTCCCATTAGATGTCCCACAACTAACTTGTTGATTCTTCAATAATTTGGGTTAGTTTCCTTTCTAGTGTCCAACATTTAAGACAATGGAAACTTTATCGGTCGGGATTGATAGGTTTAGTATTGCTATTCTCAACAACTTTACTTTCAACATTACCTTGTATCAATTCCATTATAATCTTTACTTCTTGAACCTCATTCTCATCTTAACGGTTTAAGAGAATGCTCCCACTCATTTCAATGAGTCTTTACTTAGATAAGCAAAGTTGAATCTTATGAAGATTACTCTTCAATTTAATCGTTTTAGTCTTAAAACTTTCATTGAAGTGGTTGCGTTATTTTGGTCAATTACGAATTCTAACAAAACTAATTACCAAAATAATTTATCGCTTCAAGGTACTTAATTCAATTAAGTATATGAATAATAATCTATTGTAAGTAGATGTGTTAGTCAAGTATCAAAAACCTGTTTGATAATGAATAACTTTAATCTATACTCTTTACAAGAGATCCTTAGCAATGGTTCATATGAGGTTTTAGAAGCAAATTCAAATTTGTCTTTAGTTACGATATTTTAATGGAGATTTGAATCAAAAACGAAATGATATCGTATATGAATTGTGGTAAAGAAATAGAACAATAATAACAACGGAATAGTGGAAAACTTAACATGTATCGTTTTATTAATACTTGTAAACAAGTATAGCATTTACATAGTGACCTCTACCCAACTATGATAAATGATTCCAAGACCCAAATTCATATTAACTTGGGCACGGTATGTGATACCCGTCGTTGTGAGTACCAAAGATAAAATTTATAATCTCATATTAAGACTAACCTAGGCTAGCGGTAACAGGGTCGAACCACAAGGAGGCAGTTGTAAATTCTAGTTGTTTTATGATCAGTCAAAGGTAACAATTATGGGGGTTGATTTGAATTGATCTATAGCTAAAAGTGAACTAAGATAATAAACTAAAATACGATTTAAACAGATAAAAGAAGGGTACTAGGATGGTCGGGTCATTATAGCTTCGGCGGCAGCAACTAAGTCGGTCTGAATCAAACACAGGTAAGGCGGGAAATAAGAGGTCCTCTCGGTCCACTCCTAACATATAGCATCTCTCGATCTCGCTATAGGTCCCTAATGTCACTAATTCTAACTTTCGTCTTGAAAAGCGACTAATGGTCTAAACTATACCTATCTTTCAATCTTAGTATAGTCTAGTCGATTTAATTGATGGTCAAATAACCTTCCCTATCTTTCGATCTAATGGGTCAGTCACGAAATAGGTATCTAACTGGTCGCATGCATTCAACTCGTCAAATACAAGATTAAGAACAATTAAAACGAAGGATAACCTTACAAGGTCAGTCGATCGACCAACAATGTCAATCGATCGACCAACACGCGAGACAGATCTCCCTAATTTAATGCCGCCTATGCCATAATTCGCCTACATCCTAGTACTAAAGATCTAGCTACTCATGGTGAAGGTAAAAACAACAAATAAACTAACAACTATTACTGTATTCATGCTTAACGTAAATAACAACAACGAAAATAGGATAATTGGCTTTGGGGCACTAACTATCAATTCTATACTAATAATGAAAGCGAAGCAATAAACTAAGATTAGGGCAGAATCAATACCGAAAATTCAGAGGGAAGATTAAGAACAAAGGCAGAATTCCAATGCTAAAATCGATATCCCAAACCCTAGTTACTCGGAAATAAACTAAAACTTAAAGTACTGTATTGTGATGTAGAACTTAGATAAAAACTTGATGTTCTCTGTTACGTTATATAGCAAACAACGCAACAACTTATTTCCTAAACCTAGACTTCACGGGCTTCAAGATTCACGGTCATCTAATTCTCGTCTGAAATAGAAATCCGGTCGATCGACCAAAAGGCTGGTCGAATCGATCGCTCTCGCCTACGTAGCTTCGGAACCCGAGCATTGGTCGATCGACCGACAAGGCCGGTCGATCGACCGGGCCGAGCCGCTACTTGACTTCTTTTAACTCGTGGACTTGTCTTTTGGGCCTTGGATTGCGCACCAAGCTCGTTCCTTAAGAAATTCCTTTACGTCATTTGCAATGCAGGTCACTCGGGGACGGATTTGGCTTGGTTTCCCATTGAATTCTTCACATTTCTGCAATAAAGCACAAAAACACGAAAGTAGAAGAAAATAGGGGAATATAGGCATATATTGCACATCTGAGCTCTGAAATGCGTCTAGAAAAGAGTGTGAAACATCGTATTTTAGACACGCATCAAATCTCCCCAAACCAAACCTTGCTTGTCCCCAAGCAAGAACTAGACTCGATCTAATGACCTAATGGAACGAGTTCAATCTCAGAGCGAAATGCAACAAGTAAAGCCTAAGCCACTTTAATGCACAATTAACAATCAATCAGGAATGTGAATCATGCAAACGAATTATAAAGTCGTTAAAAATATTGCTGAACCGTTGACTATAGAGACTTATCAAATTGGACTCTCGCGGGTCGCTCAAATCACTCAAGTGAGCACATGTGATATATATGTAAGATAGGAAGAATTAATTTGTAGAGACTCTCACCTAACTACGACCTATGAAAACATGCCAGCAATAAAATATGAAAGTGATCTCTACGACCGTACATACGCATTCCAACCAAACAGATGACCAATGACACATGCCGAGGTATATATGGGATATGTGAGGTATGGGTAAGAAGAGGCAAAACATTTCATGGTAAAGTGGGGGTACAGGTGATCAAGCTAGTACCAAAACGGAACCAAGTGGCAACATCCAACTTCTTGCTCAATATCAAACGAAACGGTGCTATAACAAGCACAAAACTCACAATCTCAAAACTATCAAATCAATAAAACTCCCCAAAAGATATAAATGAAACATGGGAGCAAAAATCGCCAAAAGATAAGGATTAAATTATGCGAATTGACTTCTTCCTCGAATCTCAGTCGATCGACCATATTTGGCAGTCGATCGACTGCTTAAACAGTACAGAACCTCTTTTTTTTTTCTTTTTCGAATCATTTTTTTTTCATTTTTTTCTTTCTTTTTCTTTTGTTTCTTTCTTTCCTTTTTCATTTTCCAAACATCATCTCAACAGAGCATATGCCCCCAAAAACGAGTAACAACCCCAAAAACACAGACTACTATCTTGACAAGGGACAGGCTAAATGTAGGACGTAGTAATGGGACAAAAAGGTCATTTTTGCGAAGTGAAGCTTATGGGTAAAATGAGAAAAGGCAACCTCTACCACATGTGTCAACAAACCACAAACCGAATGCATACAGGTATTAAGTAGATCAAATTCATATTCATGCAAATTAAGGAAACATGTCTCATAAGGAGTACTACTCACATTCCTAGATAAACCGGTCATGAATGTCACCAGTTATAGGCTCTAAAACTCAGAAAAATGATGTAGCTTGCCAATAATCTAAGTCAAGTCTAAAGTTCAGCAAATAAATCAACGAAAACTCGTAGATATGCATTTACGATTCTACTAATAACATGTTAATCAAGCAAGGCTCAGGCTAAACAGGTGCAAATGCAAAATCATCCTTGACATACTACCGTTCCGACTCGACCTATATGCTAAAATAAACGTGCATTTTATGGAATGTTTTGAAATTTTTCAATTTTTTTTTGGAATTTTGTATTTTCTTGTATATATGAGAAATGAAATAAACGATGCAAGGCAAGAAAGTAAACGTGAATGCAAGCAAATATGCGACGCAAAACCCTTCCCCAACCCAAATCGCACAATGTCCCCATTGTGCAAAATCATGTAATGAAGAAAAGAGAAATGGGAATTTGCGAGAATTTAAATAAGCGAGACATAAAGGAAAGATATGGAACTCACAAGACTTTAAGCGCAGCAAAGGAAACCTCCCCAAACCAGCGTGAGCTAGGAGGTTTCAGTAGCCAGCAGTGCTACCAATAAGAGTGCCTGAAAGACAATCAAAACCACGCATAAGACCGAAGGAAACAATTTTGAAGCGTAAGAATTGTGCACAAATGAGACAAGCGAAGAAATAGGTAATTCGGCGGAAAATAAAGTGGAGTAGAAGACTCCCTTAGGTTCGCATATCGACCAAACACAGCAGGGGAGAGGGCGTGAACGAATATAGGAGCAGCGGTAGTCGATCGACCACTAAGGTCAGTCGATCGACCAGGTTGACGTGAACAGTAGCTCCTGTAAGCCTGCGATTCAGTCGATCGACCAATGGTGCCAGTCGATCGACTGAAGACACTGCTGCAGTGTCTTATTTCTTCGTAGTTGCTCAATGATTTGAGCTAACAAGCTCCAAATACCTGCAAATGCACAATAGCACGCGCCCAAAATTGCGCAAAACCCAGAACGAGGTCTAAAGTACTTTAAAATTCGAAGCAAAAAGAATAAAAGCGAAGTTTTCGCGCACACAAAAGCAATAAAAATGTCTTAACAAAGCAAAAAGAATGAAGTTTATAACGAGCATGATCAACTAATAGTTGATCAAGAAGGACCACGGTATGGCCCACTTCGTCGGCTTCTGGCTACTAGAGGTAGCCTCATAGGTGCTCATGTTATCACTTGCACCCTCCTTAGCTTCAACAAAATGAGAGCGCAATGATCGCCTTCGTCATCTCCCCAATCAAGGACTTCCTTGGGATCGTTAGACTCCAAATCAGACCATCTCACCTTGGCTGGCTCATTTTCCACTTCCTCATCGGTCCCATAGCTTAGGCATCCAAGACCTCCTCTTTGAGTGATAGGCTCTCTCGCGGCTGGAATAACTTGCAGCTTGCTCTTCCCCAAACCAGCTCCTGCATTATTAGAAACAGACAAATCTTCCTCCTTCTTGCTCCCAATTCGGGGCGGAGGGGTTACAACAGGAATAGAAACAGGCATATCGGGAAGTACAAAGTACGATCTCTTTTCAGAGACCGTATTACATGTAACAGGCCACATGGGATCTTTTTTCTTAGCCGGCTGGGCAAAGACAATAGAGTGCTTTCCCACTTTGAAAGTCAAGGTTCCTAGACCGACATCTATAACCGCACCAGCAGTGTGCAGAAATGGCCTACCCAAAATAATGGGGATATGGTCATCCTCAGGCATGTCAAGGACAACAAAGTCAACAGGGAAGAAAAACTTCCCTATCTGGACGGGTATGTCCTCTAGGACTCCTATAGGCTCGACCGCAGATCGGTCAGCCATCTGAACTGTCATCTCAGTTATTGCAAACCTGGTCAACTTAAGCTTTCTAGCTAGACTCAAGGGCATGACACTTATGCTAGCTCCTAAGTCACATAATGCCTTTTCGATAGAAAAGGTACCTATGCTGCAAGGAACTGAAAAACTGCCCGGGTCTTCTAACTTATGGGGTGCAGTGTGAGACAAGTAGGAGCAAGACTCTTTAGTTAACGCAACAGTGTGAACATGTTCAAGAGATTTTTTCTTTGACAACAACTGTTTCATGAATTTAGTGTACGCTGGCACTTGGTTAACTAACTCAAGGAAGGGTACCTGAACATTCAAGCTACGAATAACTTTCTTAAATTTACTAAAAGATACCTGTTCCTTCGTCGGCACGAGTCTCTCCGGATATGGGGCTGTAAGGAGTACCTTAGCCCTCTCCTCTAAGTCACGTGTGCCGGTATCCTTGGACTTAGGCTGAAAGTCCGTCACCTTCTCTTTGTTGAAGCTGGACCCCTCCTCAGACCGTCTCAAATGAGAACCATTGACCGTCATTGGATCGAACTTGGAGCCGGATCGACCCATCAAAGACACTCGGTCCGCCCTAAAATCTTCGGATCGTGGGTACCCAAACAAGTGGTCTCGTAGGTTATTTGGCATTAAAGGACGAGATTCTTCAACATCAGCAGTGATATTGGTCGATCGACCACCCTCCTCGCCGATCGATCAAGGGGTTGCACGATTCGAAGCTCCTGTAACCCGTGAGTCAGTCGATCGACTAGGTACTTCAGTCGATCGACTGAAATGCCTAGCACACGCCTTTTTCTTTGATTTGTTCGTTGAAGCTTTCTCTTGACTTGTTTCTGGCTCATCTTTCTCGACAGCATCCTCAACCATTGCAGGACCCTCAAGGGTGGACCCGCTCCTCAAGCTGATGGCATTTAGGGTCTCCTTTTGTTCCGGTTGAGTGGGCAAGTGTCCGGGAGCTCGAGTGTTATTTTTGCTAGCCAATTGAGCTATTTGGCTCTCCAGTAGCTTCATCCCGGCCTCTCTTGCTTGGGACTCCTTCAACAACAGATTCTTAAGCTCAGAAAATTCAGAATTCTGTGATTGTTGTTGTTGCGGCACATAAGGGGGCTTTTGATACTGCTGTTGCTTTTGATGAGGCGGCACATATGGTTGTTGCTGCTGCGGATGTTGGGTTGGATTTTGGACATTTTGACTCCTCCAACTCAAGTTTGGGTGGCTTGGCTCGTAGTAGGTGTTTGTCTGCCTATAGTGTTGAAAGGCAGCACAAGATTCAAAAGGGCTAGGGCAATTTTTCGAGACATGGCCCTCAACTCCACACCTTTCACAGACGAAAGGACCGTCCGACACAGCGTTGACTTGGTACATCCCACCCTTAGAGGCTCCTCCTAGCTCATACTTGTCAAATCTCGCGGTAAGAGCCTCAAGTGCAGCAACAGAAGAGGATTCAGCAGCTCTTCTCTGGTTTCCCCTCGAATTCCCATACTCGGCCTTGTGGGTAGCTAGATCGTCAATGATCTTCCACCCCTTGGTTGCTCCCAAATTTTCAGCAAATCTCCCGTTGGCTGCAGCATCCAAAATGGCCCTCTGATCGTCGTACAACCCATTGTAGAAATGATTGCACAAACTCCACTTTTCGAACCCATGATGCGGTATGGTTCGCACTAACTTCTTGAATCGGACCCATGCCTCGTGGAAATTCTCATCTGGCCCTTGTTTAAAGCCCGTGATTTGAGCTCTAATAGCGATCGTCCTTGAAGCAGAAAAGTACTTCTTGTAGAACGCCAATGCCAATGTATTCCAATCAGTGATCTCTTGAGCGGTCCGGTCCAAATCTCTATACCACTCCCTTGCGGCATCACGAAGGGAGAAGATGAACATGGTCTCTTTGATTTGATCCTGGGTCACGCCACCGGTGGGGGAATGGAGCAACAAAGAGTCAATAAAGGTCTCCATATGTCTTGCTTTGCATCTTCATTTGCAGCTCCACCAAACCGATTTCTCTCGACCATGGTAATGTAGGCGGGCTTTGGTTCGAATTTCCCGGCATCTCCCGTAATTCAACCCCTTATATAAGTTGTCGGCTGTCGGCTCGAATAACTAGCTATACTTGCTTCCTCGGCCATGACCGGAATTTCCGGAGAAGTAAATCGTCTTGGTCAAGAAGTGGAAACGGGTGAAGATCATGCGGGTCTTCTTCGAACAGATCGTTCTCGTGATAGCTTGACAGAGTACTCAGCTCTTCCTCTGTCGGTAATACTCTTTGTGTTCGCCTCAACTCGCGCAAGGATCTCTCAAGCTCAGGGTTCAATGGTACTAATTCTCCACCCTGTGACCTGCGCATAAGATGAAACTACAAAAAGAATATAAGAAAAGTTTAAGGAACGGATGTCCCTTAAACTAAGAAAGACCAAAAAATAAAACAACTAAAATTAGGACTATTGCCTCCCCGGCAACGGCGCCAAAATTTGATACCCGTCGTTGTGAGTACCAAAGATAAAATTTATAATCTCCTATTAAGACTAACCTAGGCTAGCGGTAATGGTCGAACCACAAGGAGGCGCTTTGTAAATTCTAGTTGTTTTATGATCAGTCAAAGGTAACAATTATGGGGGTTGATTTGAATTGATCTATAGCTAAAAGTGAACTAAGATAATAAACTAAAATACGATTTAAACAGATAAAAGAAGGGTACTAGGATGGTCGGGTCATTATAGCTTCGGCGGCAGCAACTAAGTCGGTCTGAATCAAACACAGGTAAGGCGGGAAATAAGAGGTCCTCTCGGTCCACTCCTAACATATAGCATCTCTCGATCTCGCTATAGGTCCCTAATGTCACTAATTCTAACTTTCGTCCTGAAAAGCGACTAATGGTCTAAACTATACCTATCTTTCAATCTTAGTATAGTCTAGTCGATTTAATTGATGGTCAAATAACCTTCCCTATCTTTCGATCTAATGGGTCACCACGAAATAAGTATCTAATCGGTCGCATGCATTCAACTCACAAATACAAGATTAAGAACAATTAAAACGAAGGATAACCTTACAAGGTCAGTCGATCGACCAACAATGTCAGTCGATCGACCAACACGCGAGACAGATCTCCCTAATTTAATGCCGCCTATGCCATAATTCGCCTACATCCTAGTACTAATGATCTAGCTACTCATGGTGAAGGTAAAAACAACAAATAAACTAACAACTATTACTGTATTCATGCTTAACGTAAATAACAACAACGAAAATAGGATAATTGGCTTTGGGGCACTAACTATCAATTCTATACTAATAATGAAAGCGAAGCAATAAACTAAGATTAGGGCAGAATCAATATCGAAAATTCAGAGGGAAGATTAAGAACAAAGGCAGAATTCCAATGCTAAAATCGATATCCCAAACCCTAGTTACTCGGAAATAAACTAAAACTTAAAGTACTGTATTGTGATGTAGAACTTAGATAAAAACTTGATGTTCTCTGTTACGTTATATAGCAAACAACGCAACAACTTATTTCCTAAACCTAGACTTCACGGGCTTCAAGATTCACGGTCATCTAATTCTCGTCTGAAATAGAAATCCGGTCGATCGACTGAAAAGGCTGGTCGATCGATCGCTCCTCAAAGAAACAAGAGCTTCTGGAACCCGAGCATTGGTCGATCGACTGACAAGGCTGGTCGATCGACTGGCTGAGCTGCTACTTGACTTCTTTTAACTCGTGGACTTGTCTTTTGGGCCTTGGATTGCGCACCAAGCTCGTTCCTTAAGAAATTCCTTTACGTCATTTGCAATGCAGGTCACTCGGGGACGGATTTGGCTTGGTTTCCCGTTGAATTCTTCACATTTCTGCAATAAAGCACAAAAACACGAAAGTAGAAGAAAATAGGGGAATATAGGCATATATTGCACATCTGAGCTCTGAAATGCGTGTAGAAAAGAGTGTGAAACATCGTATTTTAGACACGCATCAGTATGGCCGATGAAACCCTTATCAATATAACTCGGTGGATTAACGTTTTAATCGATTCTACTTTTAGAACTCTTGGTCGATAAAATTACTCTAATATTTATCTATAGCCCGGAACACATGCAACTACGGTCGCGAATACTTCCGTTGAGCTCAATCCAAATTTCGAATAAATGTGTCCATGATCCAAATCCACATCAACTTGGGCACGGTATGGCCGATGAAACCCTCATCAACATGAATTCGGTGGATTAACACTCATCACCCACTTCCCCTACATAACAAGGTTTGTACCCCGGTAGGGCCGAGTGCACTCCCTCGCGAAATAGGTTTTCATGGTTTCTACTATTTGGTAAGGCTATGTCTCAATTGTTTATTTTAGCGAGAGGTCATGTTAATTTATTATCTGTCACGTTTTAAGTGAACTAAAGCGGTGAACTACGATAATTTTAATTGAGACGGTCGATAAACTCGATAAAATAAGGATGCATGTTTTAGTTATGGCGATTTAGCGATGCATGTGACATAAAATAAAATGCAAGCATAAAGATAAATAAATCCTAGTATGGCCTTTCCTAAAATAGAAAAACTATTTAACTATTACATATTCGGAAACCAACTCCATTGGTCCCTTGAACTTCGGTTGTGGCACGCATCTCGAGGTAACACCGTCTTTATGTATCGCCATTCTTGAAGAAATCCGTCTTTGGGAACTCCGGAATGAATAAAATTATATAATAAATTACATAATTTCCTATTATACATTTGTAACTAAAATAAAATAAATCTATTAAATTACAAAACGGTGATACGAGATCACAATAAATTACAACCGAATCGATATTCCCATACATTTCGGGAAATACCAATTAAAACTAAGGCCATACTAAGTAAAATTACATAATTCAAAATTACATAAATTAAAATTATGACAATCATAAAGGAAAAATGGAAAAATTCAGCATTATAATATGTATGAACATGCCCAATTTTATGCTAAATCGCCTTTAATTAGCCAATATCGTATATTACTCGGTTTTTACGGATTTGCATGATTTCAACATTTTTATAATCACAAAAATACATAAACTCATATTTATGCATAAGTTAATTACCCTAACCTCTTAGGACTCAAAATTTAGTTTTCACTAATAATTTGACCACAATTAACCTATATTTTATAAAATTGTTCATAAATGGACCAAAAATTACAAAAATAAGCTATAAACTTCAAATAAATCACAAAATTTCAAATAAATTCAAAATTTGAAATTTAAACTCATGAACATTCTGGAAAAATACCATGACACTCATAATGTTCAAAATCTTAGGTTAAAAAAAAATTCAAATTTTCCTAAAAAACAATGTTGCGGTTTATCGATTTTTTAATAAAATAATCATAAAAACATGGAAAAATTATATTCATTAACATTTCAATTTTAGATCTGAAAAATATAATAAAAAGCAACATTAGACGTTTTTCCTAAGTCATAGATTATGTTTTATTAATTTTTCACTAATAATGTCACTATTTATGCTATTTTTCTTCAAAAATCCATAAATCATGCAAAAAGACTTCTTTATAGCCAATTATTTTACACACATATTGTAAAATTGCATGTGACAACATATTAATTTTCTATGACCAGATTCGAAATTTATCTCATATTAACCTATTTTTCACCTAAATCCGAATTTAATAATGAAAAATCCATTTTTCGAGCATAACAAGTCCAAAAATTATGAAAATGTACAGGTTATCTCAAAATAATATATGTGACAACATATCCAAAAATCAATGGAAAATTCGAAGTATAGCTAATTTTAGACCTAAAATGACATTTTTACTCATAAAATCATATTTAAATGCCATTATTGTATAATATGAACAATAAAAATCCGTAAAATTAACCAAAATTTCCTAAAACATTTTAGGACCAGAAATATTAATATGCATGAATTAATTTCGTGATATATCATAATAACACAAATTTTACAAGTTTTATATGTTATTCTTATAACTCGGAAAAACTTTTAACCGATTTGCATGCAAACAACCGTGGCTCTTGATACCGATTGAAGGAAAAGTAGATCTATATACTAACATACTCATATATGTTTTAATTTAATTTGTCATAAAATTAAATGGTGGAACTTATGCATGCAAACATTATAACAATATAAAGAAGAAACCATCATCTTACATTGTGATTTTCGGATTTATGGGCACAAGTGAGTTCACCTACTCACTTGTTCTTGAGCTCTCCAAATGGAAGAACAAGGATTCAAGTATAGAATCCCTCCCAAAAGCATATACCCAAGGAAAACTCATAATAACCAATATTATTTAGATCTAGTAATAATATTAGTTTTACTATAAAATTAACACAAAATAAATTGTATTTTACTCTTGAAAATTTCGGTCAAGAGGTAGTGTTTTGTGTGTTTTATTTCTCTAGAAATCTCATAAGATGTAGAGAGCATATCAATTTTCTTACACTAGAAAAATTAGATAGGAGGAATGAATAATGATAATCAATGAGAAAAGCTCTTCTCTCTTTTCTTTTGAGTGGCCGAAAAAATGCTTGGGTAGGATGCCCAACACTTTTCATTTGTGCTCTTCACAAGAGACCAGGCATGCAAGCCTACTACCTAGTGTTATGATTGTGTTTTCATTTAAAAATAAACAACACAATATAAACTATGTACACACCCCCTTATTTTCGGTTTTGGGCATAAAATGGAGAATCCATTTTATTTTTTGTCATTTGTCAATTTTGTCACATGTAACATGTTACATAACATGTCACAATGTAATGTATTTTTAACATATTAAAAATCAACATACTCATAAAATATGTCATTTACAAAATCGACTAGTAATTCGTAATTACTTGTACCAAAAATGTTTCTAAATTATAAACTACAACATTCTGTATTTATAATAATTTATTCATTCCGTTTCAATTGTTTCTGTAAACAATAATTTCATCCAAGTAATAAAATAATTCGATTACTTAGACCGTGTCTTATTTAATCATATTTACAATAAGATACGTAAATTATACTCACAAAATCATCCGTCAATTTTAAGCAATTTAACTAACTCGTATCGGTATATGATCAATTAAATAATCAATTAAGAGTATTTCCCTATAGGTATGACCTAAGGGGATCAACTGATCACCACCGTCGCACAACAGTAATGTCAAACTCTAGTCAGCCAATCATTACCGATATATGTGGACCAGTTGACTGTAAAATATTACATCCCACATGTATTCTTAAAATGAGATTTAATAATGATATTTAAATCATGTGATCGCATTATTGTTGAGGACACATTTCCCAACACCAATCCCCCACAACCAAACCCGCATAACCCTCCTGACCAGCCACCTTTAGCCACCCCAAAAACCACCCTATCAAGGTCCACGTCGGTCAAATAAGGTCAGATCTTAATCTTGGCAGTCCAAGGTTGCTATAGGTCCAAATTCCGAGTCCTATGGTGGTCTAATTATCGAGTTATAATATGCTAAAGTGTATATATAAGTTGGTCTGAAATATTACCTTGAGTCGATTAATTGGTTTTGTTAATTCTTCTTCTTTCCGTCTCTTAAAGCTCCTCCTCTTTAATTTGTGATTAATTTCTCAGATTTAAGATGATATTTATAGTGTTTCCCTCAAAAAAAGATGATATTTATAGTGTAAGATTTAGAGAAGACAAGGTCAATTAGGAAACTATTATGACTTGCCTTATTCTAATTAGTATAGGAATTTCTATTACAATTATATTATTATTATTATCATATATTATTAACCTTACCATAACTAGGATTTCCTCACACAATATTTACTAATTTATTATTACCATAACTTTATTATTATTATTATAATTATAGATACCTTTATATATTATTATTTCCTTATTATATTGTTATTAATTTCCCGATATAAATCCCGATTACACTCATACCGATTTAATAAGTTTCGGCCCATATAATAATAGCACACGGCCCAAAGCACAAATATTAGCTAAACCCAATTCCCTACTTGAATTATTAATTTATTATTTAATTAACGTCTTACTTGTATTTATTAGAAATGACATTTAATCAATTATTAAATTATATAAATTACCTTCACAATTTATTATTAAAATACGGAGTATTACACTACACCACTTTCTTACACTTCTATATTTTTGATAAGAGAAAAAGAAAAGCAAAAGATGCTCTTTTGGCCTTATGTTGACCGGCCACCCTACCCAAACGTGAGTAGTTTTTGGTTCTTTGATTCTCTCTCACACACTACCATTCATTCACTTTTCCACAAACATTCATCTCTCTTATTTTTGTTCATCTTTCTCTAAAAACTTGAGAAATGATGATTCAAATTGTTCAAAGAAATTACTAATATTATTAATGTAATATATAAGTTTTAGTAATCAATTTTAAAGTAGACTACTAAACAAATATCTTGCAAATATTATTTAGTAGAGATAAGGGATAATCTTGGGTGCATTCAAAAGGAGTGGCTTCTATACTTGGAGTCTTTGGAGGATCATCCTATTACTCATCATAGCTCAAGAACAAGTGAAGGTAGGAGACCTTACTTGTGCCCACAAAACCGAAATTAACAATGTAAGGGGCATTGTTTTCTTATAAATCTCTTATTTCGTTATGCATGCACTAGATCTAAAGAACAAATAATTAAAAAGTTAATTAGTTCACTATTAGAGGAGTCTAATAAGAGGTAAATAAACCTAACAAGTGGTATCGGAGCATAGGATGTTGCATGCATAATCGGTTATTGTTTTTCCGACTTAAAATGTTAACATATAAAACTAAAAATTTGTGATTTATAAGAATAAGCCACGAAATAATTATGCATGTTATATATTCTGGGCCTAAAATATTTTTAGGTCATTTTTATGATTTATGGAAATTTATTGCTCATTTTAATGATTTTTAGTGATATAATTACATTTTTATGATTAAAATGAACTTTTATTCACTAAAATAAGTTAACCTTCCCTACTCGCCGTGGTATTTTAGTATGACCTCACATGAATATTTTATGTATTGCATGTAAAATATCATATTAATGTGATTAATATTTCATGATTTATGAATTTTTAGTGTAAAAATGGCATAAATAGAGGTTAAAATGGCTAAAAATGGTTAAACTTATTCCCTGACCTTAAAAATTTTATACGACCTCACATGCATATTTAAAAAGTTGTGTGTAAAATATCGTATTAATTTGATTAATATTGCATGATTTATGATTTTTATGAGGTAAAAATCAATTAAAAGACGTAAAATGGTTAAAAATAGTTAAATTTCGAATTAGTTCATGAAACTAAATATGTTGTCACATACATAATTTATAGAGTGTATGTAAATTTCGAGATTAAATGATCTCATTTAGCATGATTTATGAATTTTTAGTGTAAAAATGGCATAAATAGTGACTATTTTAGCATAAATAGCTAAAACGAATTGCATGGCATGAGAAAATTATTTTAAGTTGCGTAAATATCCCACTAATAAGATCTAAAGTTTTAAAGTTTATTGGATTAATTTTTGGATACTTTAGATGTTTTATGAGATAAAATCGATAAAATGCAACTATATTTTCTCAAAATTAATTCGAAAATTTTAACCATGATTTTTGACATTATGAGTGTCATGGAATTATTCCAGACTGTTCAAAAATTTAAAATTCAAATTTTGAAATTATTATAATTTAATTTGGATTTATTTCATAGATATTATGATTTTAAGGTCAAAAATGAGCATAAAAATTAAATCAAGTTGAATTATTGTTAAAAATTGAGTGATGACTAATTTTTGGGTCCTAAAAAGTGTTAGGATAATTAACTTGAGCTTATATGTGATTTAACTGTTAATTAGTGATTTTAAGAAGTTATTATCACGCAATTCCATAAAACCGGGTTATATGTATGACATAAGTTAAATAGGGCGATTTGACACATAATTTGGCATGATAGGTACATATTATAATGATGCATATTTCAACTGTTGAATGTCTTTTATTTATATAATTTTGAATTACGTAATTTTATCTTAGTATGGCCTTAGTTTTAATCGATATTACCCGTAATGAAAGGGAATATTGATTCGGTTGTAATTTAATGTGATCTCGTATCACTTTTATTTTATTAGTTTTTCCATTTTACAAATGTATAATAGGAATAGCTTTGTATTTTTATTATTATTTGTAATTATGGAGTATCTTCAAGACGGTGCCATTTGGAAAGGTGATCCGACGAAGACGGTGTTCTTAGGAAGCGTGCCATTTGAAGATTCAAGGGACCAAAGGAGTTGGTTTCCGAATATGTAATAGATGATTAGATTTTCTATTTTAGGAAGGCCATACTAGGAATTTACTTTATTTATTGCTTAGCATTTCTTTTAATATGTTATATGCATTGCCAAATCGCCATAACAACACATGCATATCATATCGAGTCATCGACCGTTTCAATTATAATTATCGTAGTTCACCGCTTTAGTTCACTTAAAACGTGATAGATAATAAATTGATACGACCTCTCGCAAATTAATAATTGAGAATTAGCCTTACCAAATAGTAGAAACCATGAATCCCAATTTCATAAGGGAGTTAATCCGGCTTCACCGTAATACAAACCTTGTTACGTTGGGTATGTGGGTAATAAAATGTTATTACATCGAAATTTGGATTGAGCTAAATGGAAATATTCGTGACCGTAGTCGCATATGTTCCGGGCTAAAGATGAAAATTAGAGTAATTTTTATCGACCGAGAGTTCTAGAACTAGAATCGATTAAGAGGTTAATCCACCGAGTTATATTAATAAGGGATGACTCGGCTCACCGTACCCGTATTAATATGAATTTGGATCTCGAAATCATTTATAATAGTTGGGTAGAGGTTACTATATAAATGCAATACTTGTTTACGAGTATTATTAAAACGATAGATTTTAATTATTTCCTTCATGTCCGTTTTTGTAGTTAATTATACGCAATGAATTCATCTAATACTCCTACACCAATCACCATTGATACATGGCTCCAATCATTCGATGAGAAGTGCTCCGAGTATGACAATGATACGATTAGAGAATTACGCGTTGGCATTGGTCAGGATTGAAATTTTTGCTTCCTTACCACCTCCACACCACTCACTCCAATATTAATGCCCACCACTTTGGTAGGAAAGTCTTGTGAAGAAAATCTCACTAAACCAAAGGCATCCTTGTTTGAAGAAACAAGGAGTAATATTAAATTAAGTGTGAGTTCTAGCAAGAGTGTCCTTGCAAATGAAAGGAGTATTGGCATTGTTAAAGGGAAGGCAAAGATGGGTGAGAAACCCAAACCTGATAATGAATTGGAAATGGATAGTGGGACTACCAAAACCAAGACCAAGAAGGGTGCCCAATCCTATGAGGAATGTCATTATTGTAATGTCATGGGCCATTGGAAGCGAAATTGCCCCAAGTATTTGAGAGATATCAAAGTTGGACTTGTTACTCTAAGTGGGACTTGGAAATGTGGAAAAGCTAAACAAGAATGATATGAATCTCCGACAAGGAAATGGAGCTAGGGTAGCCGCCACTTCAAGAGGGACTTGTGTACTTGTTTTAGCTAATAGCTTTGAGTTATAATTTACATAATTGTTATTATGTACCCACTTTGTCTAAAACATTATTTCCATTTCTATGTGAGACATGAAAGGATTTATATTTTGCCATCAAAGATGAATTTTGTTGAAAATAGACATTGCTATGAGCCATGTCACTTATCTTTATGATATACAAGTTTTAGACACTTCCAACTCAAGCAAAGATATCTTCATAAATATAATCCAAAAGACTCATAACTATTAAACCAAATGAATTGTACATTCGGCTTTTTCGATTAGGTCATATAAATGAGAAACGTATTAAAGGCTAGTGTCGACTAGATTTAATGAACCTTTGATTTTCAATCATATGGAATATGCGAATCTTATCTCCTTTGCAAAATGATTTGTACTCTCTTTAGTGGTAAAGAGACATGAGCAAGTGATTTGTTGGGACTAATACATGCAGATGTATGTGTTCTAATAAGCATCACCGTAAAGGGAATTTATGACTACTTCGTCACTTTTAACGATGATTTAAGTAGATATGGGTATATTTACTTAATCAAATATAAAGTGAATCATTTGATAAATTTGAGAAATTTCTAAGTGACGTAGAGAACCAATTGAACAAAGAACTAAAGCATTACGATTCGATCGTAGTGGCAAAGATCTAAGTAATGAATTTGATTTATTAAATATGGATTATGACCTAGTGTCACTACCCATAAGATCAAACTAATATTAGTCGGTTTGAGTTATTGAACTCAATTTTGGGAATTTGCAATCCAAAATAGACAAGTAATTCTAACGGACGGTCAACCATGAGATACCTGAAATAGAGAGTCTATTTAACAAATCACATGGATCAGACACGCATATGACATGAATCAAACTGCCATGATAGAGATGGTATTTTTATGTGCTAACATGTCAATTTAGACAAACTTCCTAATACTCCACCATATATATGATTGTAACTCACAAAGCTATCTCTCAAGAAAATAGATGTATTTGCGAGAGATAGAATGGGAGTAGATTGGATCGTTACAAACATGTCTTATAGTTGAAGTGTTATTTTGTGAAAGTAATAGAACTATAATCTATATAGATAGAATGGGAGTATAGTTCAGTGGGAGTTTAGCACACATGTCTTGTTGTTAAAATATTGTTTTGTGAAAGTTATAGTATTATGACCTTATCCCAAATCGACCTTGTTACATACAAGCCATAGCATTACAATCCAAAAATTGGTACTCAAGAGTAGATTTTCTTTAAAGTGAGGGTCTCTTTAAAGGTAAATAGAGCTTTAGAGTACTCAAATGCATAAGATTGACATGAAGATGTTGATCAAGATAAATTATGTTTGGAATTACCGCATTTCAATGAAGAATAGCAAATGATAATTAAAATTCGCTTTTCTAAAATGGGAATTTAGAGAAGGATGTGTTTGGAACACAAAACCTTAGATGAAGATCTCAGAATCCTAACATATTATGCGTAGCTTTCTTAAGTGATCCTAGAATTGTCTTAAGCAAGCTTCAAAGGATTATACTTTTCGTTTATGTGATAATAGTGAATGGTTTCATTCACATGATTGAAGAATCATGATTATACATGAAGTTAAGTGGGAGCTTGAATTGTTTCTCCATGTCTTATATGTTGATGACATATTACTTATTGAGAATAATGTACCAATGCTCTCTTCTATGAAGGAGTGATTGGGAGACTTGAAAGAGGGTGCAAAGTATTCTAGATTTTTGAATCTATGCGAGAGAATATTGGCATAGAATTGTGAGTCTTATGAGGATAAGATCTTTCGTATCTGTTTAACATCAATAAGGTTGAATGGGTTATTCATGTTGATGGAAGTGGAATTACTATGATGGAGTCATAGTCATTCACTGAACCTATTAAGTTGTTGATCACATGAAATCGATTGCTAATGTTTCCACCATTAGAATAATCATGTATGCCAACAGACGCACATGCCATGATGTGATATATGCCTAGGGCATAATAAGTCAATAACAAGATAATTCCCATTATATGGCTTGTGAAAGCCTTAAAGAACATCCTTGAGATTCTTGAGAAGAAATAAGGATTCGTTCATATGTTTGGATGATAAACTAAACTGTGCATTGAAGGGTTACACAAACTTTAGTTTCCAAACCAAAAAGGATTTGTTGAAATCCTAGGATGTCTTATTGACTAAGGAGTAAGAGACTAAAAAAGTGTTTTAATTTTCGCGCATTGCAAATTCTACAAAAGAAATCTAAGTAAATTGTGATAAAATGGTCAATGTAGGGATTAAGGGCGAATCCCTCTACAAATGACTTTATCGCAAGTTATGAGATAACAGTGGGAGCATCTTTCAAGTTAAAGAGCCCAAATCTAGTAAGAAGACCAGACAAATACTTAGAGATAAATTCAAGTTATTAGAAATAACATTGAATAGAAGGAAATAACAATTGACAAAGTTGGAATATATGGATATAGGGTATATCCGCTTGCCAAGCTTTTATTGCATTTTTACTAGTGTTAATGTTACACTAAATATTATAAGATATAAAGTAGTAATAGTGTATTGACTATTCATATCTGATAATCGCATTTATTGTTTGAGTTTCTTTAAACTCATCCGTTACCTTGTCGTATCCAAATGGGTTGTAGAGACAAATTGAACCCCATTAAAGTGAACTGGACTGACATGGTATTCGCCCCTAGTTACTTATATGAGTTGACGTCTCGAAGTGACTAGAGTGTGATGCGATTGATGGAAAGTTCAAGTGCCATAGAGTCATGTGGGATGACTAGTCGATCACATAGGCAGACTGTATGGGACACTCTGTCGGGCAGTGACCGCTTATAGAGTTCTGGTAATTCATAAAGCCTGGTCGTGGCAAGAGCTACTATAGTATTCTTATGAGTCAACTCTTTTGACTAGAGACTATTCGCCCAAGTTGGCACAAATTTCTGATTAGCTTTGATTTATGCTCTACGACTATCGTAAATGAAGTCAAACTGGGTATATTTTGGGTTAAGATGAATTTTGGCTGAACAAAGGGAATAGTCCGATAGGACTTGTCCACCCCTTGTCAGGGTTGTTTGAAATCTCAAGGCCACTCGAGGAGTAGTTAACTGGAAATGCGTAGCCACGCTCGGAAGGTATCTATGGTAAATAATTCCGGTCAGACAGTTACTCTCGAGATCAAGGAAACCACTCAAGATATGATCAAGTGTAAGTACGACCTGCAAGACACCTTGCATTGAGTGAGAGATTATAATAGGACAAGAGAATTGGTGACGCACACTTGTCTCGGACAAGTGGGAGATTGTTGGAAAATGTGTCCTCAATAATAGTGTGATCACATGATTTAATATCGTAATTAAATCTCATATAAAGAATACGTAAGGGATGATTCAATTATATAGTCAACTGATCAACATTAATCGATAACGATTGGCTTGCTAGAGTTTGACGTTACTGTCGTAGGACGGTAGTGGTCAGTTGATCCCTTAAGGTCACACCTAAAGGATGATGCCCTTATCAGTAAAGTTGAATAATTGTATGACGATACAAGTTGATCAATTCCTTAAAATTGGACAATTCAATTGTGAGAGAGAATATTTATATCTTATTGTAATGAGATTAAATAAGATTTATTTTAGTAATTGAAATACTTTATTACTAAAATTATTTATTGTTTGAGAAACAATTGAGATAAGTATGAATGGTTAATTATAATTATAAGATGTTGTGAACTATAATTTTATGACCCATTTTATTTATGTGATCAAGTATCACTAGTCAATTTGTTATATGTAATTTAATTAATTTGTAAAATGATATTTATGTGAGAAATATGCATTAAATTAATTAATAACATGTAACATACTACGTGTGACATATTGTGTGACAAATGACAAATTGACAAAATAAAATGGTAGTCCATTTTATATAAGTGGATCGAAATGGTGGAAGTGTGGTGGATTGTGGTTGTTTTATTTTAAGAGATAAAATAAGATGTAATCATGGCTACTCCTTACTAGCCTTACAACCTACACCACTTTTTTACATACCTATATTTTTGTTAAGAGAAAAAGAAAAGCAAAAGATGCTCTTTTGACCTTATGTTAACCGGCCACCCTACTCAAATGTGAGTAGTTTTTGGTTCTTTTATTCTCTCTCACACACTACCATTCATTCACTTTTCCACAAACATTCATCTCTCTTATTTTTGTTCATCTTTCTCTAAAAACTTGAGAAATGATGATTCAAATTGGTCAAAGAAATTACTAATATTATTAATGTAATATATGAGTATTAGTAATCAATTTTAAGGTAGACTACTAAACAAATATCTAGCAACTATTATTTAGTAGAGATAAGGGATAATCTTGGGTGCAATCAAAAGGAGTGGCTTCTATACTTGGAGTCTTTGGAGGATCATCCTATTACTCATCATAGCTCAAGAACAAGTGAAGGTATGAGACCTTACTTGTGCCCAAAAAACCGAAATTAACAATATAAGAGGCATTATTTTCTTATAAATCTCTGATTTTGTTATGCATGCACTAGATCTAAAGAAAAAATAATTAAAAAGTTAATTAGTTCACTATTAGAGGAGTCTAATAATAGGTAAATAAGCCTAACACATATATGGCGAAGTAATTGATGTTTGTCTAGACTGATGTATTAGCACATAAAAGACCAGCTCTATCATGGCAGCTTGATTCATGTTATATGCGAGTCTGATCCATGTCATATGTTAAATAGACTCTCTATTTCAGGTATCTCCTGGGTTGACCATTTGTTTTTAATAACGTGTCCATTTTGGATTGCAAATTCCCAAACTTGAGTTCGATAACTCAAACCGACTCATATAGTTTGATCTTAAGGGTAGTGACACAAGGTCATAATCCATATTTAATAAATCAAATTCATTACTTAGATCTTTGCCACTACGATCGGATCGTAATGCTTTAGTACTTTGTTCAATTGGTTCTCTACGTCATTTAGAAATTCTTTAAATTTCTCAAATGTTTCACTTTATATTTGATTAAGTAAACATACCCATATCTACCTGAATCATCGGTAAAGTGACGAAGTAGTCATAAATTCCCCTTGCGGTGATGCTCATTGGAACACATACATCTGCATGTATTAGTCCCAACAAATCACTTGTTCGTGTCCCATTACCACTAAAGGGAGTACGAATCATTTTGCAAGGAGACAAGATTCGCATATTCCATATGATTGAAAATCAAATGGTTCAATAAATCTAGTCGACACTAGCCCTTTAATCCGTTTCTCATTTATGTGACCTAATCGAAAAAGCCAAATGTACAAATCATTTGGATTACTAGTTATGAGTCTTTTGGATTGTATGTTATAGATATCTTTAGTTGAGTTGGAAGTGTCTAAAACATGAATACCATTGATAGAAGTGGCTTGGCTCACAACCAAGTCATATTCAACAAAATACAACAATTGTTTTTGATCGCAAAAGAAAGGAAAAATCCTTCTATGCCTAACATAGAAATGATACCAAAAATGGGTACATAATCACCATTATGTAGATTACAACACAAAGCTATTAGCTAAAACAAGTACATAAGTCCCTCTCGAAGTGGCGGCTACCTTAGCTCCATTTCCTAGTCAGGGATCTATATCACTCTTGGTTAACTTTTCCACATTTTCAAGCCCCTGTATACGATTACAAAGGTGAAAACCACAACCGATATCCAATACCCACGTTGAGGTGGATGTATAATTTATATCAATAACAACGATTTCGGAAGAAATAGTACCAAGTGGATTGACAAGTCCAGCTCTGATATCTCCCAAATACTTTGGGCAATTTCGTTTCCAATGGCCCATGACATTACAATAATGACATTCTTCGTAAGATTGGGCACCCTTCTTGGTTTTGGTTGTGGTAGTCTCACTATCCATTTCCAATTCATTATCAAGTTTGGGTTTCTCACCCATCTTTGCCTTCCCTTTAATTATATCATTACTCCTTTCAGTTGCAACAACATTCTTGCTAGAACTCCCACTGAATTTAATATTTCTTCTTGTTTCTACAAACAAGGATGCCTTGGGGTTAGTGAGATTTTCTTCACAAGATTTTCTTACCAAAGTGGTGGGCATTAATATTGGAGTGAGAGGTATGGAAGTGGTAAAATAGCAAAGATTTCCATCCTGGCCAATGCCAATGCGTAATTCTCTAATCGTATCATTGTCATACTCGGAGCACTTTTCATCGAATGATTGGAATTTGGAGCCATGAATTAATGGCGATTGGTGTAAGAGTATTAGATGAATCCATTGCGAATAAATAACTACAAAAACGGAAATAAAGGAAATAATTGACATCTATCGTTTTAATAATACTTGTAAACATTTTTAAACAAGTTTTAAGCATTTATATAGTGACCTCTACCCAACTATTATAAATGATTCCGAGATCCAAATTCATATTAACTCGGGCACGGTGAGCCGATTCATTCCTTATCAATATAATTCGGTGGATTAACTCTTTAGTCGATTCTATTTCTAGAACACTCGGTCGATAAAATTACTTTAATATTTATCTTTAGCCCGGAACACATGCGACTACGGTCATGAATACTTCCGTCGGGCTCAATCCAAATTTCGATTTAATAACATTTTATTACCCACTTACCCAACGTAACAAGTTTAGCACCCCGGTGAGCCGAGCCTACTTCCTTATGAAATTGGGACTCATGGTTTCTACTATTTGGTAAGGCTAATTCTCAATTATTATTTAGTGAGAGGTCTTGTCAATTTATTATCTATCCCATTTTAAGTGAACTAAAGCAGTGAACTACGATAATTATAATTGACACGGTCGATGACTCGATATGATATGCATGTGTTGTTATGGCGATTTGGCAATGCATGCAACATATTAAAATAAATGCAATGCAATAATAATAAATTCCTAGTATGGCCTTCCTAAAATATAAAATCAAATAATCTATTACATATTCGGAAACCAACTCCTTTGGTCCCTTGAATCTTCAAGTGCCACGGCTCCCAAGAACACCGTCTTCATCGGAACACCTTTCTGAATGGCACCGTCTTGAAGAAATTCCATAATTATAAATAATAAGAAAAATACAAAGCTATTTCTATGATACGAGATCACATTAAATTACAACCGAATCAATATTCCCTTTCATTACGGGTAATATCGATTAAAACTAAGGCCATACTAAGATAAAATTACATAATTCAAAATTATATAAATAAAAGACATTCAAGAATTGAAATATGCAGCATTATAATATGTGTCTATCATGCCAAATTATGTGCCAAATCGCCCTATTTAATTTATATCGTTTATATAACCCGGTTTTATGGAAATGCGTGATAATAAGTTCTTAAAATCACAAATCAATACTTAAATCAAATTTAAGCTCAAGTTAATTATCCTAACACTCTTAGGATTCAAAAATTAGTCATCACTCAATTTTTCACAGTAATTCAACTTGATTTATTTTTATGCTCATTTTTTACCTTAAAATCATAACATTTATGAAATAAATTCAAATTAAATTACAATAATTTCAAAATTTGAATTTTAAATTTTTGAACATTCTAGAATAATTCCACGACACTCATAATGTCAAAAATCATGGTTAAAAATTTCGAATTTATTTCAAGAAAGTATAGTTGCTATCGGTTTTATCTCATAAAACATCTAAAGTATACCAAAATTAATCCAATCAATTTTAAAACTTTAGATCTTATAAGTGGGATATTTATTCAACCTAAAATAATTTTCTCATGCCATGTAATTCGTTTTAGCGATTTATGCTAAAATAGTCACTATTTATGCCGTTTTTACACTAAAAATTCATAAATCATGCTTAATGAAATCATTTCATTTCAAAAATTACATACAGTGTGTAAATCATGCATGTGACAATATATTAAAATCTCATGGCCTGGTTCGAAGTTTAACTATATTTAACCATTTTACCTCTTTTAATCCATTTTTATCTCATAAAAATCATAAATCATGCAATATTAATCAAATTAGTACGAGATTTTACATACAATAAGTAAAATATGCATGTGAGGTCATATAAAAGTTTCAAGGTCAGAAACTAAGTTTAGCCATTTTTAGTCATTTAACCTCTGTTTATGCCATTTTTATCTCATAAAAATCATAAATCATGAAATATTAATCACATTAATACTAAATTTTACATACAAGACATAAAATATTCATGTGGGGTCATACAAAAAAATCACGGCCAGTAGTTAGATTTAACTATTTTTAGTGAATAAAAGTTCATTTTACTCATAAAAATGTAATAAAATCACTAAAAATCATTAAAATGAGCAATAAATTACCATAAATCAAAAAAATGACCTAAAAATATTTTAGGACCAGAATATATAACATGCATCATGATTTCGTGACTTACTCTTATAAATCACAAATTTTTAGTTTTATATGTTAACATTTTAACTCGGAAAAACAATAACCGATTATGCATGCAACACCATATGCTCTGATACCAATTATTAGGTTCATATACCTCTTATTAGAGTCTTCTAATAATGAACTAATTAACTTCTTAATATGTATTTTATAGATCTAGTGCATGCATAACAAAATAAGAGATTAATAAAGAAAAAAACAATGTCCCTTACATTGTATTATTGCTCGAAATAGGGCACAAATAAGCTCACCTTCCTTATTTGTTCTTGAGCTAAAATATGATGGATGATCCTCCAAAGTCCCAATGTAGAGATCCTCTTTTGATTGCACCCAAGACTTATCCCTTAAACTAGTATATTAATTAACTAGATTAATATAGTAGTACCCTTAAAATTAATTCTAATATTATCACTATTACTACACTAGTAATATAATATTATTATTAGAATTTATGAACAATTTCTTGTTTTCTAAAAACTTGTTTTAGAGAAAGGTAGAGAGAAATATGTATTTTTGCATGTAGTATGAATGAATGAATGAGTAGTGTAAAAATGAGAACAATTCTCATAAAAGAGGAGGAAGTGGCCGGGTAGGGTAGTGCCAAAGAGAGCATCTTCTCTTTTTCTTTTACTCTTATCAAAGTGTAGGTTGTGTAAGCTAGATAGACTAGATTCTAGTATTTATATTTTATCTCAAAAAATAAAACAACCACAATCCACCACACTTCCACCAATTCGGTCCACTTATATAAAATGGACTACCATTTTATTTTGTCAATTTGTCATTTGTCACACAATATGTTACATGTTATTAATTAATTTAATGCATATTTATCTCATAAATATCATTTTACAAATTAATTAAATTACATATAACAAATTGACTAGTGATACTTGATCACATAAATAAAATGGGTCATAAAATTATAGTTCACAACGTCTTGTAATTATAATTAACCATTCATATTTATCTCAATTGTTTCTCAAACAATAAACAATTTTAGTAATAAAGTATTTTCATTACTAAAATAAATCTTATTTAATCCAATTACAATAAGATATAAATATTCCCTCTCACAAATGAATTGTTCAATTTTAAGGAATTGATTAACTTGTATAGTCATACAATTAATCAATTTGTCTATTAAGGGAATTGTCCTTTAGGTGTGACCTTAAGGGATCAACTGATCACCGCCGTTAAACGACAGTAATGTCAAACTCTAGTTAGCCAATCATTACCGATTAATGATGATCAGTTGACTATATAAATGAATCATCCCCTACGTATTATTATCATGATATTTAATTGTCATATTAAATCATGTGATCGCACTATTGTTTAGGGCACATATTCCAACAATCGCATTCATGAAACGAGTTAATACTTCTTTACTTGGTCGCTCACCCATTTCCCAGAACTTCAACATCATCAATTGAGTTTCTTTCGGTTGCTCTTCCAAAGTACTTATCTACTCAAGAAAAAATTTGAATAGGAAATCAACTTCTTATTGAACACTTCTCCAACTCTTGACTTAAGCCAATGATTAGTAATTGCCAACGTTTAGTAATAATTACCTTCTCCTTCAACTGTGTTGGAGTTCGGATTTTGGGATCTTTCCCAAAATATTCTTTTATGCCTATGCCATTTGGATCTCCTCGAACACGACCAGGATGTTTAGCCTTGCCAAGCGCCTTAGCGAGTATATCTTCTCGTTCGTTGGGAACAAATACATCTGCCTTGACGTCTTTATTTATAGCGTCCTACACTGACTCATATAAAATCAAATAGTTGTGAACAAAATTACCTACACGTATATTAGTTTCAACTTACATTTCAAATGTTGTACTAACTTAAAATTATTTTTTCCACTTCCTTAGCATAATCAGTCATATCTCCATTCTACGACTTGTGAGCCCTTAGCCACACTAAATATCAATCAACTTTCTCCAATGGGCATCCCTTCGCGCCAAAGTCTGTTTTCTAAAAAACGTATTTAACTTAAGTTGGCTAAATATCAAATAAGTGTGAATAAACAATAAAAAGATAACTTAAAACTTTCTTCTCAATTCCCCGATATCCTCCTCGAGAACCATGTTATTGTGATTTCCTTTGAGCCGCATTCTTTTTATTTTTCTCATTAATGACCCGTTTTTGTCCCAAAATATCGTTTTATATTGTATAATCATCAATTTTTAGCCATCAAAACAGTAACTTGCTTACATCCAAAAATATGACAGCATAGAACCATGTAATTATAGCCTTTAAACATCATAATATACATTGTATTTTGGGTTGGTGGATAAGTTTGAAGATTAGATCAAGCCAAGAAGCTGAAAAGAGCTACTGGTTGTACTATTGTTGGACTAGTATGGTGTAGAAGCAAGTTGGTTAAAGAGTACTTGCCATCTGTCTGTCTGTGTGATTTTTAGAATGTTCGATTGATGTACTCTATAAATCTGACAGTGTTAACCATAATTATATAGTACTCTATTTTCTAAAGTTTATGGTTTCACGCACGATAATGTTAACCGAACTCAAAATGTATCATATGTCCGTTTGGGTGCGATGGGTCAATGCAATTTACTTGAAGGAAAAGAATGGGATTCATATATCACTCATATTAACTACAGTTTATCGATGAATTACACTAAGAAATCAGATATTTAAATAATTCTACATTACATAGTTATGGAAAAACTTGAAAGTCGAAACACGCAAAACAAAATAACACACTGATGCACAACCAAAAGAACATTAGGGCCAAGCAAGAAGAACAATAAAAAATTGTAAATGTAGTATTTCAAAAACCTAATGCTTCAACTTGAATGGTTTTAAATCAAGTCTACGACAATGAATCACGCCTTTATTGTACAGGTTTTTACAATCACCCCGATAGAAATTACTGCATTTTGAGGTAAAATTGTCTGAATTCTACAGCACTGCACTCTGGCGTGAAATCAAGGTGATGCAGGAGCATACTTGCAGTGTAAACCATAGAAACAAACACAAATATGACAAACCTAGAAAACATACAATGAACAAGCTCAGGGAATGCAATGAACTTGAGAAATTTGGTAAAACTAGCAAATGACCTTAACAATTCATGAAATTTGGTGATAATTCAGTTAAGGAAATAAACAAAAATTGTACCAAAATTCAGGATTTTTCAAGCAATCTAGGTATTTTAAATAAATTGAAAACCAGACTGAATTAGCTCAAACTCAGACAGTTTTCTCAGCAAGCCTATGTGGTTCTTTTGATTGAAATTTTTGGACTACCAAAGGGATATAATTATCAAATTCACCCTCTAGCAACCACAGAAGTTTAACTTAATAATTTGGAGGATTAAGACTGAATTATTCAAGCAAGCGCAGAATTAATTCAATCCCAACCAAACAATGCACTTAAAACAGCTCAAGCAAGCACATACCTGTCCTAAGTAACACCACAGATCCTTAATCAATACCTAAGCAAGAAAATAGAATTATTAAGTCTGACTTACAATTAAGACTTAGCAAAGTTAATAAGATTTGCAAATGTTTAGAGAAATCTCAAGGTTTTTTCATTAATCCAAGTCTTCCTTTGAACAGCAGCTCCAAGGTCCTTATATATGCCTTGAAATTTAGGTTATAATTTGAAGGGCATTCATCCTAGGGCCAGGATTACCTTTAGGATAAGTACAATTGAAAGATAATATTTTACAAAGTGAAATTCAAAAGTAAACTAGTAAAATAAAAGCTCTGGGAAAAAAAAAGACTGTGACTGAGGCAAAAACAGTTTGTCCATGGCTTGTTGTGTGCAGGTTACTGTTGGGCTTGGAGGCTTGCAGAATTAATCCCAAAGTCAAGGTTATTTGTGAGGTTTTGTGCTTTGTATTTAAAAGGAAAACTGAGCAAGGAAACTTTAAAAGTAGTCTCACAATTGCCTCACTTAAAGGGGAAAGTATGCTTTTTGCTTTTTGGTTTCTTTCATTCAGCAGCATGTGACTGGCTCTTAGGATTGTTTTTTAGACTAAATCTTGGCCCTGGCTGGAGTGTGACTTGGTCTTAGTTCAAGGACCTCTCAGCTGGCCATGGTGGCAGCTGGTGGTTGGCTTGGAATTGATAATTCTGGCTTGGGAAGGATGAACTGATTGAGGCTGTGGCCGGCTCAGGGTTTTTGTGAGTTGTTGAGTTCTAATCCTGGCTGGACTAGTCTAGGGTCATTGTAGAAATACCATTGCCTTGGTTTTGTGGCTCCTGCTGCAGCCTCCCCTGGTTGAAAAGAGCTTACCCTCAAGCATGTGACCTCCTCCCCCTCTAAATCTTCATAATATGGGCTATGATCTCCCACATTGAAAGTTCCATGATCTCCATAGTCTCCTTGAAAATTAATCTTGTAAGCGTTTGGCCCAATTCTTTCCAAGACCTCAAGTGGTCCATTTTCCCTAGGCATAAGATTGTTCTTCCTCTTTGATGGAAATCTTTCTTTCCTTAGATGCAGCCATACTAGATCTCCTGCCTCAAACTCTTTCTTCTTTCTAGGCTTCTTGAATTGCTTCATGTACAGCTCATTAGATCTTTCAATTTGTTGTTTCACTAATTCATGTAACTTCATTAGTTGATCAGCTGTCTTCTAAGCATTTGTATTCAGTTCTTCCCTTGGGACACAGGACAAGTCCAAGAGCATAAGTGGATTTACCTCAGACACTATCTCAAAAAGACTGTGACCAGTAGCAGTAGAGGGTGCTCTATTGAATGCAAACTCAACTGTAGCTAGTTTCAGATCCCAATCCTTTAAGGTCTTGCTGGTTAGACACCTTAGTATCCTCCCCAAAGTTTTGTTGGTGACCTCAGTTTGGCCATCTGTTTGTGGATGGTGGGAGGTAATGAATAAGAGCTTTGTCTTCTGGAGCTTCCATAGGATTTTCTAGAAATAACTCATGAATTTGGTATCCTTCTCTGAGACAATTCACTACTACAAAAACAGACAAAGAGGATGGTTCAAAACCGTCTTTAAATCCTAAAACAACCATCCTTAAATTACCCGTCCTCGTTGCCTAAGAGGACGGTTAGCGTAAAGTCAAACCGTCCTCTTTTGCTTTTAAAAAGAGGACGGTTGTGGATTAGAACCGTCTTCTTTTCATTTAAAAAGAGGACGGTTGCGCGTCTCAACCGTTTTGTTTTGGATGCATGGCACGCGTAATTTTTGCACCAACTTTATCACGGTTTGTCTTGGAACCGTCTTCTACACATTTCTTTTTAAATCAATTTAGCGCGAATTTATGAATATAGCCCGCACAATTATGGCACACATCTCTTCGATAAATAGATTTTTGAAATGGAAATTGTTTCATTCATACTCTGTACGACAATAGTCGTATAGCTTAAATAATATATCCGGCTACATTTGAGCAATTCTTACATTTATACTCTAAATGCAACCAAACAAAACGGAATAAGTTTGAACATTCATTACTTAAGCTATCTAGGTAACATCAGAGTATTCAGCCTAAATACTTTAGACGTTGCCATAAAATACTTGCGCCTTAAATTACAATGCATATTAAGCCCAAATTTCCCGCACCTCATAAATTTGATCAACCGTGTACGTCTTTGGGGCTTTAATCATGAACTACAAACAAAGTAACCAAAAAACACAATTACAATTATTTACATATCAACACGTGTAATTTATATAAATGAAGTAAATATTGAAACAAAAGAAACAAATAAAAAGACGTACATTTGGATCAGTAATATTAATATATTGATGATCTCCAACATGTATTATCATTGTGACATTAGTTTGCAGCCTCTAAACATTAATTAGCTAAAAAAACCGCCTGCATAAAGAATCCAACTACTGAACTCCGATTTCAATTCTGGTTTATATAGTAAGAGTACTTATCCAGTAAGTGGATTATACATCTGATGTATTACCACAAGTTTTATAGTTTTTAAGCATTATAGTAAAGTTTTTGAGTTTTATTTTAAAAATTAGGGAAAATGCACGCGGTGCTCTTGAAGTTTCGAATTTTGTCCGAAATACCCAATTTTTTGTTCCGGAAAACTTTAAGCGGCTATAGCTCGTGTCTACGAATTCAGAAAGTGATAATTTTTTTTTTCAAATCGATCATCTTTCCGAGAACTACGATTTGAAAAAAAAAAATTGTCGTATTTGGATCCCGTGGCTAGGAGTTTTTGTACGTCAATGTTTTTTTTACCGTACAAACTTTGAGTGACCATATCTCTTGGTCACGAATTCCAAACACGATAATTTTTTTTTTCAAGTCGTAGGTCTCGAAAAGATAATCAATTTGAAAAAAAAAATCGTTACTTTCCGAGCTTGTAAACACAAGTTATAGCCTCTTAAAGATTTCCGGTTCAAAAAATTGGGTATTTCGGGCAAAACATCAAAGTTTAAGGGCAACGCGTGCATTTTCCGTAAAAATTATGAGTTTTAGTATAAAGTTTCTGAGTTCATTCACTAAAACATTACAACACCAACATCAACATTACCCCAGTGCCTCAATGGCTCCCGCAAATTGCGGGGTAAGGGGGGTTAGGATGTACGCAGCCTTACCCTTGTGTTAGAAACACAAAGAGGCTATTTCCGAATGACCCAAAATGAAAATTGCGTCGAGAACTGCATTGAAGGACTACTACTTCACAAGAGAAAGAAGCACAACCACTTTAGTGATCCATTTTGCTTTACTCCATCATAATCTAGAACCAAAGAGTAATGAGTCTTTGGCTCCATTGGAAACATGGAAATTCATTCACTAAAACATTAAGCTTAAAAAATTACAATAAAAACTCAAAAACATTACATACAAGCTTAGTTAAATTTGAGTTTTGACGGAAAAAAATAAATCTAACTTATAAACTTTGACCAGCTCAGAAAAAATGCACATATGCTCAAAAATAAATAAAGTTTGAGGTAATAATCTCAGAAAAAATACACATATGCTCAAAAACAAGTAAAATCAGAGGTAATACATCCGATGTATGTTCCTTTTTCTCGTACTTATCTAACTTTGACATTGTACAATGTGAGCAGAACCAAGTCAAATATCCTTTGGAAGTAGAACTAGGTATACAATAAATGAATGATATTTGTTGTTTTAGCTTTTACGAGGTCAAAAATGTGTTAAATTAAAGGAGCATTCTTTACAATCTACATAATTGGCATAAAAATGTGTTAAATTAAATGTGTTAAATTAAAGGAGCAAAGGAACAGATGCAGGACTTAGTTTAGCAGATAAAAAAGGAAATAAGTCAGAGATGATAACCTCAGTTGATTAAATCCAGTGAATGAGAAGGATGTTGGATGGTTTACGAACATCGGCGCAATGCTAATTCCCGGCATCGTAGCATGGTGCGTGTGGTTCAGTTTGTTTCTGCAGCAGCTCCGGTGAAGAAGGCTAAAATATATCAAATTTGCCAATATCTCTAGATCAAGTTGAATGGTTGCGGACGGGAATTATTTAGCTTTAATTTGAAGCCGATGTTTGACGACATGGGTCATATTTGTTTAAAAGCGGGATAAAACTCGGAGTTTATAGTTTCAATAAATTCAGCAGGACCGTTCAATACCAAGTCAAATACTTAAGTTACAAGGCTACGTCTTTGGGTCATATTCGAAGACGAGAAAGAATAACAAGAAGAAAATTGAATTCATCATCAGACCACCACGTGTTATATTGCAAGCAAATGCTAAGGTATAATCATATAATGGAGAACGTAACAAATTGATCAAGTTCTCTTTAATTAAAATGGTAATGTTGAAATTTAATGCAAGAAAGAGCGGAATTCTTCGCTTAAAACTGCTGACCGGATGTGCTAAACTGCTAAACGAAGTCGAGATTTCGTGCAAACAAGAAATATAACTTGGGATTGTTCTACGTGATATCGATATGCCACAAAAATCCAGAGCACAAATAAGAAAATAAAAACTAGCTGCAAAAAGAAAACAAAGAAGGGCAGGCAAGTTTCATGATAATACTCTAGATGTAGTTTGGTGTGATCAATTGTTTCTACATCATTGAAATAAGCATGAAGTAGCAAGACTTTTCAAAAACATGTTAACTTCTGGTGTGGGAACAATAAAAAAAAGAGGAAGAACAAAAGAAGGGGGCATACATACCCATGTCGTTCCTGTCCAGATCGTCACATGTCTCGATAGCCCAGATTCGATTATTGTTGTGTCAAAGAAAAAAATCATCAGTTAAGGCAACACGAAGGTTTGAAATCACACATCATATTCTACAACACTAGACTGGCACGTCCTTGGTCATGCCACCCACCATTAATTAGGCGATAACTTTGAAAGTAAGTAAACCACAAGAACAAGGACTACCTAACAATTAAAGCGATCAACAACCCTAGAATAGATAACGATCAAATCAAGATCTGGAAAATATGGTACAAATGTTACATATTCTTGAATTAGTAGTGGAATTATTTAGCTAGACCATCTTCACTGAATCAAATTCAATCCCTGAAACACCATGATTTTGATTACAATCAACAAATAGAAAACCAAGGGGTGAACAAAAGGAACAATTGTCTTGCTAAATAGTAAATACTACTCCCTCTGTCCTAATCATTTGTTTAGCCTTTTCTATTATTTGTGAGGGGTATTTTAATCAAAGGTAAACAAATGATTGGGAACGAGGGAGTAAGTATATACAATAGAAGCTACCGAGTGTCACAAAAGGCAAAAGCTCATAACTATGATAGAAAATTTGGATGAATAGATTTAAAATGCAACAAACTAATGAGCTGAATCTGCAAAAATTTCGGTAATACCTCAGAAGCTACAACCCATTTCCCATTGATCCAATCTTGATGTTTCCTTAGCTCTTCATGCTTAAATTCCATCTCTTCATTTGTGTTCTTAAAGTAGACTTTATATTTTGAGGGACCAAGGACTTCGGATATGATGCCGACCCACCATCCATCATTATAAAGAGCGTCAACTTCATCATACTGCTTGAATGTGTCGACTGTTTAAGTATTTGGAGGACAAGGTCTAATGTAAAGGGCATCAACCTCTTCCCTCACATACTGTGTGTTATCTCTGTTGTTAGATCCTTGTACTCAACAAGGAACTTGCCCTTCCCAAGAACCTCAATAACACATGCAACAAACCAGGCACACTTGCAACATGTCTTTCGTTACGATGGTTAATCTCAAATCGGAAAACATGGAAGAGTCCTAATAAAATAAAATCAGAATAACAATCTTACGCACGCACGATAATCACTTGAAAAATAGGTACAAATTAGGTATAAATTGAGGCATCAAATACTCATTTTACACAAAATATTACAGCAATATTGCAAGAAAATTAAAAGTGACGAAATAAATGAGAAAATTGAAATTACCTTGGATTTTGGATCACTTAAGTTAGGGCGATCGATGGTGGTGCGTTAGGGCGATGATGAAGGAGAACATGGTGGTGGTTGTTTGCGAGGAGCGCTGGTGGTAACGAGGGCGGTATGGTGGTAACGAGATACGGTGATGCTAGGGTATAACGATCGAGTGTATCAGTGTATGTGTTGATTGAATAGGAGGGGAACTGGGGAAGGTAATAACCAGCAAGGGAAAATTTAGATAGTCACTATTAAAAAATAAGAAGACGGTTCTATTACATAACCGCCTTCTTTATTAATAAGAGGACGGTTTTATTGACCAACCGTCCTTGTTTATTTTACTACGAGGACGGGTGTCTCAATTAACCGTCCTATTGATGTGATCACGAAAGGCGCCAAATTTGTTGACCGATATAAGACGGTCTCGTCCCCAACCGTCCTTTAGGGGGCGTCCTCTTAGTCTAAAATTGTAGTAGTGATTGTCTTAGGAATCCCATGGAGTCTCACAATCTCCTTGAGATATAGCTCGGAAACACTGGAAGCATCCTCAGTTTTCTTACAGGCTATGAAGTGAGTCATCTTACTGAACGTATCCACAACTACCATAATTGAATCCTTGCCCCTCTGTGTTCTAGGCAGGGCCACAATGAAATCAAGGCTCACATCTTCCCATGGCTTTTCAGGGACAGGTAGGGGAGTGTAGGGTCCTGCTTTGAAAGAGTTCTTGGCTTTCTGGCATGTTGAGCACCTTCTAAGGACTGCCTGAATATCTCGTATCATTTTAGGCCAGTAAAATTGATCCTGTAAAATCTCTAGGGTTTTCTGGACCCCAAAATGTCCCTGGAGTAGGACAGCTCCTATTCCAACTTCACTAGCATCACATTCAACTTCCAACAATTGATTAAAGTTTGGCAGCTTCAGAATGGGAGTTTCACACATCAGCTTTTTGATTTTCTCAAAGGACTGTTGAGCAGCTTCAGTCCATTGGAAATCTCCTTTTATCATGCACTCAGTGATTGATGCAACGACTGAGCTACAATTCTTGATGAATCTTCTGTAAAAAGATGCCAGACCATGGAACCCTCTTACTTATGTGATTGTTTATGGGCTTGACCATGTCTGCATATCTTTGATCTTCTCCTGATCAACTAATATTCTTCTTCCGGATATAATATACCCTAGAAATGCTACCTTATTGACCATGAAGGTATATTTCTCAACCTTCCAATACAGCTTCTGTTCCCTGAGTATTTTGAAAACTGCTTCCAGGTGTGATAGATGCTCATTTGGACTGCTGCTGTAGATGAGTATGTCATCAAAGTATACTACAACAAATTTTCCAAGGCAAGGCCTTAAAACTTCAGTAATTAGCCTCCTGAAGGTGCTTGGGGTATTAGAGAGACCAAATGGCATGACAAGCCACTCATATAAGCCATGCTTGGTTCTGAAAGCTGTTTTTCACTCATCACCTTCTCTTATCCTCACCTGATGATACCCTTGCCTAAGATCTATTTTTGAAAAGATCTTGGCTCCACTGAGCTCGTCCAACATATCATCCAACCTTGGAATAGGGAACCTGTACTTGACTGTGATGTTGTTTATAACCCTGCTATCAGTACACATTCTCCATGTTCCATCTTTCTTAGGCACCAGCCGAGCAGACACTGCACATAGACTTAGTGACTCCCTCACAAACCCTTTTGTCATTAATTCCTCAATTAGTTGGTGCAGTTCCTTGGTTGCTGTAGGGTCACATCTGTAAGATGGTCGGTTAGGAAGTACAGAACCAGGTACAGGGTCTATGAGATGCTCCTCTCAGGGGTGGTAATCCACTAGGCAACTCAGCTGGAAAAACTTCTTTGTACCTCTAAATCAGAGGCTCAACCTTTGCAGGCACACCAGTGCTCTCCTCAGTGCTGATTTCCCTTGACAGTATAAATATCACAGATTGTTCTTGCTTTATTTCCTTGATCATGGCTGCCTCAGATAGAAACAGTACTCCATTGACTTCCTCAGGCATGTTAGGGCTTCCATAGCCTCTTTGATTGGTAGGCAAGGGGGTCAGGGTGACCTTCTTGCCATTGTGCTTGAAACTATAGACATTTTCCTTTCTCTGGTGAGTGATATTCTTATCAAACTCCAATGGCCTCCCTAACATTAAGTGGTAGGCATCAATAGGGACCACATCACATAACATTTCATCCTTGTACACCTTCCCAATTGAAAAAGAAACAATGCACTTGAAGGAAAAGTAGATCTATATACTTAACATACTCATATATGTTTTAATTAAATTTGTCATAAAATTAACTAATGATCTTATGCATGCAAACTAAAATAAATAAGTAAAGAAATCATTTTCTCACCAATTAAATTTCGGTCATATTGGGCACCAACAATATCTCCTTCTTGTTAGTTCTTGAGCTTTCCATTAATGGATGAACATTTTTTACTTCAAATTAGAAGCCCTCCAATTAGTTGCACCCAAGACAATCCCTTAAACCCACAAATAAACATGTACTAGATGTTTGTAATGTAGTTTACCTTAAAATCTATTACTAATACTCATATACTACTTCTAGTATTATTAGTGTTTGATTTTCACAAATTAGATTCATCAAACTTGAATTTTTGATGAACAAGAGAGAGAAGTAGTAGGTTTTCATAAAAACATGAGAGAATGATAAAAATAAGAAAAATCTTCTCTATCCTCTAACCAAAACCGGTTGGTTATAGTATATAGACCAAATTTTTCTTTTTCTTTTGTCTTCACAAAACAAATTGGTGTAAGGCTTTTGCATGGTCATGTCACTATCAAGTGTCATAGACAAATGAATAAGACAAATGAACAAAATAAAATTTCTCACAAGCTCACCCAATTTTCGGTTTACATTTTGTAATATGGAGTCCATTTTATTTTTGTCAATTGTACAATTGTATGTCCTGTGACATGTGACATGTCTTATGTCATGTTTTAACTTAAAATGCATATTTAACAAATTAAATATCATTTACAAATTAAATAAATCATATTTAATAAATTGACTAGTAATATAAAATTACTTTCTCATAAAATGGTCATTTAATTACTAGTTAGTATAATTCACAATATCTTGTAATTATAACTAACTTATCATTCTCATCTCGCGTGTTTCGCAAACACCGATTAATATTAGTAATATAACTTCTTAAATTACTAAATAAAATCTCATTTAATCACATTATAATAAGATGTTATTTTCTCTCTTATAACAATTTGTTCAATTTTAAGGAATTAATTAATCTGTATCGGTATACAACTAATTAACCTTTTCAATTAAGGGAATCGTCCTTTAGGTGTGACCTTAAGGGATCAACTGATCACCACCGTCGCACGACAGTAATGTCAAACTCTAGCCAGCCAATCATTACCGATATGTGTGGACCAGTTGACTATATATAAAATGTATCATCCCTTCCGTATTCTTGTAATGAGATTTAATAATGATATTTAAATCATGTGATCGCACTGTTGTTGATGACACATTTCCCAACAATCTCCCACTTGTCCTCGACAAGTGTGCGTCACCAATTCTCTTGTCCTATTACTATCTCCCACTCAATGCAAGGTGTCTTTCGGGTCGTACTTGCAAGTGATCATATCGAGAGTGGTTTCCTCGATCTGGAGAATAACTGATTGACCGGAATTTATCCACCATGGATACCTTCCGAGCGTGGCCACGCATTTCCAGTTCATTACTCCTCGAGTGGCCCTGAGATATTGTTTTAACCCTGACAAGGGGGTGGACAATTCCTATCGCACTTATTCCCTTCGACTAGCCACAGCCATCATAACCCAAAATATGCCCATTTGACCCCATTTACGAAGGTCGTAGTAACACAAATCAAAGTTAATCTGAAACTGTGCCATCTTAGGCGAACAGTCTTTAGTCAAAAGAATCGACTCATTAGAAAACTATAGTAGCTCTCGCCACGACCAGGCTATATAAATTTGCCAGAACTCTATAAGCGGTCACTGCCCGACAAAGTGTTCCTAACAGTCTGCCTATGTGATCGACTAGAAATCTCACATGACTCTATGGCACTTGAACTTGCCATCAATCGCATCATACTCTAGTCACTTCGAGACATCACCTCATACAAGTGACTATGGGCAAATACAATGTTAATCCGTGTTCACTTTAACGGGGTTCAATGTTGTCTCTACAACCCGTTTGGATGTAACAAAGTATAACAAAAGAGTTTTAAAGTAAAACTCGAACGACAAATGCGATTATCACATATGAATAGTCAATGCCTAATTACTATTTTATGTTCTATAATCTAATTTGATCTTGTACGTAGTTGTTCATTTCAATTCAATTGAAATGACATGACTCATCATGTTTAGCCTTTGAGAAGGCTTTGGTTAGTAGGTTTTTTCATTTTCTTGTACCTTACTCAACCTTACTACATACTTGTTTTCCTTTGTAATGTATACATTTGCATCACAAAACTTTCTGAGTACGTGTCGAGATCCAATCAAGACATAGGCCCTTTAGCCCAAGAATGGCTCCCACTTTGTTTTTCACAAAGTGTGCGGGACTCATCCTCTTGCACATCTCATGATTGCAAGTGTACTCAATTTCCGTTATAAATATCTCTCATTGTTCTTTATTGCCTAGAACGATTCTAGAAAATCTATTTCTTAAATATCATAGCCACAATGGTATCTTAACCATCCTAATGTGTTTTTATTATGGTTTTGTCGGAAACCATGCGCAATCTCAATTGTCAATTGTCACTTGTGTAACACCCTTACACAAAATTGCATCATAAACACTTTGCTTTACTTCCTTAATGCTTCTGCAAGCACTTAAGGGTAATCTTTATGGCTTACTTGGTAAAGATTACTTAAATTCGATTTTGAAAACAATTCATCATACTCAAAGTATATGAAGTGTTATACATCATTACTCATTTAATTGATCCGGCAGCGGAAGCAAATGAAATCAATCAAATATGTTCAATTTAATTGAACTAGTCATGAATCTTATCAACATAAGACTTCTTATTGATGCTAATATCATGTGAATTTATCTTCATAAAACCGGATATGCAAGATGTATTATAATACTCCAAAAGTCTTAAATCATTCACAATGATCAATATGTCATCCACATATAAGACTGATAAAAATTTCCGTAACTCCCACTAAACTCCATGTATAAACACAACTTCTCGACTTATCGAGAAAAGTTTTATAACATGATTAAAACATTGATTCTAACTCATCGATGTCCTACCTAAGACCATATCTTAAGTTGCACATTATCTTAGGATTGCAAGAATCTATAAAACTCATGACATGTATTGAATACATTCCTTCTTTTGAAGAAGTGGGTTTTAGATTCACATGTTGTATGCGTATCCTCATAATGAAACACAATCCCTAAGAAGATCCAAATAGACTTAAGCATTTCAATTAGTGCAAAACCCTTTGCAACCAATCTTCTCTCTTTATTAGTGCAAAACCCTTTGTCACTAATCAAGCCCTTTTGTTTCGGATTTTCATGGCTCTAAGCCTTGTATTGAGTTGTGACTTAAACACCCTTATGTAAGTCATATGTTCATTACTTTCTAGAAGTAATCAACTTGAATCAAACAATTTCTTTTGTAAGTTATAAGCTCTTTACTTTCTTAAAAGTAGCATGAATTCATCATTTTTAACAAGTGACGAATTTAACCTCCTAGGTTTTGAAAAAACAATCTTACATAAAACGTCTCATGTAGCCAAGAAAGACCAGTTTCTTGCGACATAACATTCTCTGTGGCATTTTTTGTGGCTCTTGAATAATTTCTCCCACTCTGTCTTCTAAAAATAAACTTGTATTTTAGAAAGACAGCTTCTCGAGCCGCAAACCCGTCGTACTCGTGATAATTGAAAAGGGAAAAATGAGCATTTGTTTCTTGTGAAAACTTACAAACATGGTACCCTTACCATTTCATATCTCATATGATTCGATTTAGTGAAAAAATAATTTAGACAAAAATGATAAAATCCCCAAAAGGATCAAGTAACTCAAAGTAACTTGATTGAAGTTCAAACCATATCGAATAGCGTTTGAATTCTTATTCAACCACACATTAATCCATAATGCGTGCTAAGAGAGATTAACTTGTGATACTTTATCACATTTCCTTTGGCTTATATCAAAGTTCTTCACTTTGATAATCCCATCACGACTAAATCGTGATTCCTTGAACTCTTTAAACTTCTTCAAAGATTTTTTTTATTTACCTTATTAAGTGAACATATTAGCGTCAACTTAAATCATTGGTAAAAGAAAATGATCAACCTATTTTGGATCGATGATTTACAACCTCGATCTCCTTTTCAACCAAAAGGCACGAGACATCTTGCTTTGAATACAAGATACGCATATACCATTAACAATCTAATGGTTTCAAGAGTACTCGATAACTCTTTGCGTTCATCATTCCAAAATTTAAGGTTTAATCTTGGGTCACCAATTTGAATCTTACATCATCTAGTTTGGTTTAGAATATAATCACCTTGACAATGGGCTAGCCATGCATCAAATCGTGGTGTATAGGGTCACAAAAGTGAAAACCTCTTTTGTATCTTAACAAGTATATATTGTTATTTAGAGTTTATGCACTTAATAGTCACAATTAAGTACACCTTTAAATCCAAAAAATAGATTGAGTACACAATTACTCTATCTCTCGACATTATTGTTGCTAGTCGTCATATTCTAATCATCTTATGTGTTGAATACAATGATGAAAACCTCCACTGGTTTCTAATATTGACGAAGTGGTACTAGCAAAATTTATGTTTTATCAAATAAACATTTAAAGAAGAAGATCCCATTAGATGTCCCACAACTAACTTGTTGATTTTTCAATAATTTGGGGTAGTTTCCTTTCTTGTGTCCAACATTTAAGACAATGGAAACTTTATCGGTCGGGATTGATAGGTTTAGTATCGCTATTCTCAACAACTTTACTTTCAACATTACCTTGTATCAATTCCATTATAATCTTTACTTCTTGAACCTTGTCCTCATCTTAACGGTTTAAGAGAATGCTCCCACTCATTTCAATGAGTCTTTGCTTTGAGAAGCAAAATTGAATTCATGAAGATTACTCTTCATTTATTCGTTTTAGTCTTAAAACTTTCATTGAAGTGGTTGCGTTATTTTGGTCAATTACGAATTCTGAAAATCTAATCACCAAAACTATTTATCGCTTCAATGTACTTAATTCAATTAAGTATATGAAACATAATTCATTGTAAGTAGAAGTGTTAGTCAAGAATCAAAAACCTGTTTGATAATGAATAACTTTAATCTATACTCTTTACAAGAGATCCTTAGCAATGGTTCGTTTGAGGTTTTGGAAGCGAATTCAAATTTTGTCTTTAGTTACGCTGTTTTAATGGAGATTTGTATCAAAATCGAAATGATATCGTATATGAATTGTGGTAAAGAAATAGAACAATATAAAAACGGAATAGTGGAAAACTTAACATTTATCGTTTTATTAATACTTGTAAATAACAAGTAAAACATTTACATGGTGACCTCTACCCAACTATGATAAATGATTCCAAGACCCAAATTCATATCGACTTAGGCACGGTATGGCCGATGAAACCCTTATCAATATAACTCGGTGGATTAACGTTTTAATCGATTCTACTTTTAGAACTCTTGGTCGATAAAATTACTCTAATAATTATCTATAGCCCAAAACACATCCGACAAGGGCACGGTATGGCCGATGAAACCCTTATCGAAAAACTTTTGTTGAGTTCAATCCAAATTTCGAATAAATGTGTCCATGATCCAAATCCACATCAACTTGGGCACGGTATGGCCGATGAAACCCTCATTAACATGAACTCGGTGGATAAACATTCATCACCCACTTCCCCTACGTAACAAGGTTTGTACCCCGGTAGAGCCGAGTGCACTCCCTCGCGAAATAGGTTTTCATGGTTTCTACTATTTGGTAAGGCTATGTCTCAATTAATTGTTTTAGTGAGAGGTCATGTCAATTTATTATCTATCACGTTTTAAGTAAACTAAAGCGGTGAACTACGATAATTATAATTGACACGGTCGATATACTCGATTAAAAGATGTTGCATGTTTTAGTTATGGCGATTTAGCGATGCATGCAACATATAAATAAAATGCAAAGCATAAAAAAAATCCTAGTATGGCCTTCCTAAAATAGAAAATCTAATTATCTATTACATATTCGGTAACCAACTCCATTGGTCCCTAGAACTTCGGTTGTGGCACGCATCTCGAGGTAACACCGTCTTTATGTATCGCCATCTTGAAGAAATCCGTCTTTGGGAACTCCGAAATGAATAAAATTACATAATAAATTACATAATTTCCTATTATACATTTGTAATTAAAATAAAATAAATCTATTAAATTACAAAACGGTGATACGAGATCACAATAAATTACAACCGAATCGATATTCCCATACATTTCGGGTAATATCAATTAAAACTAAGGCCATACTAAGTAAAATTACATAATTCAAAAAATTACATAAATTAAAATTATGACAATCATAAAGAAAATGCAGCATTATAATATGTATGAACATGCCCAATTTTATGCTAAATCGCCTTTAATTAGCCAATATCGTATATTACTCGGTTTTTACGGATTTGCGTGATTTCAACATTTTATAATCACAAAAATTACATAAATTCATATTTATGCACAAGTTAATTACCCTAACTTCTTAGGACTCAAAATTAGTCTCCACTAACCATTTGACCATAATTAACTCATATTTCTTAATATTGTTCATAAAAGGACTCAAAATTACAATAAAATGCTATAAACTTCAAATAAATCAGAAAAATTTCAAATAAATTTGAAATTTGAAATTTAAACTCATGAACATTCTGCAAAACTTAGGTCTGAAAAAGATAATAAAATGCAACATGTGACGTTTTTCCTTAGTCATGAAGTATGTTTTAGCAATTTTTCACTAATTAAGTCACTATTTATGCTATTTTTCATCAAAAATCCATAAATCATGCATGAAGACTTCATTATAGCCTATTATTTTACACACATCTTGTAAAATTGCATGTGACAACATACTAAATTTATATGACCAGATTCGAAATATTTCGCATATTAACCTATTTTTCATCTAAATCCGATTTTTATCATGAAAAATCCATTTTTCGAGCATAAGAACTCATAAAATTATGAAACTTTCCAGATCATCTAAAAATAATATATGTGAAAACATATCCAAAAACCACTGGAAAATTCGAAGTTTAGCTAATTTTTGTCCAAAAATTACATTTTTATCATAAAAATCACATTTTAATGCCAATATTATATAAAATGAACAATAAAATCCATAAATTAACAAAAATATCCTAAATACATTTTAGGATCAGAAACTTTAACATGAAAAAATTAATTTTGTGATATATCATAATAACACAAATTATACAAGTTTTATATGTTAATCTTTATAACTCGGAAAAACTTTTAACCGATTTGCATGCAAACAACCATGGCTCTTGATACCGATTGATGGAAAAGTAGATCTATATACTTAACATACTCATATATGTTTTAATTAAATTTGTCATAAAATTAACTAATGATCTTATGCTTGCAAACTAAAATAAATAAGTGAAGAAATCATTTTCTCACCAATTAAATTTCGGTCATATTGGGCACCAACTGTAAAACCCCGATTTATGAAGGAGCCTTTAGCAAGACATTCCCTAATAAACCGGACTGTTACCATCTCGGTTTCCCGAGGTAGTGAATAACAAATTAAACTCCAAGGCAAAATATATAATTACTTTAACTTAATTATTACAAAACCTCTTTTACATCAAATTACAAGGAACTAACATAAATGAAAGTGAAAGTCTTCTAAATGATGATCTAGCTACTAAGTCTTCTAATCCAGTGTCTCACGCCCATCAAGCTCCCAGCCTATCTCATAAACCTGTCAAGCCTGCTCCCCAATATTTGGATCGTCACAGGTGTTCACGAATACACAGGGTCAACCACGAGGTTGAGTAGGGAATACAATGAAACAACAAAATATGATATGCATGCTCCTCCATCACCTCCATCTCCATCTCAACTCATTTCTCATAACCCGAACACCCAACCATACCGATCCCCATGAGACTATATATCGACCGTAGCCGATCTGCCCATTTCCTTGTTGAGGACACCAGGGCAAGTCCTGCAGAACCCGCCTGGGCCTTATCACAACATCATCTTCACCACACCACATCACCACAACATCCTCCATCTCCAATGCATATGAATGCTCAAAAGAAATTAATGCAACACAATATATATATCTTTGTACTGATCAATCATAAAATCATGCCGGTTACCAAATGTTGTGATAACATACTCAATACGATCAATTCAGTCAATCACCTTCCAAAGATATGAATCATAACGTAAATCAACAGCCACGAAGCAAGTCAACGTTCACAGTTTGGTCATACGAAACACAAACAAGTCAACACAATTCAACATCAATGATAATAAGTCAAGTGTATTTCCCTACCTTTTCGCAATCCAAGCACACACAAGCAATCACTTATGATCCTTCACTTATCCATCACCTACATATCATAATTATGTATAATTACCATCTACTCAGTCAATTAATCATGCACATAACCTAGACTCATCATAACTTAATAGGAATATCAATTTAAAGAACAAACACGATTTTTCCTGATTTTCCTGCTCATGGCAGACTCGGTATAAAATGAATAACTAATTCCAGAAAATTCGAATTGATGCAAGGCCAATTGAATTGGAACCCCATGAGTCTTAGCTACAATTTATATCTAACGTGTTTTTCTCAAATTCCATACTTATCAAGGGTTTTCAGACTGATTTCCAAAAACTGACAGAAACCGTCGCATAAAAAGTATTGATTCATAAAACGGGTTTGACAAATGATTCTTAAGTAAAACCAACGCCTAACTCATCTAAACTCTTTAAATTAAATATGTGAAAAAGACCCAGCACCAATTCAATATCTAAATTATGTTTTAGAAGTAATCTTTCAGCCTCTACTAATTTGCGGACTTTTTAGATAGACGTTCACAAATAATTTCTTCAGGAAAAACTACACGGTGAAATGCTACCAATTTTCACAGGCATAAACTAGGCTTGGAATAAACATGAGTCTCTTCTTTAACCTTTTGCATCCCACGGCTTTAAGACAGGTAAAACACTCAAATAACTTAGACCAACGAATCTGTAAATTGCTGTAACTATTCCATTCATTTATCTCATACAATTTATAATCAAAAACCCCCAAACAAATTCTAGGGTTACGAAAATTATCCCAATACTACTATAATTATGCTAATAATTGAATAAAGAGGTAATAGGATAGTCTACTTACGAAATAGGATGAGAATAGGCTGAGAAATCGCCTCGCAATTCCTCACGCGGCTCGCTTCACACACGGCTCCCTCTTCTCTCTTTTCTCTCTTTTCTCATGGTTAAAATGAATATGGTGATAGGGAGATTAGGGTTTGGTTAGATGGGTTATACATATAGGATAGGTGCTATTAAGACGATACGGGCCTAGCCTAGTTAGATTAATTAAAACCCGAGTCACATAATTACCCGAGTCACAAATACACTACACGACCCAGCTGGTAACTCGGCGTAACATAATATCATATTAAAATACCGGGTATTACAGTCTACCCTCCTTAAAAGAAACTTCGTCCCGAAGTTTACCCTCTCTATTAACCAACGCAAACGAATTATGAAACGCATATACAAAAGTATGTAAGGCACCCACCAAATTGAATATTAAACGCAGTATTACATTCCACCCTCCTTAAAATAAACTTCATCCCCGAAGTTTAACCATAACAGAAACACATCATGTAACACTCCAACATAACCCACACAACGCATAACCAATATAGCCAAACTGAGAAATCACACATGAAAGTATAAAGATTTTACAATCCTACCCTCCTTAAACATGGTTACGTCCCCGTAACCTTCATTATTATAACAAAAGTTCTCAAACTACTGCTAACAACTGAAAGAGGATAAAAGATTCACAACTCACGTTCAAGTTAACTAATCCCTACTAAAGACAATCAATATACAAGCTCTCTCAAGGAAGCTACGATTCTGCTTTGCTACAAAGACATCGCCACGGATCGGAGCAAAAGCCATGTTGAATAACTTAAGACATTTCAGTATTAATCTAAACACTCTTCATATCAATCAATACATGCAATAACATTCACAGGATCTGCTTGTCAATATAATTTATACATTACTACTCAGGTTACAAAGATGAAGATGCTTAGGTGCTCACATATGGTTCATGGCAAATAGCATATTTTCCAAGAAATATTGGTCGAATGACGAATGACGAATGCACATTGATTGGCAAATTTTACAAGCTTATTGGTCGAGTCAGTCAAGCGAGTAAACATCGATATTGGAAAGTTAACATACAATACTATCATACATAAAATTTCATTCTTGGTGTTAAATATATTTAAACTTCACCCAACACCATGACATAAAAGATTAAATGTATTTAACTACACCAATTTTACAAATATTCATTACATATCATGCTAATATCAACATACCATGTTAACACACAACTCACTTAAATCACCACATTACATTTCCCGTTTTGACATTCGTAACTAACCACAACCCACTAATTCACTACATGAACGAACAACATGACTAAATTAACCCACTATTTGTGACTCCGTTCTAGTTTCATTCCCCCCGGACTAGCAAATATCATGAAACCATACAACCGATTACACTTTGCCGGAAATCTCATTCTGAATTTATACTCACACGACAAAATTTAACTTCATTTTCAAAACTTTTACTTTCATACTGGACGGTGAATAACTTTCTTAACATAAATCTTATAACAGAGCCGTCCATAGAATCCATTTGACTCAAAATCAGATAAACGTAACTCAATTCCTTCAAACAATACAAGCTTAGATGTCGACTCATATTTCGTAATTTACAGGTTCATCTTATTCATTTCAGTCCTATCTTTACTAATAAACGACTATTACCTCAACATCAGGATTTTAGTTGCACTTCTTTACTCGATTATATTCACGGCTAACACGACTACAAAGATTTAATCGGAGACCTTTTAGATAGTACACATTCCCTGGTGACGTCTCAGCAAAGCATACGATTCGTACCATGATGTAAAGCAAGTAACTACAAATTAACTGTGTTCAATCAAAATTTTACCTCTTTATTACAGATCTATTTATCACGGGTTGCATGGTCACACAAAAGTATAAGTACCAACTCAATCACATGTTAAATTTTAAAACGATTTATCACGTCATAAGAACTAGACAAGAGTCTAACCATATAGTCAATATAAGAAGATTATTAGTTTAGATCGGAGGCACATTATAAAATTCCTGTTAAACTCCTTACGGAACCATCAACTCGTAAGTCATGAGTAATTAACTTAATAATGTAGAAGTCAAACAACTGAAATTACAATTGAGTATTAATGGTTATATGATTCACAATAACAACAAATTACTTCCATATCACACATATGTTTAACATTTTAGCAACCATACCATTCAATTGTATCCATCAACTCAGTATAATTCATTTTCAGCAAAATAAAAGATATCGCATAAACAACTTAAACATGTACATATACCATCATATAACTTGTAAAACATTATCTATGACAAAAGATTAGCAAGGTGAACAAGTTCTCTGGTTTGCACGGTTTGAACAAATAGGCAGCTCGCGGCTCAATTAAACGTAACTATAACGACTATCATTTAAACATACGCATAACATGTGAATCATCAAAGGGTTATCTCATTATAATTCATAGCGACGGTTCGAGAATATATTTCAAATATCGTAACTATATCGTAACTATATCAAACTATATTTCAAATATCGTGACAATTGCAACAATCACCTTAGCATTTCATGACAATACAACTATGAACATATCCAATAAGGAGCAACAACACTATTTTATTATCATATCATAAGTTTAGGTTCAACTGAAATAAATTAATGCAATGAAAGTAATAAGTATAACTATAGGCACACAGACTCACATAAAAGACATTAGAACTCAGATGACATCCTACATGTGTGAACATTTAGACATACTCATTACTACCATCCATGTGTAAACATTTGAACATAATTATTATAAATATTCATGCGAGTATACTAGAACAATCAAGTTAACATTTAACGCCACCAACTTTACCAAGATATGACAATATAGTTTTATATTTATATATATCCGACCACTATACAAATATGATGAACACACCAGAGATATTATAACATGCCAAGCATAAAATATGCAAACAACTGGACTCGTATAAAATATTTCACCCTCGATTAAGAATCAAATTAAGCTATTCAATTTCACTCATACTATCATGCCAACAATGTTATAAACTAAACTTTTATTTTTTTTTATCACTAGTTAAGATACATAACCAATGAATATGTGTGCTACTATCATCATATAAGGACACTATAATTTCACATTAATAAGGCTCATGAAATAATCGAACAACTGCATGAAAACTCAACATAGCATTCACATTTTAAAAGTTATGATTCACGTTGTAACTTCCAAAAAAATCACGAATAAATAACCGTTCAACGAAAACTTGAGTTATATTACTTTTTATAACATACAGAGAGTTAATAATTTGCGAGAAAAAGAATGAGGTCCAAAGCTCAAGAATTCAATTTTTAAAGGATTCTACAACTCAGTTGGTCCAAACAAGTATGTGACAGCAATTGGTCCGAAACTTGGGTCAGTTTACAAAACTTACCATTTAATATAGACACATCAAGAATTTTCGTGGCTTATCAATTTGAAAACATATGCGAATCTTCTGAACGATGGAGTTGGAATTATGCAAAAATTATTAATACAATTTAAATGAGGATTTTTACAAAATCGTTGGTCGAAACATCTCTGCATAGGAACTTTCTGACCACAGCCCACTAAAATATTTATTACTCCTAATCCATATATCCTATAAGCATGAAACCAACGCCAAATGAACACTAACTCACGAGGCTATCTCTCATAAAATTTTCATCCATAGGCAATAAACAGAAAAGAAATGGCAGTAAGGTCAAGTAATGAGTAAAATCAAACAAAACGAGTTTCAGCACTAGGTCATTCTTTACTATGTTACAAGCTCTTATGAACATACTATGTATACTAACCCATCCCAACTTAAATCTCACACTTTGTACTTACGTAAACATCTATCCCATAGAATCCCTTCGCATCTCGATCTACTCCTTACATCTAAATCACGATTGCTATGACTAGAAACAAGCAATTCATTAGTGTTTCTGATTACTATCACAATATTATACTAGCATGGCTTCGGGATCACATAACCGCATATCACTAGACATAATAGCACTATCAACACGTCATTCACATCCATCCAGATAAATATCATCAATTCGCAATTATTTTCACGCTCACGATTACCACAATCCAACACTTCATTGATTATCAATCTGAACACGAAAATTTATTTCTCATCTCCACAACATCATATGATCACGTCATCATTCATACAAAATACTTACCGTGATGTTGTCCTGCAGAATGGTTAGAATATATGGGTCTCAAGGTATACATCAACTCGATTATATCCAAGGTTTTCCTTCTAACTACCCCATTCACTCAGTTTTCTCTCGGGTTACCTGGTTCAAAACTGAGAGGGCAAAAGAGCACGTATTAAGGGCGCTTTCTTAACCGCACTATGAGCTCCTAACAGTTTATTCCCAGGGGTTCATTTTATTTAGACACATCCTACGTTCATTGGGTTCATTGGTTTAGGCCTGAGGATCGTTCTCTCTGATACCACTTTGTAACACCCCGATTTATGAAGGAGCCTTTAGCAAGACATTCCCTAATAAACCGGACTGTTACCATCTCGGTTTCCCGAGGTAGTGAATAACAAATTAAACTCCAAGGCAAAATATATAATTACTTTAACTTAATTATTACAAAACCTCTTTTACATCAAATTACAAGGAACTAACATAAATGAAAGTGAAAGTCTTCTAAATGATGATCTAGCTACTAAGTCTTCTAATCCAGTGTCTCACGCCCATCATGCTCCCAGCCTATCTCATAAACCTGTCAAGCCTGCTCCCCAATATTTGGATCGTCACAGGTGTTCACGAATACACAGGGTCAACCACGAGGTTGAGTAGGGAATACAATGAAACAACAAAATATGATATGCATGCTCCTCCATCACCTCCATCTCCATCTCAACTCATTTCTCATAACCCGGAACACCCAGCCATACCGATCCCCGATAGACTATATATCGATCGTAGCCGATCTGCCAGCTCGCAGCTGAGTTCACCAGGGCAAGTCCTGCAGAACCCGCCTGGGCCTTATCACAACATCATCTTCACCACACCACATCACCACAACATCTTTCATCTCCAATGCATATGAATGCTCAAAAGAAATTAATGCAACACAATATATATATCTTTAAACTGATCAATCATAAAATCATGCCGGTTACCAAATGTTGTGATAACATACTCAATACGATCAATTCAGTCAATCACCTTCCAGTATATGAATCATAACGTAAATCAACAGCCACGAAGCAAGTCAACGTTCACAGTTTGGTCATACGAAACACAAACAAGTCAACACAATTCAACATCAATGATAATAAGTCAAGTGTATTTCCCTACCTTTTCGCAATCCAAGCACACACAAGCAATCACTTATGATCCTTCACTTATCCATCACCTACATATCATAATTATGTATAATTACCATCTACTCAGTCAATTAATCATGCACATAACCTAGACTCATCATAACTTAATAGGAATATCAATTTAAAGAACAAACACGATTTTTCCTGATTTTCCTGCTCATGGCAGACTCGGTATAAAATGAATAACTAATTCCAGAAAATTCGAATTGATGCAAGCCCAATTGAATTGGAACCCCATGAGTCTTAGCTACAATTTGTATCTAACGTACTTTTCTCAAATTCTAAACTTATCAAGGGTTTTCAGACTGATTTCCAAAAACTGACAGAAACCGTCGCATAAAAAGTATTGATTCATAAAACGAGTTTGACAAATGATTCTTAAGTAAAACCAACGCCTAACTCATCTAAACTCTTTAAATTAAATATATGAAAAAGACCCAGCACCAATTCAATATCTAAATTATGTTTTAGAAGTAATCTTTCAGCCTCTACTGATTTGCGGGCGTTTTAGATAGACGTTCACAAATAATTTCTTCAGGAAAAACTACACGGTGAAATGCTACCAATTTTCACAGGCATAAACTAGGCTTGGAATAAACATGAGTCTCTTCTTTAACTTTTTGCATCCCACGGCTTTAAGATAGGTAAAACACTCAAATAACTTAGACCAACGAATCTGTAAATTGCTGTAACTATTCCATTCATTTATCTCATACAATTTATAATCAAAAACCCCCAAACCAATTCTAGGGTTACGAAAATTATCCCAATACTACTATAATTATGCTAATAATTGAATAAAGAGGTAATAGGATAGTCTACTTACGAAATAGGATGAGAATAGGCTGAGAAATCGCCTCGCAATTCCTCACGCGGCTCCCTTCACACACGGCTCCCTCTTCTCTCTTTTCTCTCTTTTCTCATGGTTAAAATGAATATGGTGATAGGGAGATTAGGGTTTGGTTAGATGGGTTATACATATAGGATAGGTGCTATTAAGACGATACGGGCCTAGCCTAGTTAGATTAATTAAAACCCGAGTCACATAATTACCCGAGTCACAAATACACTACACGACCCAGCTGGTAACTCGGCCTAACATAATATCATATTAAAATACCGGGTATTACAGTCTACCCTCCTTAAAAGAAACTTCATCCCGAAGTTTACCCTCTCTACCAACCAACGCAAACGAATTATGAAACGCATATACAAAAGTATGTAAGGCACCCACCAAATTGAATATTAAACGCAGTATTACATTCCACCCTCCTTAAAATAAACTTCGTCCCCGAAGTTTAACCATAACAGAAACACATCATGTAACACTCCAACATAACCCACACAACGCATAACCAATATAGCCAAACTGAGAAATCACACATGAAAGTATAAAGATTTTACAATCCTACCCTCCTTAAACATGGTTACGTCCCCGTAACCTTCATTATTATAACAAAAGTTCTCAAACTACTGCTAACAACTGAAAGAGGATAAAATATTCACAACTCACGTTCAAGTTAACTAATCCCTACTAAAGACAATCAATATACAAGCTCTCTCAAGGAAGCTACGATTCTGCTATCGCTTTCTGACAAAGACATCGCCACGGATCGGAGCAAAAGCCATGTTGAATAACTTAAGACATTTCAGTATTAATCTAAACACTCTTCATATCAATCAATACATGCAATAACATTCACAGGATCTGCATGTCAATCTAATTTATACATTACTACTCAGGTTACAAAGATGAAGATGCTTAGGTGCTCACATATGGTTCATGTCAAATAGCATATTTTCCAAGAAATATTGGTCGAATGACGAATGACGAATGCACATTGATTGGCAAATTTTACAAGCTTATTGGTCGAGTCAGTCAAGCGAGTAAACAGCGATATTGGAAAGTTAACATACAATACTATCATACATAAAATTTCATTCTTGGTGTTAAATATATTTAAACTGCACCCAACACCATGACATAAAAGATTAAATGTATTTAACTACACCAATTTTACAAATATTCATTACATATCATGCTAATATCAACATTCCATGTTAACACACAACTCACTTAAATCACCACATTACATTTCCCGTTTTGACATTCGTAACTAACCACAACCCACTAATTCACTACATGAACGAACAACATGACTAAATTAACCCACTATTTGTGATTCCGTTCTAGCTTCATTCCCCCAGACTAGCAAATATCATGAAACCATACTGTTGGGAAATGTGTCCTCAACAATAGTGCGATCACATGATTTAAATATCATTATTAAATCTCATTTTAAGAATACATGTGGGATGTAATATTTTACATGTCAACTGGTCCACACATATCGGTAATGATTGGCTGACTAGAGTTTGACATTACTGTCGTGCGACGGTGGTGATCAGTTGATCCCCTTAGGTCATACATATAGGGAAATACTCTTAATTGATTATTTAATTAATCGTATACCGATACGAGCTGATTAAATTGCTTAAAATTGACGGATAATTTTGTGAGTATAATTTACGTATCTTATTGTAAATATGATTAAATAAGACACGGTCTAAGTAATCGAATTGTTTTATTACTTAGATGAAATTATTGTTTACAGAAACAATTGAAACGGAATGAATAAATTATTATAAATACAGAATGTTGTAGTTTATAATTCGGAAACATTTTTGGTACAAGTAATTATGATATTACTAAGTCGATTTTTGTATGTGACGTATTTTTAATAATACGTTGATTTTTAATATGATAAAAATACATTACATTGTGACATGTCATGTAACATGTTATATGTGACAAATTTGACAAATGACAAAATAAAATGGATTCTCCATTTTATGCCAAAACCGAAAATGTGGGTGTGTGTACATGGTTTATATTGTGTTGTTTATTTTTAAATAGAAACACAATCATAACACTTGGTAGTAGGCTTGCATGCTTAGTCTCTTGTGAAGAGCACAAACAAAAGGCATTGGGCATACTACCCAATGCTCCTTTTTCGGCCACCCCACTAGAAAGAGAGAAGAGCTTCTCTTTTTCATGATTATTATTCATTCCTTTTACTAACATTTTTTTTTCTAGTGTAAGAAAAATTCACATGCTCTCTAAATATTATGAAATCTAGAGAAATAAACTCACAAATATTACCACCTCTTGACCGAAATTTCAAGAGTGAAAATACAATTTATATTGTATCAATTTTATTGTAAAAACCATTATTATTACTAGATCTAAATAGTATTGGTTTATTAAGATGTATTCCTTGGGTATATGCTTTTGGGAGGGATTCTACACTTGAATCCTTGTTCTTCCATTTGGAAAGCTCAAGAACAAAAGAAAAGGAGATTTCTTTTGTGCCCATTAGAACCGAAATCACAATGTAAGGATGATTTCTTCTCTATTATATTATTTGTTTGCATGCATAAAATCCGTATTTAATTTTATGACATATTACTTTTGACATATAAGAGTATGTTAGTATGTATATGAATCTACATTTCTTTCAATCGGTATCAAGAGCCACGGTTGTTTGCATGCAAATTGGTTAAAAGTTTTTCCGAGTTATAAGAATAACAAATAAAACTTGTAAAATTTGTGTTATTATGATATATCACGAAATTAATCCATGCATGTTAATATTGCTGGTCCTAAAATGTTTTAGGATATTTTGGTTAATTTTTCGGATTTTTATTGTTCATAATTTACAATAATGGCATTTAAATGTGATTTTATGAGTAAAAATGTCATTTTTGGTCTAAAATTAGCTATATTTCGAATTTTCACTTGGTTTTTGGATATGTTGTCACATATATTATTTTGAGATAACCTGTAAATTTTCATAATTTTTGGACTTGTTATGCTCGAAAAATGAATTTTTCATTATTAAATTCGGATTTAGGTGAAAAATAGGTTAATATGAGTTAAATTTCGAATCTGGTCATAGAAAATTAATATGTTGTCATATGCAATTTTACAAGATGTGTGTAAAATAATTGGCTATAAAGAAGTCTTTTAGCATGATTTATGGATTTTTGAAGAAAAATAGCATAAATAGTGACATTATTAGTGAAAATTAATAAAACATAATCTATGACTTAGGAAAAACGTCTAATGTTGCATTTTATTATATTTTTCAGATCTAAAATTGAAAAGTTAATGAAAATAATTTTTCCATGTTTTTATGATTATTTTATTAAAAATCGATAAACCGCAACATTGTTTTTCCGGTAAATTTTTCGAAATTTTTTAACCTAAGATTTTGAACATTATGAGTGTCATGGAATTTTTCCAGAATGTTCAAGAGTTTAAATTTCAAATTTTGAATTTATTTGAAATTTTGTGATTTATTTGAAGTTTAATGGCTTATTTTTGTAATTTTGGTCCATTTATGAACAAATTTGTAAATAAAGGTTAATTATGGTCAAATTATTAGTGAAGACTATATTTTGAGTCCTAAAAGGTTAGGGTAATTAACTTATACATAAATATGAGTTTATGTATTTTTGTGATTATAAAATGTTGAAATCACGCAAACTCAGTAAAACCGAGTAATATACGATATTGGCTAATTAAAGGCGATTTAGCATAAAATTGAGCATGTTCATACATATTATAATGCTGCATTTTCTTTATGATTGTCATAATTTTAATTTATGTAATTTTTGAATTATGTAATTTTACTTAGTATGGCCTTAGATTTTAATTGGTATTTCCCGAAATGTATGGGAATATCGATTCGGTTGTAATTTTATTGTGATCTCGTATCACCGTTTTGTAATTTAATAGATTTATTTTATTTTAGTTACAAATGTATAATAGGAAATTATGTAATTTATTATGTAATTTTATTCATTCCGGAGTTCCCAAAGACGGATTTCTTCAAGAATGACGATACATAAAGACGGTGTTACCTCGAGATGCGTGCCACAACCGAAGTTCAAGGGACCAATGGAGTTGGTTTCCGAATATGTAATAGTTAAAGAGTTTTTCTATTTTAGGAAAGGCCATACTAGGATTTATTTATTTTTATGCTTGCATTTTATTTATATGTCACATGCATCGCTAAATCGCCATAACTAAACATGCATTGTCTTTTGATCGAGTTTATCGACCGTGTCAATTAGAATTATCGTAGTTCACCGCTTTAGTTCACTTCAAACGTGATAGATAATAAATTGACATGACCTCTCGCTAAAACAATCAATTGAGACATAGCCTTACCAAATAGTAGAAACCATGAAAACCTATTTCGCGAGGGAGTGCACTCGGCTACCCCGGGGTACAAACCTTGTTACGTAGGGGAAGTGGGTGATAAATGTTAATCCACCGAATTCATGTTGATGAGGGTTTCATCGGCTACCCCGTGCCTAAGTTAATGTGGGTTTGGATAATGGACACATTTATTCGAAATTTGGATTGAACTCAACAAAAGTAATTGATAAGGGTTTCATCGGCTACCCCGTGCCCTTGTTGATGTGTTTTGGGCTATAGATAAATATTAGAGTAATTTTATCGACCGAGAGTTCTAAAAGTAGAATCGATTAAAGAGTTAATCCACCGAGTTATATTGATAAGGGTTTCATCGGCTACCCCGTGCCCAAGTTAATATGAATTTGGATCTTGGAATCATTTATCATAGTTGGGTAGAGGTCACTATGTAAATGCTATACTTGTTTACAAGTATTAATATAACGATGAATGTTTTGTTTTCCACTATTCCGTTATCATATTGTTCTATTTCTTTACCACAATTCATATACGATATCATTTCGATTTTTGATTCAAATCTCCATTAAAACATCGTAACTAAAGACAAAATTTGAATTTTTCTTCTAAAGACCTCGAATTAACCATTGCTAAGGATCTCTTGCAAAGAGTATAGATTAAAGTTAATCATTATCAAACAGGTTTTTGATTCTTGACTAACACTTCTACTTACAATGGATTGTTTTTCATATACTTAAGTGAATTAAGTACTTTGAAGCGATAAATTATTTTGGTAATTAGTTTTGTCGAATTAATAATTGACCAAAATAACGCAACCACTTCAATGAAAGTTTTAAGACTAAAACGAACAAATGAAGAGTAATCTTCATAAATTCAATTTTGCTTCTCAAAGCAAAGACTCATTGAAATGAGTGGGAGCATTCTCTTAAACCGTTAAGATGAGGACGAGGTTCAAGAAGTAAAGATTATAATGGAATTGATACAAGGTAATGTTAAAGGTAAAGTTGTTGAGAATGACGATACTAAACCTATCAATCCCGACCGATAAAGTTTCCATTGTCTTAAATGTTGGACACGAGAAAGGAAACTACCCCAAATTATTGAAAAATCAACGAGTTAGTTGTGGGACATCTAATGGGACCTTCTTCTTTAAATGTTTATTTGATTAAACATAAATTTTGCTAGTACTACTTCGTCAATATAAGAAACCGGTGGTGGTTTACATCGTTGTACTTGATACATAGAATGATTAGAATATGACGACTAGCATCAATAATGACGAGAGATAGAGTAATTGTGTACTCAAATCTAGTTTTTGGATTTGGAGTTGTACTTAATTGTGACTATTAAGTACATAAACTCTAAATAAGAATACAAACTTGTTAAGATACAAAAGAGGTTTCACTTTTGTGACCCTTTACACCACGATTTGATATATGGCTAGCCCATTATCAAGGTGATAATATTCTAAACCAAACTAGAACGATATATCATGAAGATGATGTAAGATTCAAATTGGTAACCCAAGATTAAACCTTAAATTTTGGAATGATGAACGCAAAGAGTTATCGACTACTCTTGAAACCATTAGATTGTTAATGGTATATGCGTATCTTGTATTCAAAGCAAGATGTCGCGTGCCTTTTGGTTGAAAAGGAGATCGAGGTTATAAATCATTGATCCATAATAGGTTGATCATTCTCTTTCACCAACGATTTAAGTTGACGCTAATGTGTTCACTTAATAAGGTAAATAGAGAAATCCTTGAAGAAGTTCAAGAGTTCAAGGAATCACGATTTAGTCGTGATGGGATTATCAAAGTGAAGACTTTGATATAAGCCAAAAGAAATGTGATATAGTATCACAAATTAATCTCTCTTAAACACGCATTATGGAATAATGTGTGGTTGGATATGAATTCAAACGCTATTCGATATGGTTTGGACTTCAATCAAGTTACTTTGAGTTACTTGATCCTTTTGGGGATTTTATCATTTTTGTCTAAATTATTTTTCTACTAAATCGTATCATATGAGATATGAAATGGTAAGGGTACCATGTTTGTAAGCTTTCACAAGAAACAAATGCTCATTTTTTCCTTTTCAATTATCACGAGTACGACGGGTTTGTGGCTCGTGAAGCTGTCTTTCTAAAATACAAGTTTATTTTTAGAAGACAGAGTGGGAGAAATTATTCAAGAGCCACAAAGAATGCCACAGAGAATGTTATGTCGCAAGAAACTGGTCTTTCTTGGCTACATGAGACGTTTTGTGTAAGACATTGTTTCTTCAAAACCTAGGAGGTTAAATTCGTCACTTGCTAAAAATGATGAATTCATGCTACTTTTAAGAAAGTAAAGAGCTTATAACTTACAAAGAAATTGTTTGATTCAAGTTGATTACTTCTGGAAAGTAATGAACATATGACTTACATAAGAGTGTTCAAGTCACAACTCAATACAAGGCTTAGAGCCATGAAAATCCGAAATAAAAAGGCTTGATTAGTGACAAAGGATTTTGCACTAATAAAAACAGTTTTCAAGGCTTGATTGGTTGCAAAGAGTTTTGCACCAATTAAAATGCTTAAGTCTATTTGGATCTTCTTAGGGATTGTGTTTCATTATTATGAAATACATAGCGAGTGAATCTAAAACACACTTCTTCAATAGAAGGAATGTATTCAATACATGTCATGAGTTTTATAGATTCTTGCAATCCTAAGATAATGTGAAACTTAAGAGAGGATCTTAAGTAAGACATCAATGAGTTGGAATCAACATTTTGATCATGAGATAAAACATTTCTCGAAAAGTCAAGAAGTTGTGTTTATACATGGAATTTAGTGGGAGTTACGGAAATTTTAATTAGTCCGATATGTGGATGACATATTGATCATTGAGAATGATTTAAGACTTTTGGAGTATTATAATACATCTGGAATATCCGGATTTATGAAGATAAATCCACATGATATTAGCGTCAGTAAGAAGTCTTATGTTGATAAGATTCATGACTAGTTCAATTAATTTGAACATATTTGATTGATTCCATTTGCTTCCGCTGCCGAATCAATTGAAAAGAAATGATGTATAACACTTCATATGCTTTGAGTTTGATGAATTGTTTTTCAAAATCGAATTTAAGTAATCTTTACCAAGTAAGCTATAAAGATTACCCTTAAGTGCTTGCAGAAGCATTAAGGCTATGATGCAAAGTGTTTATGATGCAATATTGTGTAAGGGTGTTACACAAGTGACAATTGACAATTGAGATTGCGCATGGTTTCCGACAAAACCATAATCAAAACACATTAGGATGGTTAAGATACCATTGTGGCAATGTTAATTAAGAAGTAGATTTTCTAGAATCGTTCTAGGCAATAAAGAACAATGAGTGATATTTATAACGGAAATTGAGTACACTTGCAATCATGAGATGTGCAAGAAGGATGAGTCCCGCACACTTTGTGAAAACAAAGGGGAGCTATTCTTAGGCTAGAGGGCCTATGTCTTGATTGGATCTCGACACGTACTCAAAAAGTTTTGTAATGCAAATGTATACATTACAACGGAAAACGAGTATGTAGTAAGGTTGAGTAAGGTACAAGAAGTTGATAAAACCTACTAATCAAAGCCTTCTCAAAGGCTAAACATGATGAGTCAAGTCATTTCAATTGAATTGAAATGAACAACTACGTACAAGATCAAATTAGATTATAGAATATGAAATAGTAATCAGGCATTGACTATTCATATGTGATAATCACATTTGTCGTTCGAGTTTTATTTTAAAACTCTTTTATTATACTTTGTTACATCCAAACGGGTTGTGGAGACAATTGAACCCCGTTAAAGTGAACACGGATTAACATTGTATTTGCCCATAGTTACTTGTATGAGGTGACGTCTCGAAGTAACTAGAGTGTGATGCGATTGATGGCAAGTTCAAGTGCCATAAAGTCATGTGAGATGACTAGTCGATCATATAGGCAGACTGTTAGGAACATTTTGTCGGGCCTTATGACCGCTTATAGAGTTCTGGCAATTTATATAGCCTGGTCGTGGCGAGAGCTACTATAGTATTCAAATGAGTCGATTCTTTTGACTAAAGACTATTCACCTAAGATAGCTCGGTTTTGATTAACTTTGATTTGTGTTACTACGACCTTCGTAAATGGGGTCAAATGGGCATATTTTGGGTTATGATGGTCAATGGCTAGTCAAAGGGAATGAGTGCGATAGGAATTGTCCATCCCCTTGTCAGGGTTAAAACAATATCTCAGGGCCACTCGAGGAGTAATGAACTGGAAATGCGTGGCCACGCTCGGAAGGTATCTATGATAGATAAATCCGGTCAATCAGTTATTCTCCAGATCGAGGAAACCACTCTCGATATGATCACTTGCAAGTACGACCTGAAAGACACCTTGCATTGAGTGGGAGATAGTAATAGGACAAGAGAATTGGTGACGCACACTTGTCGAGGACAAGTGGGAGATTGTTGGGAAATGTGTCCTCAACAATAGTGCGATCACATGATTTAAATATCATTATTAAATCTCATTTTAAGAATACATGTGGGATGTAATATTTTACATGTCAACTGTCCACACATATCGGTAATGATTGGGCGACTAGAGTTTGACATTACTTGTCGTGCGACGGTGGTGATGATCGTTGATCCCCTTAGGTTATACCTATAGGGAAATACTCTTAATTGATTATTTAATTAATCGTATACCGATCTGAGCTGATTAAATTGCTTAAAATTGACGGATAATTTTGTGAGTATAATTTACGTATCTTATTGTAAATATGATTAAATAAGACACGGTCTAAGTAATCGAATTGTTTTATTACTTAGATGAAATTATTGTTTACTGAAAACAATTCAAACGGAATGAATAAATTATTATAAATACAGAATGTTGTAGTTTATAATTCGGAAACATTTTTGGTACAAGTAATTATGATATTACTAAGTCGATTTTTGTATGTGACGTATTTTTAATAATACGTTGATTTTTAATATGATAAAAATACATTACATTGTGACATGTCATGTAACATGTTACATGTGACAAATTTGACAAATGACAAAATAAAATGGATTCTCCATTTTATGCCAAAACCGAAAATGTGGGTGTGTGTACATGGTTTATATTGTGTTGTTTATTTTTAAATAGAAACACAATCATAACACTTGGTAGTAGGCTTGCATGCCTAGTCTCTTGTGAAGAGCACAAACAAAAGGCATTGGGCATACTACCCAATGCTCCTTTTTAAACACCCCACTAGAAAGAGAGAAGAGCCTCTCTTTTTCATGATTATTATTCATTCCTTTTACTAACATTTTTTTTTCTAGTGTAAGAAAAATTCACATGCTCTCTAAATATTATGAAATCTAGAGAAATAAACTCACAAATATTACCACCTCTTGACCGAAATTTCAAGAGTGAAAATACAATTTATATTGTATCAATTTTATTGTAAAAACCATTATTATTACTAGATCTAAATAGTATTGGTTTATTAAGATGTATTCCTTGGGTATATGCTTTTGGGAGGGATTCTACACTTGAATCCTTGTTCTTCCATTTGGAAAGCTCAAGAACAAAAGAAAAGGAGATTTCTTTTGTGCCCATTAGAACCGAAATCACAATGTAAGGATGATTTCTTCTCTATTATATTATTTGTTTGCATGCATAAAATCCGTATTTAATTTTATGACATATTACTTTTGACATATAAGAGTATGTTAGTATGTATATGAATCTACATTTCTTTCACATACAACCAGACACTGGCTGGAAATCTCATTCCGAATTTATACTCACACGACAAAATTTAACTTCATTTTCAAAACTTTTACTTTCATACTGGACGGTGAATAACTTTCTTAACATAAATCTTATAAGAGAGCCGTCCATAGAATCCATTTGACTCAAAATCAGATAAACGTAACTCAATTCCTTCAAACAATACAAGCTTAGATGTCGACTCATATTTCGTAATTTACAGGTTCATCTTATTCATTTCAGTCCTATCTTTACTAATGAACGACTATTTCCTCAACATCAGGATTTTAGTTGCACTTCTTTACTCAGTTATATTCACGGCTAACACGACTACAGCATTTAATCGGAGACCTTTTAGATAGTACACATTCCCTGGTGACGTCTCAGCAAAGCATACGATTCGTACCATGATGTAAAGCAAGTAACTACAAATTAACTGTGTTCAATCAAAATTTTACCTCTTTATTACAGATCTATTTATCACGGGTTGCATGGTCACACAAAAGTATAAGTACCAACTCAATCACATGTTAAATTTTAAAACGATTATCACGTCATAAGAACTAGACAAGAGTCTAACCATATAGTCAATATAAGAAGATTATTAGTTTAGATCGGAGGCACATTATAAAATTCCTTGTTAAACTCCTTACGGAACCATCGATCAAGTCATGAGTAATTAACTTAATAATGTAGAAGTCAAACAACTGAAATTACAATTGAGTATTAATGGTTATATGATTCACAATAACAACAAAATTACTTCCATATCACACATATGTTTAACATTTTAGCAACCATACCATTCAATTGTATCCATCAACTCAGTATAATTCATTTTCAGCAAAATAAAAGATATCGCATAAACAACTTAAACATGTACATATACCATCATATAACTTGTAAAACATTATCTATGACAAAAGATTAGCAAGGTGAACAAGTTCTCTGGTTTGCACGGTTTGAACAAATAGGCAACTCGCGGCTCAATTAAACGTAACTATAACGACTATCATTTAAACATACGCATAACATGTGAATCATCAAAGGGTTATCTCATTATAATTCATAGCGACGGTTCGAGAATATATTTCAAATATCGTAACTATATCGTAACTATATCAAACTATATTTCAAATATCGTGACAATTGCAACAATCACCTTAGCATTTCATGACAATACAATTATGAACATATCCAATAAGGAGCAACAACACTATTTTATTATCATATCATAAGTTTAGGTTCAACTGAAATAAATTAATGCAATGAAAGTAATAAGTATAACTATAGGCACACAGACTCACATAAAAGACATTAGAACTCAGATGACATCCTACATGTGTGAACATTTAGACATACTCATTACTACCATCCATGTGTAAACATTTGAACATAATTATTATAAATATTCATGCGAGTATATTAGAACAATCAAGTTAACATTTAACGCCACCAACTTTACCAAGATATGACAATATAGTTTTATATTTATATATATCCGACCACTATACAAATATGATGAACACACCAGAGATATTATAACATGCCAAGCATAAAATATGCAAACAACTGGACTCGTATAAAATATTTCACCCTCGATTAAGAATCAAATTAAGCTATTCAATTTCACTCATACTATCATGCCAACAATGTTATAAACTAAACTTTAAATTTTTTTTTTATCACTAGTTAAGATACATAACCAATGAATATGTGTGCTACTATCATCATATAAGGACACTATAATTTCACATTAATAAGGCTCATGAAATAATCGAACAACTGCATGAAAACTCAACATAGCATTCACATTTTAAAAGTTATGATTCACGTTGTAACTTCCAAAAAAATCACGAATAAATAACCGTTCAACGAAAACTTGAGTTATATTACTTTTTATAACATACAGAGAGTTAATAATTCGATAGAAAAAGAATGAGGTCCAAAGCTCAAGAATTCAATTTTTAAAGGATTCTACAACTCAGTTGGTCCAAACAAGTATGTGACAGCAATTGGTCCGAAACTTGGGTCAGTTTACAAAACTTACCATTTAATATAGAGACATCAAGAATTTTCGTGGCTTATCAATTTGAAAACATATGCGAATATTCTGAACGATGGAGTTGGAATTATGCAAAAATTATTAATACAATTTAAATGAGGATTTTTACAAAATCGTTGGTCGAAACATCTCTGCATAGGAACTTCCTGACCACAGCCCACTAAAATATTTATTACTCCTAATCCATATATCCTATAAGCATGAAACCAACGCCAAATGAACACTAACTCACGAGGCTATCTGTCATAAAATTTTCATCCATAGGCAATAAACAGAAAAGAAATGGCAGTAAGGTCAAGTAAAGAGTAAAATCAAACAAAACGAGTTTCAGCACTAGGTCATTCTTTACTATGTTACAAGCTCTTATGAACATACTATGTATACTAACCCATCCCAACTTAAATCTCACACTTTGTACTTACGTAAACATCTATCCCATAGAATCCCTTCGCATCTCGATCTACTCCTTACATCTAAATCACGATTGCTATGACTAGAAACAAGCAATTCAATAGTGTTTCTGATTACTATCACAATACTATACTAGCATGGCTTCGGGATAACATAACCGCATATCACTAGACATAATAGCACTATCAACACATCATTCACATCCATCCAGATAAATATCATCAATTCGCAATTATTTTCACGCTCACGATTACCACAATCCAACACTTCATTGATTATCAATCTGAACACGAAAATTTATTTCTCATCTCCACAACATCATATGATCACGTCATCATTCATACAAAATACTTACCGTGATGTTGTCTGCGAATGGTTAGAATATATGGGTCTCAAGGTATACATCAACTCGATTATATCCAAGGTTTTCCTTCTAACTACCCCATTCACTCAGTTTTCTCTCGGGTTACCTGGTTCAAAACTGAGAGGGCAAAAGAGCACGTATTAAGGGCGCCTTCTTAACCGCACTGTGAGCTCCTAACAGTTTATTCCCAGGGGTTCATTTTATTTAGACACATCCTACGTTCATTGGGTTCATTGGTTTAGGCCTGAGGATCGTTCTCTCTGATACCACTTTGTAACACCCCGATTTATGAAGGAGCCTTTAGCAAGACATTCCCTAATAAACCGGACTGTTACCATCTCGGTTTCCCGAGGTAGTGAATAACAAATTAAACTCCAAGGCAAAATATATAATTACTTTAACTTAATTATTACAAAACCTCTTTTACATCAAATTACAAGGAACTAACATAAATGAAAGTGAAAGTCTTCTAAATGATGATCTAGCTACTAAGTCTTCTGATCCAGTGTCTCACGCCCATCAAGCTCCCAGCCTATCTCATAAACCTGTCAAGCCTGCTCCCCAATATTTGGATCGTCACAGGTGTTACGAATACACAGTGTCAACCACGAGGTTGAGTAGGGAATACAATGAAACAACAAAATATGATATGCATGCTCCTCCATCACCTCCATCTCCATCTCAACTCATTTCTCATAACCCGGAACACCCAGCCATACCGATCCCCAGTAGACTATATATCGACCGTAGCCGATCCGCCACCCTTGCACCGAGGACACTAGGGCAAGTCCTGCAGAACCCGCTTGGGCCTTATCACAACATCATCTTCACCACACCACATCACCACAACATCCTCCATCTCCAATGCATATGAATGCTCAAAAGAAATTAATGCAACACAATATATATATCTTTGAACTGATCAATCATAAAATCATGCCGGTTACCAAATGTTGTGATAACATACTCAATACGATCAATTCAGTCAATCACCTTCCAGTATATGAATCATAACGTAAATCAACAGCCACGAAGCAAGTCAACGTTCACAGTTTGGTCATACGAAACACAAACAAGTCAACATAATTCAACATCAACGATAATAAGTCAAGTGTATTTCCCTACCTTTTCGCAATCCAAGCACACACAAGCAATCACTTATGATCCTTCACTTATCCATCACCTACATATCATAATTATGTATAATTACCATCTACTCAGTCAATTAATCATGCACATAACCTAGACTCATCATAACTTAATAGGAATATCAATTTAAAGAACAAACACGATTTTTCCTGATTTTTCTTCTCATGGCAGACTCGGTATAAAATGAATAACTAATTCCAGAAAATTCGAATTGATGCAAGGCCAATTGAATTGGAACCCCATGAGTCTTAGCTACAATTTATATCTAACGTGTTTTTCTCAAATTCCAAACTTATCAAGGGTTTTCAGACTGATTTCCAAAAACTGACAGAAACCATCGCATAAAAAGTATAGATTCATAAAACGAGTTTGACAAATGATTCTTAAGTAAAACCAACGCCTAACTCATCTAAACTCTTTAAATTAAATATATTAAAAAGACCCAGCACCAATTCAATATCTAAATTATGTTTTAGAAGTAATCTTTCAGCCTCTACTGATTTGCGGACTTTTTAGATAGACGTTCACAAATAATTTCTTCAGGAAAAACTACACGGTGAAATACTACCAATTTTCCCAGGCATAAACTAGGCGTGGAATAAACATGAGTCTCTTCTTTAACGTTTTGCATCCCACGGCTTTAAGACAGGTAAAACACTCAAATAACACAGACCAACGAATCTGTAAATTGTTGTAACTATTCCATTCATTTATCTCATACAATTTATAATCAAAAACCCCCAAACCAATTCTAGGGTTACGAAAATTATCCCAATACTACTATAATTACGCTAATAATTGAATAAAGAGGTAATAGGATAGTCTACTTACGAAATAGGATGAGAATAGGCTGAGAAATCGCCTCGCAATTCCTCACGCGGCTCCCTTCACACACGGCTCCCTCTTCTCTCTTTTCTCTCTTTTCTCATGGTTAAAATGAATATGGTGATAGGGAGATTAGTGTTTGGTTTGATGGGTTATACATATAGGATAGGTGCTATTAAGACGATACGGGCCTAGCCTAGTTAGATTAATTAAAACCCGAGTCACATAATTACCCGAGTCACAAATACACTACACGACCCAGCTGGTAACTCGGCCTAACATAATATCATATTAAAATACCGGGTATTACACCAACAAGATCTCCTTCTTGTTAGTTCTTGAGCTTTCCATTAATGGATGAATATTTTTGACTTCAAATTAGAAGCCCTCCAATTAGTTGCACCCAAGACAATCTCTTAAACCCACAAATAAACATGTACTAGATGTTTGTAATGTAGTTTACCTTCAAATCTATTACTAATACTCATATACTACTACTAGTATTATTAGTGTTTGATTTTCACAAACTAGATTCATCAAACTTGAATTTTTGATGAACAAGAGAGAGAAGTAGTAGGTTTTCATAAAAACATGAGAGAATGATAAAAATAAGAAAAAACTTCTCTATCCTCTATCCAAAACCGGTTGGTTATAGTATATAGACCAAATTTTTCTTTTTCTTTTTGTCTTCATAAGACAAATTGGTGTAAGGCTTTTGCATGGTCATGTCACTATCAAGTGTCATAGACAAATGAATAAGACAAATGAACAAAACAAAATTTCTCACAAGCTCACCCAATTTTCGGTTTACATTTTGTAATATGGAGTCCATTTTATTTTTGTCAATTGTACAATTGTATGTCATGTGACATGTGACATGTCTTATGTCATGTTTTAATTTAAAATGCATATTTAACAAATTAAATATCATTTACAAATTAAATAAATCATATTTAACAAATTGACTAGTAATATAAAACTACTTTCTCATAAAATGGTCATTTAATTACAAGTTAGTATAATTCACAATATCTTGTCATTATAACAAACTTATCATTCTCATCTCGCGTGTTTCGCAAACACCGATTGATATTAGTAATATAACTTCTTAAATTACTAAATAAAATCTCATTTAATCACATTATAATAAGATGTTATTTTCTCTCTTATAACAATTTGTTCAATTTTTAGTAATTAATTAATCTGTATCGGTATACAACTAATTAACCTTTTTAATTAAGGGAATCGTCCTTTAGGTGTGACCTCAAGGGATCAACTGATCACCACCGTCGCACGACAGTAATGTCAAACTCTAGCCAGCCAATCATTACCGATATGTGTGGACCAGTTGACTATATATAAAATGTATCATCCCTTCCGTATTCTTGTAATGAGATTTAATAATGATATTCAAATCATGTGATCGCACTGTTGTTGAGGACACATTTCCCAACAGCACTGCTTGTCAACTCTCACTTCAGAACCTTTGTTTAACCACCTCAATCTGTATGGACTTGGGTGATCTTGGGTGGGTAAACTCAGCTTGCTGACCATAATGGTGGAAGCTACATTGGTACAGCTGCCCCCATCAATGATCAGATTACACACCCTTCCTTGGACAGTGCATCTGCTTCTGAAGATTAGGGATCTTTGATCAGCTTCTAGAGGTGCCGGTTCAGAGTACATAACCCTCCATAAGACCAAACTTTGCCCTGTGTCAAGGTGGCCTACAACTTGTCCTTTATCAGTTCCCTTCTCAGTTTTCACTGCTAGCTATCTTAATTTCCACTGATACATCCTTACCCTGCTAGCTATCTTAGGATTCAAACTCTCAATAAACCTAACATTCTTTTGCTCAGAATTATCAGTAACCTCACATTACAGGGTTAGCTGTTCAAAGCTCTTAAGGTAGGCCTCAACAGATAGCTGGTCTTGTCTCAACTGATTCAGTTTATTAAAGATATCCTGGGTATAGTCTTTGGTTATAAATTTCTCTTTTAATTTCTTTTTCAACTTAGCCCAAGATCTGACTGGTTCCTTAGCATCTCTAATCCTTTGGTGTTTCATACACTCATACCAAAGAGATGCATATCCTTTGAATTTTAAAATGGAAACTTTAAAAGCTTTTCTGTCATCATAAACCTTAAGCTAAAAGACCCTCTCAACAGATCTAAGCCAGTCTAACAAATCCTCAGGATTTAAACTACCATAGAAATCAGGGATCTCTACTTTAACATCTTTATCTCTAGCTAAGTAGTTACCTTCTTCCATCATAGACTCTTGTGATGCTCAGTTGAGCTGTTCTTCATTCTCATGCTGTAGTTGGCCCCTTCCTGCTCCAAAGAAACCTCTACCCCTGTCTCTTCCTCTGTAGGGTTGTGGTCTTTTGGATTCTGGAGTGGGAATGTTTACCATGACAGTGTTCACAGCTTCTAGGGTCACATTAACCAGGTTGGTTAACTGATCCATTTTTACTTCCATTCCTGCTAATCTCTCTTCACTCATGGTTAGTTTTTGTAGTTTTTATGTAGCTGGGGAAATGAAGTCACTTTTCTCTCACTCAAGACTAACATAAGATGAGATTGTGTTATAACCTAAGCTCTGATTACCATAATTTGCAGTGTAAACCACAGGGACAAACACAATTTGACAAACCCATACAACAGACAATAAACAAGCTCAGGGAATGCAATGAAGTTGAGAAATTTGGTAAACATAGCAAATGACCTTAACAATTCATGAAATTTGGTGATACTTCAGTTAAGGAAATAAACTAAAACTATACCAAAATTCAGGATTTTTCAAGCAATCTAGTGTTAGGTTCTTTAACCTTTAATTAGACTCTTCTAATTAATCTCTAAATTAATTGTTAATTTAGACTTACAAGATCTTGTGCATGCAATAAGTAAATAAATTGAAATAAGGAGAAAATGGATGTATCCTTACAATAGGTGGGACGGTTTTAGGGCACAAGATAGGACTCCTTCCTAGCCTTGTTCTTGAGCTAAAATTATAAGGATGAACTTCTAACCTCAAGTATAGAAGTTGCTCCTCTTTATTGCACTCAAGACTAAAACCCTTAACACTAATAATATTAATAACTAGATAATATTATTAGGAACCTCAAATATTAGAGCTAATATTATTATATAATACTACACTAGTAAGAAGGATAATATTAGATCATTGAACAACTTTTCACACATAAAACTATTTTATGAAGAGAGAAGTTGAGATTTTATACGCATAAGCATAAAAAATAAGAGAACTTATTCTCCAATTTAAGGGGAGGGGTGGCTGGTTTTTTAAAGCATAGGGAAGGGAATGGCTTTTGCTTTTTGTCTTACCAAAAATCATAATCTAGGTTTAGTGGAGATAGGTGTAATGATTATGTTTCGACATTAAAATAATCAACAACACACAACACACAACCCTAAAACCCTACCCATAAAACCAGCCCCTCACACTTAAAATGGACTTCCATTTTATCTTTGTAATTTGTCAAATGTAATATTGTAGGTCATGTGGCATGTGACATGTCAGTAGACATTTTAATGCATATATTAACAATTTAAGTATCATTTCATATCAAATAAATTACATTTAACAAATTAACTAGTAAGTCATAATTACATGTATATAAAATGGGTCACATTAAGTCTAGTTAATATAATCTACAGCATTTTGTAATTATGATTAACTAATTATTCTTATCTCAATTGTTTCATAAACATTAATCAATTTTAGTAATATAACATTTTAATTACTAAATTGAATCTTATTTAATCATATTACAATAAGATATAAAAATCTCACTCACTGATAAAATTTGTTCAATTTAAGGATTTAATTAATCTGTATCGATATACAATTAATTAACTTTTTCAATTAAGGGAATTGTCCTATATGTGTGATCTTAAGGGATCAACTGATCACCACCGTCAAACGATAGTAACGTCAAACTCTAGTCAGGCAATCGTTACTAATAAATGTTGATCAATTGACTATATAATTAAATCATCCCTTATGTATTCTTATTATGAGATTTAATAATGTGATCGCACTATAGTTGAGGACACTTACTCCAACAATCTCCCACTTGTCCGATACAAGTATGCATCACCAATTCTCTTGTCCTATTACATCTCCCACTCAATGCAAGGTCTCTTGCAAGTCGTATAATCCGGTTTTATGGAAATGCGTGATAATAACTTATTAAAATCACAAATAATACTAAAATAAAATTCTAGCCGAAGTTAATTATCCTAACTCTATCAGGACTCAAAAATTAGTCATCACTCCATTTTTGACAATAATTCAACTTGATTTAATATTTATGCTCATATTTGACCCTAAAATCATAACTTTTATGAAATAAATCCAAATTAAATTACAATAGTTTCAAAATTTGAATTTTAAATTTTTGAACATTCTGGAATAATTCCATGACACTCATAATGTCAAAAATCAAGGTTAAAATTGTGGAATTTATTTTGAGAAAAATATAGTTGCGATTTATCGGTTTTATCAAATAAGACATATAAAGCATATGAAAATTAATCTAATAAATGTTCTAACCTTAGATCTGATATTTGGGATATAAATTCAACCTAAAATAATTTTCTCATTCCATGTAATTCGTTTTAGCTATTTTTGCTAAAATAGTCACTATTTATGTCATTTTTACACTAAAAATTCATAAATCATGCAAAATGAATCATGTTCATCTCAAATTTTACACACAGTGAGTAAAATGTTCATGTGACAGCATATTAAAATTTCATGGACTTTTTCGAAGTTTAACTATTTTTAGGCATTTAACCTCCATTTATAGCATTGACATTAATACGAAATTTTACATACAATACATAAAATATGCATGTGAGGTCATACTAAACTTTCATGGTCAGTTTCAAAGTTTAACTATTTTTAATAAATAAAAGTTCATTTTACTCATTAAAATGTAATTATTTCACTAAAAATCACTAAAATTGTAATCCCCTATAAAATCGTGTGCAAAACAGTGGCGGAAACACTGTCGAATGGGATTAAATACACAAAGATAAAGGTTCTAACTGTTATAAATTGAAAATGTGTAAAATTCTCAAGGATAAAACTAAATGGTTAAGTCTAAACAAATGCCACTTTTATAAAAGGGCGAAACTAAAGAAAATCTCCAAAAGTGTTCAAGACTAAAACCATAAAAGAAAGCTGAAAAAACAGAGTAGGATTTGCAAACTACTCGCTAGCTCACACGGAAATCCCAGCAAAGCTAACACCTGTCATGTTATAAACATAACAACCACAATCAGTGGGGAGTAACTCGACGTTCTCCCAGCCATATCACATGATATAAATGTTACAGAAGCAATAATATATCAAAATAAATTGAAATGTTATAAAACATAAGTAACAAAATATGATTACCAAATCACGTTAAAACCAACGTGCTGCATGCTGAAAAGCAAAATATTCAAAAGACAGAATGGAAATAATTTAGTTAAGGCCAGATATCCACTTTAGCTATACTTTTGACACCGCGGCACCTTTACTAGTTTCGGGAACCCAGTGTCACGCTAAGATGACCAACTCCAAGCTCGCTAACTAGACAACAAACTATATAAGGACACGACTTACCACGTAGTGCGAAGTCCTAGTCTAAGTATATGTACATGACTCTACGACGATCTGTACCGCTCGCAGGATACCCAACTATATAGTTGTTTTAGTAAAACCGTATGCCTTAGTTTATTATTCTTTGCCTTTAATTTCATTATTCCAAACGTAAAAATATCTCAAGTGATATAGTATATTATTCAAATAGTTCGTAAGTGAACTACACTTTTATTTTATTTTTCGAATTAGAAAAGTTAAACATAAATCCAAAAGTATAAAATTTATTTAAGGACTTTAAATAAATTAAGTTACTGAAATTAAACTTTAAAGATCATCCTTTCACTTAAGGTACTTTAGTAAAGACTTATTACTTAGGCTTTAATGAGATGGAGTTCTATATTAATTTATAAAACTGAACAGCAGTATTGTAAAATTCATAACTAAATACAGAAAAATTATAATTATGCAAGGCCAACTCTCACGGTTTCCTGTGGCTATTGGCTACAACTTCCATTTTAAAACCAACTTCAAAGGACGAAAGTATCAGGCGTCTAAAAATTCATTTTTAAAAACTGTCAGAAAACGTCACCCATAATGTTTCAGTTCATAAATCCACTTTTAGAAAACATTTGAAGGCAAGGCAATATTCTAATCATAACTAGACATTATAAAATTTCTGTGAGAAAAATATTATCCATTGGATCGTAAGGAAAAGTCAGTTTACGAAATATTCTTTTGACTGATGACAGATTCGCAGTTTACAGACGAGCTGTTCATAAATAATTGTTTCTGAGCAAAATGTACAGTGAAAAATTATGAAACTTTTTGTGTAGATTATAGACTTATAAATAACATGAGTCTATTTTTTACACTTTTGCAAATTCGAAATAAAAATAGGTGATATGATTTTTACAAACAGACGAACAGATTTGACAGATTTAACAACGGTTTTCGGCAAACGTGTAAAATACACCATAAACCGAAAATAATGATCCAAGACCTAAAATTTTATACACAACCTAATACTCCATATCTCAGCCACATATTAAAATTTCGTGAATTTATAATTTGATTTAGTATTTTTAACATAATTAAAACCGAACAGAATCGCTATAATCGCAGAAACGGCATCAATACTTTAAATTACGAAATAAATACTAAAACTCCAAAATAATTACCACTAAAATTCCTGGTATTTTAAAATCTATCATTTAACCCTGAAAAATAATTTACACCTCCTGGAAATCATAAAAACGAATTTATACTATCTTTATATCATAATAATCGATTTGATCATAAAACTTGTAAATCAACCAAAATAAATACTCTATTGACAAAATATAATTATACATAGCAAAATAAATTATGGATATCAAGAGATCAGAAGTTAAAGGTTTCGAAAATCATATGTATCAATAAATCATCATAAAACATTAAAAATCCAATAATACATACAACTATAACAATTAAATCGATGTAATACCGAGTAACGTCGAAGTTACCTTGTTACGAATCCGAATTAATCAAGTACTCGTCCTCGTGTGGATCGTCGCGAAATCCCTCAGAATAGGATGAATGGTTGATGAGAGAAGATCGATCTTAATAAAGAAGCAAGAAGGCAAGCACGTACGTAAAATTTTGAAATAAAGAAGCAAGAAGGCAAGCACGTGCATAAATTTTATAGAAACTTGCGGCAGACGTACGTTTTTTTTTTTGTTTGAATGAAAACTTAATAAATCTACACAGAAGGTAGAGTTTATAAGAGACTAAAATAAGAAATAAAAACTTCTTAAAAGTTTTAAGTTGACTGGCCAAAATGGTTGTTTAAACAACCAAAAATATCTTCCCATTTAAATAAGAATAAAATGAGTTCAAAAGCAACAAATTCCTAAGTCCAACAAATTAACTCGGAATAGAACTAGAATACGAATTAAATGAATAAATAAAACGAAGTTCTAACTATTAGAAACATAATAACTCTCGAAAACAAAGGAATATTCGAGACATAAGAAAACTAAAGAATTCAAAGGAAGAAAAGAAATGGCTTGCAGGTAAATTCCGAGTCATACAAATCAAATCGTAATCGAAAATAAAAAACGGTTACGAAAATAAAATACAAAAATGGCGGGTGTTACAACCTCCCCCACTAAAAAAAAGTTTCGTCCTCGAAACTGAAAGTAAAAAAACATTACTTAAAATTTCAAAGACTTTCTTTTAAAATATCTCAAAACAATTTTTTTTTTAAACCAGCTTTCATAATCGAAGTATTAGAACTACTTGGCTCATCCCGTGGAATAGAAGAATACCCGTCGCGAACAAGAATTCTATTATCAAAGATAAGAGCAAGTTAACATTTGAAAAGAATCAAATCTCAAAACAAAACATTAGCAAGTACCGAACTGGTCATTAGACGTCTTTAATGACAAGTCCTAACATCCAAGCAATGTCGAAATCCAAAAGAGGATGTGTAAATTTTACTTCAAAACTATAAGACAAATCAAATTTGTAAATACAACGTAACTTTTGAAAGTTTTAGAAGCATCCAAACAAAATTTTTCGAAACAATTCCGAAATACTTTCAAACGAGTTTTAAAAACATTTCAAGACAAGACAAAATTTAGACACTAACCAAGAGTAAAACGAAAATAGAAGTTTAACACTTTGAAATCATAAATTTCCAAGATAATCAAAACTTTGGAGTCAAACCTTGTACAAAACAGAAATATTCGAGGAAAAAGGTTAAAGGTAAAAGTTTTCAAACTTAAGCCAAGGTTAAGGTAGTAACAGATGCTCGGGTGAAGAAGTGGTAAGGAGAGATTCAAGAGCTATACAAAGTTCTCTCAAGGATTACAGAAGAGGTTAAAGATCTCAAGATTCTTGGTGCGACTCCTCTATGGAACCCAGGCTTTTTCTATTCCCATTGTAACACCCCACGGTAATTGAAGAGTTCCATTGATAGGCTTAAATGACTAGTGCTTAAGGGGATTGAAAGTACTACTCATATCAACAAAGTTCACTTTCTTTTATGGTCATCCATGTGAAAGAACTCCAAAGTTAAGCGTGCTTGGCTGGGAGTAGTCTTAGGATGGGTGACCTCCTGGGAAGGTTTCCGGGATACGCATGAGTGAGGACAAAATGCACTATAAAGGACCCGTGTTGATCTGTGGGCCATGTACACAGCCTGGTGAGCTATCATAAGTAACCGCTTCCGATCCGGTTTGGGCCGAGGTGTTACAAGTGGTATCAAAGCAACCCTGGGACCGTGTGGTTATGGGAGGCAGTTGTTATACGCTCCTGGAAGCAGTTGTTATACTCTCCATTGTGATCACCCACCTAGCGGGGGAGGATTATGGGTTAGCGGTTATGCTCCCAGACACAATGAGGACGTTGCGTTCTTCAAGTGGGGGTGATTGTAACACCCCACGGTAATTGAAGAGTTCCATTGATAGGCTTAAATGACTAGTGCTTAAAGGGATTGAAAGTACTACTCATATCAACAAAGTGCACTTTCTTTTATGGTCATCCATGCAAAAGAACTCCAAAGTTAAGCGTGCTTGGCTGGGAGTAGTCTTAGGATGGGTGACCTCCTGGGAAGGTTTCCGGGATGCGCATGAGTGGGGACAAAATGCGCTATAAAGGACCCGTGTTGATCTGTGGGCCATGTACACAGCCTGGTGAGCTATCATAAGTAACCGCTCCGGACACGGTTTCGGCCGGGGTGTTACACCCATCGAAAATAACACCAAGGTTATAAAACTCTGGCAACTAAGTTGTCAAGTTCAAAGTTGCCAAACTTCATAATCTATATCTCCAAGATTATCAATTGGGACAACATTTATCCAAAACCTTACATACTTGCGCAACCTCTCAGAATAGCATATGGTAAGAATCCATCAAGTAGTTCAACATCCAACCGACTAACTAAATCCCTCAAGTTGTCAAATCCATAAGACTCCTCGAAACACCAAACAAAAAACATCGTCTAACAAAGCTCTAATGAGAATTCCTCTGAACTAAAAGCAACAAGGCCTCTAACATCCACAAGTACAATCTAAAGAAGATAAAGCTCTTTTAGAAGTCCATCAAAGTCTTTTAGAAGTTCATTAAATTCCCAATCATAACACTGCAACAGCTAGGGGGTTAAGAACTCAACCAATCAACAATTTCGATCATATAAGGTCATCAAACAACAATTTCCTTTAAAGTAATTCAGACCAAAATATTCATCCGAGAAATACCAGTACTAAGGTTAAGACATTAAGATATGATAGGTATACATAATTCCCAACTTCAGGTTCATAATTCTTCAAATCAATATAATTAATCCAAACTGCAGTTGAGCTAAGACACTCTTTATTCCCAAGTTTAACACTAAACAACCCAAATAAAGTTAAGTCACACAACCAAAAGTTTCAAGGTTACAACCTTACATCAGAACTCAACAATCTAAATCCATAAGAATCAAAAATGAGATTAATCTAGGTTAACCAATAATGATACATGGTTACTATAAAAACCTTAATCACATTTAGACCAAAATATGCAAGCTGCTTATACTTCAAAGCCAACATCTAAGCTAAAAACCTAAATTCATAATCCACTAGCCACCAATCAAGTTAATCCTTATGGAATAAAATCTATTATAAGATTAGGCATTAAAGATAAAACTTACTATCCTCAAACCATAAGTAACAAGACTTTACTAAACCTCAAACACACTTAACTTACATCAAAGCTCACCAAGGAAGGGTCAGTCTAACCAGTGAATCTCAAGAGAATAGATACCAAGGTGGAGGAATCACAAAGAAGGATTAATTCATCAGAATAGGAGATGAAAATTTATAATAAGGACATAGGAAGCAGCTAAGGCTGAAAAAGTAAAGGAAGAAGAAAGATGATCATAGATTAACAAGGTCTGAGACTAGAGAAGGAATTTTCAAGGCTCTAGAGTTGCAAGAGGCCTCACTAGGTCGCTCTATTTTCTTGTAGGGAAATAAACACACGAGTCTTGGGTCGCATCATCTAACAGATCCACAGTGTAATCATCTCCTTGTGTACTGCACCATCGCGAAACTTGAGTCTACTCTTGGCCAACTGGTTTGTAGCTTGAGCAGGACTGAATCTGAGCTGAAACTACCATTGTCGCTTCCTTGTGGCATCAAGTTCTCTACACGTTCAGCTATTTTGTTGAGCGAGTTCAATATCACCATAATGATCAAGTTCTGGTCCGAGAAAATACAACGTTCACGTCCACCTTCTTTCATCTTCTTCGTCGGAGAAATAAAACATAGATTCAATGCTAGTCATTGATTTTGCAGGAACACATAAACTAACATCCAAGTCCTTATGGTTTCTGCCCATCTCTCACTAAATTATTTATTTAGTCAAATCATTTATTAGGCATTTTCCTAAAGATCAATGTGTGAGAATCGGGAGCAGTGATGCTCTGATACCAACTGTAATCCCCTATAAAATCTAGTGCAAAACAGTGGTGGAAACACTGTCGAATGGGATTAAATACACAAAGATAAAGGTTCTAACTGTTATAAATTGAGAATGTATAAAATTCTCAAGGATAAAATTAAATGGTTAAGTCTAAACAAATGCCACTTTTATAAAAGGGCGAAAATAAAGAAAATCTCCAAAAGTGTTCAAGACTAAAACCATAAAAGAAAGCAGAAAGAACACATGATATAAATGTTACAGAAGCAATAATATATCAAAATAAATTGAAATGTTATAAAACATAAGTAACAAAATATGATTACCAAATCACGTTAAAACCAACGTGATGCATGCTTAAAAGCAAAATATTCAAAAGACAGAATGGAAATAATTTAGTTCAGGCTAGATATCCACTTTAGCTATACTTTTGACACCGCAGCATCTTTACTAGTTTCGGGAACCCAGTGTCACGCTAAGATGACCAACTCCAAGCTCGCTAACTAGACAACAAACTATAATAGGACACGACTTACCACATAGTGCGAAGTCCTAGTCTAAGTACATGTAAATTACTCTACGACGATCTGTACCGCTCGCAGGATACCCAACCATATAGCTGTTTTAGTAAAACCGTATGCCGTAGTTTATTATTCTTTGCCTTTACATTCATTATTCCAAACGTAAAAATATCCCAAGTGATATAGTATATTATTCAAATGGTTCGTAAGTGAACTAGACTTTTATTTTATTTTTCGAATTAGAAAACTTAAACTTAAATCCAAAAGTATAAAATTTATTTAAGGACTTTAAATAAATTAAGTTACTGAAATTAAACTTTAAAGACCATCCTTTGACTTAAGGTACTTTAGTAAAGACTTATTACTTAGGCTTTAATGAGATGGAGTTCTATATTAATTTATAAAACTGAACAGCAGTATTGTAAAATTCATAACTAAATACAGAAAAATTGAAATGACGCAAGGCCAACTCTCACGGTTTCCTGTGGCTATTGGCTACAACTTCCAGTTTAAAACCAACTTCAAAGGACGAAAGTATTAGGGATCTAAAAATTCATTTTTAAAAACTGTCAGAAAACGTCACCCATAATGTTTCAGTTCATAAATCCACTTTTAGAAAACATTTTAAGGCAAGGCAAAATTCTAATCATAACTAGACATTATAAAATTTCTGTAAGAAAAATATTAGCCATTCGATCGTAAGGAAAACTCAGTTTACAAAATATTCTTTTGACTTATGACAGATTCGCAGTTTACAGACGAGCTATTCATAAATAACTGTTTCTGAGCAAACTGTACAGTGAACAATTATGAAACTTTTTGTGTAGACTCTAGACTTAGAAATAAAAGGAGTCTATTCTTTACACTTTTGCAAATTCGAAATAAAAACAGGTGATATGATTTTTACAAACAAACGAACATATTTGACAGATTTAACAACGGTTTTCGTCAAACTTGTAAAATACACCATAAACCGAAAATAATGATCCAAGACCTAAAATTTTATACACAACCTAATACTCCATATCTCAGCCACATATTAAAATTTCGTGAATTTATAATTTGATTTAGTATTTTTAACATAATTAAAACCGAACAGAATCGCTATAATCGCAGAAACGGCATCAATACTTTAAATTACGAAATAAATACTAAAACTCCAAAATAATTACCACTAAAATTCCTGGTATTTTAAAATCCATCATTTAACCCTGAAAAATAATTTACACCTCCTGGAAATCATAAAAACAAATTTATACTATCTTTATATCATAATAATCGATTTGATCATAAAACTTGTAAATCAACCAAAATAAATACTCTATTGACAAAATATAATTATACATAGCAAAATAAATTATGGATATCAAGAGATAAGAAGTTAAAGGTTTCGAAAATCATATGTATCAATAAATCATCATAAAACATTAAAAATCCAATAATACATACAACTATAACAATTAAATCGATGTAATACCGAGTAACGTCGAAGTTACCTTGTTACGAATCCGAATTAATCAAGTACTCGTCCTCGTGTGGATCGTCGCGAAATCCCTCAGAATAGGATGAATGGTTGATGAGAGAAGATCGATCTTAATAAAGAAGCAAGAAGGCAAGCACGTACGTAAAATTTTGAAATAAAGAAGCAAGAAGGCAAGCACGTGCGTAAATTTTATAGAAACTATGGCAGACTTACGTTTTGATTTTTTTTGTTTTTGTTTGAATTAAAACCTAATAAATCTACCCAGAAGGTAGAGTTTATAAGAGACTAAAATAAGAAATAAAGTCTTCTTAAAAGTTTTGAGTTGACTGGCCAAAATGGTTGTTTAAATAACCAAAAATATCTTCCCATTTAAATAAGAATAAAATGAGTTCAAAAGAAACAAATTCCGAAGTCCAACAAATTAACTCGGAATAGAACTAGAATACGAATTAAATGAATAAATAAAACAAAGTTCTAATGATTAGAAACATAATAACTCTCGAAAACAAAGGAATATTCGAGACATAAGAAAACTAAAGAATTCAAAGGAAGAAAAGAAATGGCTCGCAGGTAAATTCCGAGTCATACAAATTAAATCGTAATCGAAAATAAAATACGGTTACTAAAATAGAATACAAAAATGGCGGGTGTTACAAAAATAAGCAATAATCATCCATAAATCATCAAAATGACCTAAAAATATTTTATAACAATAATTTATAACATGCACGTAAATTTCGTGGCCTATCTTATATGTCAAAAATTTCTAGTTTTTATTTTGATATAAAATAACTCATAAAAAACAATAAAATGATATGCATGGAACACCAAAGCTCTTGATGTCAATTGAAAGTTTCTAAACCATTTTAGTCATACTAATTTTATGGCGATCTAATTAACTCATTAATTTAGATGATGGATCTAGTTGCATGCAAGATGATTTTATACAAAATAAGAAGAAAAACATGTTTCTTACATTATATGTAAGACGAAAATGGGCACAAGTGTAGGACTCCTTCCTACACTTGATCTTGAGCTCATAATATTAGGATGATCCTCCAAAAACCAAATCTGTAAAGTAGAAGACCTTCTCTTAGTTGCACCCAAGACTATCCCATAACACTAATAATATCATTAACTAAATGATATTACTAGTTACTTTAAATATTATATCTAATATTCATTTTATTACTACCGTATTAATTTTGATGTTTTTATTAGATTTTAGAACAAAATTTATGTAAAAAACTAATTTTTATGTGAGAGATGAAGATAGATGTTCTTCACAAAACATGAGAATAATAATAATAAAGAGGAGAACTTCTTCTAATCTTTAAGGGGAGAGGGGGGACCGGTTTTTGGGCTTAGAAAAAGGGTGAGCATGCCTTCTCCTTTTTGTCTTCTCAAAACATAGGTAGGCTAGGTCTAGGTTTAGGAGTCATCATTATGTTTAAAGCATCTTGTGCTAAGATAAAGACTAAACCCTAAACACCCATAATCACCACAACGGTCCTCCCTACATAAAATGGACTCCATTTTATCTTTATCATTTGTCATTTGTAATATGTTGTGACATGTGACATGTAACATGTCATTAGTAATATAAATGCATATTTAACTAATTATATATCATTATATATCAAATAAATTATATTTAACAAATTAACAAGTAATTCACAATTACATGTATATAAAATGGGTCACATTAAGTCTAGTGAATATAATCTACAACATTTTGTAATTATGATTAACTAATTACTCTTATCTCAAATGTTTCACAAACATTAATCAATTTTAGTAATATAACATACTAATTACTAAATTGAATCTTATTTAATCAAATTACAATAAGATATAAAACTCTCACTCATTGATAAAAATTTATTCAATTTAAGGATTTAATTAATCTATATCGATATATAGTTAATTAACTTATCAGTTAAGGGAATTGTCCTATAGGTGTGACCTTAAGGGATTAATTGATCACCACCGTCAAACGACAGTAATGTCAAACTCTAGTTAGCCAATCATTATCGATTAATGTTGATCAGTTGACTATATAATTGAATCATCCCTTACGTATTCTTATTATGAGATTTAAACATGTGATCGCAGTATTATCGAGGACACATACTCCAACACGGTCACCGCGACAAGTGTAAAGAGAGTGGGTAGATAGAGTGTAATGCTACTTGATTGTTTGAAATGTATGTGCATGTGATGGTATGATTGACTGGATGAGCAAATTCGAGTTTGCTATAAGATTGGCATAAGTAAGATGCAGTTATGACTGGGGATGGGAAGATATAATAATATTTAATATGAATAGTATGAGCATGGATGATAATTGAATGATTTGTGATGTTTCGTTTAATGAGTATCATGACAATTATGATAAGAGTGGTTCTTGTGCTAGAATGGTTTGTTTAATGATAAGCTACAATGTGTGAACAATTCAAATATGTTCTGAAATGAGGTAAACATGCTAATTGTCATGTGAATTGACGGAATCGGGTGTATATGATATAAAATATGCTAACAATGCTACAATGATATAAAGAAGATGTAATTTACATGTAATTAGCATTATATTCTAGCGACATGTAATTAGCAGTATGCTTAGTGACATGATTTGACGGTATACGTTCTAATATGAATGAGTTAAATATGATATATGATCATGTAAATAAACCTTGTGTGATGAAATATGGCTTGTTAAGTTGTTGCCATGTATTTTAAATTAACTAAATGAACATGATATGAAAGCTGTTATAGAAAAAGTAATAATTAATCTCTATTTATGTGGCATTGTATGTCTAAAGATATTAGTAAACTCTGATTAATGATGCAATGGATAGCCTATGTAATAACATGGAGGATTTAGATTGACTTATAATTATGAAGTTGTAGAGCTATATATAAGAATTTAGGCGTGATAGGTCAAATTTATCCCCGATTCGATCGAGTAAAATTTGTACTCGATCGAGCAACCTTGGTTAATGCAGGTTTTGGTTCGAATATGTTCCGACTAGATTTAGTAATGGCTCTATTCGATCAAGCAACCTTAATTCTAGGCAAATTTTCCTCTTCTTTCTGTATTATTCTATAAGGTTAGACCCTATGTTTATTTCTTATTTCCTTAAAAATATAACGGCTAAGAAAGGGGTATTCTCATCATCCACCACGACCAATTTGACCCTAGAAGAGATCGAGAGACTACGAGATATGAATTCGGCATTCACTGAAGCTTTAGAAAATGTTAACCAGCCTAAGAAGGTTGTTTTTCAAGCCACGGTGATTGTGGACATGGGACACCCGCACACCGGTCTGTGAACATGCGGCGGTCTAAAAGCTAAGCTCGGGGACATAGGAATGCTTTTGAATCGGATCGCATTAGATCGGTCAATTTCGTCTCGATGAAGATTTTCGAAACGAGTGAAAAAAAGTTCGGAGTCGCTACCAAGCAATTGTGTGTGGAGGGCCAGTAAATCCTTCGAGATCCACTTTATAACTTGGTCAAACAAAGCATCAAGCGATGCTTAACATAGATACTAATGATAATTAAGGACTCGCCCCCTTTTAGCATTCTATGCCTATAATGATTCTCGTTGCATGGATAAGCTCATCCACTATCCAAAGGTTATGAATAAGGGGTGAGCGAATGTATTAGGAAGCTCTCTAATCGAACACCCAATCCCATCCGCTCTAGTGACTTTAACTAATCAATCGTGGTTGCTAAGAGGATGAGTCAATAAAATGGGTTAAATACATGAATGCACATCCATTAGTTTAATATAACTTTTGAGAATTTGACTAAGTCGATTTGTTTATCCAAATATCAAGAAATAGAAGTCAAATTTGGATTTAGGATTTATTTGCATGTATAACAAAAATTAAACATCCATTTACTAAGTTCGGGTTATGGTGCATAACAAGGTCCATTTGTTAAGAAAAAAGGCGTCAAATGATGAAATGTGAAAAGGAGTGTTAACTCGTCAATCTGTCCCACGGTGTATTCGGGTTAACCGTAATTGGGAACGTCCTAGACAAGCGTCTGAAGTGAGAGAAAGAGAAGCATCAGATAGCCCCTAGGAGAACCAGCCAGTTGGTGATGCAAAGAGCTCTGGTCATGTTTAAAAGTTGGAAAATAGACAGCCTCTTGGGGTGCGAACCATGTTGCGATCCAAGAGGTGCCTCCTGGTTGTTAAAATGTTTTTTTAAAGTTGCTTTTGTTTCAGGAATTCTCAAGTGTTGTTTACATGGCTCAGAATAATTATCGTTTCATTAATAATATAAGACGTTGGGTTCGTATTTGCAAGCCTGACATGAATAGTTTACAAATAAAAAAGTGTAAAATGTGTATGCTTGGCCATTTTATCACCGCGCTCGAGTTAAATTGACATGGTATTTGAGTTAACCAAGGGTAAGACACAATATGGACAAGACGAAAAAAGGGTAAAATAATATGAAAATAAGAGAAAATAAAGATTGGGAAGGGTTTGATATAAACTACATTTGTTAAGTTCATTGCTTTATAATTACTCCACATGTATCATCATACTCGGATTAAACCGGCATGGTATGTATAACCAAGGATGAACAAGGATGTGACCAACTGCTTGCAAATGTAAATTAATGAGAAAAATGGAAAAATAAAAGAAAAGGGTGTTCAAATGCTAATGAATTTATTATTAACCAAAAAGTCTCATCGAAACACAGAAAAACCCGTCATGGTATAATTTAACCAAGGATGATTTTCGGAAGTGGTTAAAAAATAACCATTTGAGAATAAAATTAAAACGGTAAAAACCGGTAAAAGAAAATAAAAGAAAGTGTTGAAAGAAGATGAACTCAAACACGTTTTGGACTCAGTTTAAGAGGACCTAAGGGCGCGAGCGTTGTGGTGACACAAGGAGCCTCTGTCTCAGACCGAAAATCAGGTTTTGGCTCAACTAACCCATGTTTGAATTCTGTTATGAATTGCTCATGTTTATTATGTCATAAAAACAATAAAAACATGACAAAAGAGTTATTTACATCCTCATACTTACATGTTCGGTTGATAGACGAGAGTCAACAAAGTATGAAACTTGTGAGTCGGAAAACTCAATTTGAAAACCAAGTTTGCAAAAAAGGAGTGTTGCTTTGAGTGTTGATTAGGTGTAGTTGGTCGAAATGGTCGGTCAAGTGTTTTTAATTTACGATGACAGTACCAAATAAAGTGGATAAGGCTCGTATTTTGGATTGGTAGGTCCCAAACACGCATCGGTTTTTTACTCAAGAAGTCGATTTGAGAATTTTAAGAAAGAATAAAGGGGTCAGACTCTCGCGTACCTTCAAATGAGGCACGAGGGGGGTGGGGGGGTATTTTTAGAGAATTGTTTAGTGTTGGTTGCTTGGGGGTTTTTTGACGGCGTGGCCTAGAAGAGCCCACTAGGGGCGCGAGCTATAGGGTGATGGAAGAGAGTGTCTTGCCTTTTATCAAAATTGTATTTTCTCTTTTGTTCTATTCTATGTTTTGTGATAAGAACCGTATTACTGTGTGATTGGATATTTAGGTGTTATTTGGGGTGGGTTATTTGTGTTTTGGATTCGATTTTGAATTTGGCTGAGTCTGGTTTCGAATTTTGAGTCGGTTTTGGGCCCGTGGTCGGAATTGACTCTAATTGGTGTCATTTAGACGCCTTTGACATGGACAAAACATTTTAGGTATCTTTAAAATGTTTTTTTCATTTTCGAAATCATTTTTTGGGTTTTCCGACGCACTGTAATACTGAAAGTTGATTAGACGCTACGATTCTGAGATATGTTGTAGTCCGATAATCATAAGGTGTTTGTTGGAATTCCGTAGATACGTGGTATCTATAGAGCCGCCACATTAAGTGAGGCTTGGACAGTCAAAGTATAGCCCCTAGGTCAATCGTAGATTACAACCTAAATAAAATAACGATGTCGAGCCGAGTCAAGGGGTCTTAGTCAAGGTCTTGCCTTCTGGAGGATCGTTAAAATTCCATTAGACTATGTATAATGGTTTGCCTGGCATAGGAAGAAGGCATACTTGAGGGATCTTTGGGGTATGTCCTTCAATGGGGATTGAGTTGCTTAGTTGAGGTTTCTTCTGCGTGTTGACCTGACAGTCATTGAAGGTTAATAGATTGACTGCGGGAAATGGCCGATTTATCCTGCCCATCTTAAAGAATTCGTCTGTTAATGACCTTCCAACCAGGTTGATTGACTGCGGAAAATGGCCATTTTTTCAGGCTCATCTTGAAGAATTAGTCTGGTAATGACTTCAAAGAAGGATGATTTATAGCAGCAAAAGGCCGATTTTTCGAGCACATCATCAAGAATTCATCAGGTAATGACTTCTAAGCAGGTTGTTTGAGTGCGAGAGATGGTCGATTTTTCAGGCTAATCTTCAAGAATGTGTCTAGTAATGACTTATAACTAGATTGATCGACTTCGGAAAATGGCTGATTTTTATGACCCACCTTCAATAATGTTGTAATAACTTCCAACCCGGTTTATCAGGACTCACTGGAGAGTTTTTGTGCAGGTTCAGCTTGTCTATTTTCTGAATTATCGTTTGCGTGATGTTATGGACTCGCCAAGCGCACGAGAAAAAGATCTGTGGGGAATGGCGTTGTACTTCGGTCGAAGCTCCGCTAGGGATGTTGGAGATTGTTTTTTCTCGTATGGCTTTACTAAGGACACTAAGAGTGGCCACTGGGGGATCGTATTTGCGAAGTTGTCCGTAGATAAGCTTGTTGGGGATGCTTCATCGGGACCTCTTGATGCATAAGCCCGCTGGAATGTTTACATGGTCCTTTGGGAGAGTAGTCTTGTCATGACTTGAGTCCGACATTAGGATGAATCGGAGATGAATTTCCGATCGTTATTGGATTTCGTGATTTAATTTTAGTAATTTCGGAATTTTGAATTTCGCTGCTTGAATGTCGTGATGGAAATCTCAATTTCGTAATTTGTAATGCTATGATTGCAGATTTAGTGATTTGAATCTCGCAGTTTGGGATTGCAATTTGAAATTTTGTTTGAAATTCGGATGCGGCGATTTACGATTTTAATTTCGTAATTCGAGATTTTGTGATTTGCAATTTAGATTTTGTGGTAGTATCGTTGAAAAAACGATAATAATAATAATAATAATAATTAAGGGAGATCTGGGAAAAAGGGAAAGGCTGATAATAATTAAGGGAGATTTGGCTTTACTAAGGACGCTAAGAGTAGCCACTGGGGGATCGTATTTGCGAAGTTGTCCGTAGATAAGCTTGTTGGGGATGCTTCATCGGGACCTCTTGATGCATAATCCCGCTGGAATGTTTACATCGTCCTTTGGGAGAGTAGTCTTGTTGTGACTTGAGTCCGACATTAGGATGAATCGGAGATGCGTTTTCGATCGTTATTGGATTCCGTGATTTACTTTTAGCAGTTTTGGAATTTTGAATTTTGCCGCTTGAATTTCGTGATGGAAATCTCAATTTCTTAATTTGAAATGCTATAATTAGAGATTTTGTGATTTGAATCTCATAGTTTGGAATTGCAATTTGAAATTCGGATGCGGCGATTTATGTTTTCAATTTCGTAATTCGAGATTTTGTGATTTGCAATTTAGATTTTGTGGTAGTATCGTTGAAAAAACAATAATGATAATAATTACGGGAGATTTGGGAAAAAAAGGAACGGCTAAAAACTCTGGAAAAAAAAAGCTGAGAACTCCTAAGGGGCGGGAGCATAGTGGCTCGTTATTTACTCCATCTTCCTCGAAAAAATTCGAAAAAAAGCTCTCTAAATCACCATTTTAATTCTCGTCTATTGTTTGGATTCATATACTCATCATGTCATCTCAAGATATGTAAATCATTTTGATTCCTCTTTATTTTGTTCTTGTTTTCGTCTATTGAATTGGTTTAGACTAGGAAACCCTAGTTTGTCTAATATCGAATTGGGCATTTTTCTTTGGCTCCATTTTTGACGAAATTGATGATAGAATTAGGTTAGAAACCCAATTAGGAGTATTGGGATGCCTTTAGTTTTCATTTTGATCCCTTTTTCCGTCTTCTTTGTTCGAAAAAATTGACCTTGGTGTCAAAATTGTCTTGCTTTCGCATAATGTGTCATCTTACTTGAGTTATGCGTCCAACTAGGTTGTATTGTAGTCGGAGAATGTTGTCTTTGCTATGTGGGCCACTTGTCGCTTGTAAAGGGGGCCGTTTTTGCATTTTGATCTCGTCAGATTGTCTTATGCTGTTGAAACTAGTGCTTAGACACGCTCCCTAAACATAGTTTAGGTCAATTTGAGACATGATCGAGTTATGTTGTTTTGTTATGGCCGCAGCTTCAATTTTGGCCTTTATTTGTCTGAATTTGTGTCAGTTTACGTCATGTTTGGGCTTTTCCGACAGTTTTTGCTATGAGGGGTGTCTTTATGGATGTTGATTCGTTTTTTGTATAAAAGAAGTGAGTGCGGATATTTTTGTTTTTAGTAATTTGATATTTTGCTGAGATTGGATGGGTTTGCCCTTTTATTGTTTATTGTCAGTGTTTGCAGGTTTTTTGTTTTGGGATTTGCTGATTTTGTGTCGTTGTAATGTCGAATTTTCTGATGACATTAGGTCTTTTGTTGATTTCAGATGAGTGCTCAAGGGCTGCTGAGTTCCTTTCCCCACGAGTGAGGGACTCTAGAGGAGGAGGGGGATCCAGGAGGTGGAGGGAGATGAAGTTAACCCATCCTTTGTTAAAAGTTACGAGGCACAAGTGTGGGTCATTTGTCAGGTACTGGTCGCTGACCTTGTAGAGTTCAACATCCCAACAAATATACTCTAGAGTATGTATCATTTTTCAATTTCTCGAAGATGGTAATGTACTTCTATTTCGTGACTTATGAGTTAAGTTTGAATGTATTAAGTCAATAATGATTGTGCAAATGAATTGATAACAATGTAAAACAAACGGTACAAAAAAGATAAATAACACACGATATTTCTACGTGGTTCGGCCCAATTGAAAAGCTTACGTGCACCCCTTTTTATTAATTATTTATCACGAGCGCCTAATCCGGTCTAACGTATAATAAACAACTAACCCCCACGACTAACCCTAATCGTGCTAATGAAGGATGTTCAGCTTTCGGTGTGTGAGAGATGGGAAGCTGTCGATTTGTGAAGGATCTTAAGCCTTCGTGTTTGTAAGATGTTAAGCCTACGGTGCGTAAGATGTTAATCTTACACATTTTGAATATGAAATACAATCGAATCTAAAACAATACAATCAATTGTCTAGAACGTGATTGTAAAACTATGCACTTTTAAAAGATAAACTTTTGACACGAAAAGTACGTAGTTTAAATACTTCTTTCAAAAGCAATTTGCAAAATGAACACTTAAGAACAAAGCTTAAAGCAGCGGAAATGATTTTGCAAAATATCAATTTATTCAAGAAAGTTCGTTTCCAGTCGTGTATCTAGGTTTGAAGTTTAGATATGCATTTGTAGTGAGGCACATGTAAGTAAACACCATAAACCTTTCGAATTAGGGGTTCTCGTGTGTTTCTTGATAAACACTTCATATCTAGGGTTTTCATAAAATAACAAAAGATAAACATTTTCAAAATATCCTGGCCAAAGATAGATTTTAAATGAATAAAATACAAGCCATATTTTATGAAAGAATAACTGAAAATATTAAGTAAAATCTTTAGCAAATTTCGGTTAATTGTTTTAAGGAAAAATAGAATATTTTTCACAATATAAAGTATCTTTTCAAAGAGTAAAAAACTTGTTTGGATAAAGCTAAATTCTAATATATCTTTATGTTGTGAGATTTTATAATATCTTGTAAACAAGGTATATCAAAATCTTTCTTCATTGCCAGAGCCACTATTCTTACAGCTTATCATTATTATGTTTGGGTCCAAAGAAACAATGCAAGGATAAATGGTTGTCTGATGAGGCCTGAACTGGTGGCTAAGAGAATTGAGGATGATGCAATTAGACGGATTAAAGCTAAGTTTGGGGGTGCTAATGTTGGCCTTGGATGGCTACGTAATCAGGCGAGTTAATTAGATAGATCTTTTGCGATGTGGGGGGCTCGAACCCTTCACTTGGTTGTAATTATTGGAAAGCTTTTGATATTTATATATATATTCACATTTTCACCAAAAAAAAATCTTTCTTCAAAAGATATACAACTCTATATTTAATCCTAGCAAAGATTCCATAAAATAAAACGAGATACGATAGATTTGAGATGATCAAAACGAGATAGAAAGGGTTTTAGAAAATAATTAAATATAAACTTGCTGCGGGTCCTAAGGATACAGTCTCCTCAACTGAGGATACTGTTTCCAGAATATATAGCAGAGTTCTTCAAAACTTGAGGTAACCGTTCCCTCGACTGAGGACACCATTCCCTCAAGGTCTATTTATGTTTGTGCATAGTTCTAAGACACACTTTTACAGGATATATCCTTAACCTATTACTATGACTTCATGACGATCGCATAGATGTTACATTTTACGTTAATCATCTTCATAATACGCTTCCCTTGAATCAAGCTTGAGTTACTAAATAGTAAACATTACAATACATACCAAGCTCATAAAAGCGTAAAATAAAATAACTTAGAAATAAAACGTTAACTTACATGCTTCAAAACCCATCAAGACTTAGGGTTAACAAATTCCACCTTTTTTATGATGTCAAGTCTTTCCTAAGTTTATTTCTAAGGCGGTTCCTCCTCAAATAGATATCGTATATAGTCAAATAAAACAAGTGTCAAAGAAATAAAGGTATCAACCGTAATGTCCAAATCAAACCATTATAGACGATTTAGAAACACAAGCTAAAGGTAGAGAATGAATCTTTAAAAGAATCTAAAGGGTAAACAACTAAATCAATGGAATCTTAGGTCTATTTCTCTCTCTTGACTTCATTGAAAAGGATAAGAAACTAGAATAATATCATGAAAAATTAGCACACAAGATCAACAAAATAAGACATGCACAATAGGAATTAAGCAAATATTCGATGAAACATAAAAACAAGAAAATAAGAAATTATTTAATACAGACCAAGGGTTAACAAAATGAGGAAGAATGAAGAAGGAGACGATCCTAGAGAAAACTACAAGAGCTATAAAATGGATCAACAGCAAAAAAAGCAACTGCACCCAAGATCATCAGTGTTACTTCAGATTAACAAACACCTGAGCAACACCCAGAAAGCAAATCACCATACCCCCAGGCGCATTCTCCATAAATCCTTCCAAGATTATCTTCAATCATTAAAAGATGACCGATCATTTGAGTCTCCACAAAAACAGAGCATCAATTACCTTTACTTACATTATCACCACCATTATATAAACCTCCTCACAACACCAACTGCTCGGAAAATCCAAATTATTGTGGATTTAAAAATTTGAGCATGTTGAAGATATAAACAGAGCGCTCGGTGTTGTTGACAATCTCCCTCCGCCTGTCAAGTATGATATTATGCCTGTTACCAGGAAGCATAGAGGCAGTTCTTTTCTGCTCCCTAACGTCCTGAACACCAGCAAGGAGGATATTGTCGCCATTCTTGAGAGGCTATAGTTCTTGAAGAGCCATATCTACCTATGCATGAAGGTACTGAACGAACCTTTTCATAGTGTCTATGAGATGAGACAAGGCAGACTTAAGCATTAAAAGTTGATGGATTAATAAATCCTTAAGATCATCCAATGTCGTGGCCTTTTGTGCATAACTATTAACCACTCCATCTTGCAGCCCCTCCATATTAGACCCTTCACCCATCTCCATTTGAGCAAGCTTCCTTTTCTCCAAAATTCCCGCCTCAAGTGATCCCATAGTTTGTTTGGGTTCCATTGTAATGTTTGAGAAAGATGGTGGATTGATTAGGAAGTTGAAGAGGGAAGAAGAAGAGAATTAAAGCTGTTTATTTTGATAAAGGAGGATGAATGATTAAAATAAATGGTAAATATTTGGAAGTTGAAAGTGTAAATGTGTGATAAGTAGGGTAATAATGGTGTTTATGGGAAAGAGAAACGATGTGACGGCTTGGGTGTAAATGTATGTGAATGGTAAAAGATTGGGACATGGACAACGTGTGAGAAACTGCACATATCTCAAAAAGATTAAAAACTTTTGATCATTTTAATAGAAACTGTCCCTCTTTTTAAGTATCCACATACATAGTTCATCTTTCCTTCTTTTGTAAAAACTGATATTCACGACAATTTCCTTAAAAGATGCGAAGATATTTTGTGACGAAATATTTTGTGAGAGACTTAAAGACACAAAACGCTGCAAATATCTTGTAACAATATATCATACTATATATGTTTCATTAAGAATAATATTTTTATCACTAAAACTATCGAGAATATTTGGAAGAAATTCCAAAATACGAGAAATAATAAAATATTGAATCATATGATATAAGATCTATTTTATAAACAAATTTCCACTTCTTGAATAAACATAAATCGACTAAGATTTTAATAACAACATACACGTACAAATTATGCACCAAATATGTTTTTACCTTACATAATACGAACACACTTATGACACAGTTGAGTGGGATTTTGCAGAACAAATGTTGTATGGTTTACAATTTCCTGAACATTTTGTCCACCTGGTGATGAGCTGTATCAGGACTCCCTCTTATAGTTTGTCCCATAATGGAAATTTGTTTGGCTACTTTTAAGGGACAGAGGGGACTCAGACAGGGTGATCCCATCTCTCCCCTCTTGTTCACTATATGTATGGACTACCTCACCAGGATCATCAAGTTTGCTACTGCTAGATGGCCATTTCATTATCATCCAAGCTGCAAGCCCCTCAAGCTTACCCACCTGATGTTTGCAGATGACCTGCTACTATTTTGTAAGGGAGATACTCCTTCTATCATGCTGCTTATGAAAGCTTACACCTCATTTTCTAATGCCTCTGGACTGAGCATGAATAGTGCTAAATCTGAGATCTTCTTTAATGGGATGCAAGAGGATATCAAAGAAGGTATCAAATCAGTGACTGGATTTACTGAAGGAGTTATGCCTTTTAGGTACTTAGGGGTGCCTATCCAGCCTGGAAAGATATCCAAGAAAGACTGCACATCTCTGACTGAAAATATGGTCTCCAGGATTAGGGGTTTGGGAGCAAAGAAGTTATCATATGCTGGCAGGGTCACCTTAATCAATTCTGTGCTCAATACTTTGTATAACTACTGGGCTCAAATGTTTATCATTCCTCAAAGTGTCATTAAACGAATTGAAGCAATTTGTAGGAACTACCTATGGGATGGTAGCCCTGACTTCCATAGGGTTTCTTTGGTATCTTGGGACAAAGTTACTGCTTCAAAAAATGAGGTTGGACTAGGGATCAAAAAATCAGATATTTGGAACATTGCCACTGTTGATAAGCTTGTAAACTGGATCCATTCCAAGGCTGATAGATTGTGGATCAAATGGGTCATTGCTATTTACATTAAAGATCAGAACTGGCAGAAATACACACCTCCTGCTGACAGTACTTGGATTTGGAAGAGCATCTGCAAAGTGAAAGAGAAGTTTAAGGATGGGTTTGTGAATGGAAGCTGGGTACATCATCCCAAGGGTTATACAATAAGGAGTAGCTATGATTGGCTGTGCTCTGAACAGGTTGCAGCAGTTTGGTCACCTGTTGTTTGGAACAATTGGAATGTCCCTAAGCATTCCATAGTTACCTGGTTGATGATGCATAATGGGATGAATGTCAAGGAAAAGCTTTTTAAATTTGCCTGCTGCACTGATGATTTATGTGTGATGTGTGAGACTCATACTGAGACTGTGAAACACGTGTTTTCTGACTGTGTGTATAGCTGCAGAGTTAAAGATCAACTGTCTCAGTGGTTTGGAGGAAATGTCCCTGATATGATAAATCTAGCTACTGTGCATCAGAATTCAGTCCTTTGGAAAGCTAGAGCTGCCTGTCTTACTGCCTACCATTACCATGTGTGGTATCAAAGAAATAATGCAAGAATCAATAGCTGTTTGTTGAGTCCAGAACTGGTAGCCAGGAAAATTGAGGAAGATGTTACTAGGAGGATTACAGCTAAGCTTGGAGGAGCCAATGTGAGCATGGATTGGCTTAGCATTCAGTCGAGTTAAATAGGCTTGTTTTTTTTTTTGTCGTAGTGGGGGTTTGAACCCTTGATTGTTTTGTAACTATTACATTTTTCTTTGATTTTTATATATATATTCACATTTTCACCAAAAAAAAAATACGAACACACTTCAACTTTGTCCAGAACTTGTCAGTCATTAAGGGAAAGTAAACATTTAGATGTCAGTTATGATTAATTAAGCCCATTTGTAGACGTAGTTTAGAAACACGTTCACTAGCAAAAGTCTTGGTAAAAATATCGGCCTTTTGATCGTCAGTAGGACAAGAGATTAATTCAATAATTTTCTTTTTAACATGGTCTCTAAGAAAATGATGACGAATATCTATATGTTTAATTCTAGAATGTTGGGCATGATTTTTTTGAAATAGCAATTGTGCAAATATTATCACAATAAATCGATATGCATGCAAAAATCACTTGATAATCACGTAATTTTTGTTTAAGCCAATGTAGTTTAGAACATACCAGTGATGACGCAATGTACTCACTTTCGGTTGTAGATAATGCAACCATGGCTTATTTCTTGGATCCCCATGTGATTATGCTATAACCAAGGAACTTTGTTGTTCTAGATGTAATTTTTCTATCAATAAAACATCCTCCTAAATCATCATATGAATATCCTTTAAGATCAAAACCATCAAACATAGGATAAAACATAAAGTTTACTTGTTCCGACGAGATATAGTAATATTCGTTTCACGACTACTAAATGTGCTTCTTTAGGATTTGCTTGAAAACGAGCACATAGACATAAACTTTGCATAATGTAAGGACGACTAGTTATAAGATAAAGAAGAGAGCCTATCATACCTCTATAGAACGTCTCATTTACAAACTTACCATCTTCTTCTTTTTCTAACTTCGTATTGGCTACCATTAGTGTAGAAACAGCTGTAGCATTTTCCTTCCCAAACTTCTTAAGTAGGTCATTAACATTTTTTTGTTCATGTACCATTATACCTTCTCGAGTTTGTTTAATTAGTAGACCTAGGAAGAATCCTAATTCTCCTATAATACTCATTTCAAGTTCTGACTGCATTAACTTAAAAAAGTACTTACACAATTTTTCATTAGTAGAACCAAATATAATATCATCAACATAACTTTGGATATTTAAAATTGTTGGAATATGTGTCCTCCGACAATAATGCGATCACAACTGTTGATCATGATGATCACATGTTTAAGTCTCATTTTAAAGAATACAATTGGGAAGTATTTTTTTTACTGTCACCTGATCCACACATATCGGTAATGATTGGCTGACTAGAGTTTGACATTACTGTCGTGCGACGGTGGTGATCAGTTGATCCCCTAGGTCATACCTATAGGGCAACACTCTTAATTGATAAATTAATTGATCGTATAACGTTACGGGTCAATTAATTTATTTAAAATTGACGGACGATTTTGGAAGTAATATTTACGTATTTCATTATAATATGATTAAATGAGATACGGTCTGAGTAATCGAATTGTATCATTACTCAGATGAAATTATTGTTTAAAGAAACAATTGAAATTGAATGAATTATTATAAATACAATTTATTGTGATTTATAATTGGTAAAATATTTTGGTACAAGTAATTATGAATTACTAAGTCGATTTTTGTATATGACGTATTTTTATCAATACGTTGATTTTTAATATGTTAAAAATACATAACAAATTTATGTGACATGTGACATGTGACATATTGACAAATTGACAAAAATAATATGGATTCCATGTTATAAGTGTACCGAAATTAAGAGGTGGATTAGGCTTATATTAAGTTGATTTTGTTAGTGGTAAGCACCATGATTACCTACTAAACTAGCCATGCACACCTATTGCTCATTGTGAAGAACAACTAGAGCATGCATTGGCTCCCTCCCATGCCTCTTCCACCCGGTTTTATGAGATGAAAAACCACTTTGGTTTTTCATCTTATTTTACCTAAAAATACACTAATATGTAGTTAGTGCATTATTCATTCTTCATTCATCTAAAATTTGAGTTTTAGAGAGATAAAAAGCTTCCTTCTTCCTCCTCCCATAAACCGAAAATATTATGTGTCCTATAATATTTTTGGGTCAATTTTTCTTACAAGATTAATATTGTACTAGTATTTATAATATTAATTTTAATTAAGAGTGTGCTTTGGGTATAAATCCTTGGGAGAGATCCTATACTTGGATCTTAGTTCTTCCACTAAGGAAAGCACAAGAATAAGAGAGAAAGGAGATCTCTCTTGTGCCCATATAAACCAATATTCCAATGTAAGATGAAGATTCTTTCTTTATATTGTTCATAAGTTTGCATGCATAAGATCATTTAATTAATTTTATGACAATTAAAATAAAATATATATGAATATGTCAAGTATATAGATCTACTTTTCTTTCAATCGGTATCAAGAGCCGCGGTTGTTTGCATGCAAATCGGTTAAAAGTTTTTCCGAGTTATAAGAATAACATATAAAACTTGTATAATTTGTGTTATTATGATATATCACGAAAATCATCATGCATGATAAAATTTCTGGTCATAAAATGTTTTTAGGATATTTTGGTTAATTTACGGATTTTTATTGTTCATATTATACAATAATGGCATTAAAATATGATTTTATGAGTAAAAATGTCTTTTTCGGACTAAAATTAGCTAACCTTCGAATTTTCCAGTGATTTTTGGATATGTTGTCATATATATTATTTGGAGATGACCTGTAAATTTTCATAATTTTTGGACTTCTTATGCTCGAAAAATGGATTTTTCATTGTTAAAATCGGATTTAAGTAAAAAAATAGGTTAATATGAGATAAATTTCGAATCTGGTCATAGAAATTTAGTATGTTATCACATGCAATTTTACAAGATGTGTGTAAAATAATAGGCTATATTGAAATCTTTTTGCATGATTTATGGATTTTTGAAGAAAAATAGCATGAATAGTGACTTTATTAGTGAAATATTAATAAAACATATTCTATGACTAAGGAAAAACATTATATGTTGAATTTTATTATATTTTTCAGATCTAAAATTGAAAAGTTGATGTATATAATTTTTCACATGTTTTTATGATTATTTTAGTTAAAACCGATAAACCGCAACATTGTTTTTCCGAATAAATTTCGAAATTTTTAACCTAAGTTTTTGAACTTCATGAGTGTCATGGTATTTTTCCAGAATGTTCATGAGTTTAAATTTCAAATTTTGAATTTATTTGAAATTTTGTGATTTATTGGAAGTTTATAGCTTATTTTTATAATTTTTAAGTCCATTAATGAACAAATTTTAGAAATATGAGTTAATTATGGTCAAATAATTAGTGAAGACTAAATTTTTTTGAGTCCTAAGAGGTTAGGGTAATTAACTTATGCATAAATATGAATTTATGTAATTTTTGTGATTATAAAATGTTGAAATCACGCAAATCCGTAAAAACCGAGTAATATACGATATTGGCTACTTAAAGGCGATTTAGCATAAAATTGGGCATGTCCATACATATTATAATGCTGCATTTTCTTTATGATTGTCATAATTTTAACTTATGTAATTTTTGAATTATGTAATTTTACTTAGTATGGCCTTAGTTTTTAATTGGTATTTCCCGAAATGTATGGGAATATCGATTCGGTTGTAATTTTATTGTGATCTCGTATCACCGTTTTGTAATTTAATAGATTTATTTTATTTTAGTTACAAATGTATTATAGGAAATTATGTAATTTATTATGTAATTTTATTCATTTCGGAGTTCCCAAAGACGGATTTCTTCAAGATGGCGATACATAAAGACGGTGTTACCTCGAGTTGCGTGCCACAACCGAATTTCAAGGGACCAATGGAGTTGGTTTCCGAATATGTAATAGTTAAATAGTATTTCTATTTAGGAAGGCCATACTAGGATTTATTTTTATGTTTTGCATTTTATTTATATGTCACATGCATCGCTAAATCGCCATAACTAAAACATGCATCATCATCTAATCGAGTTCATCGACCGTGTCAATTACAATTATCGTAGTTCACCGCTTTAGTTCACTTAAAACGTGATAGATAATAAATTGACATGACCTCTCGCTAAAACAATTAATTGAGACATAGCCTTACCAAATAGTAGAAACCATGAAAACCTATTTCGCGAGGGAGTGCACTCGGCCATCCCGGGGTACAAACCTTGTTACGTAGGGGAAGTGGGTGATGAATGTCTATCCGCCGAATTCGTGTTGATGAGGGTTTCATCGGCCATCCCGTGCCCAAATTAATGTGAATTTGGATCATGGACACATTTATTCGAAATTTGGATTGACCTCAACGGAAGTATTCGTGACCGTAGTCGCATGTGTTCCGGGCTATAGATAAACATTAGAGTAATTTTATCGACCAAGAGTTCTAAAAGTAGAATCGATTAAACGTTAATCCACCGAGTTATATTAATAAGGGTTCTATCGGCTATCCCGTGCCTAAATTGATATGAATTTGTGTCTTGGAATCATTTATCTAGTTGGGTAGAGGTCACTAGAAAAATGTATAAAACTTGTTTAAATTATAATTTTTTACGAGTATTATTATTAAAACGACATTTGTTTTACTCCTTCTATTTTGTTTTGTAGACCACTTCTTTTTATCATAACAAATGGCAACACCAACCCCTAATGCTACGCCTCTCGCTAATTCATCATGGCTCTGATCCTTCATGGATCGATGTAAACTTGAAAAGAATGGGTCAAATTTCTCCGATTGGGATGCCCAACTCAAATTAGCCGCCCAAGGTGACGACAAGTTTCGTTACCTTACCGAGGCCTCTCCACCCGAACCTACTACTAGGTCGACCGCCGCCACTAGGGAAGCATATGAGGCTTACCAAAAGGAGTCCGCCGCAATGAAAAATGTCTTGATATTTGCGATGGAGGCGGATCTCCAAAGGAGAGCCTTTAAAATAGGCAACGCTAATGAGATAGGATTCTACAAACTTGTGACAATGTTTTCACAAACTCCGCGGATCGTCCAATATGAGGCGGCCGCGGCATTCTTTGATCTCGACTTCAAAGAGGGCCAAAAGGTTAGCCCTTATGTGCTCAAACTTATGGAGCTTGTCGAGACCTTGAAAATTCAAAAGGTTGAAATCCCCAAAGAACTCATTGTAGATAGGATTCTACACTCCTTGTCCAAAGTCAAAGCGTATGTTCAATTCCGGGTGAATTTTAACATGCAAGACAAGGATGTGTCTCTTGAAGAATTGCACAAGTTACTTGTGCAAGCCGAGAGGGACATGGGGTTAAATGTGAACCCTCCAAAGGATGTGCTTAACATAAGCACTAAGAGTAAGGGGAAGTTCAAAAGGAATGGGAGGAAGGGTAAGAAGCTAGCTCCCACTTTCACCAAAACAAAAGCTAATGATGCTAGCACTTCGAAAATCAAGAAGGGTCCTCTTGATAAATGCCATTACTGTAATGGTATGGGACATTGGAAAAGAAATTGTTCCAAATACCTTGGTGATATTAAGGCTGGAAAGATTACTCCAGTAGGTAAATGACTATCCTTTCTTTTATGTTTCTAATTCAACTATGGTATTGTGATACAAAGTTGTGATAATGTATCTCCCTTTTTATTGTAAATAGGGCCCCCACCAAGCAAAGACAAAGGAAAAGAAAAGCAAGCTTAAGAAACCATCAAGGAGCTAGGAATAACTTTCATGGAGCTTCGCTTTTTTTTTATTGTCTTATTTTAAATTATGTTTTGGATTTTTAGAACCTTAAGTTTCCGTGTTAGACATGGAAAGGTATTTTGACTTGGTTTGCAACCCAAGTCACCCGTTTTATCATTTTATCCTTTTGTTCTAAAATTCATGTTTAAATGCTTGTTCTTAGAAACATATAACTTAAAGTGATCTAATAGACAAATATAATGACGGGATTCATTATATGTCCACATGCTTAAAGCTTGTGTATGATCATTCATAAAAGTAACCTTGAGTCTACGAACTCTCTTAAAGGAATGTCAATCACCAAGTACACTTACGAAATCTAAAACTATTAGTCAATCTATGAGATAGTTCTCCTTATAACTTCAACATCATTATTTGTGTCTCATATGCTATCTTTGAATCTCTAGTGTATTTATTCTAAAGATAGAGTGGGAGAAAAATGAGGACACAACTCACACCAAGATAAGATTGTGTAAATGAGATCTGCGCAAGAGAGAATGATTTGAATAAAGGTATATCTATTTATATAGTATACCTAATAGATGAGATCTATGGTCTCAAGTAAGTTATATATGACTAAAGAGACCAAGTGAAGTAATCATAAGAGTATGCTCTCAAGATAACTACACGAGGAGACCAAAAGAAAGTTTTGTGTTCTCAAGATAACTACACGAGGAAACCAAAAGAAAGTTTTGGATCAAAATGACTAATGTAAAGTCTTAACAAGTGTTTTGACTAGTTTATGAAAAATTTTGACCAATAGTTTCAACCTTGAGATTTACTTAAGAGCCTAAATGAATCAATGTAACATCCTAGTAATAAGCGATATTTATGACTAGAGGTTGCAAGGATTGATATACCGATATCTTCAATAGCCAAAGTTTTAAACCACGCAGATGTCATTACTTAACCTCATTATGAAAATGAATTGGTTAAACCTCCTTCTAAAAGGGATATTTTGAAGGATGTGTATTAGATATTACTTATATTTAATAAATGACATTGCCACACATCATTATGACATGAATGTGTTAGAGATTTAAAATCTCTTTCCATAAGGTTAAGATGAGACCTCCTCGAAATAGGAATTTTGAAAGGATATGATGAGAACATATATGGTGTCATCTTAATAACTTTGCAAAGCGACATACATTCCAAATTTTGAAATGTTTTCAATTGAGTAATCAATTTCGAAACATGTGGAATTAAGTGGGAGCTTTAGAAATTATCATGTGAAGACATGGAATTTAGTGGGAGCTATCATCCTTTGAATGTTTACAACTCATTACTCATTAGGAATGACGAGCTAATATCTTCTTTCACAAAGAAGTAATTGAGTTTTCAATTCTGGATGAATTTGGACTATGATGAATCCAATTACGTCAAGAAATATTGGATTAGTATTAAGAGATACACATCGAATCAACATACACATAGGTTATTCATGTAGATGAAAATGGAATTGCCATTAGCAGTCGTGGTCGTTCATTGAACCTATGAACGGTTGATCTCATGATTATTAGTAACTAATGTTTCCGCCATTAGAATAATCATGCACATGTCCAATAGTGAATCATTTGCATGAGAGCATGATGATTCATTGGCAAGCCATATAAGAAACGTCATGAATTATCGAGGAGAATCCGATGAACGATTTCAGTGTTTGACAGAATACTCTATTATGTGTTAAGAGGTTGCACATATTATAGAAAATCCGAACACACGTAAAGATTTATGAAAATCCTAAACTTTTCAAGTCAAAAGGAGAAATAAGAATTTTGGAAAGATACTTAGTTGAATAAGAAGTTACTCAAAAACTAATCTTTCCTAACTATGCTAGGACTTGTAAGAAGTGCTAGGCTGATCATCTTGACAAATTGTTGCAAGACTCTACAAAACATGTACCTAGTGCATTGTGTGTGGATGGAGTACTTGATCAGTACAAGTTATATCATTCACCACAAATTCGTTCGTTATGTGATAATCGATAAGGAAGTTCTTTCAAGATAAAGAATCGAAACCAAGGTGGGGAACCTTGATGTGTACTTGGTAAGGTTCATGCTATGAGTGATAACATGAATATAAAGGATAATACGATTAAGAAGTTTGAACACATGGACACATGGCATGTTAAACTTCTATTGCAATCAATAAGTGTTTACACTTATGATATGCATCACAAGGTTGTAATATGGTATTGACTACCCAAGTGTGATGTCGACATTTGTCGTTTGAGTTATTATTAACTCACCTTATACATTGTTATATCCAAACAGGTTGTGGAGACAATTGAACCCCGTTAAAGTGAACGTGGATTAACATTGTATTTGCCCATAGTTACTTACATGAGGTGACGTCTCGAAGTGACTAGAGTGTGATGCGATTGATGGCAAGTTCAAGTGCCATAGAGTCATGTGAGATGACTAGTCGATCACATAGGCGATCGTTAGGAACATTTTGTCGGGCCTAATGACCGCTTATAGAGTTATGGCAAATTTATATAGCCTGGTCGTGGCGAGAGCTACTATAGTATTCAAATGAGTCGATTCTTTTGACTAAAGACTATTCGCCTAAGATGGCACGATTTGATTAACTTTGATTTGTGTTACTATGACCTTCGTAAATGGGGTCAAATGGGCATATTTTGGGTTATGATGGATGTGGCTAGTTGAAGGGAATGAGTGCGATAGGAATTGTCCACCCCTAGTCAGGGTTATAAAAATATCTCAGGGCCACTCGAGGAGTAATGAACTGGAAATGCGTGGCCACGCTCGGAATGTATCCATGGTGGATAAATCCGGTCAATCAGTTATTCTCCAGATCAAGGAAACCACTCTCGATATGATCACTTGTAAGTACGACCTGAAAGACACCTTGCATAGAGTGGGAGATAGTAATAGGACAAGAGAATTGGTGACGCACACTTGTCGAGGACAAGTGGGAGATTGTTGGAATATGTGTCCTCCGACAATAATGCGATCACAACTGTTGATCATGATGATCACATGTTTAAGTCTCATTTTAAAGAATACAATTGGGAAGTATTTTTTTTTACTGTCAACTGATCCACACATATCGGTAATGATTGGCTGACTAGAGTTTGACATTACTGTCGTGCGACGGTGGTGATCAGTTGATCCCCTAGGTCATACCTATAGGGCAACATTCTTAATTGATAAATTAATTGATCGTATAACGTTACGGGTCAATTAATTTATTTAAAATTGACGGACGATTTTGGAAGTAATATTTACGTATCTCATTATAATATGATTAAATGAGATACGGTCTGAGTAATCGAATTGTATCATTACTCAGATGAAATTATTGTTTAAAGAAACATTTGAAATTGAATGAATTATTATAAATACAATTTATTGTGGTAAAATATTTTGGTACAAGTAATTATGAATTACTAAGTCGATTTTTGTATATGAAGTATTTTTATTAATACGTTGATTTTTAATATGTTAAAAATACATAACAAATTTATGTGACATGTGACATATTGACAAATTGACAAAAATAATATGGATTCCATGTTATAAGTGTACCGAAATTAAGAGGTGGATTAGGCTTATATTAAGTTGATTTTGTTAGTGGTAAGCACCATGATTACCTACTAAACTAGTCATGCACACCTATTGCTCATTGTGAAGAACAACTAGAGCATGCATTGGCTCCCTCCCATGCCCTCTTCCACCCGGTTTTATAAGATGAAAAACCACTTTGGTTTTTCATCTTATTTTACCTAAAAATACACTAATATGTAGTTAGTGCATTATTCATTCTTCATTCATCTAAAATTTGAGTTTTAGAGAGATAAAAAGCTTCCTTCTTCCTCCTCCCATAAACCGAAAATATTATGTGTCCTATAATATTTTTGGGTCAATTTTTCTTACAAGATTAATATTGTACTAGTATTTATAATATTAATTTTAATTAAGAGTGTGCTTTGGGTATAAATCCTTGGGAGAGATCCTATACTTGGATCTTAGTTCTTCCACTAAGGAAAGCACAAGAACAAGAGAGAAAGGAGATCTCTCTTGTGCCCATATAAACCAATATTCCAATGTAAGATGAAGATTCTTTCTTTATATTGTTCATAAGTTTGCATGCATAAGATCATTTAATTAATTTTATGACAATTAAAATAAAACATATATGAATATGTCATGTAACACTACGGATCTTCTTTGGAGCCTACTCGACCGAGTAGTGCTCTTAGTGCGTGTTATTTCGGTTCTGCCGAGGAATACTCGGCCGAGTATAGCGAATACTCGACCGAGTATTGGACACTCGGCCGAGTGTTGTTGCACTCGACCGAGTGTCCGGTTTGGCGAAGTTATATTTCGACGGTTTGATTAAGGAGTGATTAGGGTATTTTATATTTCCGCGTCAGTTTCTAATATCACTTTTCACAGCGTTATCATTTCTACGTTACCCTAATCATACCCAAATCATTCCCTAATCATTCCTTTGAGCGTTTCGTAGCATCTTTGTGTGGATAATTGCGGTGATTCTTGCGTATAAGTTCTTGTTGCACTGTTGGTAAGTACATCTTTGTAATTATTGCATCGTTTCGGGTTGCTATACATTTATATGGAAGGGGATGTTGGGAATTGTACAAAGTGTAATTGTGTTGTATGATCATTGTATAGGAGAAGACTTCGTAGAGGAGCCTTTTTGATTGTCCGTGTTGCTTACTGCTGTGATTGCTAAGGTAGGGTTTCCCTACTCAGTTTACTGTGCTTTACATGACATGTTGTAATTATCGTTGTCTGTTGATCATCGTAATATGGAGATTGTTGTGACAGTGTTGGTGTGAGGGGATTGAGATGACAGTAATGTCATGTGATTGTGATTATGGTGGAGTCACTTGCGGGAGTGGCTTCACACCCTAGTTCACCCTCCGTGGAACCCGCCACGGGAGGGGATGTGCACATTAAGGGACAGGGATCGTTGTCGCTCGTGAGGAGCTGGACTAGGTGGGATCGGCTGCGGTCACCCACTGGCGGCGAGGATTACCTGTTGCGATGGGTAATCTGGCAGGGCTACACACTTTAGTGTGTAGTCGGTTACTATGTGAGACAGGGTGATTGGGAGTTGATGATGATCAGACGAGTATTGCATTTGTTGTCTTGTTTGTTGCATAATACTGACCCCGTTGTTGTTTGTGGAATCTGCGGTGATCCATTCGGGGATGGTGAGCAAGCTTGACAGGTTTTGCTAGTGAGAGCTTGGGGATTATCTTGGGAGAATTGCCACCACGAGTCATAGCATCACTGTCTGAGTTCTTAGCGAGTTTTCTTTTATTATTAAGACTTTGAAGTTGTAATTCATTAAACAGTATTTGGTTTCGGATATTATAAACTTCGCTTTTTACATTACTTTAATAAATGTGCTCAGTTCAGACGCTTTTGATATGTACTAACCTCGGGCAACCGAGATGGTAACGTACTCTCATGGTAGGGTGGTCCTGGTAAGGCACCTTGGTATGAGGGGGTGTTATAAAGTGCTATTAGAGCCGAAGATTCCGGCACCTAAACAAATGAATTTAATGAACCTAGGGAGTCTAACTAAAATGAACCCGGGGAGAGTTGTTTGGAGCTACCGCAAAGACTCGGGAGACGTCCCGGAGTCGCACCTTGGCCCTTACTAACTCGAGCCGGTAACTTGGGGGAAAGTGTGATGAGGACTAGGCCTTGTATGTGCACGTATGTGAAGATACATGTTGGTAAAAGTCGATAGTTGTATATATGTGTGATGAAATTCTTAACGGTTATGATGGGAGAAGTAATTGATGAAACGGGTTGTGATTTCAACGTTGGATCTAGCGTATGTGCAAATTGGATGTTGATATGGCTACAATATGGTGTTAAAGTTTTAATATATGCATTATGGTGCTAAAGTTTTAATATATGCATTACATGCTGACGTGATTATAACATGGTTTTAAAATCCTTAAGTATTTGCTTTGAATAGTGAGCATGATAGGGGAATCGTAATCAGTAAATTTTTTTATATAGCGTAACTCGGCCGAGCAGGGTAGACACTCGACCGAGTATGGTCTACTCGGCCGAGTGGACAAAACTCGACCGAGTGTTGTTTGATAAGAAGTAGCGATTGCTCTTTTTTTGTGATTACTCGACCGAGTATGAGAGTGTACTCGACCGAGTATAGGCCACTCGGCCGAGTGTTGTTACACTCGACTGAGTGTTCTTTTTGGTGTTTTGGCGTTTGTCTCTGGAGTCGATACTCGACCGAGTATCTGCAAAGGTACTAGACCGAGTTATCAATACTCGACCGAGTATGATGTACACTCGGCCGAGTGTTCTTATGGCGGAGGGATGTTAAATTTTGAGCATGTGTTTACGTTTCTTTCTTTCTTATCACTCAAAATGCCGCCCATAAGAACTCCCCCGCACGATCCAAGCTTCGGAGATGTCTATTGATGAGGTTGCTCGCATGATTGAGCAACAAGAGGCTCTCCTTGAAGCTCTCAAAAATGTGGGAAAAGGAAACGAGAAGACGATGGATGCAACCCAGCTTAGCATCAATATTGCTCGTTTCCACCCTCCCACATATGACGGGGTAGGCGAACCAAAGCTGCTCGAGAAGTGGCACCGTGAGATTGAAGCTCTCATGGAAATGGTTAAGTGCCCCGAGGATATGATTGTTGAACAGGTTGTATACTACCTAAAAGGAGAAGGCTGCGGTTTGGTGGCGAACGTCAAGGATGATGCTAGAGCTTACTACCGGGAGGAAGGGGCTATTCCGTGGTCCGGATTGAAGAGTGCTATGAGAGAGCGGTTTGTGCTTGGAGCATATCCGACACAAGATGAGATCCGACTTTGAATCTTTCACTATGTCCGAGGAGATGACAGTCACTGATTACTATCATCGATTTATGGAGCTATCTCGTTATGTGGAAGATTTACTGACTCGGACAAAGAGGTTTGGCTCTCCGTTTTGAGAGAGGTTTGTCTGCTAAGATCGTGAGTCGTATGCCCGCTGGGGTTGCTACTGACCTCAAGGAAGTGTATCTGAGAGCGGGTCAAGCCGAGAGAATGGTGGATCTCTCAAGGAGATCGAGGAGAGGATCACTACGAAAAGAGGAAGGCTGATAGTGGGAACAACAATCAACCAACCAACAAGAAAGGGAATTTCAACCATGCTAAAGCTTTCTCTAGTGGAGCTGGTTTCTCTGGAGGTTCTCGTGGCTGGGAAAGAATGGAGGTCGGGCTGTAAGTGACAACACCAACCTTACGTGCTTCAACTGTGGTGGTATAGGCCACAAAGGCGGGAATGCACGAGCTACAAGCCCGCAATGGTTCGGGAGCTCAATCGGAAATTTCTCTCGGGGCCGACTCGAGTTTTGCTAGTAACCGACCGGGAGGTTCATGGGGCAACAGAGGTGGACGGGGTAACCGGGCGGTTACAACCGCGGTGGTGGTGGATCTTACCGGCGCCGAATAACGATGTCACCCGAGGATTCGGCGGCTAAGCCTAGTACCTCCAATGCTTGATTCGGGGTGGAGGACGAAGAATAGTGGAAAGCTCTTCATGATGGATAAGCAGGAAGCACGGGATGATGCTCATGTAGTTACCGGTACCTTTCTTGTTAATAATGTACCGTCCTTTGTTTTGTTTGAGTCCGGGGCTACACATTCTTTTGTGTCTAAAAGTCATCTTTGTGTGTCTATGGGTTTGGGAAAGTTTGAGGTTGTAAAAGATGATGTGTTCATACCTTTGGGGGAGTCTGTGTCGTGTCTCAAGTTATATAAGGGTATATCTATGGTGATTGGAGGGGTAGATTTACCAGTAAACCTGTTAGAGTTTTCTAAGGATGGGTTTGAGGTGATTGTCGGGATGGATTGGCTAGGTAGGTATGATGCCAGGATAGATTGTAGAGAGAAGAGAGTGTCTTTAAAGAGTCCCAAGGGTGTTAAGGTGTCCTATAGAGGGTTTGTGGTAAAGCCTAAGTGTAGGTTTATAGCGGTTATGACTTTAAAGTCATGTTTAAGGAAGAAGTGTCCCTTAATCCTTTGTCATGTGAGAGATCACCGAGTAGAGCCGCCGACAACTTCTGAGATTTCCGTGGTGAAAGAATTTGAAGATGTATTTCCTGAGGAAATACCGAGTTTGCCTCCCAAGAGGGATGTCGATTTCAGCGTGGAGCTTAAGCCTGGAACGGGTCCTATATCTAAAGCACCTTATCGTATGGCACCTAAAGAGTTGGGTGAGTTGAAGAAGCGATTACATGAGTTTGTTAGACAAGGGTTATATCAGGCCTAGCGTGTCACCGTGGGGAGCTCCAATTCTTTTTGTAAAGAAGAAAGATGGGAGTATGAGATTGTGCATTGACTACAGAGAGCTCAATCGGGTTACAGTGAAGAACAAGTATCCGTTGCCGAGGATTGATGATTTGTTCGATCAGTTAAGTGGAGCTGGTGTATTCTCTAAGATTGATCTCGAGGTCGGGGTATCATCACCGAGGATAGCGACGAAGATATTCCTAAAACAAATGTTCCGATCTCGTTATGGTCACTACGAGTATGTAGTGATGCCTTTTGGGTTGACCAATGCGCCAGCAGCTTTTATGGATTTGATGAACCGGATCTTCACACCGTTTTTGGATAAGTTTGTGGTTGTTTTCATCGACGATATCCTAGTTTATTCCAAGACCAAAGAAGAGCACGAAGAGCACTTGAGGATAGTTTTGCAGACTTTGAGAGAAAATCAGCTCTATGCCAAATTATCCAAGTGTGAGTTCTGGTTAGAGGAAGTGGCTTTTCTAGGCCATGTAATATCCAAGAAGGGGGTATCTGTGGATCCTAGTAAGATTGAGGCCGTTACCAAGTGGGAATCGCCGAAGAATGTTGCTGAGATTCGGAGTTTCTTAGGCCTTGCCGGCTACTACCGGAGATTTGTGAAGGATTTCTCTACCATAGCACGGCCTATGACATCCTTGATGAGGAAAGAAGTCGATTTGTTTGGGATGAGAGTTGTGAAACGGCGTTTCGGACCTTAAAAGAACGCTTGACCACGCTCTATCCTAGCCTTGCCGGAGGGTTGTGAGAACTTTGAGGTCTATACCGACGCTTCAAAGAACGGTTTGGGTTGTGTCTTGATGCGGGAGGGAGAGTGATAGCTTATGCTTCGAGGCGGTGAAGCAATATGAGGAGAACTACCCTACTCATGATTTGGAGTCAGGTGCGATTGTGTTCGCACTTAAGATTTGGAGGCACTACCTTTACGGCGCGCAACTTTTAAGGTGTTCTCTCGATCATAAGAGTCTAAAGTATATCTACACTCGAAGGAGCTTAACATGCGACGGGGCGGTGGATGGAGCTGATTGGAGATTATGATATGGAGATCATCTATCACGAGGGTAAAGCTAATGTTGTCGTAGATGCTTTGAGTAGGAAGAGCGTTCATTCGCTATGTACAGCTATGTCCTTGCTGAAGTTGAGAGATGAGATGTCTGGATTGGGGATCTTTATGATTCGAGAGGGGAATACCATCGGGGATTTGACGATCGAGCTAGAGTTGTATGAAAACATCAAAAGTAAGCAAGAGCTTGATCCTAAGATCCAGGAGTGGAAGTCAAAGGTAGAGAGTGGAGCGACTTCCGGGTTCTCTATACATCCGGATGGGAGTGTTCGTTTTGATGGGAGATGGTGTGTTCTGACGATGCGAGTTAAGGAGAATGATCTTGTCTCGAGGCTCATTGCACTCCTTATTCATTCACCCGGTGGTGACAAGCTTTACAGAGACCTTAAGAAGACTTTTTGGTGGCCGAACATGAAGAGAGACGTAGCTGAGATTGTGGCTAGATGTTTGACCTGTCAAAGGGTCAAAGGTGAACAAAGGAGACCTCAAGGTAAGATTCGATCTCGACGGTGCACGAGTGGAAGTGGGAGTCGATCTCCATGGACTTCATTGTGGGGTTACCTAGGTCACAAAAAGGTAACAACATGATTTGGGTGATTGTGGATCGGCTAACCAAATCAGCCCATTTCGTCCCCATGAAGGATACTTGGTCTAAGATGCAGCTTGCATTGGGTTACCGAAAGCATGTGGTTCGGTTACATGGTATTCCGAAAGATATTGTTTCCGATCGTGATGCGAGGTTCATATCAAAGTTTTGGCAAGAACTGCAAGAGTTGATGGGTACAACATTGAAGATGAGTACAGACTTTTCATCCGCAAACCGATGGTCGGGACGAACGGACTATCAAGACCTTAGAAGACATGCTAAGGGCATGTGTTATGGACTTTGGAGGCGATTGGGAAGACAGACTTGATTTGATCGAGTTTTCATACAATAATAGTTATCATACAAGCATTGGGATGGCACCTTTTGAAGTTTTGTATGGCCGGAAATGCCGAAGTCCAGTTTGTTGGGATGATAGTTCCGAGACAGTGGTCTTAGGGCCACAATTGGTTCAAGATATGGTTGAGCAAATCCAGTTGATTCGCCAAAAGATGAGAGCAGCTCAAGATCGTCAAAAGAGCTACGCCGACTTACACCGCAGGGACATTGAGTTCGCGGTAGGTGACAAGGTGCTTTTGAAAGTGTCACCTATGCGAGGTGTTATGAGGTTTGGGAAGAAGGGTAAGTTAAGCCAAAAGTTTATAGGTCCTTATGAAATTCTGGACCGTGTTGGCGAGGTAGCCTACAGGTTAGCTTTACCACCAGCTTTGGATAGAGTGCACAATGTTTTTCATGTGTCTCAACTCCGGAAATATGTGAGTGATCCGTCGCACATCCTCGAGATGGAGAACATCGAACTTGATGAATCCTTGTCCTATGCCGAGATTCCTAAGGAGATTCTTGATCGCAAGGTTCGTAAGACCCGGAATGGTGAGACGGTCTTACTCAAGGTCCTTTGGTCTAATCATAATGTGGAGGAAGCCACATGGGAACCCGAGGAAGCTATGCGAGACCGCTTTCCTAACCTTTTTGATCAGGTATGTTTGGTTACGGGGACGTAACCGTTGTCTTTTTAGGGGGGTAGGAGATGGTCGCGATAGTGTTTTGTGTTTTCTTTGCTTTGTTTGATTCGTGTCGGGAGATGCGTTTTGGGTAACTTGTTGTGATGCTTGTGTAGTTCCTTGGAGTTGTCTCATGTGATTGTTAGAGTCTTGTGTCGTGGTGTTGTGCTTGTGTGTAGTAGAGTGTGAACTTCGGGACGAAGTTCTTTTTAGGGGGAAAGATTGTAACACTACGGATCTTCTTTGGAGCCTACTCGACCGAGTAGAGCCTACTCGGCCGAGTAGTGTTCTTAGTGCGTGTTATTTCGGTTCTGCCGAGGAATACTAGGCCGAGTATAGCGAATACTCGACCGAGTATTGGACACTCGGCCGAGTGTTGTTGCACTCGACCGAGTGTCCGGTTTAAGCGAAGTTATATTTCGACGGTTTGATTAAGGAGTGATTAGGGTATTTTATATTTCCGCGTCAGTTTCTAATATCACTTTTCACAACGTTATCATTTCTACGTTACCCTAATCATACCCAAATCATTCCCTAATCATTCCTTTGAGCGTTTCGTAGCATCTTTGTGTGGATAATTGCGGTGATTCTTGCGTATAAGTTCTTGTTGCACTGTTGGTAAGTACATCTTTGTAATTATTGCATCGTTTCGGGTTGCTATACATTTATATGGAAGGGGATGTTGGGAATTGTACAAAGTGTAATTGTGTTGTATGATCATTGTATAGGAGAAGACTTCGTAGAGGAGCCTTTTTGATTGTCCGTGTTGCTTACTGCTGTGATTGCTAAGGTAGGGTTTCCCTACTCAGTTATTGTGCTTTACATGACATGTTGTTGTAATTATCGTTGTCTGTTGATCATCGTAATATGGAGATTGTTGTGACAGTGTTGGTGTGAGGGGATTGAGATGACAGTAATGTCATGTGATTGTGATTATGGTGGAGTCACTTGCGGGAGTGGCTTCACACCCTAGTTCGCCCTCCGTGGAACCCGCCACGGGAGGGGATGTGCACATTAAGGGACAGGGATCGTTGTCGCTCGTGAGGAGCTGGACTAGGTGGGATCGGCTGCGGTCACCCACTGGCGGCGAGGATTACCTGTTGCGATGGGTAATCTGGCAGGGCTACACACTTTAGTGTGTAGTCGGTTACTATGTGAGACAGGGTGATTGGGAGTTGATGATGATCAGACGAGTATTGCATTTGTTGTCTTGTTTGTTGCATAATACTGACCCCGTTGTTGTTTGTGGAATCTGCGGTGATCCATTCGGGGATGGTGAGCAGGCTTGACAAGTTTTGCTAGTGAGAGCTTGGGGATTATCTTGGGAGAATTGCCACCACGAGTCATAGCATCACTGTCTGAGTTCTTAGCGAGTTTTCTTTTATTATTAAGACTTTGAAGTTGTAATTCATTAAACAGTATTTGGTTTCGGATATTGTAAACTTCGCTTTTTACATTACTTTAATAAATGTGCTCAGTTCAGACGCTTTTGATATGTACTAACCTCGGGCAACCGAGATGGTAACGTACTCTCATGGTAGGGTGGTCCTGGTAAGGCACCTTGGTATGAGGGGGTGTTACATGTCAAGTATATAGATCTACTTTTCCTTCAAAAAATTCCGACCATTGATTCTTCAAGAATAAAGTTTTATCGACAGATCCCCTTTTAAAATCATTTTTATGTAAAAACGGTGATAAACGATCGTACCACGAACGTGGTGCTTGCTTTAGACCATAAAGAGCCTTGTCGAGTTTAAAAAAATATTAAGGAAATTATTTATCTTAAAACCCAGGTGGTTGTTTAACAAATACTTCTTTCAAATAGCCATTAAGAAAAGTTGTCTTAAGATCCATTTGAAAGCGTTTAAAACCTTTGTGAGAAGCAAAAGCAATTAATTAACGTATAGCTTCTACTCTGGCTACTAGTGCGAAGGCTTCATCAAAATCAATACCTTCTTGTTGGTTATAGCCCTGCACCACTAGCCTAACCTTATTTCTCACAATAGCTCCCGAATCGTCAAGTTTGTTTCTTAAAACCCATCTTGTTCCAATAACGTTACATTCTGGGGGTCTAGGCACCAAATGCCAAACTTTATTTCTCTCAACTTATCCTAATTCATCTTACATTGCAACTATCGAATCCGAATCAGTTAGTGCAACCATGATGTTCGCAGGTTTAATCATTAAGAGGAATGAGTTTAAGACACACATATTATTTCTAACAGACTTAAGTGTTTGTACTCCGACATTTGGATCATTAATGATTGCTCTTTCTTAATGTGCGCTCTTGTGAGGTAACGTTACCCTCATCTGAGGTAACGGTACCCTCATCCGAGGTAACCGTATCCTCTAGAGTTCCCCCCTGAATTCAAGCTAGGATTTTGTGTTCATTTACCAGTAGCTTCATGTCCTAGAGAATCTTTAGAACATTCTTTAGATTTAGAAGATATACATGAATCAATATTAGTCCTTGCTTTATTTCTGACTTCCTTTGCTTTGTGGGTGTTCTCGGCATTTGTTCCATTAATCTCTTGATTTTCATTTTCTTCTAGCTCGGGAGGAGCCTTATGAGTGAGCCAAAAATCTGTATCATTATCATCTTCAAGTTGCTCATGTTCATATTGATCAAGTATATCAGATTCGTCAAAAATAACATGAATACTCTCCTCTCGCATAATGTTCCTTTTGTTATATACTCTATAAGCCTTGCTAAGAGTAGAATAACCTAAGAAAATCCTTCGTCACTGTGTAACACCCTCATACACCAAGGTGCCTTTCCAAGACCACCTAATGTATGAGAATGCTACCATCTCGGTTGCCCGTGGTAAAGTATATCAAATAGACCATCAAAGAACATACTTTAAGTAAATAGTTTAAGGTGATTACATTCAAACCAAAACTGTAAGGTATAAAACAACTGTTCCAAAATAAAATCCAACTGAATAAATAAAAATGTCATGACACAACAGCGGAAGACTACTAGCTGACTCGTGGTGACTCATCCCTAGCTAACCCTCACGCATCCAAGCCATACCTGCAAAACAACTGCTCACCATACCCGAATGGATGGATCACCACAGTTTTTTAAAATAATTAAACAGGGTCAGTTACTATACAACGACATAAGAAAATACAACAATAAGTACAAAGTCACAATCCTCCAACACCGTCACATCACTAATCATATGACTTGCCTGAAGGTCTAGCCCTGTCAGATTACAAGTTGCAACCGGTAATCCACAACGCCAGTGGTGGACCGCAACCTTTCCCACCTAAGCTCCGCTCATGCCCATCGAGCGAATAACCCATGTTTCTTAATGTGCACATCCCTCTTGTGACGAGAACCACAAGGGGCGAATCAAGGGCGTGAAGCCACTCCCAAAAGTGACCCCTGCTGGACATTGTGCTTCAACCACACAAGTCCCTCCGTAACTCAAGTATTTAATGTGCACATCCCCCTTGGAGTGGGAAGCTCCAAGAGGCGACCCGAGCGCAAGACGGTTTCCCAACCGTCTTACGTCTCCTCAATAATCAAGTACCACCACCAAAGACCTCCAACTGAACACAACCACAACCATGCATGACAAATCGAAGAACAACACTAAACATATGGCCAAATTCATGAATTCAATACCACATGCATACTAACCGACTCATTAATTCACTAATGAGGAAAGACACCCAAACATGCATACACAACATTGAAACCGAGTAGGATAACCTACCTTTTAGCATAATCCTCAAGCTAATCGAAATCACCAAGTATCCATCTCATAAAACTGTCTCATCCTACATAAATCATATAATAACTATCAAAATCCACTCTGTACTATAATAAAACTTAAAACTCCCTTATTATTAGTCACTAATTTTTAACTTTACATAATTAAATACTAATTAATCTCTCTTAATAAACCCTAATCCGAGATCAACATAAAACAAAGAGGATAAGGGTAGGATGTCGACTTACAAAGGTATACCGGGGATTAGGAGGGGTGTTCCACCATTAATCTAAGCTTGAATGACAAAGGGAAGGTTTAGGGAGCATATATAGAAAGAGGAGAGTATTTTAAAGTGAGAAAGAAGGAGAAGAAGAATGAAGGGCTTGGTGTTGGGATAAGATGAAATCCCGAAATATAATTTCTCGGGTACAGCTCAACACCACTCGACCGAGTGACCGGTTCAGTCGACCGAGTGTCACTCACTCGGTCCAGTGTACTCTCACTCGAGTGCCGACTCACTTGGTCCACTTCGGGTTCTACTCGGTCCACTAGAAGTCTAATCGGTCTAGTTTAGGCCTTACTTGGTCTCGTAGAAGGATTATCCTTCACTTTCGAGTACATGTGAGTTCCCTCACGTGTCCCTAGGTCTAAGTACGAGTCTTACAAATACCGGGTATTACTATCTTCCCCCCTTAAAATGAACTTCGTCCCTAAAGTTCGCCACTCACTGTCTTTCCCAAATATTCCTCGGTCTACTCTCGAGCCTTTTTCTCGGTTCTCGTGTGATCTCTTGTCATCATCACTCTTATTGTTACCAAATATATCCAATCTACCCTAAGTCTTGTTCATTCTCAATACTTTGACACGTATCGTGCTCTTTCTTTTCTAAATTTTTCCAAGTTCTTACATTCACTGCCCCTAAAAGAGAACATTGTCCCGAAGTTCGCTATAAGTCTCATATGACACTCTTCTGGTAACCTACCATTTTAGTCGCATGTTATGTTCTCCAAAGGGTCTCGACTTCCATTACTATATCTATGTTATGCGTGGCCAAGGTCGGCTAGTTGTATGGTTACTATACTTGTATATGAGCACTCTTTATGACTGGGCTCAACCACTCTTAATATTAAACATATCATATTGAACCGTCACAACACGTACTCGTATTACAAACTCGTCACGTGGTGTGTACTTACTACTAATATTTACTTTGCCACTACTATTATGGAGTGCCTACACCTTTTCATGTACTTTATGCCATCATATAAACATTTGTAGGTTGACTATATTTGTGTACCACCCAAACAAGTGCCATGATCAAGAGTAAACAATTCATAAAGGTCTATCATGTGGTTTTTTTTATGGTCAATCGACCCTTAGTAGGTCGGCATAGTCAAAAGTCAAGGTCAAATGCGTCGTAGGTGGTCTAAGATCCATATAAATGGTAAAATTCAGCAGTTACTAGGCTGAGTCAGAGTCACTCGGTCGAGTGGTCACGCCACTCGGTCGAGTGGCGGTATTTATAGGATGTTTTTCAGGTCTGTATTTTGGCCTAGTCGATAGAGTGGAGCCGTCCCTCGGTCGAGTGGACCGCTACTCGGTCGAGTAAGAAGGGTAATCGGTCGAGTGTTACTGGATAGTCTAAATTTTCGGCCACTAATGTCCTCCAAGTCCCCCTATGGTAGAGTATACATTCAATGGAGTCCAAACGGTGTTTACCACACCATTCAATCATACAAGGTCCACTAGTATTGACCTTATGGTCGGCTTACAACACGAGAATTAAAGTGTTCAAAGTTCTAAACGATAACGAAAATTCCTAAAAGATTTCGAATCAAAACACCACCACTACGCGGAGGACTTCCTCTTCTTGCTAATGCTTGACACCCATCTAGCCCACCCGGAATGACTCTTCCCCGTCTTGCTCCCTCCTTGAGCTTGCTCCTCCTCCTTGTCGTCTTCCTCTTCTTCATTCACCACTTCATCCCCCGGTGCCCTACGAGCCGCCTCCTCCCATACCTCATCAAGGTCCATATACCCGTCGTCGCGGATGTTCCCGCCTCACTTCCACTCCCTTGGTAGACACTGCTAGGATAGATCCAGGCATCACCCATGTATGGGTTACGCAAGTGTCCCACGCCGAAAGGAAATTTATCTCCCAATCCGATGGTTGGATACCACAGGCCTTGAAGACTCCGGAAGTGTCTCCGGGTCCGGTCCAAAAGTTAGGGCGGTGGGCGGGTCGTACTCCTTGATTATAAGTCGCCTCGTGCATGTCTCTTAACACAAGATCGGTGTTCACTCGGTGTATAAGGTACGACATGGGATAGTTAAAGTCATAGGTGGTGGGGCTTGGCCAAAGTTCCCGGCATAAGGTGGGGGCATCATAGTTGTAGGCATGGAGTGGGAAAAAGACGTGGGAGCCTGCTCGATGGGAGCACAACGTGAGGGAGGTAACGGGGCTGCCTCCCGCTTCTCGGTGGCATCATCTAGGTCAAAATTGAGGCTACTAGGGATGGTATACATTTGGGTCTCGGGGCGGGGTGATCGCGCCGCTCTCTCTAAAGGGGAAGCCGGGGGTGAACGGATTCAAAAACCCTCAAAATTAAACTCTTTAATTTTATATCTAATTACTCATTAATTAAATGTGATGATCTTATGCATGCATAACAAAATATTAAACAAAGATAAGAAGAATGCTTCTTACAATATGGAAGTCGGATGTTAAGGGCACAAGTAAGAACTCCTTTCCTACTTGTTCTTGAGCTTAAGATAAATGGATGATCCTCCTAGTCTCAATATTGTGAGATCCTCCTTTCAATTGCACCAAGACAAACCCTTAATACTATTTTATATATTAAGAAGATAAATAAATTAGTGACCTTAAAATTAATCTTATTATTTTTTTTTCTATTACTACTTTTAGTAACTAAAATTATAAAATTTTTAACAATTTTGTTTTCTTGTCTAAAACTTAATTTCTAGAGAGAAAAGGAGAGAAGAGTAAGATGTGAATTTACTAAGAATGAATAAACAAAATAAGAACAATTCTATTTGTAAAGGGGAGGGGGAAAACCGGTTTTAGGAGGGAGAAAAGGGAGCCAATGCATGCTCTTTTTCTTTTTAGATTGTTCTTCTCAATATAAACTAGGGTGTAGATTAGGTTAAGTATTGTAATGATTATGTTTTCCACTAATTAAAACAACTTAACTAAATCACCCATTTCCCTTCTATAAAACCGGTGGCTCTTATAATATGGAGTCCATTTTATTTTTGTCAATTGTCACTTTGTCATATAATGTGTAACATGTAACATGTAACATGTTATTAATAATATTAATGCATATCTAACAATTAAATATCATTACATATAATAATTTAATTATATACCATAATTGACTAATAGTTCCCAATTACATGTAAATAAAATGGTCCATGTTAATATAATATACAACATATTGCAATTATAATTAATAGTTCATTCTTTATTTAAGTGTTTCATAAACAAAATTTTAGTAACATAACATCTTAATTACTAAAACGAATCTCATTTAATCGAATTACAATAAGATTCATATTCTTACTCACATTCGTGAATTATTCTATTTTAAGGAATTAATTAATGTGTATCATTATACAATTAATTAATTTTATCTATTAAGAAAATTGTCCTTTAGTTGTGACCTTAAGGGATCAACTGATCACCATCGTCAAACGATAGTAATGTCAAACTCTAGTCAGCCAATCATTACCGATTAATGTTGATCAGTTGATGTATAAAAATAAATCATCCCTTTACGTATTCTTATTATGAGTTTTAATAATGTGATCGCACTATTGTCAAGAACATATACTCCAAAAATCTCCCACTTGTCCGAGACAAGTGTGCGTCACCAATTCTCTTACCTATTACAATCTCCCACTCAATGCAAGGTGTCTTGCAGGTCGTTCTTGCAAGTGATCATATCAAGAGTGGTTTCCTCGATCTGGAGAGTAACTGTCTAACCGGAATTATCTACCATAGATACCTTCCGAACGTGGCCACGCATTTTCAGTTTACTACTCCTCGAGTGGCCCTGAGATTTTTAAATAACCCTGACAAAGGGATGGACAATTCCTATCGCACTATTCCCTTTGTTTAGCCACAACTCATCATGACCCAAAAGATGCGCATTTGATCCCATTTACGAAAGTTGTAGAGCATAATTTAAAGTCACTCAGAAACTGTGCCAACTGGGGCGAACAGTCTCTAGTCAAAGAATTAACTCAAAAGAATACTATAGTAGCCCTCGCCACGACTAGGCTATATGAATTACCAGAACTCTATAAGCGGTCACTGTCCGACAGAGTGTCCCATACAGTCTGCCTATGTGATCGATTAGTCATCTCCTATGACCCTATGACACTTGAACTTGCCATTAATCGCATCACACTCTAGTCACTTAGAGACGTCACCTCATATAAGTGCCTAGGCGCAATTACTATGTTAATCCAGTTCACTTTAATAGGGTTCAATGTTGTCTCAACAACCTATTCGGATAACAAGGTAAAACAATGAGTTTAAGAAACTCAAATGATAAATGCGATTATCACATATGAATAGTCAATCCCATATTACTACTTCATATCTTATAATCTAAAGTGTATATATATACTTATCAAGGTACAATAAAAGCTTGGCTAGTGGATATACTATGTATCCATTTGGTCCAACTTTATAAATTGCATTTTCCTTCTCTTCAATTGTCATTTCTAATGTCATGAATTTGTCTGAGTATATGTCTAGACTTCTTCATAGACTTGGGCCTTTTAACTCGTAATATGCTCCCACTGTTATTATATAACATGTGATAAAATACTTGGCGAAAGGATTTACCCATAGTTCCTTTATTAATCACCATATCACAACATACTCAGACTCCATTTGTAGAACTTTCAATGATTGATACTAGACATTTTTCTAGTCACTTACTCTTGAGTCAATAATATTAGCATAGGATTTCATTAAATCCTTATAGATTTGGAAACTAAAGTTTGTGTAACCCATCAATACACAACCTAGTTTGTCATCCAAACACAAGAACGGATCCTCAGTTCTTCTCAAGAATTATAATGGATGTTCTTGAAGGCTTTCAAATGACTTTTATACAACATAATTTGTCATTAAATCATTATGCTCCAAGCATATTGATTCATCATGACATGTGCATACGTTGGCATACATGATCGTTCTAATGGCAGAAACATTAGCAATGGATTTCATGTAATCAACAACTCATGGGGTTCAGTGAATGACTATGACAGTATCATAATAATTCCACTTTCATCTAAATGAATAATCTCCTCAATCTATGTTGATTTTAAACCGATATTGAATCTTATCACATAAGATACTGATCTACATGCCAACTTAAAATTCACTATATAATAATAGATTTGGAATTTTAAAATGCAACATGTCTTCTTTCATCGAGAATTGAAAACAAGAACACTCCTTCATCAACAGTAGTGTTAACATGTCCTCCTCAATGAAATTAATATGAAAGACAATTTCTCCCACTGATTTCCATGTCTAAACATGACAACATTGACTCCCACTTAAATCCATGTATACTTATGCCTTCTCGACAACTCGAGTAAAACCATTTTTTTATTACTTAACTTGAGATGATCATTGCAATCTCTAAGTGTTGATTAAAACCTTGTGTTAATGTCACACACTCACAACCTTTCTAAATACCTATTTAGAAATTACTTTTAACATATAACTTGATCATTTACATAATGAGATGTAGTATTGATCTTCTCTATGGATCTCAGCGTAGTTACCCTTTAACTCAGCTTTATTGATCTTCTCTATGGATCTCAGCGTAGTTACCCTTTAACTCAGCTTTGTTGACAATTTAATGTCTATCCATGCAACTCTTATGCATAGACTTCACATTGGTTCGTTAGGCTCTTAAGTAAATTGACTTGAAATTACTCGATATAACCACTTCATAGTCTTTACTAAAGATCACTTTCTTTTGGTCTCTTCAATAGTCTTGAGTTTGACCTAACAAGCTGTCTTTTGGTCTCCTCACTAGTCTTGAGTTTGTTGCTAATTTTCTCCCAGTCTATCTTTTGAAAAATACGCCTATTTAATCGAAAGATAGCAATGTAAGCAACAAACAATTGTCAAGAGAAAATGTCGCACATTATGACCTGAATAGATGACCCTCTTGTAATGACATTGTAATCTAGTAGTAAGATAGACAAACCTTCATAAGATAAAGGATTGGACTCATATCCATGTCTTATACAATTTTAGGGTCTTAAGACCTCCCATAACCCGTATAGAGTTTTCTAGGTGGTTTACAAGTCTTAGTTATAAGTGGTGTTCTCAATTGGTTTCTAAAATTCTCTACCTAGAGTTCAATTAACTCTATTTGACTTTTCAATCGCTCTACCTTATCTCAAATAAGATGTGATATTTGGTCATAAAGGTATAAGAGAGAATCAAATTCATGGCTTATGCATTTATTACAATGATCCAATCGTTGTAATTCTTTTATGATCAATTTAAGTCAAATCAATTTATGTTGTTGATGTAACAAGTGTATAATGACAAGTTTTTAGAACAAAGAAAATTCCATAACCGAATGACTTGGGTTGAAAACCAAGTCATTAAACTTCATACAACCATTGTTTGCAAAATGGAATAAAACAAATTTCCATGTCGAACACGGAAATTAGAAGAAGTTCTAAAACAACAAGTTAAAATACAACAATACTAAGAAGACAATACAAAATAAAAAGTCAAGCTTCCATAGGTCTTCTACTATGGCCGGCTACACTAGCATCCCTTGTTTAAGATCATCCTCAAGCTTGCTTGTCCTTGCCTTTGTCTTTGCTCACATGCCCTATATCATATTTAAAAGGGGTAAGAATCACAACTTGTATCTAAATACCAAAGTTGAGATTTATATCTTTTTTTTTGGTGAAATGTGAGAGATTTTCATTAATCAATAAAGAGAATATTCAATTACATCCATACTTCAACATTTCTAGTACTAACCACAGCTAAAATAAAATATCAAGTCTAGAAAGCCATTGCTGATCTTGGCTAGTAACAGGTTGCTGGATCATCTGACTGATTCAAGCATGAATCAGTCTCTTCAAGTCTTTAACAATAATTTTAGGCACTGTTAGCTGCAATTCCAGGCGACATTTGTTTCTCTCCAACCAGATAGTGTACCAACAGGCCAATTTTGCCATTATGCAAACATGTTGCTGCAACTGAGAGCATCTCCTATCAGGGTCTAAAGCAAGTTGCAGCCAGGTCTCTATTTGTCCCAAAATTTGCTTACTGTATAAGCAGTCTTCAAAAAGATGGGAGTGATATTCAATGCCATGCTCACACAGCACACAATCCTTAGAGTCACTTATCCCATGAGCATGTAACTTTTCCTGTGTATTGAGTGCCTTATGAGAAATCAACCAAGCTATAAAGGCATGCTTAGGGATATTCCATCTATCCCAGACATCAGAATACCAAGTCACAGGTGGGTGTTGATCCTGCAACCAGGTATAACCAGACCCTACTGAGTAGCCTTTAGGGTCAGCTACCCAGCAGTTATCCACAAAACCATCATTCAGTTTGCACCTGATCTTACAAATGTTCCTCCAATTCCAATTGGAGTCACTAGAAGGGACATAGGTAGACCAGTCAGCATTTTTCAGATAAACATGATGAATCCACTGAACCCAGAGCCTATCAGCATCAGTGTAGAGCCAATTAACAAGCTTCCAAACATTAGCAATGTTCCAACTTTCAGCATCCTTCACACCCAGTCCTCCAGTTTTTTTACTGCAGCACACAGTGGACCAAGACACAAGAGGAGCCCTCTGGTACTCTGTGCCCCCATCCCATAAAAAATTCCTGCAGATGGCCACAATTCTCCTGATGATCATTTTAGGAATCAGAAAAATGGAAGCTTAATAATTATGAAGAGTATTGAGGATAGAATTAATCAAAACCAGTCTGCCAGAGTAGCTAAGCTTCCTAGCCCCAATCCCTCTTACTCTAGTAACAATCCTTTCCACCAGAATGTTACAGTCCTGTTTAGTGAGTCTACCAGGCTGGATAGGAATGCCAAGATATCTAAAGGGTAGACAACCTTCTTGAAACCCTGAGATCTGCAAAATATCATGTCTCAGTTCATCAGAAACCCCAGCAAAAACTACTTCAGACTTAGCCTCATTCACCACCAGTCCAGAAGTAGCAGAGAATGTAGAGAAGGCTCTAAGTAACAGCATAATAGATCTAACATCCCCCTACGGAAGAGTAATAAGTCATCTCGCAAACAAAGAAATGTGTCAATTTAAGGCTTCTACAAAGAGGGTGAAATCAAGAACCAATTCGAGTTGCATACATCAAGACCCTTGACAAATACTCCATACAAATTGTAAAGAGCAAGGGAGAAATGGGGTCTCCTTGTCTTAAACCTCTTTTCCCAGCAAAATAACCAAAATGAGATCCATTCAGCTGAAGGGAGTAATGAGGTGTCCTCACACAAGTCATAACCAAATGCTTAAATTTAGCAGGGAACTTCAAGGCAGTCAACATCTGCTCTATGAAATTCCATTCAATGGAGTCATAGGCTTTTTGCAAATCCAGTTTAAACATACATCTAGGAGAAGCATTACCTCTGTTGTACATCCTTACCAGATCTTGGCATATAAGAATGTTTTCCAAAATACTTCTTCCTTGAATAAACGCACCCTGATTCCTACTTATAATGTCAGGAAGGACTACATCCAATCTAGCACACATAATCTTGGAAATAGTTTTGTAAATGACATTACAACAAGCAATGGGTCGAAAGTGCTTGACACTAGTTGGTCTGTCAGTCTTAGGTATAAGAGTAATCATTGTAGCATTGATTTGAGTGAGATTTATATCAATAACATAATAGATTAGAGAATTTGTTACCTACAGGAGTCACACGTCCAGCTTCAACATCTCCAAGATACTTTGGGCAATTTTGCTTCCAATGGCCTGTACCACAACAATAGTGGCACTTATATTCGGAAGATTCACCCTTTTTCGGCTTGGAAGAGCTATTCCCAATAGCTTTCCCTTTGCCCTTGTCGGGAGTGGGTTTCTTACCCTTTCTAGCGCTTTTCTTGAATTTCCCCTTGTTCTTTTCATTAATATTGAGCACATCCTTAGTTGTACTCACATTGAGACCCATGTCTCTCTCGGCTTGCACAAGCAAGTTGAGCAATTCATGGAGAGAGGTTTTCATGTTTTGCATATTGTACTTTACCCTAAACTGTACAAATGCTTTGATGCGATTCAAGGAATGGAGAACTCGGTCAATAACGAGTTAATCGGGAATTTCAACCTTTTGCAATTTGAGCATTTCAACATGCTCAATCAATTTGATACATGAGGGGGCACTTTTTGACCCTCTTTGATGTTGAGCTCAAAGAATGCGGAGGCCGCCTCATATTGGATGATCCTAGGAGCTTGTGAAAACATGGTCACAAGCTTGGTGTAGATCTCATAGGCGGTGCTATCTTAATAGCAATCCTTTGGAGATCGGCATCCATAGAGAAGATCAAGACATTCTTGATCGCGGCCGATTCCTTTAGGTAAGCCTCATAGGCCTCCCTAACCGCGGCGGTGGTCCTAGTAGTAGGTATAGCGGGAGCGGCTTCGGTAAGGTAACGAAGCTTGTCGTCACCTTCCGCGGCCAAGCGGAGTTGCACATCCCAATCGGCAAAGTTAGTGCCATTCTTTTCAAGCTTACATCGATCCATAAAGGATCGGAGCCAAGAAGCATTGGTGAGAGGTGGAGCGGTTCCACTAGTAGAAGCGGATGAGATCGGAGTTGTCATTGCAAATTAATTGAAATTGACTACAAAAGGGAAATGAAGGAAACAAATAACATTTATCATTTTTACTTGTAAACATTTTAACAAGGTTTTAAAGAATATATGCATTTATATAATGACCTCGCACCTAAATTATATAAATGATTCCGAGATCCAATTTTATACAAACATGGGCACGGGAACCGATTCAACCCATACTTGCATAAATTTGGTGAATTAACTCTTTAATTGATTTTACTATAGAATTCTCGGTCGATGCATTTCATAAAATCCATCTCTAGCCCCGGAACACAAGACTAGTCTTTATATCCCGTTGAGTCCAACCAAATTTCGAGTGTAATAACGTTTTATTACCCCACTTACCCAATAAAAAATGAAAGTACCACGAGGAACCGAATCTAGCCCAAATGTCAAAGGGATTCATGAGTCCTACTATTTGGTAAGGCTAATCTCAATTTAAATATGTGTGAGGTCTTGTCGATTTATTATCTATCATCTTCAAGTGAACTAAGTCGATGAATACTCGATAATTATAATTGACAATAGTCGATAAAACGATTAAATATGCATGTGTAGTTATGGCGATTTGGCAATGCATGCAAACATTTAAAGCAAGCAAATAAAGAAAATAAATGTCCTAGTATGGCCTTTCCTAAAATAGAAAATCTTATATTCTATTACATATTCGGAAACCAACTCCTTTGTTCCCTTGAATCTTCATTTGACACGCCTCCCAAGGACAAATACCGTCTTGATCGGAACTCCTTTTCGAATGGCACCGTCTTTAGGAAACTCCGGGATTACAAATAAATAAATTATAAAATGTACATTGTACTTCCTATTATACATTTGTAAAATAAAATCGAATGAAATAAAATAAAAGTGATACGAGATCACATTAAATTACAACCGAATCAATATTCCCTTACATTACGGGTAATATCGATTAAACTAAGGCTATACTAAGATAAAATTACATAATTCAAAATTATATAAAAGAAAGGGTAAATTGATAACTTATACCTAAAATAATCTTAGTTTTGAAAACTTATACCTAAGATAACTTTTTTTGAAAACTTATACCTAAAATTTTATTTTCTTCCAAACTTAATACCAAATCTCAAAATAACACATAAAATAACAGTTTTGCCCTTACTAATAAAACATGACCATCATTTCCACCCCCATTAAAAGTTTAAACCATCAACCAAACATCCACCATAACCACCACAACCACAAACCACCATCACCACCACCACCATCAGCGTCAACGACGCCTACCCACGACTGTCCTTCTATCGACGAACCCTCCTACGCTCCTAGCGCCACTCCCTACCTATCCCAAACATTTCTGATCTTATTTCATCCAACTGGAAAAATTCACCATTTTTAATTCTTTAAATTCAACTCATATATCTAAATCAATTTCAACAAAAGGTTGGTCAGATGTGGGACTGCAATTATATGGCACTAAAGCATTGTGAGATGGCCCACTAATAGGTGTTTAAGGAAAAAAATTTCAACGGATTTGATTGATTTTTTTACCATAGGCGTTGTATTTTAACGAGCTAAAGCATATCCTGTATACTCCCTTGAAATGTTCTCATCAGTTGGTAGCTTCCCGACTAGCTCAAACGTCTGCAATCTCTGCTTAGAAAGAAGACCTGGGGAATTTATTGTTTTAAGTTTTGTTTTCTTCATATAGCATTTTAGGTTGAGATCGTGACGGTGAATTGACGGTGGTGGGGTGTATGTTGGGGTTGTGAGTTTGGGTTTGTGGTGTAGGTGGGTGTTGGTTTGAATTGGGAAGGTTGTGGGTTAGTTATAGGTGGGTAATGGGGTGGCATTAGAAGGGCCCACCGACAGAGGGCACTTGCTGTGGCATCCCAACACCGGTGATGGTGCCGACAGGGGAAAGAGTTGGGTTATACTAGTGACAATGGTGGGGCATTTGTGGTGGATTATGGATAAGAGAGGTTAATGATTAATTTTGAGGAAAAATGGTGGTGATGAGGTAATTAGTAAGGGTAAAATCGTCAGTTCGTGTCTTTTATTGTGATTTGGTATTAAGTTTGGAAAAAAATGAGATTTTTGGTATAAGTTTTGAAAAAAAATTATCTTAGGTATAAAATTTGAAAAATAGTGTTATACTTGGTATAAGTTATCAATTTACCCTAAAAGAAATATGACCTTCATCAATGAAAAATGCAGCAATATAATATGTGACTAACATGCTAATTATGTGCCAAATCGCCCTATTTAAACTTATATCATAAATATAAACCGATTTTATGGATATTCGCAATTTTAACTTATTAAAATTACAAAAAATATTACTAAAATCTAATTTTAGTCCAAGTTAATTATCCTAACCTTTTAGGACTCAAAAATTAGTCATCACTCAATTTTTGACAATAATTCAACTTGATTGCTCATTTTTTACCTTAATATCATAACATTTTATGAAATAAATCTAAATTTAATTACAATAATTTCAAAATTTGAATTTTAAATTTTTGAACATTCTGAAAAAATTTCATGACACTCATAATGTCAAAAATTTAGGTTAACATTTTCGAATTTATTTCGAGAAAAATTATAGTTGCAATTTATCGGTTTTATCTAATAAAACATCTAAAGCATATGAAGATTAATCTAATAAATGTTCCACCTTTAGATCTGATATGTGGGATAATAATGCAACCTAAAATAACTTTCTCATGCCATTTAATTTATTTTAGCTATTTATGCTAAAATAGTCACCATTTATGTCATTTTTACACCTAAAAATTCATAAATCATGCAAAATGAATCAAGTTCATCTAAAATTTTACACACAGTGAGTAAAATATGCATGTGACAACATATTAAAATTTCATGGCCTATTTCGAAGTTTAACTAATTTTAACCATTTTACCTCCATTTATGTCATTTTTATCTCATAAAAATCATAAATCATGCAAAATAAATCAAATTTATACGAAATTTTACATACAATAAGTAAAATATGCATGTGAGGTCATATAAAAAATTCAAGGTCAGAAACTTAGTCGAACTAATTTTAGCATTTTAAACACCATTTTACTCCATAAAATGTAATAAAATTACCATAAATCATCAAAATGACCTAAATTCAATTTAGAACCAGAATATATGACATGCAAAATAATTTCATGGCGAAATAATATAAATCACAAATTTTAAATTTTAATTTAGTCGGAAAAATTAAGCCGATTATGCATGCAACAACCAAAACTATTGATACCACTTGAAAGGATTCAAAAACCCTCAAAATTAAACTCTTTAATTTTATATCTAATTACTCATTAATTAAATGTGATGATCGTATGCATGCATAAAAAAATATTAAACAAAGATAAGAAGAATGCTTCTTACAATATGGAAGTCGGATGTTAAGGGCACAAGCACTACAACAAATCCCTTGCATTTTTTATGCTTTACCATTGACACTTTAACAAAGCGTCGACCACATAATTCACCTTCCTTCACTTTATGACGCCTTATGACGTCATTGCTTTAAAAACCACTTATACAGTTATACATTAGAAAATTTGAGCGCAATTTCAATGTTATTAAAAAATTAAAAAATTAAAAATCAGTCCAAATAAACAATTCAATCCCACCGCTCGCGCTCTTCTTCTCTATCAGTTCTGATGTCCCATTCCCATTAAAAAACCCTAGCTAATTTAATCAACTGCATCTCCCATTTTTTTCTATGAAATCGACAAACCATCGTCACTGCTCAATCTAATCGATTCAACAACTCATTAATCATTTAATTACTCGCTCATCAAAACAAAAATTGAGGATTCATTCATAGCAGGAGTCGATTCAATTGAAATTCATTCATAGCAATAATCGATTCAATTGGGATTCATTCATCTCCAGTTACAAATTAAGACAAAGGTTTGTTTATTCTTCATCATCAATTTATTTAGTTTCGTTGAACGACAAAGTACTACATATGTTATTACTGTCATACGGTGTTGAATTAGATTTTGGTATAATTTGATATCAAGTACTATCTGATGATTCGGGCTATTTGACTTATTTATTTGTATTTATAGAAGGATTATGCTGTTAATGTGGTTCTTGGGCTGGGGAGTGTATGCTGTTTACTGTAAGGTATTTATATGGTAGGGGATCATGTAGTTCGAATGATGATTCATGTTAGTTGGCTGCAAATAATTTTGGGATTAAAGCTTTGTTGTTGTAGCAGTAGTTGTGTTAATGGACTAATTGTGATTTAGTCGGAATGAGAATTTGGGAAAGCTGATTGCCAACGATATGGCAATTTATAGGAAGTGCATAACTGCATACAGCTACTTGCTTGAATTCGGTTGTACTTGTTAAAGTTGATTCTCAAATGTATTATGGATTTACGTAGTAGAATAGTTAGGAAGTGCATAAAGTTGTTGCTTTAACACGAGAGTACTACTTCATCAATTACAACAACTACTGGTTGAATGTGTTATTGTTGATGGATGATGGACAGGGGCGAGGCCCTTAAGAATGATGGTGTAGCAATTGCTACACCAAATGCTGAAAATATTAAGAGAATTTATTTTCTTGCTACACCATAAATGCCCATTAATTCATTATTTATTGACTCTTTATTTTCCCTAAAATACTCTACAATTCATGTTTCTCGGATTATTGCATTTAATATTCATTGATTAATTCTTATACCTTCCCAATTTCCTAAGTGATATACTCTGGTAAATTCCTAGTTTCACCTCTAATAAACCTCATTGCCAATTAAAACTCTTCCAATCCCTCTTCAAGATATCTTGTTCCAAGTGTAAGCTCAAGTGGGCGCAAAACATCCCATTTACATGGACAGTTGGGCTGCATGTCCATTGTCCAAGACAAACGTAAAATTTGTGCCGATGTTAGATTTTTTGTCTTCAAGTTTTTATATGTGTTTAAGAATTGGTTAATAGGCTCTCTGGTCAGGTGTTTGCGACGTGCTCGGCTGTGTCTTTTGGGACTGATATGGTGTTTCCCCCCTTTCCCCCATCTATCAGTCCTTTTCCTTTACCACTAGTGGCTGTCTGTCGGTCAGTTTTTCTGTGAGACTTATAGGTGGTTATTGTACTCTCTTCCGTCTGTGGTGAGTCATTGACGGATTGTGTTCTTGGTAGGGTGGTAACTAGGTGTCGTATTAACTAATTATTTTACCAAATTAAATAGTTATAAACCACCGAAATGCAACCATTTTGTGCACATGTTTAAGACAAAAAGTTAGCAAATGTGAAAAAGGTTTTAGTTAGTCTATGTTTGAAAACTTGAATGCTGTACTCTCAAATAGTCTCAAGCTGTCTCACATTGATGTGCACAAGTTTATTTTCTCCCTGGTTTAAATTGCTAAAATAGTGACTAGTGACTGTGATTGTGGCCTTTGGGTAAGGGTAACATAATACAAGAGTAGTGGTGGGCGTAAAATAGTAATAGGATTTATATTAAGTCGGGTTGGACTAATTTCCCAATCATAGGGAGTCACAAGAGAAAATTTATTGTAAATCCATTTTAAACTCGGTTGGTATGTCTCACCCAAACTATATTAAGGACTAGTTTATATATGTATTTACCCTTTACTGTGATTTGAATGATCACTAGTTGCTATATACGAGTATTTTTTAGATGGAAAAGGCGGCTTGATTAAGGAGCAGAAATCGAAAACTGAGTTTCAAAATATTTAGACAATACCTTATTTCCTTGTTTAGAACTCTCTAATATTGTCGACTATGCTGACTGATGCATTTTCCCGTGCAGTAACAAACTTGGCTAAGATTTTAATGGGATATACTTAATATCTCATTTTATCAGTTTATTGTTGTTGAATTGCACCACTGACACACCTTCGGGAGTTTATTACCTTATGGATGGTGACCACATTTTTTAAACAAAAAGGTGGACATTATTTACCTCGAGGCAAAGGAGCTTTTTTTGCCTCAATTACGTTTGACTTAATGACAACTCCATTTCTGTTACTACCACCTTGATGCTCAGTTATAGACGGTAAATGTAGACATAGGTAGTAACGGATATACTTATTACTATTATTTTTGAGATAGTTTTTCGTATATGCATTCAACGGATAGAACAATGTCCTACACAGATAGAAATCCCGAAGAGATGCATTTAAAGTATTTCTGATTCCAATACTTCTCTTGTTAATTCTAATTTGGTTTTTTTAGGTCTTTGTATAGTTTGGATTTTGATGGTAGTGTTAGCTTTTTTAAGACCGTTTCGATATTGTGTTTTGGTAGGATAGAGTATAATTATTCTTTGATTAACGATAATCAAGCTTCTAGTAGCAGCAGTAATAATAATAATTGTTCTTCGTTGTCGAATACTGGTAGGTTATTTAGGAATTGTCATCAGATTAGTAGTTTGGCTGCTTATTTTGAGCTAAAATTTTGATCGTTAATAGGGCAAGGAATGCAGTGGGAAACGAATGATAGCTCTTTATTTAACTTCTACCTGAGACAGTTTTTTTGGTTTGGGTACAGGCTGGGTAAGTCCACTATTGATATGCTATACAGTTTTGGGTCAGGTTAGTTCAAGTTGTGTCTATTAAAATGCTTGTCATCTTTTAAGTAAATGAGTCATAGTTTGAGATTTGGTCAGTATCAAATTAGTTCGGTTTTGGGTCAGCTTAGTTCAGTTTTGGGTAATTTTATTAATCAATCTCAAACCAGTCATTTTTTGCTCGGGTTGTGTCAAGTCAGGTCGTTTGAGATTTGGTCAATATCAGGTCCAGCATAGTTCAGGCTATCTTCATCTCTCTCGGATCAATTTTGATTTAAGGATTCTTGATTTATTCGGTTTGGGTTTGATTGTTGTCTGATACAAGGTATTTGGGTTGGGGGCAGGTCAGTATTTGTAGGTTTACTCTGAATAATTCTTTGTAAAAGTTTTGATTTATATTATAAGGTGTCATATGCATTAGTCTTTTTAACTTATGTGATATTGACATATAGTTGAGCGAAATTCCAACTATAGGTGATAAAGCTTTTCATACATGCAGTTCAGTGTATTTTTTTTAAGTATGGCTAAAATGAACAAGTAATCAATTCAAATGTTTGTTTCCTTTTTGTGCATAAAACTGAGCGAATCTAGGTTAATATTAGTACTAGGGGTTCTAGTCCTCGATATTAATAGGTAAACAAGTTGACATCCACTTCATTAGCTCATTGTTTGTTACTCGTAATCCATGTTCATTTGCATAAGTTGATATTGATGGTGGTGATTTTTTTTTTAAAAGCACGGCTGAAACAAATTAGTAATCGATTCAATTATTTATTTGTTTATTTTTTTTTTCATACAGTTGAGAGCGAATTTTGTCTGGGAGTTGATAGGAAGGATCAGATTAAACGCTTCAGCCAAAATTTGCAGGTGAGAATCCGACTTCTTGAAATAGTTCAGTAATTTATTTTATTTTCTGTTGAATACTCTTGCAACCCATTATTCTAATCTATTTTGTATTGTTTCTAATCTTTCCTTGATCACTCGTGTCCTTAAAAGCAACTTTTATCAGTATAGTGCTATCTCCGAGCTGTGACAATCAGAACTTATTAGGCCAACAAAAAGGAACAAAACCCAAAAACAATTCTGAAAAAATACGAAGGAAGCTAATTCTAGAATCCACTAGAGGAGATAGAATATCTCAAAGCAAAAGCATTAGATTCCTAATAAACCATCAACTATCCCATACTCTTTCAGTATAGACACGCATCACGCCATCATGCACTTAGGACGGTCATAATTTTCTCATCTATGCAACGTACAAACAAATAAAATGAATCTGATCCGCCACTAATACATACAGTTAATAGTCCAACTTTGTCCTCTGCTTCTCTTCCATCTTCTTTTATTATGTTTCCTTTGTTTTTCTCTTTCTCTTCTGCTCTGTTTTCACTTTTTTTTTAAAACAAAAAAAATTCTTCTCCTCTGCCTTCTGAATACACTGCTGGTTCTTTTCACATTTTTTTAAAAATTCTCTTGCTTTTACTGTTGTTATTAAGCAGCTGTTTCCTTTCGTGTTTTCTTTCTTCTAATTTTCTTCAGGCGTGTGTTCTTTTATTATCTCGTACTTTTTTTCTTTTGAGCCAGCTGAGGTGACATCTTTCATGTGCACAGGAAAGATGACCAAATTCAAGCGTGGATTTAGTAACCAGTTCCCATTAGCATAACCCTGAATCAGCTCATACTTATTTGTTAATCTTATTCTATGTTCATTTGCATAAATTTAAGTTGATATTGATATTGATATTGTTGTGAATTTATTTATTTATTTATTTTTATTTTATTTTTACGTTTGGCTAAAACGAATTAGTACTGGATTCAATTATTTATCAATTTTTTTTCATACAGTTGCGAACGAATTTTGTCCGTGAGTTATAGGAAAAATCAAATTAACCGCTTCAGCCAAAATTTGCAGGTGATAATTCAAATTATTTAAATAGTTTTGTGATTACTACTAGCATTCAATCCCTCCCCTCATTTTATTTGCATTTTACTAATGAATTCTAAAGGCCTTTGTTTTCTATAATATATTATAGGGGGTCATGAGCTCAGCAAGAGCACCGGTAATGCTGCTGGAAGGACTACTTGCGGTAAGCTTCTCTTAAACTCGATCTGTTTTGTCTTGTGATTGTTTCTCTTGTTTCTCATGGGCATTATTATCTTGTTCTGACAGCTGATATGAGATGGGGCCCATTTAAACCTCCTATTGGTAAACCCCAACTTGGCAGTGACAAATTTTTGAGTCAAAACCTAATGATTCAAAAACAGGAGAACGCCAATACAAAGGTTATGCTAGCTAACAAAGTCAACCCATCCAGACCCCATAATGGATTTAGTAGTGATTCCCCTTGTAATATCAATGAAAGCTCACTACTTAAAACCACAAAAAGTGCACCCATCTGGAGAAATGCTAAAACTCAAGCATCGAGTAAGAAGTTCTCAGTACTCGGATGTCAGAAATTCTCGTTTGACAGAACTTTTCAACAGCATAACCTCCGGTCTGCTACATATCCTCAAATTAATGGTAATTCTCTGCCTATAGAAGTGAGCCCAAAGGATCAAGAATCACCTATTTGGAGAAATCATGTGACTGAAGCATCAAAGAGGAAGATTTCAGTAATGGGATAGCAGAGATCCTCGCTCGATAAAGATTTTGAAAAAAGGAACTCATCACAGGAACCTGAGTCCATAATACTTCACAATAAGCAGTGTACCGCTTCACCAACATTTAATATTCAGTCCGTTGTTTGCCCTCAGACACATTCTCACACTTCTCAGACGTGTGATCCTCGGCTCAACCGTGAGAATAAATTTTCCAAAAGTCATTCTAATAATGTAGAATTGAGAACAAAGGATCAAGTATCACCCATCTGGAGAAATCCTATAACTGAAACATCAAACACTAAGATTTCAGTAATGGGATAGCGAAGATCCTCACTCGAGAAAGACTTTGAAAAAGGGAACCCATCATCCAAGGAATCTGATCCAAAGATGCTGCACAAAAAGAAGTCTACTGCCTCCCCATCAGTTGATATCCGGTCCTTTGCTGGCCCTCAGACACATGATGCTTTTCTGCCTCCATGCACTCTTAATAACAAGGCACGTATCTCAAGTTGTTCTCTGCCTCCATCCACTCATTCTTCTCAAACATGTGATCTCAGACCTAGTCATCAAATCAGAATTCCAAACAACCTCTTTGATGATGTGGAAGTGATCCCAAAGGATCAAGAATTACCAAATGCACCCAAAGAGACTTCCAGTTTAGAGAATGGTCAACAAACTAGATCCAATAATGTCTGAGAACTGTTCAAGCCCACGCGTCGTAATTTAATGTCTGAATGGCCGGATGAAGTAGAATTTGACGAGAACGAGGATGTTGTAACAATAGGTAAGGTTCTCCAGCTTTTAGTGTGCTTTTATAAATACAACCTTCGAGTCACTTTTGGTTTGCGTTTTATTTTGATACTTTTAGTGTGCATTTTTTTTTGCGTTTTATTTTGATACTTTTAGTCTGCATTTTTTTTGTAGATGCTGAAGGAAATTACGATTTGGTCAGTCACTTAATCCACCCTAATGATGTTTGGCATGCTAACGGCGTGAAGTACTTTGTCACTTTTAATGAGTTTTGCCAACCGCTGAAAAAAGGAGGGCATATTCTTGTAAAATTTATTGGGGATGTTGCAAAACAGGAAAAGTTTTGTCCAATTAGAGAAACAAATTGGCGTCATGTCAAAGAACACTTCAAAGTTGAGATTGTTAAGTTGATTCGAGTAAGAATTTCTCCTAATCTATAAAGTTGATCTCTTTTTACAAATTGGTTAGTGCAGGTTCAAATTTAATGTGCTTTACTATAATGTCTTTATTTAGGATTATTTATCAGGAATAATCCAACCTATATCCCTCCTCCCCATTTTAATCCCTCATCTGCTTTAATCCATATGTTTCTCATTTATCAGGAATAATCCAACCTATGTTTCTCATTTTGCATTTTTGGAAGGGCAACCTGTTGAACAAGTTACCCTCTTCCATATGTAATTTTTTTCTTATATTTCACTGTCTATTTCCATTGCTCTTTTGTTCTCCTTATACACAATCTGGGCAAATCCAAATTATAGAGCAAACCTGTGTTATTCAATTAAACAACAAACTCAATCAATTAAAGAGCAAACCCCCTAATTAAAAGCTCCGGAAACATGATTAATTTACAAGACAAACACAAATCAATTGTGTGGTGGTCTTCTTAGTCTTATATTTCTGGGTTCATTTCAGACATCGGCCAGGGAGGGGGGTTGTATATTAATTTTTGGGTTCATTTCAGACATCGGCTGATGTTGGGTGTTATACAGGGAGGGGGGTTCATTTCAGAGCAAACCTGAGTTGTTGATTTCTGAGGTAAACAGGGAGGGGGTTGTATATTAATTTAAATCCAAATCCAAATAGGCCGATGTTGGGTGTTATACAAACTGAGTTCTTGATTATGTAGCAAGAAGAAGGAAGAAAATAGCGAAGGAGAACAGGTAAACAATAAGGTTGGTCTATTATTAGAAAAATGAGTGCATTGTTCAGATTAATATGAGTTAAAATATAAGATGGATTAAAATGAGAGGGAGAGGTATATGTTGGATTATTCTTATTAAAAAACCCCTTTATTTATTTATTTATTTTATTTTTCTTCCAAGTCCCGTTTTGTTATACCCAATGGTGATTGCTACGACCAAGGAATTCTGAAGCGCACGGGTAAAAGCTTGAGACTATATAGACATTCCTTAAAGAAGAAGCTTTTTAAACCTACAACATTGACGAAAGAACAAATATACCAATCTGCGCCTTCTGGACATCCTCATGACAGTTGGATTGATTTGGTTGACTATTGGTACGGAAAGGGACAGGTATATAGCAAAGAATGGTGACATAATGGTGTACTTGCCCACGTATGTGCCTGATGTAGAATTATTTATGATTTTAATTTGGATGCGGAGGTATTCGGATTGTGGAAAAGAAGCACGTGCACTTCAAAATCATGTTCATACATCTGGAGCTAAAAGCTATGCTAATATACGAGCTTCTTTTGTATGACTTCATCCAAATTTAACACATCCATACATTACACTTGTTAGTATATTTAGCCATATCATCTTGTTGATATTATGTTACAGGAGGAGAGAAATAATAGGGAACCAAGTGTATTAGAAATGTTTAGGAGTACTCATCAAAAGAAAGACGGAACGTTTGTCAAAGACACAGTAACTGAAGAGTTTTTGGTAAACATAAAATTTTTTTTGGTGTTGCTTGATATATCTTCCTTGAAAATGTTGCTTTAATGAGCTTTATACTTTTGATTTTGTTGAGTATAGGATGATGCAGATGCTAATGTTCAGACAGAAATTGAAATATATTCAAGTACAAAGCCTCGTGTACAAATTGAGAATGAAGCTTTCAACAAGCTAATGTACGGGGGAGAAATCCCCAATCGTCCGTTGGTTATGGATTTGGTGTGAAACAAAGTGATGTATTTGGTGTTCGTAGTATATTAAGGAAAGAGAAGTTCCATAATGGTGAAAGTGACGGGTTAAAATTACATAATATGGAGAAAAAAGTGGCTTATTTGACCGAGTTAAATAAAGGGCTGGTCAAGCAAAATCAAGATATAATGAAGATGCATAATACGAATCAAGACTTGCTGAAGAAAGTCCTGGATGTTCTAAGCACCGGAACAACATCAACTGAGGTCATAAACCTTGTAAAGAATATCTTACATGTGTGTCCATCTGTGAAGTCCGTTGCTACTAGGTAGGGTCATGATGCTACAATTGAAATTTCACTGCTTAGAATGGTATACTGAAATATGGTCTGATACTGATACAATGTTCTCTGTCAGTATATAGCTCACAGATACTATCGTGATACACTGATACCTAAGAAATTCCACAACCTTCCTGGGAGTACCCAGAAATGTAGATAATAGTCACCTCTCATATGTGTCGTGGTTTTCTCTACGCCTTCAGTGATATAGTAGTCATTACAAGCTTGCTTGTAGTATTAGAGCATGAAGCCAGCTTTGGCTTCTTCTTGCATTCTGATTAAAGAACAAGAAACCTTTTTGTAGCATTTCGTTCAGTAAAAACTATGGCCTCAAGCAGTGGCAATTTGACTCCCTGGTTTTGTTCTCTGTTGTGTGTTAAGGCGGCTTTCGTTTCGTGAACATCAGCATAGCAACAGCGATATAATTTTGTTATGGTTAGTTCAATAGTAGCTGATGCTGCCCTGGCAAGTGTATTACATATATGGTCTTATTCAGAGAGTAGTTTGCCAACTGTTTTATCATCTATTTTGGATACCCAGCTACTTTGAGTAACACTTTTTGGATGGAGTTAAAGGAAGGCTATAGTTCTCCTTATTTGCTTACCTGAGTGCAATCGGAGCAAAAAGGCTCTCCTACAATCCAGATTAAAATCCTAAGACCTTTAAATTTGTCATTCTTTGGAAAAAAATTCGAATCAAGAAAAGAATTGTCATCTTTAAGCTGTACACTTATGTTGCTACTATTAATGTTAATGTTTAGCTAATGTTGCTTCGCAGTTTCATTACATTTATGTTAGCATGATCATTGTACTTTTTATGAACTAAACTGAAACTGAATTATTACCTAATACTAAATTGACACGCTCGTTTGAAATTTGTAGGTTTCAGATTCTTCAGATGGTCAAGTCGCGCTGGAATAATGAGATGGAATGTTATCTGCTACTACAACTATCGCGTCGAATTATTTTATCAAGAGATTTTTTGTTCTAGTACCTGAGTTTTAATATGTATTTTGGATTAAGTTTACTCAACACTTTTTATTTTGGCATGGTTGAATAATATAATAATTGTAGTAACTAGCTACTAATTAATTATTATATGAGTTTTTTCTAATTTTCTTGGTTATTATTAATTAGGAGGTTTTGTTACAATATTATACGACGACCCTGGTCGACAATAGTGCAAGGACTTTGATTAAATATATATCGTGATGTATGAGTAAAACAAAATTGATGCATACAATTTTGTTATACAGAAAATTAACAAATGACGCTTAAAAGCGTCATGAATATATAATTTTGGCGTCGTGATTATGCCATAGAATGACACTTAAAAACGTTGTTTTTATTATTGACGCATAAATGCGTCAATATTGGTGACGCTAAAAAGCGTCAAAAAATACTGACGGCAAAAATTTTGACGCTTTTACGAAGCGTCGAGAATATAATTATCGACGCTTTTTTGCGTCGAGAGTTGGCTTTATAAGCGTCAAAAATGAAAGGGATTTGTTGTAGTGAAGTAAGAACTCCTTCCCTACTTATTGTTGAGCTTAAGATAAATGGATGATCCTCCTAGTCTCAATATTGTGAGATCCTCCTTTCAATTGCACCAAGACAAACCCTTAATACTAATTTATATATTAACTAGATAAATAAATTAGTGACCTTAAAATTAATCTTATTATTTTTTTTCTATTACTACTTTTAGTAACTAAAATTATAAGATTTTGAACAATTTTATTTTCTTGTCTAAAACTTAATTTTTAGAGAGAAAAGGAGAGAAGGGTAAGATGTGAATTTACTAAGAATGAATAAACAAAATAAGAACAATTCTATTTGTAAAGGGGAGGGGGAAAACCGGTTTTAGGAGGGAGAAAAGGGAGCCAATGCATGCTCTTTTTCTTTTTAGATTGTTCTTCTCAATATAAACTAGGGTGTAGATTAGGTTAAGTATTGTAATGATTATGTTTTTCACTAAGTAAAACAACTTAACCAAATCACCCATTTCCCTTCTATAAAACCGGTGGCCCTTATAATATGGAGTCCATTTTATTTTTGTCAATTGTCACTTTGTCATATAATGTGTAACATGTAACATGTAACATGTAACATGTAACATGTAACAAGTAACATGTAACATGTAACATGTAACATGTAACATGTAACATGTAACATGTAACATGTAACATGTAACATGTTATTAATAATATTAATGCATATCTAACAATTAAATATCATTACATATATTAATTTAATTATATACAATAATTGACTAATAATTTCCAATTACATGTAAATAAAATGGTCCATGTTAATATAATCTACAACATATTGCAATTATAATTAATAGTTCATTCTTAATTTAATTGTTTCATAAACAAAATTTTAGTAATATAACATCTTAATTACTAAAACGAATCTCATTTAATCGAATTACAATAAGATTCATATTCTTACTCACATTCGTGAATTTTTCTATTTTAAGGAATTAATTAATCTGTATCATCATACAATTAATTGATTTTATCTATTAAGGGAATTGTCCTTTAGGTGTGACCTTAAGGGATCAACTGATCACCATCGTCAAACGACAATAATGTCAAACTTTAGTCAGCCAGTCATTACCGATTAATGTTGATCAGTTGATGTATAAAAATGAATCAACCCTTTACGTATTCTTATTATGAGTTTTAATAATGTGATCGCACTATTGTCGAGGACATATACTCCAACAGGGGGTAGGTCCTCACCTGTGGGGAGCTTCATATACCACTCATCATCCACCCTCCAAGAGTAGGTGTCGTCCTCCTCTCCATCTACGACCCAAGACTTAGCTCTCAACCAATCAAGATCAAAATATACCACTTTCTTGGACATGGGTGCATCCACCGCCCCCGGTTCATAATCCAAAAAGTTCTTGGCCAATCGAGCGACCAAGGCGCCACAATCTAAGGAGCATTGGTCTGCCTCGGCCATCCTCCCAAGGGCATGACACACCAAAGACATGGCATTGAAGTGGAAACGGCTTTCATGGCGGGGGTTAAGGTAGGAGCTCAAGATCAAGACCTCCGTGGAGTTGTGTTTGCTCGGGTCCTTCCTCCCATATAGGAGGTTTGTCAAGGAGCGTTAGAAAATCTTTAGGACGGGGTGCTCAATTTCACTAGGCTTCATATTACTCACACTAACCTTTTCCTTGCTTGTGTAAAGATGATAATACTTTGAAGCTTTCATGTCTTTCTCAACCTTGTCATGGTGACCCACAACTCGCTTACCCACCCCTAGATGGTCGGAAAAAGCATCACTACCTAGGTTAAAAGGGGTATTCTTGAGTCTAAAACTCACATTATGGGTCTCCTTGTCATAGGTGAAGGAGCTCAAAAACTCAAGGGTGAGGTTGTGATAACTTATCTCCTCCAATTTGTACAAACCCTCCAATCCAAGAACCGTGACGATGTTATGAACCTCCTTCTCTATCCCTAGGGCTTCCAAGGTACTTACCGACATGTACTTGGTTGGGGCCATCCTCCTAGTGGCTAGGACCTCGAACTTATCCTGGTGCTCCTCACTCCCAAAAGCTATAGATGGCTAGTCTGGGAAGGTGATAGCGGGCGGTGACTCTTGTTGAGGTTGGCGAGCATTCCTTGCCCGACCGGTTCTAGCGTTCCTTGCCATGCTATAAGAGAACCACACACAAGATATGAAATGGAAAAGATAAGAATTAGAAGCAAATGTTAGATGTGAATGACGATTTTCTCAACTTCTCAAATTGATGAACATCTAATGAAAGGAATCTCCAAGGTAGTTTCTTTGATTTTAACCAAATATTAAAATTTTCACATGTTACCAATTCTTTTCCGAAAATTAAAGACTCTTGTGATATAATATGGTTTTAAAAGATAACTTTAAATACATGTACTATCCATAGCCATCCTCCAACTTGTCAACTCAACCATGACACACCACACCTTAAAATTTTACTTAAAGAGTTACATGTTATTATTATCGTTGACTGAATTTTGTTAAAATTGGTGGAAATAAAATTTAGCTTTTCTAAATTTGAAAGGGACTAGGGTGAGTGAAATGCTTCTTTGTCATAAGAAATTCTTTAATTTGAACACGTAGGTAGTAACACAAGTAGTGAGTATGAATAGATAAAAAAATTAATAAGGTTAGTGCCGAATTTTAAAGAGTTTGAGAAAAAATTTCTATTGATCCCTCTTATAAGATAGTAACATTGATAAAATTCTCAGTTCCACAACATAGGAAAATTACCTTTGAGGTATAAAATGCTTTGTTCATGGGGGTTCTAGAAGGAGTTGAGAAAATTTTCACCCAAGTTTTAAGACAAAAGTTGATTCCATTTTGGCTTACCTACTACATCATCAATCAAGATAGTGGTCTTATAAAGTAATTAATACTAAGCTTTGTTCATGAAAATTCAAAATTTGGGCATGACTTGTCTAGAATTCGAAAATTTAAGACGGGGTTTTAGGACGAAATTTACACATATTATACAAGATCCATTCATGACAACAAAAGCTAAGCCTTTCTTGTCCAACTATACACAACAACAATAACCAAAATCCAACATTGACCCAAGAACACCAAATTCGAGTTCTACAATGGTGGACAAAAATTTTCTACAAAAATTTGATTTTTATCAACAACAATTGTGTAAAAAGCTTACTAGTATCATGAATAAAGTAAAATGAACGACTAATTAACAAAACTCAAAGGATTTAAGATTAGATCTAAGGAAACTCAAATTGGGGAAAAAGATGGAAGAAGATGAACATGCTTACCTTGACTAATTAGTGGGATTAGAAGAGAAAAGTGGAGAAATAGGATGAATTCCAAGAAAAATAGAACAACAACGGAGGTTTTTGGGAATTTTTGGGGAGGAAAGAGATGAAGATAAGAATGAAGAATTGGGGAATAATAAGAGCCCTTAGCCGAGCGGTCCAGCCCATGTGAACCTACTCGGTCGAGTGTCGAGTGTACTTGGTCGAGTACGATTCCACTCTGTCGAGTGGATGACCCACTCGGTCAAGTGACGGTTTTTGCCAGAATGAATTACCTCCTGGAACCGGGTCCACTCGGTCGAGTTCTTGCTTAGTTGGCCGAGTTGGTACTCGCACTCGGTCAAGTTATTCCGTTAGGTCTAAATTTCAATAGAACTCATCGATTAATTTCTTTCAAGACAATACAAGGTTCGAGATTCCACCGTCTATTAGTGACTCGTTCCGAGTTACTTCATATGTTGTTCTACTCATCATCTATGGTGCACTACCGTAATACTAGTGGCTACTCCACTAGCATCTATCCTTTACTCATACATGTTCAAGGACATTACTAGGTATTCAATTAACACACAATGCGATGCAAAGATTGAAGCTATTAACCACACACCAATACATGTTAATAATTTTCAAAACACGCTATTCGCACTAATCTAAGAATTCAACTTTCGTACACATGTGAAATTCATATAATGCAAGAGTCTAACCACAACCATGTCATTCATGCAAACACACAACATTGCCTATATCATTCACCCTTACTTGTAACCACCCACGTAGTGACCAACAGAGGCAATAGGCACTAGTTTTTATATGAGGGCGCCCACTCATCCAAAACTGATCTTCTATTGTACTCGTGTCATCTATAAACACCACCATGAGTGATCCAAGAACTGATGAAAACCTGGTTTATCAAATCCATAAACACTGCCGGCGCATTAGATAACTCAAACGGCATCACCACATAATCATAATGACCATACCTTGATCGAAATGTTGTCTTTGATATGTCTGCATCCCAAATCCTCACCTGATGGTACCCCGATCTCAGATCATTCTTTGGAAACACTCCGACCCCACTCAACTGGTAAAAAAGATCATCTATCCTTGGTAAAGGATACTTGTTTTTCACTGTAACACTGTTCAGCTCCCTATAGTTGCTACACAACCTCAAGCTCACATCTTTCTTCTTCACAAACAAAACTGGTGCACCCTACGACGATACACTAGGTCTAATGTACCCCTTTTCCACCAAATCATTCAAATGTTTCTTCTGCTCCTCCAACTCCTTAGGACCCATATGGTATGGGGCCTTAGAGATCAGTGTCATCCCTGGTTTCAACTCTACACTGAAATCTATCTCTCTCTTTGGTGGTAAACCCGTTATCTCCTCTGGAAAAACATTTGGAAACTCTCTCACCACTGGTATCTCATATACCGTCGTCTCTACCATACAATAATATTTCACATGGCATAGAATCAAAGGACACCCTACCTCAAGTTAGACTTCAATGTCTGATGCGTATACGGAGCGGATGATTGAATTGTGAAATCAAGTGAGGCGAAAGATCCGAATGCACTAGGTGCAACCCGACCAGTTCGTGTCACTTGGCGTGATATTGGCGAAGCGGAAGTCTTTTTGTTTGGTTTTTGTGTTTATGTTGTGCAAGAATAAAAGGATATTTGTTTCGATTTCTTGTGAAGAGATCGATCCAATGGGATATTTGCTATCACTAGTCCTATACCGATAACAATGGGGAATTACTCGAAAACGCGTCAAGTAATTCGACTTAAACTGCGGGGCACGTCCTTATTTCAAGGCAAGACTCGAAAGCATCGACTCTTTGAAAAGATTGAAACACAAGTTTCTCTCTCTAAAAAGCTTTTCTTAATTCTTGGATGATTTACAAATGAGGAGGCTAGGTCCTTTATATAGGACAAAAGCCTTGGCCTCCAAGCAAACATTAAATGTAGAATTGTGAGTTTTAGGATGAATGAACACATAGAACTCACAACCTAGACCCTTTTGTCAAATTTTATTCAAACTAGTTTGAAAATGCAAAAATATAAAATTGGATTCTCCCCCCCTTGGTGCCGCCACATTTCGGCTCTTTCTCTTGTTCCCACACGGCATTCCTCTTATTCCCACACGGCATCAAGGGTCTTGCGGGTCTTGAACCTCAATCGCATATATTTCCTTTCTTTTATTTGAGCCCATCCAATATTTGTGCATAAAAAATGTATTACTCGGGCTTGGTCTTGCTTGGTCCTCTAAGTCGAGCACAACTTCTTCTATTGGGTCTATATCCGCATCATCTCCTCCCTCTTGAAAAAGAATTGCCCTCAATTTCTTGATTCCATCGTCATCGACGTAAGGAGATAGATCCCCGATGTTGAAGGTAGCGTGTACTCCATATTCTCCGGGTAGTTCGATCTTGTACGCATTGTCGCCTACCTTTGATATTACCCTGTAAGGACCTTCCGCACGTGGCATGAGTTTGTTTTTACGTTTGTTCGGAAACTTGTCCTTCCTTAGGTGCACCCACATAAGGTCTCCTTCGCTGAAACATCTTGGTCGGCGGTTCTTTTTTGCCTTGCGATTGTATACTTCAATAATTTTCTTGATTCTCGCCCGGACTTGGTCATGCAGCTTGATCATTGATTTTAGTTTGGACTTAGCATCCTTGTGAATGAGTTTATCCTTGGGTAGGGGAATGAGGTCTAGTGGTAAGTACGGGTTTATGCCATATACGACCTCAAATGGAGAGTGCTTTGTCGCATACGTTGGAGAGCGGTTATATGCGAACTCGGCGTGAGCGAGTTTTAAGTCCTAATCTTTCTGAGTTTTGCTCACGAGACATCGCAGCTTCGTTCCAAGAGTGCGATTTGTTACCTCCGTTTGTCCGTCCGTCTGAGGATGACGAGAGGTGTTGAACAAGAGTTTGGTTCCCACTCTTTTCCAGAGCGTTTTCGAGAAGTAGCTTAGGAACTTGGAATCTCGATCGGAGATGATCGTCCTCGGGATTCCGTGGAGACGCATGACTTCTCGAAAGTACAAATCTGCCACATTGCTAGCGTCGCCAGTCTTGTGACACGCGATAAAATGGGCCATCTTAGAAAATTGGTCGACCACCACCATGATCGCATATTTGCCTCTCTGCGTTGGGGGTAATGCCACAATGAAATCCATTGATATATCTTCCCAAGGCCGGCATGGGATAGGCAAGGGTATGTATTCCCCAGGTTGGAATTTGCTTTTGGCCATGTGACAGGTGACACATTTTCGTACTATCTCTTATACGTCTCCTTGCAGTTGCGGCCAATAAAAATGTTCTTTGAGGATATCCACGGTTTTGTTTACCCCAAAATGCCCTCCAAGTCCACCTCCATGAGCTTCTCGAATAAGGAGTTCTCGAGTTGGAAGTTTTGGAATGCAAAGTCTATTACCCTTGAAGAGGAAGCCATCTTGAATAATGAACTCATCATGAGTCCCGGTTTTGCAAGTCTCTAAGGTTCCCCCAAAGTCGGGATCGTGCTCGTAGGAATCCTTTAATGCCTCAAATCCAAGTAAGCGGACATCGAGCACATTCAATAATGAGTATCGTCGTGAGAGAGCATCGGCCACCACATTACTTTTGCCAGTTTTGTACTTTGAGGAAAAGTGGAAAGATTGTAAGAATTCCACCCACTTGGCATGTCTTGCGTTCAACTTTTGTTGTCCATTTATGTGTTTTTGCGATTCGTGGTCCGAGTGTAGGATGAAATGACTCGGCCGAAGATAGTGACTCCAATGTTGAAGAGCTCTCACGATTGCATAGAATTCCTTGTCGTATGTCGAGTAGTTGCGCCTGGCTCCGTTCAGTTTCTCGGAGAAGTAAGCGATGGGTCGCTTTCCTTGTACTAGCACGGCTCCAATTCCAACACCGCTTGCGTCACATTCCACCTCGAATGGTTGGGTGAAATCTGGGAGTGCCGATAACGGTGCCTCACAAAGTTTTTGGATAATTGTTTTGAATGCCCTTTGAGCAGCCGGGGTCCATACGAAAGTTCCCTTCTTCGTACATTCGGTGATAAGACTAGTGATGGTGCTAAAGTCCCGAATGAACCTCCGATAGAACGACGTGAGTCCGTGAAAGGATCGGACTTCCGTGACAGTCTTGGAAATAGGCCATGACTTGATTGCTTCGATCTTGGATTGATCGACTGAAATTCCGTCCTTAGAAACCTTGTAGCCAAGAAAGATAACGCTCTCGACTAAGAATGAACACTTCTCCTTTTTTCCATAGAGTTGCTGTTCTCGAAGTGTGTTGAACACCTTGCGAAGGTGTTTGAAATGATCATCCATGCTCCGGCTGTAAATCAAAATGTCGTCCAAATAAACGACCACGAATTTGCCTAAGAATGGCTTGAGTATTTCGTTCATGAGTCGCATAAAGGTACTTGGAGCATACGTCAAGCCGAATGGCATAACCATCCACTCGTATAATCCATGCTTAGTTTTAAACGCGGTTTTTCACTCGTCCCCTTCTCTCATCCGAATTTGGTGATAGCCACTCCTCAAATCAAATTTAGTGAAGATCTCGGACCCATGTAATTCATCGAGCATGTCATCGAGTCTCGGGATTGGAAATCGATACTTGATAGTGATGTTGTTCACGGCTCGACCGTCAATGCACATTCGCCACGTTCCATCCTTTTTCGGAACAAGTAGCGTGGGGACGGCGCATGGACTTACACTCTCGCGCACATAGCCTCGTTCCATTAACTCCTCGATTTGTCATTGTAATTCCTTGGTTTCCATTGGATTGCACTGGTAGGCAGCCTTGTTTGGTAAGGGAGCTTTGGGTAGGAGATCGATCTGGTGTTCGACCCCACGAATAGGTGGTAAACCAGCGGGTAGTTCCTCGGGGAAGACATCCTTGAACTCCTCCAAGAGCGAGGTTAATCGTCCATCCTTGTCTCCATTTCTAGGAGTATCATTGACCACCATCAGGTAGACTTGGTTGCCATTGACAATGGCCTCGTTCACTTCTTTCTCACTAGCAAGCATGGTCATGCTAGCGGTCCTTCCACGCTTGGCACTCATGGAACGCACTTCACTAGGCGTCATTGGTTTAAAGATAATCCTTTTACCCTTACTCACCAACTCGTATTCGTTGCTTCGACCGCGATGCACCACATCCCGGTCATACTGCCATGGTCGTCCTAATAGGACATGACATGCTTCCATTGGCACAACATCGCATAGGATATCGTCGTTGTAAGATCCCGTGGTTAGTGCCACCTTTACTTGCTTAGTGATTTTTACCTTGTTCCCGTCATCAAGCCAATGCAGGGCATACGGCTTTGGGTGAGACGTTGTGGGTAGTTTTAACTTCTCCACCATTTCGCTCGAGGCGACGTTGGTGCAACTGCCTCCGTTAATGATTAAGCTACATCATTTGTCTTTCACTTGGCACTTGGTGTAAATATTTGACTTCGCTGCTCTGTTTCAACGGGCGAAGATTGGGCTTGCAAGGTCCGGAGAACCAAAGCACAATCATAACTAGGAGCGACGTAGTCCTCGGCATTCCCGACGTGTGCCTCTTCCTCTTCTCCTTCTAGGTTAAAAATGCCCTCGGTTCTCTCTTCTTCTTCAAACAACTCGTCACGACAATCCACGACCTCTCTTAGTGTGATTGTCCGCTGATTTGGGCACGCATTCTTGAAATGCCCAAACCCTTGGCATTTGAAACACCGAATTTGCGTGTAGCTATTTTCCTTCGAGGCGGGCAGTTTAGTAGAAGAACTGGAGGCGGGAGTTATTTTGGGCCCGCTGATATTGCCCGTTACGCTTGTCCTCGAGTTGTTCTCGTTCTTCCAATTCCGACTACTCTCACCATAGGTGGTTGTCACCTTCGCCTTTGCTTGTGCTTCCACTTTGAGACACAGATTACACAAGGTGTCGAAATCCGAGTAATTTTGTAACTCGACGGCGTTGGCGATGCTACGGTTTAGACCGCGTAGGAAACGTGCCATCCTTATGTCCTCATCCTCCACCAAATCTCCCATCAAGGCTAGATTTTCGAACTCGTTGATGTACTCTAGGACACTTAGCCTTCCTTGGGTAAGATCGGTAATCTTACGATAGGTCGTGAGCCTATGTGTTGCGGGGACATATCTTTTTCGTAATTTGAGTTTAAGCACGTGTCATGATGTTATCTTTGCTTTTCCGGCTCGAACTCTCCTGGTCTTAAAGCTTTCATACCATAATGAAGACCCATTTCTTAATTTCAAAATGGCGTACTTGCAACATTGTTCGCCATCAAGATCCATAAGTTCGAACATCCGATCTATTTGTCTTTCCCATTCAAGATAAGTCTCGGGATCTATGCCTCCCGTGAACTCGGGTAGTTCACTGATTTTGAACTCTTCGACGGCTCCTTCTCGTCTCGGCATCCACTTGGGATCATTTTCTTGTAAATTTTTTAAGGCCTTTTGAAGATTTTTGAGAAAGTTGGGATCGTCGAAGTTCATGTTTGGTAATGTTTTTTTTTTTTTGAAGATGAACAGTACCACGTGAACAGGGATTTTTTTTTTTTCGTTCAATCCGTGCCTTAAAGATCCAACCGATTAAACCTCAACTACCTCGTTTAGTTTAACCTTTGAATACCAATCGCGATTGGATATTCAACTACTAATTGATTTGGACTTTCTTAGGAACGTCTTGATTTTTTTGGGGTGAACAAGAGCCGAAGCTCTGATACCACTTGATGCGTATACGGAACGGAAGATTGAATTGTGAAATCAAGTGAGGCGAAAGATCCGAATGCACTAGGTGCAACCCGACCAGTTCGTGTCACTTGGCGTGATATTGGCGAAGCGGAAGTCTTTTTGTTTAGTTTTTGTGTTTATGTTGTGCAAGAATAAAAGGATATTTGTTTCGATTTCTTGTGAAGAAATCGATCCAATGGGATATTTGCTATCACTAGATCTATAGCGATAACAATGGGGAATTACTCGAAAACGCGTCAAGTAATTCGACTTAAACTGCGGGGCACGTCCTTAGTTCAAGGCAAGACTCGAAAGCATCGACTCTTTGAAATGATTGAAACACAAGTTTCTCTCTCTAAAAGGTTTTTTTTAATTCTTGGATGATTTACAAATGAGGAGGCTAGGTCTTTTATATAGGACAAAAGCCTTGGCCTCCAAGCAAGCATTAAATGTAGATTTGTGAGTTCTAGGATGAATGAACACATAGAACTCACAACCTAGACCCTTTTGTCAAATTTTATTCAAACTAGTTTGAAAATGCAAAAATATAAAATTGGATTCTCCCCCCCTTGGTGCCGCCACATTTCGGCTCTTTCTCTTGTTCCCACACGGCATTCCTCTTATTCTTACACGTCATCAAAGTTCTTGCGGGTCTTGAGCCTCAATCGCACATATTTCCTTTCTTTTATTTGAGCCCATCCAATCTTTGCGCATAAAAAATGTATTACTCGGGCTTGGTCTTGCTTGGTCCTCTAGGTCGAGCACAACTTCTTCTATTGGGTCTATATCCACATCAATGTCACCGTTGCAATCATTTTAACGTTGGGTTTAACAACAAACCAACGATAAGAAACACTAACTCCCTTATGACCTCTCAAAGAAACTTTATTTTCGTGACAGTCTATTTTATCCTTGTATTTACCCAACCAATCCATCCATAGGAAATTCTAACAAATCCACTGGAAGATCAACCTGCCCAACTATCATGGATACCCCTTTATATAACATCCCGCAAGACACTGACTCACTTGACGGTATAAAAACTTCATCTTTTGCAGACTCAAACTCTCTCGAACCCATAGACTTAGCATGCCCGACGATACAAAAGAGTGTAACGCCCCCGAATCAAACAAAACAAAGGTAGAAACATCGTTAACAAGAAAGGTACCGGTGATCACATGTACATCATCCTTAGCAGCTTTCTTATCTATCATAAACAGTTTTCCACTAGTCTTTTGTCCACCCCCTTGTACTGTACTAGCTGATGTAGAAGGCTTGGCAGCTGACCCCTGATTGTTATTAGCCGCTGGTTTATGATAAGAATTACCGTCATTGCGGTTGAACCCACCGTTATTGTTACTCTGCCCTCCGTGATTATTCAATGACCCAGTTGGTCGGTTGCTAGCATGACTCTGTGTCAGACCCTGCGAAAAGCTCCCCTGTGATGGTTTCTGAAAACCTCTCCCCCTGAACTAGTGCACTCATGCCTCTTATGACCCATACCGCCACAGTTGAAGCACGAGATACCCCAACTGTTCCTACTACCTTGACCACGCCCATAAGAAGATCCACCACTAAAACCTGATTCCGAAGAATAAGCCTTTGCCTGATTGTTGTTACCTCTCTTGTAACTAGACTGGCCACCACAATCACTCTCAGCCTTTCTCTTTTCCGGACCCCTCTCTTTGTTTTCCTTGGCCATTTCGACAAACTTCTAAGTATGTCCTGCTCTCTCATAAACTTCCTTAACATCGTTAAGGACCCCAACCAGTAGCTTCTCCATGATCTGATAAGTCAACCCCTTCTCAAACCAAAGTGCTAAGTTCTCGTGACTCAGCCCCATATCCTCAGCATATCTTGATTTCTCGTTAAAATTATGATAATACACTGCCACTGTCATATCTGAGGTCATCTTGAAAGAATCGAACTCCTCCCGCATCTTACTGCGATCATGCTCCGGAACAAACTCCTTTCTCATAGCTCTTTTGAACTCGGTCCACGGAATAACAGGCTTGCCCTGCTTCAGATAGAGGTCAAGGGCACTCTCTCTCATTTTGTCCCACCACTCCCCCGCTGCATCTCTCAGGTAGAACGCTGCTTGTTATACCTTAAACGCTTTGTGACAATGAACCACCCCAAGGATATTCTCCATCTCACGGTGCCAGTTGTCGAGCGAAGTTGGCGCACCTGTACCCCTATAGTTCATTGGATTGAAGCGGGATATCGTAGTGCTCATCTTGGCAATGTCTACCCCGACATCCTTATCTTTCCCAAACTTCCTGAGGGCTTCAGTAAGTGCATCCTAATGCTCAAGAATCTTGTCAATCTCGTCAAAACACATCTCTTGAGCCCTAGCATACATAGCTGACCTCTTCAGCGGCATATCTTTGAGCTATAAGAGGGATATAAACGTAAGCACATAGCCTACACCTCAAAGCAAATATGACCCGCACAGAAGCTACTCGATCGAGCCATGCATACTCGATCGAGTAGAGGTCACTCGATCTATTTACCCACCTACTCGATGAGAGTACCCCAACTTCAGAACCTGACCAGAACTGACATAAAACATACTCGTTCGAGTCACATACGTACTCCGTCGAGTAGCAGACACTCGATCGAATACTCCCCTTACTCGATCGAGTTGCACAAAATAGTAGCCACTACCCAACGTATACATATACTACCTTTCGATCGAGCTCAGCCCACTCGATCGTGTCCACCCTACTCGATCGAGTTTCCCCTACTCGATCGACCCATGCTAACGATTTTTACTACCTGCATGCCTTTAACTTTACAACTTTTCGTAACAACAAAACATACGTATACAACAACTCCTATTCACATGTTATTAATATCACAAACAACATTATTATCCACTTTAATCACATAATCATGCTTAAACAACCACTCACATTATCTTGCAACAATTACTTCTCATCCTTTCTTCCAAATCATCCATTGAACCACATATCCATCCAACATATTCATATTAAGAATAGTAAATACATAGCGATCCACATGACACCCCATAGTGACCGGTTCAAAGTTGTAGGGCGAGTTCGCGACTTTAGGACGTCTCCCAAGTCTTTGCATTACCTCCTAATAACTCCTACCCAGGTTCATTTTAGTTTGACTCTCTAAGTTCATTTGGTTCATTAGTTACAGGTTCCAAAATCGTCGCTCAGATACCACTTTGTAACACCCCCTTACACCAAGGTGTCTTACCAAGACCACCTAATGTATCAGAATGCTACCATCTCGGTTGCCCGAGGTAAAGTATATCAAATACATCATCAAAGAACATACTTTAAGTAAATAGTTTAAAGTGATTTCATTCAAACCAAAACTGAAAGGTACAAAACAACTTTTCCAAACCAAAATCCAACTGAATAAATAAAAATGTCACGACACAACAGCGGAAGTGTAATACTCCGTATTTTAATTAATAGTTTATATTTATATTTATATTTATGTGGGTAGTCGTAAATAAATAATAAGATGAATAAATATTAAGTGGAATAATAAATAATAAGTTGTAGTCGTAATAGGAAATAAGTAAAATAAAATAAGAAAATAAGACGGAGTGGGGTCCACATTGGACCGTGTGGTGAGCCGTGTAGGGCCACGGTGGGGGGACCAAGAGGAAGGAAGGTGGTATTTGGTTTGGGTGTTATCTATGCTCTAAGATATTTTCTTTATTTTATTATTAAATAGACTTTCCTAGAACCTTCCTACTTCTCCTACCAACTTATATAAATACCAAACATATGCCTCACAATTATAATTATTCTTATTTTAAAACGCAAATACCATTATGAGGAGAGCTTTTGTGAGACAACTTTAAGACGGAGTTTTTCACCTTGCGATAATTAATTTCGGTAAGATATCTAATCATCTAATATCAATCAATTGTTTACGTTTGACCTTGACCTGTATTAAGGCCGTTGACCGTGACCGTGACCGTTAACCGAGGCCGAGCCGTGGCTGTTGACCGGCGGGTTGACCACCGTCGGTTGGCCGTGTATTTGGGGGGATTGTTTGTGGAGTTTTGCAGGATTTGTTTTAGGTAATTTACATCTTAAATTTATTAATAAAATTAGTTAATAATTATACATAATTCAATCATTGTTTAGGTGGTGAATTTATTGAAGAGGCTTTTTGATTTATTTGCTTAATTGAGAAGATTTGTTAAGAGGTAGGTTAACTACTCAACTTTACTATATTGGTAATTGAATAATTGTTAGAAGATGAATTATTGTTGCAATCGTCGTGTTGAGCACATTGTCGTAATTATTGTCTTAAGAATATTGAAATCATTGTTGTCTTATGATCATATTATTATCTTGTTGCTTGGTTCTCTATTATTAAGAGATTGTGAAAGATTGGCATTGAGACTAGCATTGTTGTTGAGATTGTTTGGTCGGTCAGGCACGGGGATGTGTAAGTGTCGTGAAACTGTACGTATGATGGTCGGACAGGCATGGTGGCGTTAGGAGTGGGCCATGGACCTGAGCAGTACACCGTGTGTGGTGGCGGATTGGATTTCACCGTATGGTGCGTGTGTGTGCCGTGCGTGTATGAGCACGATGATCTTGGTTTGGTTCGTTGATTGTGATGCAGGCTAACGTATTATCATTATTGTTATTGTTGTTTGGTTATCCTACTCAACCTCGTGGTTGACTGTGTATTCGTGAACACCTGTGATGAACCATAATGGGGAGCAGATTGATTTCAGGTTAACTTATGAGAAGTGCTGGATGCTTAGAGGGGATTTTTGGGATGAGATCACTCGAGTCTAGAGATCACCTTATTAATATTCAGACATTATTTTTTTTTAATTCCGCTGCGAGTTGTTTATGTACTCTATAATAATTATTTACCAAGTTGGATATTTGTAATAAACTCTTTTGAGGCACTTTAAAAATATATCGTCTTAAAGTACTTTTGTATTGTTTGTCTTTATACTTACTACCTCAGGCTACTGAGATGGTGACGCCTTTATTTATTTGGGAATGTCTAGCTAAAGGCTCTTAAATAAATGGGGGTGTTACAAAGTGGTATCAGAGCGAACGATCCTAAGGCCTAAAAAAATGAATTTAATGAACTTAGGATGAGTCTAATAAAATGAACCCGGGGTAGAAACTGTTTAGGAGCCCATATTCTAGGTTAGGGAGACGTCCTTGATCTGGCCCTTTTCACTCTTGAACCGGTCACCTCGAGGAAGGATAAAGAGAGAGAAGGGTGGTTAGCGTGGATGCTTTACCTTAAGGGTCTAATTGTGTCTTGAAGTTGCGAGAAGTAATAATTTTATTTGCAGAATGAGAACGGAAGGTAAGAAATTTTGAAACAGATGGAGGTAATAGGCGTGTGGCCTATGTATGGGTGATAGGCGTGTGGCCTATATAATGGCAGTGTGATGATTGAAAATTATTTTGAGTTTGTTTTAATTCATAGCATTAATACGCATGAAATTTTTTTTGAAATATCATAAATGGCATGAGATGGAGAAATATACATAATGGATTGTTGCATCTTCACATGAATTGATTGTGTATATGTGAATTACATGTTTAGTAAATTTCCTGTCTAGAGATATGTGGAATGTGTTGCCCTGAGCCAGTATGCATAGAATTATGAGACTGTATGAATTAAAGACTAAACATGTATTAAAAATAATCAATCGCGAAAAAGAAAGAGAATAGGTCGTGAGGCCGTGATGCCGTAAGGCCGAGATGTCATGTATGCCGTGATTTCGTGGTTAGTCGGGCAAGGCCAGCTCGATCAATCACACATTCTTTTGTATGCAGGAAATTTTATCTTCTACCTAATACCCAAAACTACTTAGAACGGAAACTTATGTTTCTTATTTTATCTTTTTAGAACCCAAATGGCACCCAAGAAAGTTACATCCACAGTTATGACTCAGGAAGAGATCAATAGGCTCATTACAACCAATGATGTGCTGACTGCTGCTTTACAATAAAAGACTGCGACAAAGGATCCTGCTAAGATGAGTGTTGATATTGCTCGTCATAACCCAATGAAGTATGATGGACTTGGTGAACCGTCATTGCTGGGAGATTGGTGTAGGGAGTTTGACAATCTTTTCGAAGTCTTGAACTGTCCTGAGGAATTGCAAGTAGATCAAGCTGCACACTACTTGAAAGGAAAGGCTGGGTTGTGGTGGAACCGCAACAAGGCAGTGATTAGGGAGGCATTGAAGGAGAGTGATGAACCCTTTGTCTCAGGGAAAGGATTTAAGGATACTTTGAGGGGCACGTTTGTACCTGAACATGTTAGGAGTAAGATGAGGCCGGGGTTTGATTCATTCAAAATGACAGAGGAGATTACCATGGAAGATTATCATAACAGATTAATGGAGTTAGCTGAGTATGTGTCGGATTTGAATTACGGAGAGGAGGTGTTGGCTTAAGGTTTTAGAAGGGTTATATAAGACCAAGTGTGTCGCCTTGAGGAGCGCTAGTTTTATTTGTTAAGAAGAAAGATGGGAGTATGATATTGTGTATAGATTACAGAGAGCTGAACAGTGTAACAATTAAGAATAGATATCCTTTGCCTAGGATTGATGACTTATTTGATCATTTGAGTGGAGCTGGAGTTTTCTCTAAAATTGATCTAAGGTCGGGATACCATCAGTTGAGAGTTAAGGAGGAACATGTGCCTAAGACTGCTTTTAGGACGAGGTATGGGCATTACGAGTTTTTAGTTATGCCTTTTGGTTTGACTAATGCACCTGCAGTATTTATGGATTTGATGAATAGGGTGTTTAGTCCTTATCTTGATCAGTTTGTAGTAGTCTTTATTGATGACATATTGGGGTACTCTAAGGATAAAGAGGAGCAGAAGAAGCATTTAAGAATCATTTTGCAAACCTTGAGGGAGAATCATTTATATGCTAAGTTGAGTAAGTGTGAGTTTTGGTTGAATAAAGTAGCATTTTTGGGACACGTAGTGTCAAAGGAGGGAGTGTCGATTGATCCAGGTAAGATCGAAGCGATAACTATGTGGGAGAAACCGAAGAATGTGGAAGATGTGCGAAGTTTTCTGGGATTGGCTGGCTACTGCAGGAGGTTTGTGAAGGATTTCTCTAAGTTAGCTAAGCCTTTGACTGCTTTGATGAGAAAGGAGAATAGGTTCAAGTGGGATGAGAATTGTGAAATAGGTTTTCTAACCTTGAAGGAGCGTTTAACCACAACACCTATATTAGCTTTACTAGAAGGGAGTGAGGATTTTGAGGTGTATACTAATGCTTCGAAAAATGGATTGGGATGTGTGCTAATGCAAAGAGGGAGAGTAATCGCCTATGCATCGAGACAGCTGAGACCATATGAAAAAAATTACCCAACGCACGATCTGGAGTTAGGGGCGGTCGTGTTTGCTCTTAAGTTATGAAGGCATTATTTATATGGAGCTACTTTTAAGGTATTTTTTGACCATAAGAGCCTTAAGTATATTTACACTCAAAAGGAGCTTAATATGAGACAAAGGAGGTGGATAGAATTGATTGGGGATTATGATATGGAGATAATTTACCATGAAGGGAAGGCTAGTGTAGTAGCAGATGCTTTGAGTAGGAAGTCGGTTCATGCTTTATGTTTAGCTATGCCGCGGGTTAGGTTGCAAGATGAATTAAAGGAAATGGGAATTTGTGTAATAAGGAAAGGGGATTCAATTGGAGACCTGACGATTAAACCAGAACTGTATGCGGAAATCCGAGAGAAACAGAAAGGAGATACGAAGTTGGAGAAGTGGCGTGCGGTCGTGGAGGAAGGCGTGCCGTCACGATTTGTTGTAAGGGTAGGTGGAGGTTTGAGATTCGATAGAAGATGGTGCGTACCTGATAACGAGGAATTGAAAAGAAAGATTTTGACAGAAGCACATTCTACACCATATTCTGTGCACCCTGGAGGAGATAAGTTGTAGAAGGATTTAAAGAAGACGTTTTGGTGGCCAGGAATGAAAAAGGAAGTTACTGAGTTTGTTTCTAGATGCCTGGCTTGCCAAAGGGTGAAAAGGTGAGCATAAGAGACCACAAGGGAAAATACAGTCTTTGGATGTACCTGAATGGAAGTGGGAGAGTATTTCTATGGAGTTTATCGTTGGTTTACCTCATACTCAAAAAGGGAATAATATGATTTGGGTGATAGTAGATCGTTAGACTAAGATAGCACACTTTATTCCAATGAAGGATACTTGGAGTAAGGCTGAGTTAGCTAGAGCATATGTTAAGAATGTCGTGAGGTTACACGGAATTCCTAAGGATATTGTTTCTGATCGTGATTCGAGGTTTATCTCTAAGTTTTGGCAAGAATTGCACGAGTGTATGGGTACGACTTTGAAAATGAGCACTGCATTTCATCCAGCTACAGATAAACAGACGGAGAGAACTATTCAGACTTTAGAGGACATGTTACGAGCTTGTGTTTTGGAATTTGGAGGATCATGGGAAAAAAAGGTTGGATCTAATAGAATTTTCTTATAACAATAGTTATCATGCTAGTATTGGGATGACACCGTTTTAAGCTTTGTATGGGAGGAAGTGTAGGAGTCCAGTTTGTTGGGATGATGTCATTGTAGCTGTGACATTGGGTCCTGAATTGATTCAGCAGATGATTAAGCAAGTACATATAATTAGAGAAAAGATGAGAGCTGCACAAGATCGACAGAAGAGTTATGCAAACCTGAAGAGGACTGAGATTGTGTTTGCTGTAGAAGACAAAGTGTTGTTAAAAGTATCACCAATGAAGGGGGTGATGAGGTTTGGTAAGAGAGGAAAGTTGAGTCAGAAGTACATTGGACCTTATGAGATTTTAGATAGAATTGGTGAAGTGGCATATCGTCTTGCACATCCACCAGCATTGACAAGAGTTCACAATGTTTTTCATGTTTCACAGTTAAGGAAGTATGTGAGTGATCCTACTCATGTGTTAGAAGTCGAGACAGTCGAATTGGATGAGAATTTGTCTTATAAGGAGGTGGCTAAGGAGATTTTAGACAGAAAGGTGCGGAAAACTAAAAATAGTGAGGTCATTTTGGTAAAAGTTTTATGGTCTACTCATAATGTTGAGGAAGCTGCATGGGAGGTTGAAAATGAGATGACGGAGAAGTATCCTCATTTGTTCGTATAAGGTATGTTAGTTACGAGGACGTAACACTTTTTTACGGGGGTAGAATATAACACCTCGTTAGTTGTGACCATTTCTGTTGGTAATTTATCTAAATGTGTGTTCGATCATAAATTGTTTGGTTGGTTGAGTAGTAAGAAGCGGTGAACTTCGGGACGAAGTTCTTTTTAAGGAGGGAAGACTGTAATACTCCGTATTTTAATTAATAGTTTATGTTTATATTTATATTTATGTGGGTAGTCTTAAATAAATAATAAGATGAATAAATATTAAGTGGAATAATAAATAACAAGTAGTAGTCGTAATAGGAAAGAATTAAAATAAAATAAGCAAATAAGACATAGTGGGGTCCACATTAGACAGTGTGGTGAGCCGTGTAGGGCCACGGTGGGGGACCAAGAAGAAGGAAGGTGGTATCTATGATATTTTCCTTATTTTATTATTAAATAGACTTTCCTAGAACCTTACTGCTTCTCCTACCAACTTATATAAATACCAACCATATGCCTCACAATTTTAATTATTTTTCTTCAAAAACTTAAATACAATTGTGAGGAGAGCTTTTGTGAGACAACTTTAAGACGGAGTTTTTCACCTTGCGATAATTAATTTCGGTAAGATATCTAATCATCTAATATCAATTGTTTACGTTTGACCTTGACCCGTATATAAGGCCGTTGACATGACTGTGACCGTTGACCGAGGTCGAGCCGTGGTTGTTGACCGGCGGGTTGACCACCGCCAGTTGGCCGTGTATTTGGGGGGATTGTTTTGTTAGGTTCATATACCCATATTAGACTCATCTAATCATTTTATAAATTATTTATAATTTATATTTATGTGGATCTAGTTACATGCATAACAAAATAAAACGGATAAAGAAGAAAACAATGTTCCTTACATTGTTAAATGGTTCGATATGGGCACAAGTAAGGTATCCTACTTTCACTTGTTCTTGAGCTCAAATAATATGGGATGATCCTCCAAGATCTTCAAGTCTCAAGCATAGAGACACTCCTCTTAGTTGCACCCAAGACTATCCCACAATGCTAATATTATTAATAACTAGATAATAATATTAGTTACCTTAAATATTGATTCTAATATTCATATTATTACTACACTAGTAATCTTGTGGAAATATTAGATTTTAGAACAAAATATATGCATAAAACAATTTTATGTTGAGAGAGTTTTGAGATAAGCATAAGAATAATGTAAAGAAGAGTGTAGTAAAAATGAGAACCTCTCACCATCTTCTAATGGCTGCTAGTTTTGGCCCTTATTGGGTGCCAAAATTACTCTTCTCAATTTACTTTTTGTCTTCATAAGAGAGGCTAGGTGTAGGTCTAGTTTAGGGTAGTCATGATTGTGTTTCTTAATTAAAAAACAATAAACCATAAACAACCCACTAAAAACCGGCACCCCTTATGAAAAATGGACTCCATTTTATCTTTTGTAATTTGTCATTTGTAATTTGTGTGGCAAATAAATAGTAATATGTCATTAGGCATAATAATGCATATTTAACAAATTAAATATCATTATATATATTAAATAAAATTACATTTAACAAATTAACAAGTAATTCAGAATTACATGTATATATAAAATGGGTTACATTAAGTCTAGTTAATATAATCTACAACATCTTGTAATTATAATTTACTAATTACTCTTATCTCAAATGTTTCACAAACATTAATCAATTTTAGTAATATAACAAATTAATTACTAAATTGAATCTTATTTAATCACATTACAATAAGATATGTATAATTCTCACTTATAAATAAATTTGTTCAATTTAAGGATTTAATTAATCCGTATCAATATACGATTAATTAACTTTTCAGTTTGGGAATCGTCCTATAGGTGTGCCTTAAGGGATCAACTGATCACCACCGTCAAACGACAGTAATATCAACCTCTAGTTAGCCAATCATTACCGATTAATATTGATCAGTTGACCATATAATTGAATCATCCCTTATGTATTCTTATTAGGAGATTTAATAATGTGATCACACTATTGTTGAGGACACATACTCCAACAATCTCCCACTTGTCCGAGACAAGTGTGCGTCACCAATTCTCTTGTCCTATTACAATCTCCCACTCAATGCAAGGTGTCTTGCAGGTCGTACTTGCATTTGATCATATCTTGAGTAGTTTCCTCGATCAAGAGAGTAACTATCTGACCAGAATTATCTACCGTAGATACCTTCCGAGCGTGGCCACGCATTTTCAGTTCACTTCTCCTTGAGTGGCCTTGAGATTTTAGATAACCCTGACAAGGGGATGGACAATTCCTATCGCACTATCCCCTTCATTTAGCCACAGATCATCATGACCCAAAATACACTCATTTGACTTCAGTTACGACAGTCGTAGAGTATAAATCAAAACCAATCAGAAACTGTACCAACTTAGGAGAACAGTCTCTAGTCAAAGAATTGACGCGTAAGAATACTATAGTAGCTCTCGCCACGACCAGACTTTATAAAAATTACCAGAACTCTATAAGCGGTCACTGCCCGACAGAGTGTCCCATACAGTCTGTCTATGTGATCGACTAGTCATCCCATATGACTCTATGGCACTTGAACTTGCCATCAATCGCATCACACTCTAGTCACTCCGAGACGTCACCTCATATAAGCAACTAGGGGCCAATACTATGTTAATCCAGTTCACTTTAATAGAGTTCAACGTTGTCCTTGCAACCTATTTGGATATAACAAAGTAATAAAAGAATTTTTAATAAAACTCAAACGATGAATGCATTATCACATATGTAAAATTGATACCATATCAATTACTACATAATCTATAATCCATACTTAATATGGTATATAACAATACATTTCATTTCATTTGAAATGGCATGACTTGTCATGCTTAGCCTATGAAAAATGCCTTGGTTAGCAAGTTTAGCAATACATTGCACTTTCCCTAACCTTACTATATACAATTTCCCATTCTTGTGAATAATCTTTTATTATAAGAACTTCTTTGAGTACGTGTCCAGATCTAATCTTGGACATAGGCTCTCTTGCCTTTGAATAACTCCCATTGTCCTCACAGTGTGTAGGGATAGGACCTTCGGTTATTGGACCGAACTACCATAGTTCCTCCAATTCATAAAACCGAATCCTAATATGATCCCTACCTTCTTGCATATGTCATAATTGCAAGTGTACTCAATTTTCGTTGTGTGTATCTCATTGTTCAACTGCCTAGGATGTGCTAGCAGATATCCTCCTTAAATAATATAGCAAAGATGAATCTCTAACCATCCTTATGTGTTTAGAATATGTTTTTTGTGTAATTCCTTACACATAAATCCATCTCAATTCTAAATGCTTAGCTTCATATCTTTAGTACTTCCTGAGTACTAACTAATGAACTATGTGGCTATATAGAGACTTCTCTCAAGGATTCAATTTGTAAATTTTCGTCATATTCCAAGTATACAAAATTTAAGAATGGTGATACATCTCAGCGTAATGAATTAATCCCGCAGCGAAAGCATGTGGATTCAATTTCTATATGTTCAACACTTTTGAACTTGTCAAGATTCTTATTAACATAAGAATATTCATTTAACGCTAATATCCTCTTAGAACTATCTTTATAGGTCTGGATACCTTAGAGATGTATTATTCTTCTCCTAAGTCTTCCATCATTCACAATGATCAATATGTCTCGTACATATAAGACTAGTAACACCACATTACTCCCACTAAACTTCATGTATAAACAGAACTACTCGATAATTCGAGTAAAGTTTATCACATGATCAAAACGTACAATTCAACTCCTTAACTTCTACTGAAAACTTTCTCTTAAGTTTTGATCCTACGTTAGGATAGTTGCGATTTTCAAAAACTCATACAAGATGATTTTTAAATCCAACTATAAAATCTGAATTTTAATGAAGTTTTGTTGTTGCGTGCAAAACCCTTTGCCACCAACCAACCAGGCTGCATAAACATTTTCATGTTTATGCTCATTTCGGACTTTTGTGGAGTTGAAACTAGATAAAGCATCTTAATAAGTTACAAATTTTTTACTTTCAAAAATAACATGACTCCTGTCCACTTTAGATTTCGAAGAAATAATTACTGATTTTGACCAAGAAGGAACATCTTCCTACGTCTTATTCTCAGTTTGTGGCTCTTGAACATTTTCTCCCACTCTATCTTTATGAAATAATCCTCTTTTCTTATCAAACAGCATCATGAGCCACAAACCCTTTATTCTCGTGATCATTGTAGGAAGAAGGAGCACATGTTTACTATCGAAACAAGCTACAACTTAGGTACCATGCCTAACCATATCTCATATGAATTGTACTTGATTGCTTTAACTATATTCTGTTTTAGTGGAAAATATAAATGCTAGAGAAATTTGCAACAGAAACTATCTCCAACTTTATAGTAAATATTCAATCATATCGTATAGGATTCTTTATAACTTCCCAATACACCTTATCTAGATAGGGTGTGATTATGAAAGTGATCTTGTGATACCATATCACTCTCTATTTGGTGTAAAATAAAGTCATTACTTCATGATTCTCATCCTAAACAAAGTACTAATACTATGGTTTTTTATACTTCATAAGAAGAATTCATTGAATTTATTCAATGAATATCTCTTCTTACCTCATTAAGTGGATACCAAGTATCTATCTAGTTCGTTGGTAAAAGAGAAGAAGTAATAATGACCTTCTCAGATTGAAAATATATTTCACCATACACATTGAAGTGTAATTTGGTGAATAACTTATTCTATTTGCTATATTTTTGAAGAAAAGTCACGAAACATCTTGCTTTGAATACAAGATTCTCATACACCAAAAGTTTCCCAATCAAATGGTTTGGGAGACTAGTTAAAACTAGTTTCTAAATGCGATTTTCAATCAAGAATTGAGAAATGATTAGGGTCACCAACTTGAGTTATATATATATATATATATATATATATATATATATATATATATATATATATATATATATATATATATATATATATATATATATATATATATATATATATGACATTTATTTTTAGTTTGAATATAATTACCTTGATTTTTATGGTCTCACCATAAACCTAATCGTGGTATGTAAGAGTTAAACGCTTGTTTTAATTACATAATGGTAAAACCCTTTACCATTTGTGCAAAACTCAAATTATATTCTTATTTAGACATATTATACATCATAACAATTATTGAGGTACATTTCTAAATATAAAACTAAAATGAGTACACTAGAACATTCATATGTTCATGGATGAAATGGCAACTACCCTAGTTCCATTCATGTAAATTTCTGAATTTGTTCTTGCTAGTCGTCACACGATAATGCCAAATATGATGAAATCCATAAATTTGTATCAAATACTCATGATGTGGTATTTGGCAATAATGTAATGTCAATGTCATAGATATTCAAGAAGGAATATGTTGGAGTCACACAACCAACTTCCTTGATCTTTACTTATTGGGGTTTGTATCTATTTTAGTGTCTAACACCTTCTCTTTCGGGCCTAGTTCTATCCTTAACAATTAAGATAAGAACTTTACTTCATATTTCTCCCACTCACTTCAACAATTTCTACTTGATGAAGACTTATCTTCATATAAATTCCTAGTTAATCTTTCACAAGGATGAACTCTATTGTGGTATTTGGTAAATCAAAATTTCTAACAAATTAATTTACCAATTTAACATTGTCATGTTCTTAACAACTTAAGTGCTTGATGACAAGTGTTTTAGGTTGAGCAATAAGACTTTTGAACCATCGATGCATAGAAGTTTTAATCAAAACATATTTTGACTAATCATTACCTCTTGTCATATTTCTTCATAAGAAATCATACACAGGTATGTTAGGAATTTAAGATGCTTATCTTATATGACATAGGATAACTCCTATGGAGTTCTATGGAATAGAACGATTCCTATGGAGCTAGTCCACAATCTATGATACGGTTCATTTTAGAAAGAGATTCTTTATAGTTTAGCAATAGTGGTGATGTGACTCTTAATTGCGCACATTTAATTCCCTAATTGAACCTATTTTGCACACTATTATAGCATTTCATGGCCATTTTATCCGTCAATTCCTTCCTATTTTGCTTTCCTAATGCATTTCATATGTCTTATAGGAAAGGAGATAATGAGGCGGAATTCCTGTCTTCCATTCATATTTGGAAGCATATTGATGATATTGGATAGACGAGTACGAAGAGGAGGCAAGAATGATGACCAAGGACGTAGGAATAAAGAGTATATAGAAGGATCATAAGCTAAAAAGCAAGGATGAAGAGAAGGAAGCCATTACAAGAAGAAATTACTCGGAACCCAACCAAGGCATGCTCCTTTGGCTCTTAAAGTATTCTAGATGAAACGGCGTCAAAAAATCAAGTGGTCTAGGCTTTTGAATCACTCCAATAGGAGTCCGGATGAGGAAATGACGTCCGTTTTACAATCCGAGCTCAAATAGACAAGTTGTCCGCCAATCCGCGCGTTCCGAGACTCAAGACGAGCGTCTCTCCTGCAAGACGAGCGGATTGTTAGACATTAAAAAAGAGAAGCACTCTGCCCATTGATCCGAGCGTCTTGCTCCCAAGACGGGCGTCTCACAACCCAATGATTCGAGCGTCTTGCTCCCGAGACGGGCGTCTCAGAACGCTATGATCCGGGCGTCCCGATGCCAATCCGAGTGGATTCCTTTACAGACTGGCCATGCTCCAAGCTGATCCGTGTGGATTGTGGAAGGACTAGCAATGTAATATGCGCATCTCCCTCAAGACTTGCAGTTCCCTAGTTACAACTAAGCATTGTTATTTACTAATCCACTCTTACTTAACCTAATGATGTACTACTATATATACTCCATTTGTAATAATCAAGGAAAAAAGTTCCCATAGTAGCAAGTTCTCTTAGATTAGATTAAGCTTTCATTTGGAATAGATTAGAATAAATTAATCTCAATTATTCCACAAAATTACATATTAATCTCTCCTTAATCATTGTTCAAGTTTATTATTATTGGGTAATTGATGATTATTGGGTTATTATTGGAGAATTGACAACTCTTCATCAATCAATCAAGTTCTCTTCTTTTATTCTTTGCTTTATTATTTGGATCATCTCAAGTAAGTATAATCTCTTTTACTCTTGTTTAATTATTGTTAATCACATCATTTATTCATCATGTTTTGCTTTGTTAGTATGATTTACAACCTTATTAACATGTTAAACTTGATCATGAGTGAGTAGTCATTTAGCTAGGATTAATTGGGAATTAGGGGAAACAAACATGGGGAATGATTCATGCTTAATCTAATATGTTCTCATAATTAAATTGCTTGCTTGTTGTGATTTCAACTTATGCACATGTTATGTTTGATGAAATGCAAGCCTATGAATCCTTGCATTTTTTACCCATCACCTATCTTTTCAATGAGACTTGTAAGCTTATACACCAACTCGAGTCTTAATAGACTATGCATATAGTTGAATAGGAAGGATTAAGTCGACTTGTAGGTGTTGTACAATCTAATCGATTCGGCTCCAGGACCCAAACCTTCTTAGGGATTGTAAGCTTATACACCAACTGGATCCCATCACAACAATAAGTGCTTGCATATAATTGAGAACATGTTTGTATGATCAACTCCTATGAACCCCCTATGAACCCATGATATCCTAGCACTTTTAGTCATTTGTTTACATCCTTCCTTTTATTGCTTGTTTTAGTATATTGCTTACATTAGTCTAGAACACAACTATAAACACAAAATAATTGTGACACCAGCATAAATTGAGATAGATAGACTTAGAACCCAAAGCACACCGTCCCATGGATCGACCTCGACTTAACCACTAACTAGTTGTTTGTTGAGAATATAAATGTTTTTGATGGAGTGAACAACGACTCGCTCTCACCATCAAAATGGCGCCGTTGCCGGGGACGGTGTTATGTGATTAAGTTCTTGTTTGTTTGTCTATTTTTGTTTGTGCTTTAAACTTGAGGAACTTGTTCCTCAAGGTTCGTTTTTACCGTTTTATTGTAGTTTCCATGTTTGTAGTTGTATCTTTATCTTGGTTATGATGATGACCCAAGATTTGACATATGGAGTATGCAGTGGATCGTTTGAGTATGACTATGGGTATGAGGAGTTTGAGGAGCAAGTCAACACAAACCTACCTTACTACTCATACAATGAAAATCCTAACTACTACCCCAAATTTTCCCACCAAAATCACCACATCCAATATCCACAACAATCACCCTCCCAATACCCACTTTGCAACCAATTCCAAATACCACAATACAACCACTTTCACACCTACCCACAACAAGAAGATGAGCCCATTCAAAATATGATTCTCAAAATGATGGGAGATCAACAAAATTTCTTCAAACAAGTGCTAGAGGAGAGCCAAAATAGAGACAATGTTCTTCAAAGCATTGTTACCCATGGTGAGGAGTTGGCAATTCAAATTGCCCAAATGAAAGAAGCCCAAGTAACTACTCCTCACCATTCCTTAGACATTGATCATGAATGCGAGTTTGAAGGAGTTACCTTTGATGAGAAATTGGAAGGGCCAATCTTCTTGAGCTCTTGTGAGTATGAAAGTGTGGTATTTGATGAAGAAGACATGGTTGAGTAAGCCAAATACTCTTAGCCTTTGTGAGTATGAGAGTGTATCATTTGATGTGAACATTGAGGTGTTGGAGAAAGAGTTAATGAGGAAAAGTGAAGCCCCTATCTATGATTGGTATGGAGATAGCAATGATGACAAACCTATGGAAGAAGCTTATGCGGAATATGTGTCTTGCAAGGACTTATGGAATGAAAAAGAGGAATGGAGTTGTGATATTGCCTCACTTGAGGACCTCGTCCTTGAGAAGTTTGAGGTATGCTTCCATGAGAAAGATGAATGTCTCTTTCCTATTGACCATGAAGACCTTTTCGCACCCACCATGGAACCTATGATTGTTGGAGATGATATGGTGGACCTTCTCCAAAAAGTCAAATCATCATATAAAGGGTACTTGGTGGAAAAGCTCAAGAACAAACTTGCGAATGAACTTACTTGTGGAGATTTGGCACCCACAATTTCAACTCCAAAGGTACCCCGTCATCAATGCCATGAGAATCTCCTTCTACTCTTTAAGGATTTATAAATCCAAATGCTATCATCATCACCAAAATTGAAGGAGAAGGTGGAGAGTGGAAGTCTCCGGACGAATATGAACCACACTTCATACCTTATTTTGACAAGAATCATGGGCTTGTTGGTTTGAAGCATTGCAAATATTCAAATGCCAAGGGCAAGGTGAATGAGAGAATGAGTGACAAGCTACCTTGGCCAAGCTTCATATTGAATTGGAATAAATCGTATTCATGCTTATTTGAGGATTGTGCCCAAGCATTTGACCGGTTATTGAGAGCATTGAGCAACATGGACAACATCAATAACCATGGCAACAAGGAATAAGTTTGGTGGAGTCCTCCCTCAAACCACCATTTGTAAGATACCCTTTACTTTGACTTTGCATTACATTTACACTTGCATTTAGTTATATACATATACATTTAGCTTGCATTTGTATTATATTTCATATTGCATTTACATTAATTAGTTCATATAGTATAGTTGCATTGTAATATATCTCACATGATTCATATAGTTAGTTGCATATGGTTAGTTGCATTCATCCTTAGTCACTAATGACCAATCCTATTCTTTTCTACACTAGAAATAGTATTTAAATCGGTTTGGGAATGTTTGATCATAGGTGAAAACATGCATCATTTAGTATAGTTTAGATTGCATTCATTTGTTATATATGTCATATAAAATTGCATTTAGTTAGAGCATGCATTCATTCATATCATATCATTGCATTTGCACTTCAATTTCCATAAAACTTTAACAATCCAAAAACATGTATTTCATTTTCATTCCTACTCCTACATGTACATTGAGGACAATGTCCAAAATAAATTGGGAGATGGGAATTTATATTCCAAAATACATAAAAATTGAAAATTTTTAAAAAAATCTCAAAAATATGTACTTTAATTTCATAAAAACAAAATCCATAAAAATTTGAAAATTTAAAAATTCCAAAAACATGTTCTTTCCTTTGTAGTGTAGAATTGTATATATTGTATATATTTGTTTATTTCTTTCTCACTCTTATCACATTGGGTCGACTATGCCACATTCGAGGCATGAAGGAAATAGAAGACTGCATGGTATGATCTTTCCAAATCTCTTTCCTCTTTTTTATATGTTAATGACAATGTGGTTATCTTTTGATTGATGTGGTATGAACCAATGTGTTGTTAGGAGTTTTGCATTTAGATTATATGGCATAATAGTTGATAGAAGCATATGCATTAGAGTTGTATATATGTTAGTTGCATTATGGCATGTAGTTGCATGGCTAGAAAATTTTGTGAAAATGCCTATTTGGGAATCTTGACAAGTGTATATAAGGCCCTTGTAGATAATTTTTCTCCTTGAGACTTTGTTTGCTAGAATACCCTCAAGACACCCTAGGATGTGTCATACTAGTATCTTTTGACCCATGGACTAAGGCCTAGTCAAGAGTACCTTGTGATGTGATAACTCCTTGGCTACCGTTTATTCCAAGGTGACCTTTGAAACCATGCAACCATCTTCCATATTCTACCACATTTTGTCACCAAAAAGGGAATGGGCACAAAAATTATCAAAATTTGAGTTCAAGCAATGAAAAGAAATGAAAACGTTTGCAATTTGTATTCAAAAGAAAAGAGGAGTCCAAAAATAAGGACTCCTAAGCTTCAAATATAAGGCACCCTCGTTACTAATTGGGGTGACTTTGAAAATGTTCAAAAGAAAATGCAAAAAAGTTGAAAGTTGTCAAGTATTGAAATGCCAAACATCAAAAGAAATGGCAAAAAGAAATTGTTCTCAAAAATGTCAAATGCCACAAGAAATTGGAAAAAAAAAACAACAAGAAAAGCAAACTCCCACATGAAACTCAAAATACAAATGATCCCTTTATCCATCAAATCCATTTTTGTTCATGGTAGAGAGGGGACGACCCTTCTTCTTGTCTAGGCAAGAAGGGGAATTTCGCGATCCTCCAGTGTTTCTAACACCATAGGGAGTCTACTCTTGATGAAAGCATTTAACGATTGAGAACAAAGGTACCCTAGCTTGACACAACTTGGAGGTGATTTATTGGTATCCTATTAGGCTTAGTAGCTTGAAGAAACAATGTCTATGATGGAGTGTGTACCCCTAAATTGCTCCCTTGTAGATGATTTCCGTCACTTAGATGAGGAAAGTGGCTATTCTTTTGTAGATGCATCCATTACTTGTTTTGTGTGCTTAAATTCTTGGATGTATCACCATTTTGGCAAGCCCCACCTTGCCTTGCAAGAAGGCATCTTACCTCATAGATGTCTTGTTGTGAGTTGAAAGGGCGGAGTGAGACCCGCTAATTGCCTCACATCGGTTATATTATTAGGATAGTTTAAATAAAGGTCTAGTTCTAGTCACCTCTTTACTCGGGACGAGTAAAGGTTCGGTTTGGGGATGTTTGATGTGACTCTTAATTGCGCACATTTAGTCCCCTAACTAACCTATTTCGCATACTATTATAGCATTTCGTGGCCATTTTATCCGTCAATTACTTCCTATTTTACTTTCCTAGTGCATTTCATATGTCTTATAGGAAAGGAGATAATGAGGCAGAATTCCTCTCTCCCGTGGATATTTGGAAGCTTGTTGATGATATTGGATGGACTAGTATAAAAAGGAGGCAAGAATGATTACCAAGGATGTAGGAATAAAGAATATATAGAAGGATCATAGGCTAAAAAGCGAGGATGACGAGAAGGAAGCCATTACAAGAAAAAATTGTTGGAATAAGTGTCCTCCGACAATAATGCGATCACAACTGTCGATCATAATGATCACATGTTTAAATCTCATTTTTAAGAATACATGTGGGAAGTAATATTTTACAGTCAACTGGTCCACACATATCGGTAATGATTGGCTGACTAGAGTTTGACATTACTATCGTGCGACGGTGGTGATCAGTTGATCCCCTTAGGTCATACCTATAGGGAAATACTCTTAATTGATTATTTAATTAATCGTATGCCGATACGAGTTAATTAAATTGCTTAAAATTGACGGATGATTTTGTGAGTAAAGGTAACGTGTCTCATTGTAATTCGATTAAATAAGATACGTACTAAGTAATCAAATTATTTTATTACTTAGATAAAATTATTGTTTACGAAACAATTGAAACAGAATGAATAATTTATTATAAATACAAGTTGTTGTAAATTTATAATTTGATAAACCATTTTGGTACAAGTAATTAAGAATTACTAGTTAATTTTGTATGTGACATATTTTATTAATATGTTGATTTTTAATATGTTAAAAATACATTATAGTGTAACATGTCATGCAACATGTGACACATGACAAAATTGACAAATGACAAAATAAAATGGACTTTTCATTTTATATATATGTACCGAAATATGGAGGGGATTGGGGTTTATATATTGTGTTGTTTATTTTAAATAGAAACACAATAATTAAACCCTACTCTTAGCCTTGCATGCCTAGTTTGTCTTGGGTAGAATGTGAAGCTCAATCATTGGCTCACTCCTCTCCCTCCAACCGGTTTTCTACTTGAAAATGGCAAGGGTTTTTCTCATATAATTATTCTACTCTACATGATATTTTTCTAGTGTTAGAAAAATTGAAAAACTCTCTACATTTGTGAAAAATTTTAGAGAAATAAAACCTCACTAAATTCTTCTCTCTTGGCCGAAAATACAAGAGAACAAAATACCATTTTTGTGTTTAAATTTTAAGTAAGATTAGTATTATTACTAGTTCATAATAATATTAGTTATTAAGGGTGTTCCTTGGGTATAAACTTTTGGGAGAGATTCTAATTTAAATCTTTGTTCATCCATTGTTGGAAAGCTCAAGAACTAACAAGTAGGAGATCTTGTTGGTGCCCAAAATCCGAAACACCAATGTAAGAAGTGACGATTTCTTCTCTACTTTGTTTTATGTTTGCATGCATAAGATCTTGTATTTATTTTATGACCAAATAAATTAATTTATATATGAATATTTATACTAATGAGATTAATGAATCCTAACAAGTGGTATCAGAGCCTTAGGTTGTTTGCATGCAAATCGGTTTATTGTTTTTCCGAGTTAATATTATTAACAAATAAAACTTGTAATTTTGTGTTTATTATGATATATCACGAAATCACTTTGCATGTTAAAGTTTCTGGTCCTAAAATGTATTTGGGATATTTTGGTTCATTTATGGATTTTATTGTTCATTATATATATTATTGGCATTAAAATGTGATTTTTATGATAAAAATGTCATTTTTGGACGAAAAATAGCTAAACTTTGAATTTTTCAGTGGTTGTTGGATATGTTTTCACATATATTATCTACTAATGGTCTGTAAATTTTCATATTAAAATAAGTTGTTTTGCTCGAAATATGAATTTTATAAGTTAAAATCGTATTTAAATGGGTAAATAGGTTAATATGTGTTATATTTCGAATCTGGTCATGGAAATTTAATATGTTGTGACATGCAATTTTACAAGATGTGTGTAAAACTTTTGGCTATAGTGAAGTCTTTTTGCATGATTTATGAATTTTTGATGAAAAATCACATAAATAGTGACTATAATTAGTTATAATGTTAAAACATATTTCATGACTAAAGGAAAACGTGACATGTTTCATTTTATCATATATTTCAGATCTAAAAGTGAAAAGTTGATGAAAATAATTTTTCTCATATTTTATTGTCATATTTGTTAAAACCGATAAACCGCAACATTGTTTTTCTCGATATTTTTCGAAATATTTAACCTAAGTTTTGAACATTATGAGTGTCATGGTATTTTTCCAGAATGTTCATGAGTTTAAATTTCAAATTTTGGAATTATTTGAAATTTTTATAATTTTATTTGAAGTTTATAGCATAATTTTGTATTTTTGGTCCATAATGAACAATATTAAGAAATCAAGTTGAGTTATTGTCAAAATATTAGTGAAGACTAAGTTTTGAGTCCTAAAATGGTTAGGGTAATTACTTGAACATAAATATGAATTTATGAGACATTTTGTGATTTTAACAAGTTATAATCACGCAAATCCATAAAAACCGATAACTTATACGATATTGGCTCTTAAAAGGCGATTTAGCATAAAATTAAGCATGTTCATACATATTATAATGCCGCATTTTATTTATGATTGTCATATTTTTATTTTATATAATTTTTGAATTATGTAATTTTACTTAGAATGGCCTTGGTTTTTAATTGGTATTACCCGAAATGTATGGGAATATCGATTCGGTTGTAATTATTGTGATCTCGTATCACCGTTTTGTATTTTAATAGATTTATTTTTATTAAAAATGTATAATAGGAAATTATGTAATTTTATTTATTATTTGTAATTTTCCCGGAGTTTCCATGAAGACGGTGTTACCTCGAGATGCGTGCCAAGACCAAAGTTCAAGGGACCAAACGAGTTGGTTTCCGCATTTGTAATAGTTTATTAGATTTACTATTTTAGGAAGGCCATACTAGGATTTTATTTTTTTTATGCTTTGCATTTTATTTATATGTTGCATGACCAAAAATTAGAAACCATGAAAATCTATTTCGTGAGGGAGTGCGCTCGGCCAAACCGGGGTACAAACCTTGTTACGTAGGGGAAGTGGATTATAAATGTCTATCCACTGAATTCATGTTGATGAGGGTTGTATCGCCAAAGCGTGCCCAAGTTAATGTGGATTTGGATCATTGACACATTTATTCGAAATTTGGGTTGAACTCAACAAAAGTATTCTCGACCATAGCCGGATGTGTTTTGGGTTAAAGATAAATATTAATGTAATTTTATCGACCAAGAGTTCTAAAAGTAGAATCGATTAAAGGGTTAATCCACCGAGTTATATTGATAAGGGATGTATCGCCAAAGCGGACCCAAGTTGATATGAATTTGGGTCTTGGAATCATTTATCAAAGTTGGGTAGAGGTCACTAGATAAATGCAATAAAACTTGTTTAAATTAAAATTTACGAGTATTATTATTATTAAAAACGACAAGTGTTTTATTCCTTCTATTTTTGTTTTGTAGACCACTTTTATTTCTCATAACAAATGGCCGCACCAAACAACAACGCTCACGCTCTCACTAATATTTCATGGCTCCGATCCTTCATGGATCGTTGTAAACTTGAAAAGAATGGGTCAAATTTCTCCGATTGGGATGCCCAACTCAAATTAGCCGCTCATGGTGACGACAAGCTTCGTTACCTCATTGAGGCCTCTCCACCCAAACCTAATGCTAGGTCGAGTGCCGCCACTAGGGAAGCATATGAGGCTTACCACAAAGAGTCCGCCGCTATCAAAAATGTGTTGATTTTTGCTATGGAGGCGGATCTCCAAAGGAGAGCCTTTAAAATGGGCACCGCTTATGAAATCTATTCCAAACTTGTGACAATGTTCTCACAAACACCGAGGATCGTCCAATATGAGGCGGCCTCGGCATTCTTTGATCTTAATTTCAAGGAGGGCCAAAAGGTTAGCCCTCACGTGCTCAAATTGTTGGAGTTAGGCGAGACATTGAAAATTCAAAAGGTTGAAATCCCCAAGGAGCTCATTGTTGATAGGATTCTTCACTCCTTATCCAAAGTCAAAGCATATGTGCAATTCCGGGTGAATTTCAATATGCAAGACAAGGACGTGTCTCTTGAGGAGTTGCACAAGTTACTTGTGCAAGCCGAAAGAGACATGGGGCTAAATGTTAGCCTACCTAAGGATGTGCTAAATATAAGCACTAAGAGCAAGGGGAAGTTCAAGAAGAATGGGAAAAAGAGTAAGAGGCAAGCTCCCACAAACACTAAGGCTAGGACTTTTGAAGCTAGCACTTCCAAACCCAAGAAAGGTCCCCTTGTTAAATGCCATTATTATAATGGTGTTGGACATTGGAAGAGGAATTGTTCCAAGTATCTTGGTGACATCAAAACTGGAAAGATCACTCCAGTAGGTAAATGACTATCCTTTCTTTTATGTTTTTAATTCAACTATGGTATTTTGATACAAGTTGTGATAATGTATCCCCTTTTTATTGTAAATAGGGCCTCCTCCAAGCAAAGACAAGGGAAAAGAGAAGCAAGCTTAAGAAATCATGAAGGAGCTAGGAGTAGCTACCAATGAAGCTTGGCTTTTATTATTGTCTTTATTTTAATGTTATGGATTTTAGAACTATTTTGATTTCCGTGTTCGACATAGAAATGTGTGATCCTTTTAAACAATGGTTGTATTTTGGATTTTGGTGGCTTGGCTTGCAACCCAAGTCACCCCTTTCATCGTATTTGTTTGTTCTAAAAATTGGTCTTTATATGCTTGCACATAGAAACATATGAACATCTACTTAAAGTAAACCAATTGACAATTATAATGATAGGATTCATTATATGTCCACAAGCTTGAAACTTGTGTATGATCAATTATAAAGTGATGTTGAGTTGATAAACTCTCCTAAAGGAATGTCAATTACCAAGAACACTCATCAAATCTAAAATCTATTAGTCAATCTATGAGATAGTCCTCCTTCTACTTCAAAATCATTATTTGTGTCTCATAAGCTATCTTTGAATATCTAGTGTATTTATTCTAAAGATAGAGGGGGAGAAAAATGAAGACACAAAGAATACAAAGAATAATTTGTATACCAAAATAGAAAGTATACATGAATAGATGAGATCTACGTGACAAAAGAGACAAAGTGAAGTAATCGAAAGAATATGTTCTTAAGATAAGTGAAGTAATCAAAAGAATATGTTCTTAAGATAACTACACGATGAGACCAAAAGAAAGTTCTTGAAAGATAATGACTAAAGAAAAGTCTCAACAAGAGATTTTGCTAGTTTATGACCTAGATATAAATAGAGTTTCAATATTGATATTTACTTAAGAGCCTAAATGAAACAAAGTTGCAAAGAAAGATATACCGATATCTACAAAAGGCTTAAGTTAATTGTTAACCACGCTAGTGTCGTTACTTAACCTCATTATGAAAATGAAATGGTTAAACCTCCTTCCGAAAAGGGTATTTTGAGAAGGACGTGTATTAAATGGGATTTCACATTTAACTAATGACATTGCTACGCATCATTATGAAAATGAATGAGTTAGAGATTAAAATCTCTTTCCATAAGTTTAAGGTTGAAACCTTTCAAAATAGGTATTTTGAAAAGATATGTTGGAAACATATATGGTTTTATCTTAAAAACTTGGCAAAGCAAAATTGATTTCAATTCTTGAAATGTTTCGATTGAGTAGTCAAATACGAAACATGTGGAATTGAGTGGGAGTTTGAAATGATCATGTGAAGACATGAAATTTAGTGGGAGCAATCATCTTGTAAAAAATTATAACTCATTACTCATTGAGAATGACGAGCTGGTACTGTCTTTCACAAAGAAGTATTTGAGTTTTCAATTCTGGATGAAAATAGACTAAGATGAATCCAATCACAACATGGGATGTTGGATAGGCATTGAGATATGCACATCAAATCAACAAGAAACGTAGGTTATTCATATCGATGAAAATGGAATTACCATAAGCAGTCACGATCATTCATTGAACCTAAGAATGGTTGATTACATGATTAAAAATTACTAATGTTTCCGCCATTAGAATGATCATGCACATGTTCTATAATGAATCATACGCTTAAGAGCATGATGAATCATTGGCAAGCCATATAAGAATCGTCATGAATTCTCGAGGAGAACTAATGAGCTATTCTAGTGTTTGATAGAACACTCTGTTATGTGACAAGAAGTTGCACATATTTAAGTTTCGAAAATGCGTAAGGATTTATGAAAATCCTAAGCTAATTAAGCTAAAAGGAGAAATAAGAAGTTTGAAAAGATACTTGGTTATAGTAAGAAGTTACTCAAAACTAGTATTTTCAAATTTGCTAGGACCTATGAGAAGTGCTAGGCTAATCATCTTGACAATTGTTGCAAGATCCTACAAAACATATACCTAGTACATTATGAGTTGGAAGAACACTTGACTAGTGCAAGTTATGTCGTCCACCATAATTCGTTTGTTATATGATAAACAACAAGGAAGTTCTCTCAAAATAAAGAACCTAAACCTTGTTTGGGAAACTAGATATGTACTTGGTAAGATTCATACTGTGGAAAACAAACATGAAAATAAAGGAAAATGCAACTCAAGAGTTTGAACACATGGACACATGGTGTGTTAAACTCATGTTTCAAATGACTAGTGTTTACACACTTATAATATACATCACAAGGTGGTAATATGGTATTGACTACCCGAATGTGATGCCCACATTTATCGTTTGAGTTATTATTAACTCACCTTATACTTTGTTACATACAAACGGGTTAAAGAGACAATTGAACCCCGTTAAAGTGAACACGGATTAATATTGTATTCGCCCATAGTCACTTACATGAGGTGACGTCTCAAACTGACTAGAGTATGATGCGATTGATGGCAAGTTCAAGTGCCATGGAGTCATGTGAGATGACTAGTCGATCACATAGGCAGACTGTTAGGAACACTTTGTCGGGCTAATGACCGCTTATAGAGTTCTGGCAAATTTATATAGCGTGGTCGTGGCGAGAGCTACTATAGTATTCTAATGAGTCAATTCTTTGACTAAAGACTGTTAGCCTAAGGTGGCACAGTTTCAGATTAACTTTGATTTATGTTACTACGACCTTCGTAAATGGGGTCAAGTGGGCATATTTTGGGTTATGATGGCTGTGGCTAGTCAAAGGAAATAGTGCGATAGGAATTGTCCACCCCTTGTCAGGGTTAAAACAATATCTCAAGGCCACTCGAGGAGTAATGAACTGGAAATGCGTGGCCACGCTCGGAAGGTATCTATGGTAGATAATTACGGTCAATCAGTTATTCTGCAGATCGAGGAAACCACTCTCGATACGATCACTTGCAAGTACGACCCGAAAGACACCTTGAATTGAGTGGGAGATAGTAATAGGACAAGAGAATTGGTGACGCACACTTGTCGAGGACAAGTGGGAGATTGTTGGAATAAGTGTCCTCCGACAATAATGCGATCACAACTGTCGATCATATGATCACATGTTTAAATCTCATTTTTAAGAATACATGTGGGAAGTAATATTTTACAGTCAACTGGTCCACACATATCGGTAATGATTGGCTGACTAGAGTTTGACATTACTGTCGTGCGACGGTGGTGATCAGTTGATCCCCTTAGGTCATACCTATAGGAAAATACTCTTAATTGATTATTTAATTAATCGTATGCCGATACGAGTTAATTAAATTGCTTAAAATTGACGGATGATTTTTTGAGTAAAGTTAACGTGTCTCATTGTAATTCGATTAAATAAGATATGTACTAAGTAATCAAATTGTTTTATTACTTAGATAAAATTATTGTTTACGAAACAATTGAAACAGAATGAATAATTTATTATAAATACAAGTTGTTGTAAATTTATAATTTGATAAACCATTTTGGTACAAGTAATTAAGAATTACTAGTTAATTTTATATGTGGCATATTTTATTAATATGTTGATTTTTAATATGTTAAAAATACATTATAGTGTAACATGTCATGCAACATGTGACACATGACAAAAGTGACAAATGCCAAAATAAAATGGACTTTCCATTTTATATATATGTACCGAAATATGGAGGGGATTGGGGTTTATATATTGTGTTGTTTATTTTAAATAGAAACACAATGATTAAACCCTACTCTTAGCCTTGCATGCCTAGTTTGTCTTTGGTAGAATGTGAAGCTCATGCATTGGCTCACTCCTCTCCCTCCAACCGGTTTTCTACTTGAAAATGGCAAGGGTTTTTCTCATATAATTATTCTACTCTACATGATATTTTTCTAGTGTTAGAAAAATTGAAAAACTCTCTACATTTGTGAAAATTTTTAGAGAAATAAAACCTCACAAAATTCTTCTCTCTTGGCCGAAAATACAAGAGAACAAAATACCATTTTTGTGTTCAAATTTTAAGTAAGATTAGTATTATTACTAGTTCATAATAATATTAGTTATTAAGGGTGTTCCTTGGGTATAAACTTTTGGGAGAGATTCTAATTTGAATCTTTGTTCATCCATTGTTGGAAAGCTCAAGAATTAACAAGTAGGAGATCTTGTTGGTGCCCAAAATCCGAAACACCAATGTAAGAAGTGACGATTTCTTCTCTACTTTGTTTTATGTTTGCATGCATAAGATCTTGTATTTATTTTATGACCAAATAAATTAATTCATATATGAATATGTATACTAATGAGATTAATGAATCCTAACAGAAATTGCTCGGAACCAAACCAAGAGTTGCTCCTTTGGCTCTGAAAGTATTCTAGATGAAACGACGTCGAAATATCATGTGATCTAGGCTTTTGAATCACTCCAATAGGAGTCCGGATGAGGAAATGACATCCGTTTTACAATACGAGCTCAAATAGACAAGCTGTCCGCCAATCTGCGCATCCCGAGACTCAAGACGAGCGTCCCCAGACCCAAGACGAGCGTCTCCCCTGCAAGACGAGCGGATTGTTAGACATTAAAAAAGAGAAGCACTCTGCCCAGTAATCCGAGCGTCTTGCTCCCAAGACGGGCGTCTCAGAACGCTATGATCTGGGCGTCCCGATGCCAATCCGAGTGGATTCCTTCACAGACTGGGCTTGCTCCAAGCTGATCCGAGCGGATCGTGGAAGGACTAGCAATGTAATATGAGCATCTCCCTCGAGACTTGCAGTTCCCTAGTTACAACTAAGCATTGTTATTTACTAATCCACCCTTACTTAACCTAATGATGTACTACTATATATACTCCATTTGTAATAATCAAGGAAAAAAGTTCCCATAGTAGCAAGTTCTCTTAGATTAGATTAAGCTTTCATTAGGAGTAGATTATAATAGATTAATCTCAATTATTCCACAAAATTACATATTAATATTTCCTTAATCATTGTTCAAGTTTATTATTATTGGGTAATTGAAGATTATTGGGTTATTATTGGATAATTGACAAGTCTTCATCAATCAATCAAGTTTTCTTCTTTTATTCTTTACTTTATTATTTGGATCATCTCAAGTAAGTATAGTCTCTTTTACTCTTGTTTAATTATTGTTAATCACATCATTTATTCATCATGTTTTGCTTTGTTAGTATGATTGACAACCTTATTAACATGTTAAACTTGATCATGAGTGAGTAGTCATTTAGCTAGGATTAATGGGGACTTAGGGGAAACAAACATGGGAATGATTCATGCTTAATCTAATATCTTTTCATAATTAAATTGCTTGCTTGTTGTGATTTCAACTTACGCACATGTTATGTTTGATGAAATGCGAGCCTATGAATCCTTGCATTTTTTACCCATCACCTATCTTTTCAATGAGACTTGTAAGCTTATACACCAACTCGAGTCTCATTAGACCATGCATATAGTTGAATAGGAAGGATTAAGTTGACTTGTAGGTGTTGTACAATCTAATCGTTTCGGCTCCGGGACCCAAACCTTCTTAGGGATTGTAAGCTTATACACCAACTCGATCCCATCACAACAATACATGCTTGCATATAATTGAGAACATGTTTGTATGATCAACTCCCATGAACCCCCTATGAACCCATGATATCTTAGCACTTTTAGTCATTTGTTTACATCCTTCCTTTTATTGCTTGTTTTACTTTATTGCTTGCATTAGTCTAGAACACAACTATAAAAGCAAATCAATTGTGACACTAGCATAAATTGAGATAGATAGACTTAGAACCCAAAGCACACCGTCCCATGGATCGATCTCGACTTAACCACTAACTAGTTGTTTGTTGAGAATATAAATATGTTTGACGGAGTGAACAACGACTCGCTTTCACCATCAAGTGGTTTAGCGGAGACTCGTGTTACAATCGAATGATATCGCATATGAGTAGGAGTAATGAAATTGAACAACATTAAAAACAACGAAATAGTGGGAAATTTAAACATTCATCGTTATATCTAAAGCATTTTAGCATGTTCTAGCATTTATATAATGACCTCCACCCAGTTATATAAATGATTCCGATATCCAAATCCATACGAGCTCGATTGTGGGACAACGGTCCCTCTACAACTTTTACTTATACAACTTGGTGGGTTAACTCTCTTAACCGATTCTACAATTAGAACTCTTGGTCGATGAATTTACGTTAAGTTCATCTTTAGCCCGAACCTATTGCGGCTATGGTCGCAAAATACCTTCGTTGAGATCAACCAAATTTTCGAAGTGTAATAACTATTTATTATCCCACTCACCCAACGTCAAAGCAAGCACCCCGGTGTAAAATTTCAATGCCGTATTGTACCTATATGAAATTGAGATTCATGGGCTCCTACTATTTGGTAAGGCTAAGTCTCAATCTTTTAAAAGTAAAGGTCTTGTCAATTTATTATCTATCAATTTAAAGTGAGCTAAAAGTTGAATTATCGATAATTATAATTGACACGGTCGATTACTCGATATGATATGCATGTGTTGTTTATGGCGATTTGGCAATGCATGTAACATATAAAGAATAAATGTAAAGCAATAAATAAACTTCATAGTATGGCCTTCCTAAAATAGAAAATCAAATAATATATTACAAATTCGGAAACCAACTTCTTTGGTCCCTTGAACTTCATGTGACACGCCTTCCAAGGAAAACACCATCCTGACCGGAACTCCTTTCCGAATGGCTCCGTCTTTAGGAAACTCCGGAATTACAAAATAATAATGAAAATACATGGCTATTCCTATTATACATTTGTAATAAAAATTTAAATCTATTAAATTACAAAAAGGTTATGCGATATCACATTAAATTACAACCAAATCGATATTCCCTTTCATTACGGGTAATACCAATTAAAAACTAAGGCCATACTAAGATAAAAATTACATAATTCAAAATTATATAAATAAAATATGACATTCATCAATGGAAAAATGCAGCATTATTATATGATCTAACATGCCAAATTAATGTGCCAAATCGCCCTATTTATACCTAATATCCTATATAATCGTGTTTTATGGAAATGCGTGATAATAACTTATTAAAATCACAAATCAATAGTTAAATCAAATCTAAGCCCAAGTTAATTATCCTAACTCTTTTAGGACTCAAAAATTAGTCTTCACTCAATTTTTGACTATAATTCAACTTCGTTTTGAATTATTGCTTATTAATCTTCTTTTAACCATAACAATTATGAAATAATTCCCAATAAATCATAAAATTTTTGGAAAAATTCGAAATCACAATTTTTTAAATACTGGAATATTAGCAAGATTCCAAAAACTCAATAAAATTTGCCCACAAAATATTTGTAATTTATTTCATTACTAAATCGTATAAAACATAACTTTTAGCATTTAATTCCAAATTAAACATAAAAATTGTGGAAAAACCAAAATCAAAATTTTGAACATTCTTAAATAATTTCCAGAACCTGTAAATGGCAAAATTTCAACCAAAAATTTCGAATTAATTTTTATGACCAATAAAGTTGCCATTTTATCGATTTTATCACATAAAAATCAATAAACATATCAAATCAATCAAAATTAATCATGAAACTTTACATCTGATGTTCATATCAAATATAAAACATTAGGGAAAACTTTCATGCCATAAAATTTATTTTAGCTATTTTTGCTAAAAGTCACTATTTATATCATTTTAACCATTAAAATTATAAATCATGCATATAAATCACATTTATCTCAAATTTTATATACAATCTGTAAAATATGCATGTAACATCATATTAAAATTTCATAGCCTGTTTCAAAGTTTAACTATTTTTTGTCATTTAACCTCCATTTATACCATTTTTATCACATAAATATCATAAATCATGAAATATTAATCACATTAATACAAAATTTTACATAAAATACATAAAATATTCATGTGAGGTCATACTAAAAAATCACGACCAGTATTGAAGTTTAACTATTTTTAGTAAATAAAAGTTCATTTTACTCAATAAAATGTAATTATTCCACTAAAAATCATTAAAATAAGCAATAATCATCCATAAATCATCAATATGACCTAAAAACATTTTAGAACCAGAATATATTACATGCAAAATTGTTTCGTGATTTATCATCACAAATCTAAAATATCAAGTTTTAATTAAGTTACATTTAACTCGGAAAAATCAAACCGATTATGCATGCAACCCCAAAGCTCTTGATGCCAATTGTTAGGTGGATCTAGTTGCATGCATAACAAAATAAAAGAGATAAAGAAGAAAACAATGTTCCTTACATTGTTAAATGGTTCGATATGGGCACAAGTAAGGTCTGTTACCTTCACTTGTTCTTGAGCTCAATTAATATAGGATGATCCTCCAAGATCTTCAAGTCTCAAGCATAGAGACACTCCTCTTAGTTGCACCCATGACTATCCCACAATGCTAATATTATTACGAACTAGATAATAATATTAGTTACCTTAAATATTGATTCTAATATTCATATTATTACAACATTAGTAATCTTGTGGAAATATTATATTTTAGAACAAAACATATGCATAAAATAATTTTATGTTGAGAGAGTTTTGAGATAAGCATAAGAATAATGTAAAGAAGAGAGTAGTAAAAATGAGAACCTCTCACCATCTTCTAATGGCTGCCGGTTTTGGCCCTTATTGGGTGCCAAAATTGTTCTTCTCAATTTACTTTTTGTCTTCACATGAGAGGGTAGTCAATTATATAAAAAACAATAAATGGACTCCATAAACAATAAACCAGAAAACCATAATTAAAAAACAATAAACCATAAAACCATAAACAACCCACTAAAAACCGGCACCCCTTATGTAAAATGGACTCCATTTTATCTTTTGTAATTTGTCATTTGTAATTTGTGTGACATATGACAAGTAATATGTCATTAGGCATAATAATGCATATTTAACAAATTAAATATCATTATATATATATATATATATATATATATATATATATATATTAAATAAAATTACATTTACCAAATTAACAAGTAATTTACAATTACATATATATAAAATGGGTCACATTAAGTCTAGTTAATATAATCTACAACATCTTGTAATTATAATTAACCAATTACTCTTATCTCAAATGTTTCACAAACATTAATCAATTTTAGTAATATAACAAATTAATTACTAAATTGAATCTTATTTAATCACATTACAATAAGATATATATAATTCTCACTTATAAATAAATTTGTTCAATTTAAGGATTTAATTAATCCGTATCAATATACGATTAATTAACTTTTCAGTTTGGAAATCGTCCTATAGGTGTGACCTTAAGGGATCAACTGATAACCACCGTCAGACGACAGTAATGTCAGACTCTAGTTAGCCAATCATTACCGATTAATGTTGATCAGTTGACTATATAATTGAATCATCCCTTATGTATTCTTATTATGAGATTTAATAATGTGATCTCACTATTGTTGAGGACACATACTCCTTTGCGGGATTTGTTTGGGGTAGTTTACATCTTAAATTTATTAATAAAATTATTTAATAATTATACATAATTTAATCATTGTTTAGGTTGTGAATTTATTGAAGAGGCTTTTTGATTTATTTGCTTAATTGAGAAGATTTGCTAAGAGGTAGGTTAACTAATCAACTTTACTATATTGGTAATTGAAGAATTGTTGGAAGATGAATTATTGTTGCAATCGTCGTGTTGAGCACATCATCGTAATTATTGTACGTCTTAACAATATTGATATCATTGTTGTCTTATGATCATATTATTATCTTGTTGGTTGGTTCTTTGTTATTGAGAGATTGTGAAAGATTGGCATTCAGATTGGCATTGTTGTTGAGATTGTTTGGTCGGTCAGGCACGGGGATGTGTAAGTGCCGTGGTCCTGTACGTATGATGGTCGAACAGACATGGTGGCGTTAGGAGGGGGCCATGTTGGAATATGTGTCCTCCGACAATAATGCGATCACGACTGTTGATCATGATGATCACATGTTTAAATCTCATTATAAAGAATACAATTGGGAAGTATTTTTACTGTCAACTGGTCAACATATATCGGTAATGATTGGCTGACTAGAGTTTGACATTACTGTCCTGCGACGGTGGTGATCAGTTGACCCCCTAGGTCATACCTATAGGGCAACACTCTTAATTGATCATTTAATTAATCGTATAACGTTACGAGTTAATTAAATTACTTGAAAAATTGACGGACGATTTTGGAAGTGAAATTTACGTATCTCATTGAAATTTGATTAAATGAGATACGGTCTGAGTAATTGAATTGTATCATTACTCAAATGAAATTATTGTTTAAAGAAACAATTGAAATTGAATGAATTATTATAAATACAATTTATTGTGATTTATAATTGGTAAAATATTTTGGTACAAGTAATTATGAATTACTAAAGTCGATTTTTGTATATGACGTATTTTTATTGATACGTTGATTTTTAATATGTTAAAAATACATAACAATTTTATGTTACATATGACATGTGACATATTGACAAAATAAAATGGGTTCCATTTTATTTTGTGTACCGAAATTAGGGGAAGGTTTTGGCTAATATTGTGTTGTTTAAATTAGTGGAGAACATAATCATTCACTAATAGCCTAGCCATGCAACCCTAGTTTGCATTGTTAAGAACAACACACTCTTGCATTGGCCCTTAGAACCTCCCCCCTTACCCGGTTTTGGCAAAAGAAAAGACCAAGGGTTTTCTCTATAATTTTGTCCAACACATTACTTGCTTGAGTGTGCATTAGAAATTCATTTTATTCATCTTATCAAATAATTTTTAGAGAGATAAAAATTATTTTCTCCTTCCTTACCTTTCTCCTACCCGGTTTTAGGAGCTAAGACCAAAATTATTTTGGGTCATTTTTCTTTACAAAATTAATATTGTACTAGTATTTATAATATTGATTTTAATTAAGAGTGAGCCTTGGGTATAAATCCTTGGGAGAGATCCTACACTTGGGTCTTTGTTCATCCAAAAGGAAAGCTCAAGAACAAGAGAGAAAGGTGATCTCTCTTGTGCCCATTTGAACCGAAAATCCAATGTAAGAATGGATGTTTCTTCTTTTTATTTATTTGTTTGCATGCATAAGATCATTAGTTAATTTTATGACAAATTAAATTATAACATATATGAATATGTTAAGTATATATAGATCTACTTTTCCTTGAATCGGTATCAGAGAGCCATGGTTGTTTGCATGCAAATCGGTTAAAAGTTTTTACGAGTTATAAGAATAACATATAAAACTTGAATAATTTGTGTTATTATGAGATATCACGAAATAAATTTATGCATGTTAAATTTCTGGTCCTAAAATGTTTTAGGATATTTAGGTTATATTTACGGATTTTTATTGTTCATATTATACAATAATGGCATTTAAATATGATTTTATGAGTAAAAATGTCATTTTCGGTCTAAAATTAGCTATACTTCGTATTTTCTAGTTATTTTTGGATATGTTGTCACATATATTATTTTGAGATAATCTGTAAATTTTCATAATTTTTGGACTTCTTATGCTCGAAAAATGGATTTTTCATTATTAAATTCGGATTTAGGTGATAAATAGGTTAATATGAGATAAATTTCGAATCTGGTCATAGAAATTTAGTATGTTGTCACATGAAATTTTACAAGATGTGTGTAAAATAATGGGCAATAGTGAAGTCTTTTTGCATGATTTATGGATTTTTGAAGAAAAATAGCATAAATAGTGACATTATTAGTGAAAAATTAATAAAACATACTCTATGACTAAGGAAAAACATTATATGTTGCATTTTATTATCTTTTTCAGATCTAAAATTGAAAAGTTGATGAATATAAATTTTCTCATGTTTTTATGATTATTTTAGTTAAAACCGATAAACCGCAACATTGTTTTTCCGGAAAAATTTCGTAATTTTTAACCTATGTTTTTGAATATTATGAGTGTCATGGTATTTTTCCAGAATGTTAATGAGTTTAAATTTCAAATTTCAAATTTATTTGAAATTTTGTGATTTATTTGAAGTTTATAGCTTATTTTTATAATTTTTGGTCCATTAATGAACAATTTTAGAAATATGAGTTAATTATGGTCAAATTATTAGTGAAGACTAAATTTTGAGTCCTAAAGAGGTTAGGGTAATTAACTTATGCATAAATATGAATTTATGCAATTTTTGTGATTATAAAATGTTGAAATCACGCAAATCCGTAAAAACCAAGTAATATACGATATTGGCTAATTAAAGGCGATTTAGCATAAAATTGGGCATGTTCATACATATTATAATGCTGCATTTTCTTTATGATTGTCATAATTTTAATTTATGTAATTTTTGAATTATGTAATTTTACTTAGTATGGCCTTAGTTTTTAATTGGTATTTCCCGAATTGTATTGGAATATCGATTCGGTTGTAATTTTATTGTGATCTCGTATCACCGTTTTGTAATTTAATAGATTTATTTTATTTTAGTTACAAATGTATAATAGGAAATTATGTAATTTATTATGTAATTTTATTTATCTCGGAGTTCCCCAAAACGGATTTCTTCAAGATGGCGATACATAAAGACGGTGTTACCTCGAGATGCGTGCCACAACCGAAGTTCAAGGGACCAATGGGGTTGGTTTCCGAATATGTAATAGTTAAATAGTTTTTCTATTTTAGGAAAGGCCATACTAGGATTTATTTATTTTATGCTTGCATTTTATTTTATGTCACATGCATCGCTAAATCGCCATAACTAAAACATGCATCTTCTTCCATCGAGTTTATCGACCGTGTCAATTAGAATTATCGTAGTTCACCGCTTTAGTTCACTTAAAACGTGATAGATAATAAATTGACATGACCTCTCGCTAAAACAATTAATTGAGACATAGCCTTACCAAATAGTAGAAACCATGAAAACCTATTTCGCGAGGGAGTGCACTCGGCCCTACCGGGGTACAAACCTTGTTACGTAGGGGAAGTGGGTGATGAATGTTAATCCACCGAGTTCATGTTAATGAGGGTTTCATCGGCCATACCGTGCCTAAATTGATGTGGATTTGGATCATGGACACATTTATTCGAAATTTGGATTGAACTCAACAAAAGTTTTTCGATAAGGGTTTCATCGGCCATACCGTGCCCTTGTCGGATGTGTTTTGGGCTATAGATAATTATTAGAGTAATTTTATTGACCAAGAGTTCTAAAAGTATAATCGATTAAAACGTTAATCCACCGAGTTATATTGATAAAGGTTTCATCGGCCATACCGTGCCTAAGTCGATATGAATTTGGGTCTTGGAATCATTTATCTAGTTGGGTAGAGGTCACTAGAAAAATGCATAAAACTTGTTTAAATCATACATTTTTACGAGTATTATTATTAAATACGACATTTGTTTTACTCCTTCTATTTTGTTTTGTAGACCACTTCTTTTTCTCATAACAAATGGCAACACCAACCCCTAACGCCACGCCTCTCGCTAGTTCATCATGGCTCCGATCCCTCATGGATCGATGTAAACTTGAAAAGAATGGGTCAAATTTCTCCGATTGGGATGCCCAACTCAAATTGGCCGCCCAACGTGACGACAAGCTTTGTTACCTTACCGAGGCCTCTCCACCCGAACCTACTACTAGGTCGACCGCCGCCACTAGGGAAGCATATGAGGCTTACCAAAAGGAGTCCACCGCAATGAAAAATGTCTTGATATTTGCGATGGAGGCGGACCTCCAAAGGAGAGCCTTTAAAATGGGCAATGCTAATGAGATTTACTCCAAGCTTGTGAAAATGTTTTCACAAACTCCGCGGATCGTCCAATATGAGGCGGCCGCGGCATTCTTTGATCTCGACTTCAAAGAGGGCCAAAAGGTTAGCCCTCATGTGCTCAAACTTATGGAGCTTATCGAGACCTTGAAGACTCAAAAGGTTGAAATCCCCAAAGAACTCATTGTAGATAGGATTCTACACTCCTTGTCCAAAGTGAAAGCGTATGTTCAATTCCGGGTGAATTTTAACATGCAAGACAAGGATGTGTCTCTTGAAGAATTGCACAAGTTACTTGTGCAAGCCGAGAGGGACATGGGGTTAAATGTGAACCCTCCAACGGATGTGCTTAACATAAGCACTAAGAGTAAGGGGGAGTTCAAGAAGAATGGGAGGAACGGTAAGAAGCAAGCTCCCACATTCACCAAAGCTAGGACTTGTGAAGCTAGCACTTCAAAAATCAAGAAGGGTCCACTTGATAAATGCCATTATTGTAATGGTATAGGACATTGGAAAAGAAATTGTTCCAAATACCTTGGTGATATTAAGGCTGGAAAGATCACTCCAGTAGGTAAATGACTATCCTTTCTTTTATGTTTCTAATTCAACTATGGTATTATGATACAAAGTTGTGATAATGTATCTCCCTTTTTATTGTATATAGGGCCTCCACCAAGCAAAGACAAAGGAAGAGAAAGGCAAGCATAAGAAACCATCAAGGAGCTAGGAATAGCTTTCATGGAGCTTCGCTTTTTATTGTCTTATTTTATTCATGTTTTTGAATTTTAGAACCTTAAGTTTCCGTGTTCGACATGGAAAGGTATTTTGGATAATGGTTTGTATTTTGGATAATGGTTACTTGGTTTGCAACCCAAGTCACCCGTTTTATCATTTTATCCTTTTGTTCTAAAATTCATGTTTAAATGCTTGCTCTTAGAAACATATAACTAAAAGTGATCTAATAGACAAATATAATGACGGGTTTCATTATATGTCCACATGCTTAAGACTTGTGTATGATCATTTACAAAGTAACCTTGAGTCTACGAAGTCTCTTAAAGGAATGTCAATCACCAAGTAAACTTACGAAATCAATAACTATTAGTCAATCTATGAGATAGTTCTCCTTAAAATTTCAACATCATTATTTGTGTCTCATATGCTATCTTTGAATCTATAGTGTATTTATTCTAAAGATAGAGTGGGAGAAAAATGAGGACACAACACACAAGACAAGATAAATTTGTGTACTTGTGTATATGAGATCTACGCAAGGGAAAATGATTTGAATGAAGGTATCTATTTACATAGTATACCAAATAGATGAGATCTATGGTCTCAAGTAAGTTCTATATGACAAAAGAGACCAAGTGAAGTAATCGAAAGAACATATTCTTAAGATAACTACACGAGGAGACCAAAAGAAAGTTTTGGAACAAAATGACTAATATAAAGTCTTAACAAGTTTTTGACTAAGTTTATGAAAATTTTGATCAATAGTTTCAACCTTGAGATTTACTTAAGAGCCTAAATGAATCAAAGTAACATATTAGTTATGATCGAGTTGCAAAGATTGATATACCGATATCTTCAATGGCCAAGTTTTAACCACGCAAATATCATTACTTAACCTCATTATGAAATGGTTAAACCTCCTTCCGAAAGGGTATTTTGAAGGACGTATTCTAGATATTATTTATATTTGAATAATGACATCGCTACACATTATTATGATATGTGTGAGTTAGAGATTAAAATCTCTTTCCATAAGGTTAAGATAAGACCACTTCAAAATAGGTATTTTGAAAGGATATGATGGGAACATATATGGTTTTATCTTAATAACTTGACAATGCAATTTATATTTCAATTCTTGAAAAGTTTCGATTGAGAAGTCAATTTCGAAATATATGGAATTGAGTGGGAGTTAGGAAATTATCATGTGAAGACATGGAATTTAGTGGGAGCTATCATCCTTTGAATGTTTACAACTCACCACTCATTGAAGAATGACGAGCTAATACCTTCCTTCATAGAGGAAGTTTTGAGTTTTCAATTCTGGATGAAAATGGACTATGATGAATCCAATTACATCAAGGGATGTTGGATTAGTATTGGGAGATACACATCGAATCGACAAGTCACATAGGTTATTCATGTGAATGAAAATGGAATTACCATTAGCAGTCATGGTCGTTCATTGAACCTTAGAACGGTTGATCTCATGATTATTAGTGACTAATGTTTCCGCCATTAGAATAATCATGAACATGTCCAATGGTGAATCATATGCATAAGAGCATGATGATTCATTGGTAAACCATAATAGAAACGTCATGAATTCTCGAGTAGAATCCGATGAGTGATTTCGGTGTTTGACGGAATGCTCTATTGTGTGTCAAGAGGTTGCACATATTATAGAAAATACGAGCACATGCAAGGATTTATGAGAATCCTAAACCTTTCAAGCTAGAAAGAGAAATAAGAAGTTTTGGAAAGATACTTAGTTGAATAAGAAGTTATTCAAAACTAATCCTTCCTAATATGCTAGAACTTGTGAGAAGTGCTAGACCAATCGTCTTGGCAAATTGTTGTAAGACTCTACAAAACATATACCTAGTGCATTGTGTGTGGATGGAGTACTTGATGAGTACAAGTTATATCATTCATCACAAATTCGTTCGTTATGTGATAATCGATAAGGAAGTTCTTTCAAGTTAAAGAACCGAAACCAAGGTCGGGAACCTTAAATTGTACTTGGTAAGATTCATGCTATGAGAGAGAACATGAATGTAAAGGAAAATGCAAGTGCAAGAATTTTGAACACATGGACACATGGCATGTTAAACTTCTATTGCAATCAATAAGTGTTTTCACTTACGATATACATCACAAGGTTGAAATATGGTATTGACTACCCGAGTGTGATTTCGACATTTGTCGTTTGAGTTATTATTATTAACTCACCGTACACATTGTTACATCCAAACGGGTTGTGGAGACAATTGAACCCCGTTAAAGTGAACATGGATTAACATTGTATTTGCCCATAGTTACTTACATGAGGTGACGTCTCGAAGTGACTACAGTGTGATGCGATTGATGGCAAGTTCAAGTGCCATAAAGTCATATGCGAATGACTAGTCGATCACATAGGCGGACTGCTAGGAACATTTTGTCGGGCCTAATGATCGCTTATAAAGCTCTGGCAAATTTATATAGCCTGGTCGTGGCGAGAGCTGCTATAGTATTCAAATGAGTCGATTCTTTTGACTAAAGACTATTCGCCTAAGATGGCACAGTTTCAGATTAACTTTGATTTGTGTTACTACGACCTTCGTAAATGGGGTCAAATGGGCATATTTTGGGTTATGATGGCTGTGGCTAGTCGAAGGGAATGAGTGCGATAGGAATTGTCCACCCCTAGTCAGGGTTACAACAATATCTCAGGGCCACTCGAGGAGTAATGAACTGGAAATGCGTGGCCACGCTCGGAAGGTATCTTTGATAGATAAATCCGGTCAATCAGTTATTCTCCAGATCGAGGAAACCACTCTCGATATGATCACTTGCAAGTACGACCTGAAAGACACCTTGCATTGAGTGGGAGATAGTAATAGGACAAGAGAATTGGTGACGCACACTTGTCGAGGACAAGTGGGAGATTGTTGGAATATGTGTCCTCCGACAATAATGCGATCACGACTGTTGATCATGATGATCACATGTTTAAATCTCATTATAAAGAATACAATTGGGAAGTATTTTTACTGTCAACTGGTCAACATATATCGGTAATGATTGGCTGACTAGGGTTTGACATTACCGTCGTGCGACGGTGGTGATCAGATGACCCCCTAGGTCATACCTATAGGGCAACACTCTTAATTGATCATTTAATTAATCGTATAACGTTACGAGTTAATTAAATTACTTGAAAAATTGACGGACGATTTTGGAAGTGAAATTTACGTATCTCATTGAAATTTGATTAAATGAGATACGGTCTGAGTAATTGAATTGTATCATTACTCAGATGAAATTATTGTTTAAAGAAACAATTGAAATTGAATGAATTATTATAAATACAATTTATTGTGATTTATAATTGGTAAAATATTTTGGTACAAGTAATTATGAATTACTAAAGTCGATTTTTGTATATGACGTATTTTTATTGATACGTTGATTTTTAATATGTTAAAAATACATAACAATTTTATGTTACATATGACATGTGACATATTGACAAAATAAAATGGGTTCCATTTTATTGTGTGTACCGAAATTAGGGGAAGATTTTGGCTAATATTGTGTTGTTTAAATTAGTGGAGAACATAATCATTCACTAATAGCCTAGCCATGCAACCCTAGTTTGCATTGTTAAGAACAACACACTCATGCATTGGCCCTTAGAACCTCCCCCCTTACCCGGTTTTGGCAAAAGAAAAGACCAAGGGTTTTCTCTATAATTTTGTCCAACACATTACTTGCTTGAGTGTGCATTAGAAATTCATTTTATTCATCTTATCAAATAATTTTTAGAGAGATAAAAATTATTTTCTCCTTCCTTCCCTTTCTCCTACCCGGTTTTAGGAGCTAAGACCAAAATTATTTTGGGTCATTTTTCTTTACAAAATTAATATTGTACTAGTATTTATAATATTGATTTTAATTAAGAGTGAGCCTTGAGTATAAATCCTTGGGAGAGATCCTACACTTGGGTCTTTGTTCATCCAAAAGGAAAGCTCAAAAACAAGAGAGAAAGGTGATCTCTCTTGTGCCCATTTGAACCGAAAATCCAATGTAAGAATGGATGTTTCTTCTTTTTATTTATTTGTTTGCATGCATAAGATCATTAGTTAATTTTATGACAAATTAAATTATAACATATATGAATATATTAAGTATATATAGATCTACTTTTCCTTCAGGCCATGGACCTGAGCAGTACACCGTGTGTGGTATCGGATTGGATTTCACCGTATGGTGCGTGTGTGTGTGTGCCGTGTGTGTGAGTGTGTGTGCCCCGTGTGTGAGCCGTGCGTGTATGACCACGATGATCTTGGTTTCGTTCGTTGATTGTGATGCAGGCTAACGTATTATTATTATTCTTATTGTTGTTTGGTTATCCTACTCAGCCTCGTGGTTGACTGTGTATTCGTGAACACCTGTGATGAACCATAATGCGGAGCAGATTGATTTCAAGTTAGCTTGTAAGAAGTGCTGGATGCTTATATAAGGATTCATTAATCTCTTATTAGACACCTCTAATAACTAAGTATTTAATAGTTTAGTCATAAACTAAAAGAAACTTTTGCATGCATAACAATTTAAATAAAAGAGAAGAATTTAGTCATTCTTACAAGGAGGGCCGAAATTGGTTTATACTAAATTGGTCTCCTGCCAAGTTAGTCTTCTTAAGAATAATCCAAATGTCCCAAAACCTTAGATCTAATAGCAATATCCACTCCTTAAGGATTTGTACCAAGGAAATCCTTCTTAATACAAATATTAATTTGGTTACTAGAAATTAATATTTGTGTCCTTAAAATACTAATATTATGAGATTACTACTTTTAGTAATATGTAAATAATATTAGAGATTTGTGTGAGTTTATTATTTTGTTCAACAACAAAACTAGAGAGATAAGTTTTTCTCAAGTTGTAAAACTAATTAGAATGAATTAGTGTCTAATGAAAATACACTCCATAAGTGTGTATAGAGGAGGCCACCGGTTTTGGCATGGGTAGAGTGCCCAATGGTTTTGCATTTTTCTCTTCTCAAGAGTGTAGGTATGCATACCTATGATTAGTAGGTAATCATCATGTTACTCACTAATTAAAATAATTACAACACAAATCAACCCTCTCCCCTTCATTTACACGGCACCCTCAACATTAAAAGGGTCCATTTTAAGTTTGTCAATATGTTAATTTGTATTGTGTGACAATTGGACATGTTACTAGACAAGTAGTTTAAATAATTTTTTAACTTATTAAAAATCGTTATATAAAAGAAATAAATCACATACAAATATAACTTAGTAATTCACAATTACAATTACTTAAAATGGGTCATGGAATTATAAATCACAACTACTTGTATTTATAATAAACAATTCATCCTTATTTCAATTGTTTCATAAACAATAAATAAACCTTAAGTAATAAAACAGTTCAATTACTTAGTACGAATCTTATTTAATCGAATTACAATAAGATACGTATTATTACTCACAAAATCATTTGTTCAAATTTAAGGAATTAATTAACTTGTATCGTCATACAATTAATTAATTAGTCAATTAAGAATGTTTCCCTAGAGGTATGACCTTAAGGGATCAACTTATCACCACCGTCATACGACAGTAATGTCAAACCGTAATCAGCCAATCATTACCGATTAATGCGGATCAGTTGACAATAAAATGTTACAATCCCTTATGTATTCTTAATATGAGATTTAAACATGTGATCGCATTATTGTCGAGGATACATACTCCAACAATCTCCCACTTATCCGCGACAAGTGTGCGTCACCAATTCTCTTGTCCCATTACTATCTCCCACTCAATGCAAGGTGTCTTGCAGGCCGTACTTGCATTTGATCATATCATGAGTGGTTTCCTCGATCTGGAGAATAACTGTCTGACCAAAATTATCTACCATAGATACCTTCCGAGCGTGGCCACGCATTTTCAGTTCATTGCTCCTCGAGTGGCCTTGAGATATAAGATAACCCTGACGGGGATGGAAAATTCCTGTTGCACTCTTCCCTTCGATTAGCCACAGCTCATCATGACCCAAAACATGCCCATTAGACCCCAATTACGAAGGTCGCAGAACATAAATCAAAGTCACTCTGAAACTGTGCCATCTTAGGCGAACAGTCTTTAGTCAAAGAATCGACTCATAAGAATACCATAGTAGCTTTCGCCACGACCAGGCTATAAAAAATTCCAGAACTCTATAAGCGGTCATAAGCCCGACAGAGTGCCTCTTACAGTCTACCTATGTGATCGACTAGTCATCCCTTATGACTCTATAGCATTTGAACTTGCCATCAATCGCATCACACTCTAGTTGCTTCGAGATGTCACCTCATATAAGTAACTAGGGGCGAATACTATGTTAATCCAGTCATTTTAATGGGGTTCAATATTATCTCAACAATCCCATTTGGATATAACAAAGTATAAGATGAGTTAACGATAACTCAAACAATAAATGTGATTATCATACACGAGTAGTCAATACCATATTGCTACTCAATGTCTTATAATCTTAAGTGTACTTATGCACTTTCCAAATGCAATAAAAGTTCAGCTTGTGAACATACCATGTGTCCAAGTGTTCAAACTTTGTGAATTGCAATTTCCTTCAATTTCATGTTATCCCTTATAGCATGAATTTTACTAACTACATGTCTAGGCTTCATACTAGACTTAGTTTCTTTAGCTTGAAAGAAGCTCTTTACTGTTATTATATAAGCTGTGATGTAGGTTTTGGTGGACAACACTACTTGTAGTTTTAAAGTACACCACCTAATCACAACGTACTTAGGTTTATTTCGTAGAATAATCTTGCAATGGATGACAATAAAAACACTCTTTTTAGTCATTTACATCTTAGGTCAATAAAACCAGCCTAGGATTTTCATAAATCCTAATGAGTTCGGAAACTTGAGTTTGTGTAACCTCTTAACGCACAACTAACTATCCTTCCAAACTCCAGAACAGACCATTAGTTCTCTTTGAGAATTCATGACGGTTCCTTGAGGCATACCAATGACTCTCATATGGGTTAATTTGTTATCGACTTTATCACGATCCAAGCATTTAATTTATCTAGGACATGTGCATTATGGCATTACATGATTATACCAATGGCGGAAACATTGGTTATCGAATTCATGTAGACAACAGTTCTCAGGTTTAGTAAATAACCATGACTCTATCATGGTAATTCTATATTCATAGACATGAATAACCTACTTAACTGATTGATTTCATTAAGATGAAGAATCATTATCAACATAAGATACCTATCTAAGTGCCAATCCAACATCCCATGTTTTAATAGATTCACATGATGTCCAATATCATCCAGAATTGAAAACCTAAATACTTCTTTATAAAAGACAGTATATGCTCGTCATTTTCAAAGAGTAATATTTTATGCAATTCATGAAGGATGATTGCTCCCACTAAACTTCATGTCTAAACATGACTGTCACCAACTCCCACTGAATTCCACATGTTTCGTTTTTGACAACTCATTCGAAACATTTCATGAATGGAAATAATCATTGCTTTACTAAGTATTTAGATAAAACCATATATGTCATTCACATATTCCTTTCAAAATACCCATTTGGAAAGTGGTTTTTATACCTAACTTATTCATTTTCATAATGAGGTATAGCAATGTATTTGAATCTTTAGCATAGCTAACAATTAACTTAGCTTTCGTAGAAATCGACGTGTCTCTCTATGCAACTCTTAATCATAAATATCTATTTCCTTTGGATTGGTCTCAATAATCCGAAATAAATCTATTTTCTTGCATAGATACCATTTTGGTTTCATAAGGCTCTTAAGTAAAATATCGAATTTTATTAAAAAAACTCTAGTTATATCCCTTCATAGATCAAAATCTAAATTTCCAAGAACATCTTCTTTTTGGTCTCCTCACGTAGTTCCCTCAAGAACATCTTCTTTTGGTCTCCTCACGTAGTTTCATCTTTAGGTCTCCTCACGTAGTTTCCTCAAGAACATCTTCTTTTGGCCTCCTCTATGCGAAGAGTTTGTGGCTAAATTCACTCCCACTCTATCTTTAGGAAAAATGCCTTTTTTCTCCAAAGATAGCTTTTGAGCAACAAAACAACTTAATAGTGATGGAGAAGGAGAAAAAACGTATTACTTATCAACTTAATAGTGATTTAATCGAGACATATTAAAAAAGGATAAATTGGACTAGGTGATTTGACTTTTGATAGGTGTATCAAATAAGGTTGGCAACGTTCCCTTGTGTCAGTTCAACAACTCAATCATAACTTCATAATTGATCTTACATAAGTAAGTTGTGACTTTAGTCACAATAGCATGAGGAGAATCGAATTCATAGCTCATGGACATATAATGATTCAATCATTATAATTGTCTATTAGCTCAATTTTAAGTTGATAAAATCTTAATGTTTCTCGAAGCAAGTAGTGTATGATGACAAATTTTAGAACAAACGATACGATAAAATAAGTGACTTGGGTTGCAAACCAAGTCACCAATATCCAAAATACAACCATTGTTTAAGGAAACAAACAAATTTCCAAGTCGAACGAGGAAATCAAAATAGTTCTAAAATTTCAAAATACAACATGAAACTAAAGACAAACCAAAATAAAGCCAAGCATCCACCAATCTAGCACCATGGGCGGCTACATCTAGCTTCCCTCAAGATCTTCTAGGCTTGCTTTTCTTTGCCCTTATCCTTGCTAGGATGCCCTAATTATAATAAAAAGGGTAAATATCACAACTTGTATCAAAATACCAAAGTTGAGATTTGAAACATAAAAGATAGGGATAGTAATTTACCTACTGGAATAATTTTTCCAGCTTTGATATCGCCAAGGTACTTAGGACAATTTCTCTTCCAATGCCCAGCACCATTACAATAGTGGCATTTGTCCCCGGATGGGGCACCCCTCTTGAGCTTAGAGGAGCTAGCTTCACAAGCTTTTCCTTTGTTCTTATAGGGAGTTTGCTTCTTTCCTTCGTGACCACCTATCTTGAAATTCCCTTTGCTCTTTTGATTAATGTTGAGCACATCCTTGGTGGTGCTAACACTTAACCCCATGTTCCTCTCGGCTTGCACAAGCATTTTGTGCAATTCATCAAGGGATTTTTTTCAAGTTTTGCATATTAAAATTCACCCTGAATTAAACATATGCCTTAACCTTATTTAAGGAATGAAGAATTCAATCAATGATGCGTTCTTCGGGAATCTCTACCTTTTGCAATTTTAGAGTCTCAACATGCTCCATCAACTTGAGCACATGAGGGCTAACTTTTTAGCCCTCCTTAATGTTGAGATCAAAGAATGCGGATGCCGCTTCATATTGAATGATCCTCGGAGCTTGTGAAAACATGGTCACAAGCTTCGTATAGATCTCATAGGCGGTGCTAATCTTTATAGCACTCCTTTGGAGTTCGGTCTCCATTGAGAAGATCAACACATTTTTTATCGCGGCCGACTCCTTTTGGTAAGTCTCATAGGCTTGCCTAGCGGCGGGAGTAGATCTAGCGGTAGGTGCGGCGGGAGAGGCCTCGGTAAGGTAACGAAGCTTGTCGTCACCCTCCACGGCCAAGCGAAGTTGTGCATCCCAATCGGCGAAAATGGACCCATTCTTTTCTAATTTACAACGATCCATGAAGGATCGGAGCCATGAAACATTGGTGAGAGTGTTTGAGCTAGTGGTCGCGGATGAAATTGGAGTTGCCATTCAATTGAGAAAACAATTTTGACTATAAAATAAGAAGTGAAGGAATCAATAAACATCTATTGTTTTAATAATACTTGTAAACATTTTTAAACAAGTTTTAAGCATTTATATAATGACCGGCCAAGCGAAGTTGTGCGTCCCAATCGGCGAAATTGGACCCATTCTTTTCTAATTTACAACGATCCATGAAGGATCGGAGCCATGAAACATTGGTGAGAGTGTTTGAGCTAGTGATCGCGGATGAAATTGGAGTTGCCATTTCAATTGAGAAAACAATTTTGACTACAAAATAAGAAGTGAAGGAATCAATAAACATCTATTCTTTTAAGCATTTATATAGTGACCTCTTCCCAACTATTATAAATGATCCCGAGATCCAAATTCATATTAATTTGGGCACGGTGAGCCGATTCATCCCTTATCAATATAACTCGGTGGGTTAACTCTTGAATCGATTCTACTTCTAGAACTCTCGGTCGATAAAATTACTCTAATATTTATCTTTAGCCCGGAACACATGCGACTATGGTCACGAATACTTCCGTTCAGCTCAATCCAAATTTCGATATAATAACATTTTACTACCCACTTACCCAACGTAACAAGTTTAGCACCCCGGTGAGCCGAGCCTACTTCCTTATGAAATTGGGACTCATGGTTCTACTATTTGGTAAGGCTAATCCCCAACTATTATTTAGTGAGAGGTCTTGTCAATTTATTATCTATTACGTTTTAAGTGAACTAAAGCGGTGAACAATGATAATTTTATTTGACACGGTCGATGACTCGATAAAAAGATATGCATGTGTAGTTATGGCGATTTGGCTATGCATGCAAACATATAAAACAAATGTAAAGCAAAAACAATAAAGTCCTAGTATGACCTTCCTAAAAATAGTAAATCAAATAAACTACTTAAAAATTCGGAAACCAACTCCTTTGGTCCTTTGAACTTCATTTGGCACGCACATCAAGGTAACACCGTCTTTGTCATACCACCTTCTCGAAATGCACCGTCTTCAAGGAACTCCGAAATAAATAAATAAATTACATAGCTTTTCTACTTTATACATTATAAAAACAAAAACAAAACTAAATAAAATAAAAGTGATAGGAGATCACATTAATTACAACTGAATCGATATCCCCATTCATTTCGGGAAATACCAATTAAAACTAAGGCCATACAAAGTACAAATTACATAATTCAAAATTATATAAAATAAAATATAACAATTATACTAAAAATGCAGCATTAATATATGTATAAAACATGCCATGTTATCTGCCAAATCGCCATATTAAAGCTATTATCGTATATATGGTCCGGTTTCATGGATTATTGTGACAATTAACCTATTAAAATCACAAAATATTACATAAATCACATCTATGTCCAAGTTAACTACCCCAACCATCTTAGGACTCAAAAATTTAGTTTTCACTAAACCTTTGACAATAATTCAACTTGATATTTTATTATTGCTCTTTAAACATCTATTATTCGTAATAATAAAGAAATAATTCCCAACTAAGTCACAAAATTCGAAAATTTCAAAATTACAATTTTGTATATTCTGGAAAATTCCCAACATTCCAAAACTTTAATAAAATTTGCTCTTAGATTATATTAATTTATTTCACAAATAAATCGTATAAAACATAATTTTAACCCTTTAATTCAAAATTAAACATAACATTATGCAATAAATCAAAATTAAAATTTTGAATATTCTTAACAAGTTTCTAGAACCTGAAAATGATAAATTTTAAGCCAAATAAAATTTTTATATTCTTGACTATTAAAGTTGCTATTTATCAATTTATATCCCATAAAAATTAATAACCATTAAAATCATAAGAAAATTAACATGCAACTTTAGATCTGATGTTCATATCATATAAACAACATTGAAAAAAAATTTCATGCCATAAAATTTATTTTAGCTATTTCGCCAAAATTAGTCACTATTTATACGATTTTTACATCTAAAAATCATAAATCATGCAAAATTAAACCATTTGATCTAAAAATTTATATACAGTGTGTAAATATTGCATGTGATAACATACTAAATTTTCACGGGCAGGAACAAAGTCTAACTATTTTTAACATAAATACCTCTATTTAATCGACTTTTAACATGTAAAAATCAGAAATCATGCTATATAAAACCATTTGATATGACATTTTACATACAATTTTTAAACTATGCATGTGAGGTCGTTTAAAAATTTCATCTTCATAATCATAGTCTAACTAGTTTTAGCATTTTAATTGTCATTTTACTCAATAAAATGTAATAAAAATACAAATAATCATTTTATGGAGCAATAAATTACCATAAATCATCAAAATGACCTAAAATCAATTTAGGACCCGAATGTTTAACATGCAAAATTTTCGTGGCATTTATCTTCATAAATCACAAATTTTAAGTTTTATATGTTAACATATTAGCTCGGAAAAACAAAATTGATTATGCATGCAACAACTCTTGCTCTGATACCAATTATAAGGATTCATTAATCTCTTATTAGAGACCTCTAATAACTAAGTATTTATTAGTTTACTCATAAACTAAAAGGAACTTATGCATGCATAACAATTTAAATAAAATAGAAGAATTTAGTCATTCTTACAAGGAGGGCCGAAATTGGTTTATACTAAATTGGTCTCCTACCAAGTTAGTCGTCTTAAGAATAATCCAAATGTCCCAAAACCTTAAATCTAATAGCAAGATCCACTCCTTAAGGATTTGTACCAAGGAAATCCTTCTTAATACAAATATTAATTTGGTTGCTAGAAATTAATATTTGTGTCCTTAAAATACTAATATTATGAGATTACTACTTCTAGTAATATGTAAATAATATTAGAGATTTGTGTGAGTTTATTATTTTATTCAATAACAAAACTAGAGAGATAAGTTTTTCTCAAGTTGTAAAACTAATTAGAATGAATTAGTGTCTAATGAAAATACACTCCTTAAGTGTGTATAGAGGAGGCCACCAGTTTTGGCATGGGTAGAGTGCCCAATGGTTTTGCATTTTTCTCTTCTCAAAAGTGTAGGTATGCATACCTATGATTAGAAGGTAATCATCATGTTACCCACTAATTAAAATAAATATTGCACAAATCAACCCTCTCCCCTTCATTTACACGACACCCTCAACATTATAAGGGTCCATTTTAAGTTTGTCAATATGTTAATTTGTATTGTGTGACAATTGGACATGTTACTAGACATGTAGTTTAAATAATGCATTTTTAACTTATTAAAAATCATTATATAAAAGAAATAAATCACATACAAAAATAACTTAGTAATTCACAATTACAATTACTTAAAATGGGTCATGGAATTATAAATCACAACTACTTGTATTTATAATAAACAATTCATCCTTATTTCAATCGTTTCATAAACAATAAATATACCTTAAGTAATAAAACAATTCAATTACTTAGTACGAATCTTATTTAATCGAATTACAATAAGAGTTGTATTACTACTCACAAAATCATTTGTTCAAATTTAAGGAATTAATTAACTTGTATCGTCATACAATTAATTAATTAGTCAATTAAGAAAGTTTCCCTAGAGGTATGACCTTAAGGGATCAACTGATCACCACCGTCATACGACAGTAATGTCAAACTCTAGTCAGCCAATCATTACCGATTAATGTGGATCAGTGGACAATAAAATGTTATAATCCCTTATGTATTCTTAATATGAGATTTAAACATGTGATCGCATTATTGTCGAGGACACATACTCCAACAGCTTAGAGGGGAGCTTTGAGGCGAGATCACTCGAGTCTAGAGATCACCTTATTAATATTGAGACATTAATTTTTTTTTAATTCCGTTGCGAGTTGTTTAAGTACTCTATAATAATTATTTACCAAGTTGGATATTTGTAATAAACTCTTTGGAGGAACTTTAATAATATATCGTCTTAAAGTACTTTTGTATTGTTTGTCTTTATACTTACTACCTCTGGCAACTGAGATGGTGACGCCTTTATTTATTTCGGAATGTGTAGCTAAAGGCTTTTAAATTAATGAGGGTGTTACAGGAAGAGTACTAGCTGACTCATGGTGACTCATCCCCATCAAACCCTCGCCCATCCAAGCCATACCTGCTAAACAACTGCTCACCATCCCTGGATGGATCACCACAGTTTTCAAAAATAATTAAACGGGGTTAGTAACTGTACAACGACATAAGATAATACAACAACAAGTACACAGTCACAAGGCTCCAACACCGTCACATCACCAATCATCTGAATAGCCTGAAGGTCTAGCCCTGCCAGATTGTCAGTCGCAACTGGTAGTCCATGTTAGGTTCATATACCTATTATTAGACTTTTCTAATGGTGATCTAAATAACTTGTTAATTTAGAACTAGTGGATCTAGTTGCATGCATAACTAAATAAAAGAGATAAAGAGGAAAACTTGATATTCTTACATCATATGGACGAATTTAAGGGCACTAGTTTTGGACTCCTTCCAAAACTAGATCTTGCTCCATTACCATTATGGATGATCCTCCAAGAATCTTTATGCATTCAAATGTAGAATGCCTCCTTTTAGTTGCACCCAAAACTTACCCAAACACTAATACTATTACTAACTAGATAATATGTATTAGTAACCTTAAATTTTAGATCTAACATTTATAATAATACTACAACTAGTATTCATGTGACCATATTAGATTTTTTTAGAACAAATCTTATGAACATAAACAATTTATGAGAGAAGGTAAGAAGGAGAGCATAAGAGATTTTTCTTCTCAAGAAAAATGAGAACCAATGTTCTCTAATAGGGAGGGGGGTGCCGGTTTGGTGGTATAAGGAAGGCAAGGCTACTCTTGCTTTTTGTCTTCTCAAAACACTAGGTATGTAAGGGTACACCTAGATGCAATTATCATGTTTTTAGCATCTTATGCCAAGATAATGACAAAAACTTAAACACCCATAAGACCCATAAGACCCCTAGTCCAACCCGGTTTTATACATAAAATGGACTTTCATTTTATCTTTGTAATTTTTCATTTGTAATATGTTGTCACATGTGACATGTAACATGTCATTAGTAATATAAATGCATATTTAACTAATTAAATATCATTTCAGATTAAATAAATTACATTTATCAAATTAACAAGTAATTCACAATTACAAGTATATAAAATGGGTCACATTAAGTCTAGTTAATATAATCTACAACATCTTGTAATTATAACTAACTAATTACTCTTATCTCAAATGTTTCACAAACATTAATCAATTTTAGTAATATAACAAATTAATTACTAAATTGAATCTTATTTAATCACATTACAATAAGATATATAATTCTCACTTATAAATTTGTTCAATTTAAGGATTTAATTAATCTGTATCGATATAGAATTAATTAACTTTCTTGTTTGGGAATCGTCCTATAGGTGTGACCTTAAGGGATCAACTGATCAAGACCGTCAAACGACAGTAATGTTAAACTCTAGTTAACCAATCATTACCGATTAATGTTGATCAGTTGACTATATAATGAATCATCCCTTACGTATTCTTATTATGAGATTTAATCATGTGATCGCACTATTGTTGAGGACACATACTCCAACAATCTCCCACTTGTCCGAGACAAGTGTACGTCACCAGTTCTCTTGTCCTATTACAATCTCCCACTCAATGCAAGGTGTCTTGCAGGTCGTACTTACATTTGATCATATCTTGAGTGGTTTCCTTGATGTGGAGAGTAACTGTCTGACCGGAATTATCTACCATAGATACCTTCCGAGCGTGGCCACGCATTTTCAGTTCACTACTCCTCGAGTGGCCCTGGGATTTTAGATAACCCTGACAAGGGGGTGGACAATTCCTATCGCACTATTCCCTTCGAATAGCCATAGCTCATCATGACCCAAAATATGCCCATTTGACCTCAGTTACGAAAGTCGTAGAGCATAAATTAAAGTCACTCAGAAACTGTGCTACTTTGGGCGAACAGTCTTTAGTCAAAGAATTGACTCATAAGAATACTATAGTAGCTCTCGCCACAACCAGGCTTTATAAAAATTACCAGAACTCTATAAGCGGTCACTGCCCGACAAAGTGTCACATACAGTCTGCCTATGTGATTGACTAGTCATCCCATATGACTCTATGGCACTTGAACTTGCCATCAATCGCATCACACTCTAGTCACTTCGAGACGTCACCTCATAAGCAACTAGGGGCCAATACTATGTTAATCTAGTTCACTTAAATAGGGTTCAACATTATCTCGACAACCTATTTGGAAAAACAAAGTATTAAAGAAAATAGTTTTTTATAAAACTCAAACGATGAATGCATTATCACATATGTAAAATTGATACCATATCAATTACTACATAATCTATAATCCATACTTAATATTGTATATAACTATACATCTCAACTCAATTGAAAAGGCATGACTTATCATGCTTAGCCTATGAAAAAGTCTTGGTTATCATGTTTTAGCAATACTTGCACTTTCCCTAACCTTACATATATTATTTCCCATTCTTGTGAATAATCTTGTATTATAAGAACTTCTTTGAGTACGTGTCTGATCCAATCTGGACATAGGCTCTCTTGCCTTTAAATAACCCCCACTGTCCTCACAGTGTGTAGGGATAGGACCTTCGGTTATTGGAACAAACTACCATAGTTCCTCTAATTCATAAAACTGAATCCTAATATCATCCTTTCCTTCTTGCATATCTCATTAAGTGTACTCAATTTCCGTTGTGTATATCTCATTGTTCAACTGCCTAGGATGTTCCTAGCATATATCCTCCTTAAATAATATAGCCAATATGGTTCTCTAACCATCCTTATGTGTTTAGGATATGGTTTTTGTGTAACTCCTTGCACATAAATCTATCTCATTTCTAAATGCTTAGCTTCATATCTTTAGTACTTCCTGAGTACTAACTAATGAACTATGTGGCTATATAGAGGCTTCTCTCAAGGATTCGATTTGTAACTTCTCGTCATACTCCAAGTATACGAAGTTTAATAATGATGATACTTCTTAGCGTAATGAATTAATCCCGCAGCGGAAGCATGTGGATTCAATTTCTACATGTTCAATACTTTTGAACTTGTCAAGATTCTTATTAACATAAGAATATTCATTTAAATCTAATATCCTCTTAAAACTATGTTTATAGGTTTGGATACCTTAGAGATGTATTATTCTTCCCCTAAGTCTTTCATCAGTCACAGTGATCAATATGTTCCTTACATATAAGACTAGTAACACCACATTACTCCCACTAAACTCCATGTATAAACAGAACTACTCGACAATTCGAGAAAAGCTTATCACATGACTGAAACATATCATTCAACTCCTTGATTTTTACTTAAGATTTCTTCTTAAGTTTCCATCCTACCTTAGGATAGTTGCGATTCTCAAAAATCATGCAAGATGATTTTAAAATCCAACTGTCAAATCATATCCGAATTCAATAAAGCGTTGTTGTTGCGTGCAAAACCCTTTGCTACCAACCAACCAGGCTAATACTTTGGACTTTTGCGGAGTTGAAACTAGATAAAGCATGTTAATAAGTTACAGGTTTGTTAGTATCAAAAATAACATGACTCCTGTCCACTTTAGATTTCGAAGAAATAATTACTGATTTTGACCAAGAAGGAACATCTTCCTACGCCTTATTCTAAGTTTGTGGCTCTTGAAAATTTTCTCCCACTCTGTCTTTAAGAAATACTCCTCATTTCTTTAACAGACAACATCACGAGCAACAAACCCTTTGTTCTCGTGATCATGTAAGGAAAAGAGAGCACATGTTTACTTATCGAAACAAGCAACAATTTAGGTACCATGCCTAACCATATCTCATATGAAAAGTGGATGATTGCTTTAATCATGTTTTATTTTAGTGGAAAATTTAAATGCCAGACAAATTTTATAACAGAAACTACCTCCAACTGTAAGTAAAGATTCAATCATATCATAATGAAAGTGAACTTGCGATACGATATCACACCTTTTTTGGTGCAAATAAAAGTCTTTACTCTATTGTTCCGATCCCCAATTTAAGAAAGTACTAATACTTTGGTTTTATAATCTGTAGGTTTTGATACCTTTTAACATTCATTGAACTTATTCAAAGAATTTCTCTTCTTACCTCATTAAGTGGATATCAAGTATCTACCTAATTCTTTGGTAAAAGAGATGAAGAAGTAATAACTTTCTTAGATTGAAATTTTATTCGACCATACACTTCAAAGTGTAAATAGGGCGAATATTTTGCTCTATTCTTAATCCCTTTTCCAGAAAAGTCATGAATTAACTTGCTTTTAATACAAGATTCGCATACACCAAAAGATTCCCAATAAAATGGTTAGAGAGACTAGATAAAACTAGTTTCTAAATGCGATTTTCAATCGAGAATTGAGAAAAGATTGGGGTCACCAACTTGAGTCTTATAAATATGACATTTATTTCTAGTTTGAATATAATTACAATGATTTGTATGGTCTCACCATAAACTTAATCGTGGTATGTAAGAGTACAACTCTTATTTTAATTGCATAATGGTAAAACCCTTTACCTTTTGTGCAAAACTCAAATTATATTCTTATTTAGACATATTGTACATCATAATAATTATTGAGGTACATTTCTAAATACAAAACTAAAATTAGTACACTATAACATTCAAATATTCATGGATGAAATGATAACTACCCTAGTTCCATTCATGCAAATTTTAGAACTTATTCTTGCTTGTCGTCACACGATAATGCAAAATATGATGAAATCCATAAGTTTGTATCAAATACTCATGATGTGATATTTGGCAATAATGCAATGTCAATGTCATAGATATTAAGGAAGGAATATGTTGGAGTTACACGACCAACTTCCTTGATCTTTACTTATTGGGGTTTGTCTCTGTTTTAGTGTCTAACACATTCTCTTTCGATCCTAGTTCTATCCTTAACAATTAAGATAGGAACTTTACTTCATATTGCTCTCACTCACTTCAAGAATTTCAATTTGATGAAGACTTATCTTCATATAAATTCCTAGTTAATCCTTCACAAGGATGAACTCTTATTGTGGTATTTGGTCAATCAAAATTTCTAGCAAATCAATTTACCAATTTAACATTGTTAGATTCTTAACAACTTTAGTGCTTGATGACAAGTGTTTAGGTTGAGCAATAAGACTTTTGAACCATGGATACGTAGAAGAATTATCAAAACATATTTTGACTAATTACTACTTCTATTTATTCTTCTTCATAAAAGATTTCATATACATGGGTATGTAAGGAATTTAAGAGGTTAATCTTATATTAGCATAAGATGATTCCTAATGAGTTCTATGGAATAGAACAATTCCTATGGAGCTAGTCCACAACCTATGATACGGTTCAATTTTAGAAAGAGATTTTTGTCGTTAGCAATAGTGGTTTAGCGGAGACTCGTGTTACTGTAATACTACGGTTTTATGTGTCTTTAGGTACTCTATCGAGTGGGGCTTACTCTATCGAGTAAGTAGTTTTTGATGCAAAATAGTAAACTGCCTGTAGGGTACTCGATCGAGTAAGTTTGGGACTCGATCGAGTAAGGGGCACTCGATCGAGTAAGTCAGTTACTCGATCGAGTAAGTGTGTTTTTACGGGTGACGTTGATGGGTTTTGTTAATACTGCGGGATTAGTATATAAACCTTTCGTCAGTTTTCCTTAAACACTTTTTACACTCAAAAACCTTTCAACGGGAAGATTAAGTTACGTTGTTCACTTTCGCCGCATTGTTAACAAATCCCAAGGCTAGGAGTGTCGGATTACGTTGTTATTTACGCCCTTGTGATCGTTGTGTCGAAGGGTAATATTTTTATATAATTTTTATAATGTTTTGTTAAAGTTGGTTGAAACCCTAATTGAGTGATATTGGGGGTTTTGGGTGATTTATATGAATGTGGTAGTAATTGTATGTATGTATGTTATAGGAGGAGGTTTCGTTGAGAAAGATTCTGATTAGCTGCTAAGACCGTCTGTGGTGTTTGCTTTCCAGGTAGGGTTTCCCTATTTAGTATTGGCTACATAATTTGTTGGTGATTGTTGTTGTGATTGTTGATTAATTATAAGGTTGGTTTGGTTCTGGTGATGTTGACAGTTTTGAGAACCTTTGTATTTCCTTTTAACAAGTTTTGGAGTTTGGCTTGTATCACTTAAACTTTATTACTATTTAAGTACGTTTCCTTATTGTCATTTGATTATCAATGCCTCACGGGATGGTGACGTTCTCATACCTTATGTGGTCCTGGTAAGGCACTTGGAGTATGGGGGTGTCACAAAATGGTATCAGAGCGACGATTTTGAATCCCGTGACCAATGAACATAATGAACATAGGGAGTCAAACTAAAATGAACCCGGGTAGGAGTTGTAGGAGCTACTGCAAAGACTTGGGAGACGTCCTAAAGTCGCGAACTCGCCCTACAATTGTGAACCGGTCACCATGGGGTGTGTGTCGGGATTGCTATGTGTTTATCTTGTGTTGTGTATTTATATCGTAATGTGTTGTATGAATCGGTGGATGCATGCATGAGGAGGATGGGAGATGTGTAGAGAAAGATAATGATGATGTGATTTTATATGTTGATTGGTTGAAGGCATGAAAGCATGATATTTGATTTATAACGTGGCATGTTAGAAATACGGGAGAAAGTTACTTTTGTTTGAGTATACAAATAGATACATATATATATGTTGTTGTTTGTCATTTTGCATAAGAGTATGGATAGTGGGAAGTGTGAGTTTGAACATGCGAATAGTATACGAGTCTGCATTACTCGATCGAGTAGGGGGCACTCATTCGAGTAGGTGAGTGACTCGATCGAGTAGGGGTAACTCGATCGGGTAGGTGATTTTTCGTTTCTGGGTAGAAGTCTGTTTTTGGGCACTCGATCGAGTGGGTAGTTGACTCGATCGAGTACGTTTTAGGGAGCTTTCTGGTCAGATTCTGGAGTCGAGGCACTCGATCGTGTAAGAACTCGATCGAGTGATCTCAACTCGATCGAGTGGGTGATGAGACTCGATTGAGTAGGTGTTGTGCATGTCATTTTCGTGTTTTGAGATATGGGATGTGTGTTCATGTTTACCTTTTTTTATATAATTTCAAAGATGTCGCCAAAGAGAACAGCGTTGTATACCAGGGCAGAGAACATGAGTATTGATGATATTGTTAAGATGCCGGAGCACCAATATGCTCTTACTGAGGCTTTGAAGAGAGTGGGAAAAGATAAGGAGACAGGGTCTGATCACTCCAAGATAAGTGTTCACATAGCGAGGTTTGATCCCAAGGAGTACTTGGGAACTGGGGCGCCAATTCTGCTAGATAATTGGCATAGGGAGATGGAGAATATTCTTAAACTGGTGCATTGTCCTGAGGAGCTTCGAGTGGAACAGGCCGCGTTCTACTTGAGGGAAGCAGCTGGTGAGTGGTGGGACAAGGTTAAGGTGAGTGCTTTGGAGATATATGTGAAACAGGGGTTACCTGCGATACCATGAGATGAGTTTAAGAAAGCTATGAGGCGAGAGTTTATACCTGAGCATGTCCGCAGTAAGCCGAGGGAGGAGTTCGATGATTTTAAGATGACTTTTGCTATGACAGTTGCCGGGTACTACCATAAGTTCAACGAGAAATCTAGGTATGCTGAGGACATGGGGCTGAGCCAAGAGAACTTGGCGTTGAGATTTGAGAAGCGGTTGACACATAAGATCATGGAGAAGTTACCGGTAGGAGCCCCTACTGATGTTAAGGAGGTGTATGAGCGTGCTGGGAGTGCTGAGAGGTTAGTTGAGATGGCCAAAGAGAGCCGTGAGAGAGCTTTTGAGAAGAGGAAGGCTAAGAGTGAGGGTGGTGGTCAGTCTAGTTACAAGAAGGGCGGCCATATTCAGGCAAGAGTGTACTCTTCAGGTTCGGGGTTTAGTGCTGGAGCTTCTTACGGGCGTGGCCGTGGTGGTGGTAGTAGCAGTTGGGGTATGGCTTGTGTTTAACTGTGGTGGTATAGGCCATAAGAGGCATGAGTGCACCAGCGCTATGAGTGGGGGTTTCCAGAGACCGTCACAGGGGAGTTTCTCTCAGGGTCCATCCTAGAGTTATGCTAGTAACAGGCCGGCTGGGGTCACGGAATAACAGGGGTGGTCAGAGTAACAACAACGGTGGGGCTAACTGCAATGGCGGTAATTCATACCAGAAACCAGCGACGAACAACAACAACCAGGGGTCGGCTGCTAAGCCGTCTACCTCAGCTAGTACTGTATAGGGAGGTGGGTAGAAGACCAGTGGTAAGCTGTTTATGATGGAGAAGAAAGTAGCTGAGGATGATGCTCACGTTATCACTGGTACATTTCTTGTTAATGGAGTCTTTACCTTTGTTTTGTTTGATTCGGGAGCGTCACAGTCGTTTGTATCATCGAGTCATGTTAAGCGTTTGGGTTTGAGTGAGTATGAGTCTGTAAAAGAGAAAGTTTTTATACCGTCGGGTGAGTCTGTATCATGTGGGCGGTTGTATAGAGGTGTGTCTATAATAGTTGGGCAGGTTGACCTACCAGTGGACTTGTTAGAGTTTCCTTTGGAGGATTTTGAGATGATAGTGGGTATGGATTGGTTGGATAAGTACAAGGCTAAGATAGATTGTCATCAAAAGAGGGTTTCATTGAGAGGTTCTAAGGGGATTAGTGTGTCTTATCGTGGGTTTGTTGTCAAACCTAAAGTTAAGTTTATTGCAGCAATGACCTTGAAGTCTTCCCTGAGGAAGGGGTGTCCGTTGATCTTGTGCCATGTGAGGGATAATTGTATGGAGAGTCCGTCAGTTGAGCAGATACCAGTGGTGGGAGAGTTTCCAAATGTCTTTCCAGATGAGATACCGGGGTTTCCACCGAAGAGGGAGATAGATTTCAGTGTTGAGTTAAAACCGGGGACGAGGCCAACCTCTAAGGCACCGTACCGTATGGGTCCTAATGAGTTAGAGGAGCTGAAGAAAAAGCTGGATGATCTGATTGAGAAGGGATACATTAGACCTAGTGTATCACCGTGGGGAGCACCAGTCTTATTTGTGAAAAAGAAAGATGGGAGTTTAAGGTTATGCATCGATTATAGGGAGCTGAACAAAGTTACAGTGAAGAACAAGTATCCTTTGTCGGGGATAGATGATTTGTTTGATCAGTTGAACGGTACAGTGGTCTTTTCTAAGATCGATTTGAGGTCGGGTTACCATCAGGTGAAGATTCGGGAAGAGGACATACCGAAGACAGCTTTTACATCGAGGTATGGTCACTATGAGTATGTTGTGATGCCGCTTGGGTTGTCTAATGCACCTGCAGTGTTTATGGATTTGATGAACCGGGTCTTTAGTCAGTTTTTGGATTGATTTGTGGTGGTCTTTATCGATGATATCTTAGTCTTTTCTAAGACTAAGGAGGAGCATGAGGAGCATTTGAGGATAGTTTTCCAGACTTTGCGAGACAATCAGCTGTATGCAAAGTTGTCTAAGTGTGAGTTCTGGTTAGAGGAGGTTGCTTTTCTGGGGCATGTGATTTCTAAGAAGGGTTTTGCTGTGGATCCTGCAAAGATAGAAGCAGTTACTCGGTGGGAAGAATCGAAGAATGTGGCTGAGATCAGGAGTTTCTTGGGTTTGGCAGGGTACTATCGTTGGTTCGTGAAAGATTTTTCCAAGATACCCAGACCTATGACAGCTTTGATGAGGAAAGAGAATAGGTTTCGTTGGGATGAAAATTGTGAGACGGCGTTCCAAACATTAAAGGAGCGTTTGACCACAGCTCCAATCTTAGCTTCACCTAAAGGGAGTGAGAACTTTGAGGTGTACACAGATGCTTCCAAGAATGGGTTGCTTCTAGACAGCTGAAGCCTTATGAGGAGAACTATCCGACACATGATCTGGAATTAGGTGCGGTTGTGTTTGCTCTCAAGATTTGGAGGCACTACCTTTATGGGACAACCTTTAAGGTGTTTTCAGATCACAAGAGTCTCAAGTACATCTTCACTCAAAAGGAGTTGAACATGAGACAGAGGAGGTAGATGAAGCTGATTGGGGATTATGACATGGATATTATATACCATGAAGAGAAAGCTAATGTGGTTGCAGATGCTTTGAGCAGGAAGAGTGTGCATTCTCTTTGAATAACTATGTCTTTGATGAGGTTGATAGATGAGGTGGGGAAGATGGGGATACATATGATACAGAGAGAGGATGCTAGAGGGGACTTGAGAGTGGAGCCAGACCTTTATGATGATATTCGCAGGAAACAGGCTTTGGATCCCAAGATTGAGGAGTGGAGAGCTGGAGTGGAGAAAGGGACAGTGTCTAGATTCTCTATTCATAAAGATGGCAGTGTGAGATTTGATGGGAGATGGTGTGTTCCTAGTGACGAGGAGTTGAAAAAGATAATCATGACAGAGGCTCATTGCACACCATATTCGGTACATCCAGGCGGTGACAAGCTATATAAAGATTTAAAGAAGACTTTCCGGTGGCCTGGGATGAAGAAGGAAACAACTGAGTTTGTGGCTCGTTGTTTGACATGTCAGAGAGTTAAAGGAGAGCAACGACGACCACAAGGTAAGATTCAGTCTCTTGAAGTACCTGAGTGGAAGTGGGAGTCCATTTCTATGGATTTTATTGTGGGTTTACCGAGGAGTCAACAGAGTAATAACATGATATGGGTTATAGTGGATCGACTTACCAAGTCAGCTCATTTTGTGCTGATGAAAGATACATGGACCAAGATACAGTTAGCTTTGGCTTACAGAAAGCATGTGGTTCGGTTGCATGGGGTGCCTAAGGATATAGTGTCCGATAGAGAAGCGAGGTTCATATCACGGTTTTGGAAAGAGTTGCAGGAGTTGATGGGAACTACCTTAAAGATGAGTACTGTGTTTCATCCTGCGATAGATGGCCAGACTGAGAGGACCATCAAGACTTTAGAGGACATGTTGCGAGCTTGTGTTATGGATTTTGGTGGTAGCTAGGAGCAGAGGTTAGATTTTATTGAGTTCTCTTACAACAACAACTATCACACTAGTATAGGCATGGCACCGTTTGAGGCTTTCTATGGGAGGAGATGTAGGAGTCCGATTTGTTGTGATGACAGAGCTGGGGCAGTGGTTTTGGGGCCAGAGATGGTACAGGAAATGGTTGAACAGGTGAAGCTGAATAGATAGAAGATGAAAGCGGTCCAGGATCGACAAAAGAGTTATTTAGATTTACATCGTCGTGACATAGAGTTTCAGGTTAGGGACAAGGTTCTTTTGAAAGTGTCTCCTATGCGTGGGGTCATGAGATTTGGTAAGAAAGGGAAGCTGAGCCAAAGGTTTATAGGACCATATGAGATTTTGGATCGTGTGGGTGAGGTTGCTTATCGGTTAGCTTTAGCAGTTGCTTTGGACAGAGTGCATAATGTGTTTCATGTGTCTCAGCTACGAAAGTATGTGAGTGATCCTTCGCATGTGTTAGATGTAGAGAACATCGAGCTGGATGAGTCCTTGTCTTACCTTGAGGTGCCAAAACAGATTCTTGATCGTAAGGTTAGGAAAACTAGACATAGGGAGACAGTGTTGCTTAAGGTTCTTTGGTCTAACCATGAGGTTGAGGAGGCTACTTGGGAGGCGGAGGATGCTATGAAGGAGAGGTATCCGTCTCTTTTTATCAGTTATGTGTGGTTACGGGGACGTAACCATGTTTGTTTTAGGGGGGTATGAGCATAGAGTTTTTGCATGTTTTATGTTGGTTTAGTACAGTTAGTAGTTGTTTTGAGTCAGGTTGAGTGTTGCTTGGGAGGTGTGTTTTGAGTTTTGTTTTTAGTTTTGGTTATGTTGTTGTTTCGGAGTGGTGTTAGTGTGTTTTGTTATTGTTTGTGGGTTGAACTTCGTGGACGAAGTTCTTTTTAAGTAGGGAAGACTGTAATACTACAGTTTTATGTGTCTTGGGGTACTCTATCGAGTGAGGCTTACTCTGTCGAGTAAGTAGTTTTTGACGCATAACAGTAGACTGCCTGTAGGGTACTCGATCGGGTAAGTTTGGGACTCGATCGAGTAAGGGGCACTCAATCGAGTAAGTCACTTACTCGATCGAGTAAGTGTGTTTTTATGCGTGACGTTGACGGGTTTTGTTAATAATGCGGGATAAGTATATAAACCTTTCGTCACTTTTCCTTAAACACTTTTTACACTCAAAAACCTTTCAAAGAGAAGATTAAGTTACGTTGTTCGCTTTCGCCGCATTGTTAACAAATCCCAAGGCTCGGAGTGTCGGATTACGTTGTTCTTTACGCCGTTGCGATCGTTGTGTCGAGGGTAAGATTTTTATAATTTTTATAATGTTTTGTTAAAGTTGATTGAAACCCTAATTGGGTGATATTGGGGGTTTTGGGTGATTTGTATGAATGTGGTAGTAATTGTATGTATGTATGTTATAGGAGGAGGTTTCGTTGAGGAAAGATTCTGATTAGCTGTTAAGACCGTCTATGGTGTTTGCTTTCCATGTAGGGTTTCCCTACTCAGTATTGGCTACATAATTTATTGGTGATTGTTGTTGTGATTGTTGATTAATTATAATGTTGGATTGGTTTTGGTGATGTTGACAGTTTTGAGAACCTTTGTATTTCCTTTTAACATGTTTTGGAGTTTGGCTTGTATCACTTAAACTTTATTATTATTTAAGTACGGTTCCTTATTGTCATTTGATTATCATTGCCTCGGGTAACCGGAATGGTGACGTTCTCATACCTGAAGTGGTCCTAGTAAGGCACTTGGAGTATGGGGTGTCACAAAGTAATCGAATGATATCGCATATGAGTAGGAGTAATGAAATACAACAACATTAAAACAACGAAATAGTGGGAAAATTAAACATTCATCGTTATATCTAAAACATTTTGGCATGTTTTAGCATTTATACAATGACCTCCACCCAATTATATAAATGATTTCGAGACCCAAAATTCATATTAACTCGGGCACGGGGAAACCGATACATCCCTCACTAATATATAACTCGGTGGGTTAACTCTTTAACCGATTCTACAATTAGAACTCTCGGTCGATGAAATTACGTTAAGTTCATCTCTAGCCCCGAAACATAAGACTAGTCTTCATGTCCCGTTAAGTCTAACCAAATTTCGCGTGTAATAACGTTTTATTACCCCACTTACCCAATGATAAATGAAAGCACCCCGAGAAAACCGAACCTACTCCAAATATCACGGGGAGTCATGGGTCCTACTATTTGGTAAGGCTTAATCTCAATTTTTAATAACGTGAGAGGTCGAGTTAATTTATTATCTATCAAATTTAAGTGAACTAAATTTTTGAACCATGGATAATCATAATTGACACGGTTGAATACTCAATATGATATGCATGTGTTGTTTATGGCGATTTGGCAATGCATGCAAACATATAAAGAAAAAATGCAAAGCAATAAATAAATTTCCTAGTATGGCCTTCCTGAAATAGAAAATCAAATAATCTATTACAAATTCGGAAACCAACTCCATTGGTCCCTTGAACTTCAAGTGGCACGCTTCCCAAGGTAACACCGTCTTGATCGGAACGCCTTTCCGCATGGCACCGTCTTGAAGGAACTCCGGAATTACAAATATTAATAAAATACATAGCTATTCCTATTATACATTTGTAATATGAAAAACTAGTAAAAATAAAAGTGATACGAGATCACATTAAAATTACAACCGAATCGGTAATCCCTTACATTACGGGTAATACTGATTAAAACTAAGGTCATACTAAGATAAATTACATAATTCAAAATTACATAAATAAAATATGACATTCATCTATAAAAATGCAGCATTATTTTATGTGATTAACATGCCAAATTAATGTGCCAAATCGCCCTACTTAAACCTTATATCGTATATAATCCGGTTTTATGGAAACGCGTGATAATAACTTATTAAAATCACAAATCAATATTTAAATCAAATTTAAGCTCAGGTTAATTACCCTAACTCTCTTAGGACTCAAAAATTAGTCTTTACTCAGTTTTTGACAATAATTCAACTTGGTTTTGTATTATTGCTTATTAAACTTCTTTTAACCATAACAATTATGAAATAATTCCCAATAAATCATAAAAATTTGGAAAAATTCGAAATCACATTTTGTAAATACTGGAACATTATAAAGATTCCAAAAACTCAATAAAATTTACCCACAAAATATTTATAATTTATTTCATTAATAAATCATATAAATCATAACTTTTACCATTTAATTCCAAATTAAACATAAAAATTATGGAAAAATCAAAATCAAAATTTTGATCATTCTTGAAAAATTTCCTGAACCTGGAAATGTCAAAATTTCAACCAAAAATTTGGAATTTATTTTTATGACTAATAAAGTTGCCCTTTTATCGATTTTATCACATAAAAATCGATAATCATACCAAATCAATCAAAATTAATCATGCAACTTTATATCTGATGTTCATATCATATATATAACATTAGGGAAAAATTTCATGCCATTAATTCATATTAGCTATTTTTACTAAAAATAGTCACTATTTATAACATTTTAACCATTAAAATTATAAATCATGCATAATAAATCATATTTATCTAAAATTTTACATAAAATCTTTAAAATATGCATGTGTTATCATATTAAAATTTCATGGAATGTTTCAAAGTTTAACTATTTTTAGTCATTTAACCTTCATTTATACCATTTTTATCACATAAAAATCATAAATCATGAAATATTAATCACATTATTACGAAATTTTACATACAGTACATAAAATATTCATGTGTGGTCTCACTAAAAAATCACGGCCATTAGTGAAGTTTAACTATTTTTAGTAAATAAAAGGTCATCTTACTCATAAAAATGTAATTATTTCACTAAAAATCATTAAAATAAGCAATAATCATCCATAAATCATCAATATGACCTAAAAACATTTTAGAACCAGAATGTATAACATGCCAAAATTTTCGTGGCATTATCCTCATAAATCACAAAATATCTAGTTTTAATTAAGTTACATTGAACTCGAAAAAACCAAACCGATTATGCATGCAACACTAAAGCTCTTGATGCCAATTATTAGGTTCATATACCTATTATTAGACTTTTCTAATGGTGATCTAAATAACTTGTTAATTTAGAACTAGTGGATCTAGTTGCATGCATAACTAAATAAAAGAGATAAAGAGGAAAACTTGATGTCCTTACATCATATGGACGAATTTCAGGGCACTAGTTTTGGACTCCTTCCAAAACTAGATCTTGTGCCATTACCATTATAGATGATCCTCGAAGAATCTTCATGCATTCAAATGTAGAATGCCTCCTTTTAGTTGCACCCAAGGCTAACCCAAACACTAATACTATTACTAACTAGATAATATGTATTAGTAACCTTAAATTTTAGATCTAATATTTATAATAATACTACAACTAGTATTCATGTGACAATATTAGATTTTTTAGAACAAATCTTATGAACATAAACAATTTATGAGAGAAGGTAAGAAGGAGAGCATAAGAGAGTTTTCTTCTCAAGAAAAATGAGAACCAATGTTCTCTAATAGGGAGGGGGGTGTCGGTTTGGTGGTATAGGTAAGGCAAGGCTACTCTTGCTTTTTGTCTTCTCAAAACACTAGGTATGTAAGGGCTACATCTAGATGCAATTATCATGTTTTTAGCATCTTATGCCAAGATAATGACAAAAACATAAACAACAATAAGACCCCTAGTCCAACCGGTTTTATACATAAAATGGACCTTCATTTTATCTTTGTAATTTGTCATTTGTAATATGTTGTGACATATGACATGTAACATGTCATTAGTAATATAAATGCATATTTAACTAATTAAATATCATTTCAAATTAAATAAATTACATTTAAAAAATTAACAAGTAATTCACAATTATATGTATATAAAATGGGTCACATTAAGCCTAGTTAATATAATCTTCAACGTCTTGTAATTATAACTAACTAATTACTCTTATCTCAAATGTTTCACAAACATTAATCAATTTTAGTAATATAACAAATTAATTACTTAATTGAATCTTATTTAATCACATTACAATAAGATATATAATTCTCACTTATAAATTTGTTCAATTTAAGGATTTAATTAATCTGTATCGATATACAATTAATTAACTTTCTTGTTTGGAAATCGTCCTATAGGTGTGACCTTAAGGGATCAACTGATCACCAACCCCAAATGACAGTAATGTTAAACTCTAGTTAGCCAATCATCATCGATTAATATTGATCAGTTGACTATATAATGAATCATCCCTTACATATTCTTATTATGAGATTTAATCATGTGATCGCACTATTGTTGAGGACACATACTCCAATAGTCCACATCGCCAGTGGGGGACCGCGGCCTTTCCCACCTAAGCTCCGCTCATCTCCATCGAGCGAATAACCCATATTCCTTAATGTGCACATCCCCCTTATGACGCGAACTACAAGGGGCGAATCAAGGGCGTGAAACCACTCCCAAAAGTGACTCCACTCAGCCGAGGGTGCACATCGCGAACCACGGACAATCAACAACAACCAAATACAATATCGACAATACCAAAACCAATTACGATATAATAACATGCCAACAACAAACAACCATCTTAACATCATGTATACAATAACTGAGTAGGGAAACCCTACCTGAAATGCAATCACCAAAATCAACACAAGTAGCGGATCAAAAGCGTTCCTCTACGAAATCACCTCTTATCAACATATACTCATACAATTACAAACTATCATCAACGATACTTCCAAACAACCCCAATTCACCCAATTAAGGTTTAACCAAAACTAACGAATTAACATAAAAACTGTAAAAAGGATCTTACCCACAATATGACGGTCTGAACGGTATAAAGAACTCTTAAATTCGACGACTCTAGCCCTTGGATTTGATAGCAATGTGAGAGAGGATTTAATGTTGTTTTGTTTTCTTTTTGTAAAAGGGTTTAGAATAAGGTAAAAAGTTAAAGAAACTGGCGAAAAATACTTTATATATCATTTCACGCGTTGCTATCAAACCCAGTAAAACCCGTATAACCGAACTTACTCGATCGAGTAACTGAGGTACTCGATCGAGTTGCCCTTACTCGATTGAGTATCCATTAAGCAGAACACTCTCCAGAACACAAAACCAACTTACTCGATAGAGTACCCAACAACTCACAAATCTGAAGTATTACACACTGTCCCTTAACTAGCCCTATTCTTATACTTTCTAGCATGCATTTGGGTCGTTTCTTATCTTTAGCTTCCTATTATACATATATATGCTATGAGGTTTTGTGCCCTTGGTAGGAGACGAGTGATAACCTTGCTTATATGGAGCAAAACGGAGCTAAATTGATCGCATCTAACGACCAAGCAATAAGGACGAGATCGATACTAAAGGCTTAAGTCAATAAAACTAGTAAATGGGCAATGATAAAGGACCCCCATGATCCCTCAAGGATCCCCATGAGTTAAGGGGAATCCAAATGAAGAAGAAGCAAAACAACCCTTCAGGACGGGTGTCCCAGAGGCAGGATGGGCGTCCCAATGAGAAGGACGGGCGTCCCCAAAGTAGGACGGGCATCCCACAGAGCAGGATGAGCATCCATCAGAGGCAGGTCGTGCATTTCTTGCAAGGACCTACAAGGCGTTGGACTTCATTTAAGAGGCTTAATCGTCATTTAAGCCCTTAGTTAACCTAATACTTGTACTTAGTGTAAATACGCTCTTATAATAGGAGATAGTACCAAGGTATTTAGTAGATGAAACATCAATTAGATTAATTACACTTTAATCCTTCATTAATTATTGTTCAAGAATTCTTAGATCTAGGTTGGGTAATTGAAGATTATATGGGTTCATTGGAGAATTGACAACTCTTCATCATCAATCAAGTTTTCTTCTATTATTCTTTCCTTTCCATTTGTTCATCATAAGATTGGTACAATTTCTTTACTCTTTAATTAATCCTTGCTTATTGCATTACTTTCCCATCATGTATGACTGAGTAGTTCCCTAACTAGGGTTATTAGGGGATTAGGGGAGTTAATCATGGGGTATATCTATAATTAATTAGTTCATATGATTGCTTGCTTGTTGTAATTTCAACTTATGCACATGTTATGCTTGATTAAATGCTTGATTGACAACCTAGCATGATTCTCTTATCCTTTCAACAAGACTTGTAAGATATAAAGTAACGCAAAGCTTGTTAGATCATGCATATAGTTGAATAGAGAGAATTAAGTCCATGTAGGTGTTATAATGTTGTGGCCGGCTCGACTCTGACACCCAAAACTTCCTAGGAATTGTAAGATATAAACTAACTCGATTCCATTACAACAATAAATTGCTTGCATCTATGTAACATTTTTATGTGATCTCATCATGATTCCCCTATGAACCCATGACACCCTAGTACTTTAATCAATTGTTTACAAACTCTATTTTCTTATTTTGATTTGCTTTCATTTATTTACTTTGTCTTTGTTAAGTAGTTTAGATTCCAAATCTCAACCTCAACCCAAATTGTGACAGTAAAGACATAGCTATTTACAACCGATAAGTCAATACAATACCCGTCCCTTCGGAACCAACCTTTACATACCGCTCTACTAAGAGTAGTTTGTTGAGAATATAAATATTGTTTGATTGAGAGCATAAACGACACCCACACGTCTCTCATCAATCACTACGAGGATCAAATTTACATAATCTATTTTCGCCATTATTATGTACAAAACATTTTATGCCAAAACATCTTAGATGTGCAATATTTGGTTTTATTCCTCGTAATAGCTCGTATGGGGTTTTATTTATCATTGGTCTAATCATAGCACGATTAATTATATAACATGCCGTGTTCATAGCTTCTGCCCAGAAGTTTTTAGGTAGACCACTACAAAGTAACGGGTTAAAATTTTTGTGTCCCCACTTCGAATGAGGTAAACGAAGCTTATATAGCTAGGTATTCTAGGGTTCAAAACGGTTGAAGATTAGGAATGTGCAAAAAACTCTATCTTTTTCGATCTTTTTGGCTCGCAATAGCAAGTATGGAGATATGGGATCTCTCTTGCTTGATAGGCAAGGCTAGGAGTGTCGGTGAAGGGAATTGGAGCTCAAGAAATGAGCTCTAAGAGCTCGCAAAAGCAGAGCACGGGGAGGGCTCGGGTTTGCTTTGCTTGTGGCTCGTTGCTTGGTTTTGGGGTTTCCTTGGCTGGGTTATGGTCTAGGACTAATGGGCTAGCTGTATGGAGTAGGCTAGGCTTGGTTAGAAGTTGAATTGGAAGGTGTTTGGTGTCGGTTTTGGGCTGCCAAAACAGGGGCAAGGGATTGTGGATGGGCTGGTTTGAGAGTTGAAATTGGTTGGGTTTAAGGAGGGATTGTGGGCTGCCATTGTGAGGGTTGAACCTGGATTGGAGGAAAAGGTAATGGGTTGAAAACACCTCGAAACTCACGCCCAAACTCAGCCCAAATCGCGTCAAAAATTGCTTCAGAAAACACTTCGAAAACGGGTTTTAAAACAGCATTAAAAACTCGAACTTTCAAATTAAATAAATTGATAAATAAATAACCGTCACAAAATCACATTTGATCTTTTTAAACCAAAAAAAATCAAAATGAGCAAACTTGATTTTTAATCCAAAATCAATTAAGAGCTTTTAAAAACCATTTATAACAATAAATCGTAAATAAAAACTCCCGACACGAATTACATTCAAATCGAATGAAATAAATTACATTTATTTCAAAATTATCAAATCTTAAATAAATGAAATAAAAACTTTTATTACTTATTTCTAATCGAATGAAATAAAAACTTTTATTTCAAAATTATCAAATCTTAAATAAATGAAATAAAAACTTTTATTAGGTTTCTAAGGGATTAATAATCATGAGAGAGGAAATTAGAGAGAGAAAAGCTCTAAAATTCATGACCTAATATTTTCATATTCAGCAACAACCATGACGGCTCTGAAACATTCACAAAATCGTTTTAGTCCATTAAATTCAGTAACTAAATCTTCCTTAAATTCCGTGAAAGCTTCGGTTGTGCAATCCCCAGCTACTGGCGGTCCTAAAGGTAGCAACTTTCCTCGTCCTTTGTCGTCAGACACTGGTAAAACAAAGGATATCAATGATATTCAGGGTATTCCAGTTCTGAATTTGAATGAAGGAGAGGCAGTAGTGACTGACGGCTGGCATGTTAGGCAAGGTGGTAAGGACGTCCCAGTAATGGAACCGATTTTAGAAGAAGAGGAAGCTTCTAAATTACTTCAACTCACACCGGAGGATGTCAAATCTGAGGTAGAATTCTGGAGCCACTCTATTATATGTTACATTCTGGGTGCAAACCCACCTTGGAATATTGTTGAAAATTATGTTTATAATGTTTGGGATCAGTTTGGTATTGATAGGGTTTCTTTTCTAGATAATGGTGTTTTCATTGTTAGGCTAACTAAAAAGTCTGGCAAAGAAGCTTTGCTTTGTTCTGACTATTACATGTTTGATAACAAATCAGTAATTATTAAACCATGGGTTTTGGATATAGAGTTAGTTAAGGAGAAAGTTGTGGTTGTCCCTGTTTGGATCAAATTATATGGCATTCCATTGAAGTTCTGGAGGAATTGCCTACCTAAAATTGCTGGTCTAGTTGGAAAATATGTTAAAATGGATGCTGAAACTCATGAAAAGGTTAGACTGAGTTATTCTAGGGTTATGGTAGAACTGCCTATGGATCAGAAACTGACTGACAGATTAAATTCTTGGATGAGACTGGGCATTTGGTGGCTGTCAAAGTAGAATATGAGTGGAGACCTATATCCTGCACAAGTTGTAATGGAATTGGGCGTAACTCTGCTCAATGCAGGAAGCCTGACAGGAGGAAGATAAAATCTACTAAGGCTCCCTCTGTTCAGGCTCCTCCTAAACAACAGAAAATATGGAGACCTCTGCAAAGGACTAAAAAAGAACCTGATGATATTGTGACTCCTCCCTCACTGTTACCAGCAAATTTCCCTCCTCTGGCTACTGTTAGATCTACTCATGTAGTCAGATCTACACCAGCTAAGCAGATTATGCGTATGAATAGGCAGGATCGGATTGTTGGGGTGAGGTTATCTGGAAAGTTCAGTCCTTATACATTTATGGATGCTTTGAAGAATAACTCTACTACTCAAGGGGGAGTAGTAGAGAGTGGAAAGGACCCCCCTGACCCTAATCTTAATGCATAGTCTGGGCTTTTGCAATGTTAGGGGTCTTAATGACCTGAATAAACAGAGAGTGCTGAAATGGTTTATGCACAATAATGGGGTGGGCTTATTTGGTTTGCTTGAAACTAAATTGAAACCTGGGACTCTCTTGAAGAAAGATACCTCTATTTTTGATGGTTGGAGTGTCTCCACTAACTGCAGTTGGCATAAGGGTGGTAGGATTTGGGTTATGTGGAAGCCTAGTATGTTTGATATTCAATTTTTGTCCTACAATGCACAACATATTCATATGCTAATACAATCCCAATCTGATGCTAAGAGATTTTATCGAACTATTATTTATGCTCATAATGGCCTAAATAAAAGAATTGAACTATGGGATTTTTTGAAGAAGTTTTCTAAGGAGTGTAATTCACCTTGGCTTTGGCTTGGTGATTTTAATACTGTCCTTAGTCCTATTGAGAGATTAGGTGCGCACACCTCTGATGCTGAGATGGAACATTTTCAATATTGTGTGTCTATCTGTTGTATAGAGGATATGCCTGCTACTGGTGCTCTTTTTTCCTGGTCTAATAAGCAGGCTCCTCTGGATAGAGTGTATAGTAGGCTTGATCGTGCTATGGGTAATCAGGAATGGTTTGACCAATTTGGTGACAGTGTTGCTCATTTCCATCCCGAGGGTCTTTTTGATCACTGTCCTTATACTATTATGGATAGAAATGCTGAGATTGTTGGGAGACAAAGTTTCAAGTACTTTAACATGTGGGGGACTGGCCCAACATTTAAGACGGTTGTTTCTGATGCTTGGTCTAAACATTATCAGGGTACTAAAATGTTTCGGATTATCAAAAAGCTTAAAGCTTTGAAGCATATTCTTAAAGCATTAAACAAGGAATGTTTTTCAGATATTAAGAACAATACTAGCATTGCTAGCCTTTCTCTGGAGAACATTCAGAAAGCCCTAGTTAATAATCCTAGTGATATTGATCTTCTGCAACAAGAGTTGGATTTAGCTCATGATCTTAAAGACCTTATTATTGCCAGAGATAGCTTTCTGATTTAGAAGGCCAAAGTAGAATGGTCTCTGGAGGGGGATCTTAACACATTATATTTTCATCATTCCATTAAGAAAAGATTGTTGATGAACAAGGTCTTTCAAATAGAAGATAAAGATGGTAGGCTCTGTACTGAAGGGGATGCAATTCAGGGTGCTTTCTTGTCTTACTATCAGGAGCTCCTAGGTTCTCAGAAGATTACTGATGTATTAATCTTATGTGGTTAGAAAAGGGACCTGCTGCTCTGAATCACATTGTCTTCTCCTTAATAGCCCTATCACAGTTGATGCGGTAAAGTAATGTCTGTTCAGTATTCCTCATAGTAAATCCCCTGGCCCTGATGGATACACTAGCCAGTTTTACAGGGATGCATGGGACATAGTGGGTACCGATATTTGTGAGGCTGTGATAAATTTATTTAACATTGGCAAGATGTTAACACGGATTAATGCCACTGTTATTACCTTAATCCCAAAAATTGATAGGCCTGCTAGTGTGAAGCATTATAGACCTATCTCTTGCTGCAATGTTATATACAAAGTTATTTCCAAGTTGCTTTGTACTAGACTGACTCTTGTTCTGCCTGATCTAATTTGCAAGACCCAAGGAGCTTTTGTTAAAGGAAGGAGTATATTGGAAAACATTTTGATTTGCCAGGACCTTATCAGACAGTATCATAGAGGAAAAGCTTCTCCTCGTTGTCTTTTTAAGCTTGATCTCCAGAAAGCTTATGATTCAATTGAATGGGCATTTGTGGAACAGATGTTAGAGGCTCTTCAGTTTCCTGAGAAGTTTAGGAGCATAATAATGACATGTGTTACCACTCCTACCTACACCCTCAACTTGAATGGTGCTCACTTTGGTTATTTTTGTAGTAGGAGAGGGCTAAGGCAGGGAGATCCTATCTCCCCCCTTATTTTCTGTATCTGCATGGAATATTTATCTAGACTCATGGATTTTGCTACCAAGAAATGGTATTTTAGGTTTCACCCTTTATGTAAGAGTTTAATATTGACTCACTTACTTTTTGTTGATGACCTTCTAATGTTCAGCAAAGGGGATGTGCAGTCAATCATGCTTATCCTTAGAGTAATTGCTACTTTCTCTGCTTCCTCTGGTCTCAAAGTAGATGCATCCAAATCATAGGTGGTTTTCAATGAAGTGTCTGTTGATCTGAAGCAAGATATAACTCAGGTCTCTGGTTTCAAAGAGGGTAAACTGCCTTTCAAATATCTTTGCATTCCTATTCAACCTGGCAGATTAACCAGAGCTGACTGCAATGTCCTACTGGAGAAGATTGTTGCTAAAGTTGGAGGAATAGGGGCTAGAAAACTGAGCTATGCTGGTAGACTAATCCTTATTAACTCTGTTCTTAATACCTTACACAACTATTGGGCCTCTATTTTCTTAATTCCTAAGGGTGTTATGAAGAGAATTGAGAGCATTTCTAGGAATTTCTTATGGTGTGGGGGGACTGAATATAACAGGACACCTTTGGTTGCTTGGCATAATGTCTGTTGTACTAAAAAAGTAGGTGGACTGGGTATAAAGGATGCTGGGGTGTGGAATGTAGCTAGTGTTGGAAAGCTTATAAACTGGTAATATACTAAAGCTGATAGGCTTTGGGTCCTTTGGATTGATCATATTTATTTGAAGGGTGCTGCCTGGGATACTTATCTTCCTCCACCTGATTCTTACTGGAACTGGAGGAACATTTGCAGGATTAAGGAATGCTTGGCTGGTGGTTTTCAGAGTAATTGTTGGTCTGCATTTGCTGGTGGTTACTCTATTAGTGCTGGGTACCATTGGCTATAGGATACACACCCACCTGTTCAATGCTATCCTGATATTTGGGACTCTTGGGTTATTCCAAAACAGGCGTTTATTGGCTGGCTTATATATAGACAGGCATTGAATACAAGATCTAAACTGTTTAAGCTAGGCTTGAGTGCTACTGATAGATGTGTTCTTTGTGAGATGGGAGAAGAGACACATGACCATTTATTTTGGGAATGTGCTTATTCCTCAAGAATTGTTGCTGGTTTAGAACAATGGTTGCAGTTGAAACTCAATGGTACATCTTCTTCCTATTCTAAGCTGCAAAGGAGAGTTTGCAGGGTTGTCAAGATGGCTACTTGGTTGCAATTTGGATGGAAAGAAATTCTGGTCGTCTGGAATGTGTTATCAGAAGGCCTGGCAAATTGATCTCAATGATTCAACATCAAGTGCATGGTAGGATAGTGGAAAAATTATGTAATAGTACTATGCCAAGTGATTGTAGTTGGCTAAGTATGATTCATATTAGATGCCATTTTTGTACTTAGCTTAGCTTGTGATGGTTTTAAGTATGGTGAACTGATGTAAACAAGTTTGATTATAATATAAATGCTCACTTTTTACCAAAAAAAAAAAAACAAAAAAACTTTTATTTCATAAATTTTCAAAGCACAAATGTAAAAAAAATAACCATTTATTTCAAAAAAATTCAAAATGTCAATTTAAATAACAATTTAAATTAACAGGAACCATCAACGTAACCTTGCTTAACATCCATGTCACGTATCCGTATCATGAGCACGTCATTTGAGAATACATGTCCTATTGTCAACGGGTGTTGGCGGGTTCTCTATAAATTCCAATATCGACAGATACGGGTATCTACAGAGCCCCCACTTTGACTGAGGCTTGGACAAGGTAAAAGTCAAAGTAAACCCCAAGTCTCTCTCGACCTGAGGATTCCGCGGGTCGTTTATAGTCCATTATACTTGCGTACATAAGCTCGCCAGCAATAAGATAAAATCATACCTGAAACACGGTTCTGGATGGCTCGACTTCTGCAACACTATTTTCATATCGAATAAAAGTGGGGTTGGGCCTTGTTCAAAGCGGCCTACGTATCCGTTTGTGACGGAATCAAACCCGCATCGTAGTTCGGCAACCATGGCCTCGACATTTTGCACTTCCCGGCCCAAAATGGAGCTTTCCAAAAGGAGGTTGCCGTAATACATTGGTCATACATCTCCTACAATGCTCGAACCCGAGCAACGTTAACAAATCGAATATTTATAAATTGTATCCCTGCCGGGGTATATTTCTATTTTTGCTCCGATGTGGAGCGATTCATCTGTATCTGTTGCAATCCGTTGTGGATCACTTTACTTGGCGGAGAACTCTTCTCTTCAAAAACGGTATCTGAAGCAAACAACTTCAGAGCCCCTAGTTACAATGGGTTCTAAAGTCTCCGACTTTAGAGCCCCCAGTTGGAGCATACATGCATATATCACAATAATTCAATAACATATAATTCCCATGACATTTGAAAACTTTGATTGAATGGACCTTCAGCCCGAAAACTTTGATTGACTGGGCCTTCAGCCCAAAAACTTTGATTTAATGGGCCTTCAGCCCGAACACCTTGATTGAATGGGCCTTCGACTCGAAAACTTTGATTGAATGGGTGTTCAGCCCGAAAACTTTGATTGAATGGGCCTTCAACCAGAAAACTTTGATTGAATGGGCCTTTGACCCGAAAACTTTGATTGAGTGTGCCTTCGGCCCGAAAACTTTGATTGAATGGGCCTTCGACCCGAAACGTAAACATTTGAAAAGAAATGGGTTACCCACCCGATCATTGCATATCTTTTGAAATGGGTTAACTAACCCGCAAACATTTGAAATGGAGCTTCTTCAAAGTCCAACATTTCGATAACTTCAAATCATTTTTGAAATTTCACATTTTCAATATCTTGGATTAGATAGGTAGACACAACCTGACTTGAACATCTGACCCGCAAACAACATGGAGAGGGCATAGCCCGCTACCTACAAATAAAAAATCCGTAAATGTGTACGGGTTTTAATTCAAACATTGACTCGTTGGGGGGTAGAAATCTAAATTAGCCACACGTCTAAAAAAAAATGCAAACCACTGCAGAAACATTCAAATCCTGAAGCGGGAACCAACTAAAAAAAGACCAATGGGACGCGGCCCTAGTCGTGCACGGCTTTCTAAAAGCCAACCAATGAGCTTTCCTAATTCTAATATGGAAAACTTTCTTAATTTCAATTGGAATACCTCCCTTATTTTTGCTATATACGGGGATTAAGGTTGAGAGAAAATCATATCTCTCAATTCTTTTCCTCTCTCTCCTAATGTTCAAATCATGAGTCCTCTACACGGAGTCATGAAGACTGAACCATTCAATTCAATAAGCTAGAAACACAGGTCATGATTGATGCCGACATTCAACAAATTCTTCCACTTAAGCTAGTTGTGCCCCGAATTGCTTTCCTAGATGAGTGCCTCAAGATGTGGAATCCTACCCACCATGTCTTTGCTTTTCTGGAAGGAGAAATATGTCCACTTCCCGAAGAGTTCATCATCCTAGGAGGATGACAAATCACACAAGAGCCCGCAGTTCCTGACTTTCAGCAGAATTGGGCTAGAAAATACCTTGAATACTTGGGCTTGTCAGATGACGAGGCCCGTGCCATTGTTGATGGAGAACGAGTGAACCTACTAGTCTTGGTTCACCCATTTAAATCTGCTTATGACCCGTCCATTCCAACCAAGTAGCTTAGGCGCACCTTCGGGCCTGTCTTGTTACATCTCTATTGATTTGAAGGTAGAATGGAGGTCCCATCTTGTCGGGGCGATGCTAGACTCATTCAAGTCATAGAACAAATGGAGGCACATTCAAACCCCGCTTGGATCATTCTGGCCGAGACTATCCGAGGGTTAGATGCTCGAAGGGCCGACCTTAGTGTTGCTTATACTGTATCGACCCGTCTTCTGCAGGTATTCATTTCTTTTACTTTCTTTTCCTTTCTTTTGCTTTTTTCGTTTTTTTTCTTTTTCCTTCTTTTTCTTTTTCTCCCTCTTTTTTTTTGCCTCCGTCTTCTTTCTTTTCAGCGGGCTTTTATTCATTTTCCTGCACTAAACTAGATTTCGTTGCCAGGTGTGGCTCTTCAAAAGACATGGTTTAGTTAGTAGACCAGCAAATCCTGAAAAGTATCGTGCGCAAGGATACATATCTCATCCACCCAACTGTCCACTAGATCTAACTGCAGATCGATGGCGCGAAGAACTAACTACGGGCGTCAGAGCTCATATTAATTGGGCTCTCCCTTGGCTCAAATGGTCTTCACTTATGGGCCTACCTGACACCGATATAACAAGGAATATCACCGTGTTTCTTTAGAACATTTCGTCTACATTTACCCAGACCGAGAACTTCGACAATTCGGCCGTCAACAAACAGTACCTGCCATTGAGGCCACTCAAGGCCGCAACTTATTATTTCACACGCTAAATGCCAATATTGGCTCTACGTCTGGCACTGTAGGAACCTTTGGCACATTCTCGAACCATTCCCTACTACCAGGGTCTCCCGTTCTTACTTGAAGTGGACTACCGAGCCCTCAATCGAAGGTAGAGTGAAACTACACAAGGATGACACTGTAGACTGGAAATATAATAATGAAAAGCTAAAGAACCAGGCATTCTTCACTCGCTCGACCCCGATTTCATCTGAGCCTCGGTCTTCGACTGACAAGGATTCTAAGACTGAACCTATGGTTTCAAATGTATGGAAACGACTAGGTCCAAGTGTTGACATGGGTTTTACACTTGCAGATAGGCTTGGTCCTCGACCGAGCATGAAGGACAGACAGGGACCTCGAGAAGAAACATCCATTCCTCCAAAGAAAAGGGCCAAAGTGATGTTGGGTGAGGCTTCATCTCTTCGAGATGAGTCGTGCGAATGTAATGACAAAGGCAAAGGCAAACTTTAGTTTTTAACTAGTATTATTTGCTATTGCTATTATCATTATTGATGGTGAGCGAGTTGTTGTTCACTCAATCAAACACATTTATATTCTCACAAACAAATAGATAGTGGTTAAGTCGAGATCGATCCACGGGACGGTGTGCTTTAGGTTCCAAGTCTATATATCTCAATTTATGCTACCGTCACAATTGATTTGGGTTGGAGTTGTGTGCTATACTATAACAAGAAAATGTAAACAATTAGATAACAAGGCAAGTAAATAGAAATGGAAGGGTAAACAAATGATTAACAATACTAGGGTGTCATGGGATCATCATGGAATCATAGTGAAATAACATAAATGAATCATATAGATGCAAACATCTATAATTGTTGGAATCAATTTAGTGTATACCTTACGATTTCTAGGGGAAACTTAGGTCTCGGAGCCGAGTCGGTCAAGACTTTACAACACCTATTAGTCGACTTGGTTTTCCCTATTCATGGTGATATAACATAAATGAGTCCTAAGAAGGTTTGGGTCCCGGACCGAGTCGATCAAGACTGTACAACACCTACAATCGACTTAATTCTTCCTAATCAACAATATGCATGGTCTAACAAGCCTTGAGTTGGTTTTTGTCTTACAAGTCTTGTTTAAAGGATAAGAGAAACATGCTAGGTTGTCAATCAAGCATTTCATCAAACATGACACGTGCATAAATTGGAAAACAATAAGTAAGCATTCATATGAACTCATTAAGCATAAATTTATCCCCATGATTAATTCCCCTAAACCCCCACTAACCCTAGTTAGGAAATTACTCACTCATGATCAGGGAAAACATGCTAACAAGGGTGTCAATCATATTAACAAGTCAAAATAGGATGAATGAGTAAAACAATAAACAAGGATTAAGTAATGAGTAGAGAAATTGTACCAACGTAGGATGATCAAATAGAAAGAAAAGGATAATAGAAGAAAACTTGATTGATTGATGAAGAGTTGTCAATTCTCCAATAATAACCCAATAGTCTTCAATTACCCAATAAGAAATCTTGAACAATAATTAAAGAAAGATTAAAGTGCAATTTTGTTGAATGATTGAGATTAATTTATTCTAATCTACACCTAATCTAAGCTAAGAGAGCTTAATCTAAACTAAGGAAGCTTAATCTCTTAATTATTACAAATGGAGTACATATAGTGGTACAACATTAGGTTAAGCAAGGGTAGATTAGGAAATAATATGCTTAGGTGTTGAAAAGAGCCTTGCAAGTCCTAGGAAGAGCCCCATGACTCCGCATTATGAAGACAATCTCGCTGCATAACAATCCGCTCGATCTGGGCCGAAAACGAGCGTCCTGAGCTTCAACTAGAGCGGGTTGAGATTGACCCGAGCGGGTTGAGCTGCAGAATCCTTTTTATTTTTTTATGCCTATGATGCCTTCATATACTCTTTATTCATGTCATCCTTGGTCATCAATCTTACCTCCCCTTCATACTAGTCTATCCAAGATCGTCAACAAGCTTCCGAATATGCGCGAGAGACGGGAATTCCGCCTCATTGTCTCCTTTCCTACAAGACATATAAAATGCACTGGGAAAGCAAATAGGAAGCAAATGACGAATAAAAGGGCTATGAAATGCTATATTAGTATGCAAAATGAGGCTTAGTTAGGGGACAAAATGTGCGTAACTATGACTCACATCAAATATTCACATACCGAACCTTTACTCATCCTGAGTAAAGAGGTGACTAGAACTAGACCTTTATTTAAACTATCCTAATAATAATATAACCTATGTGAGACAATTAGCGGGTCTCACTCCGCCCCTTCAACTCACAACAAGACATCCATGAGGTAAGATTCCTTTTTGCAAGGCAAGATGGGGCTTGCCAAAATGACGACACATCCAAGCATTAAGCACACAAAACAAGTGAAAGGATGCACCTACAAAAGAATAGCCACTTTTCTCATCTAAGTGCCAGAAATTACCTAGAAGGGAAGAAGTTCAAGGGCACACACTCCATCATAGATATTGGTTCTCCTAGTTACTAAGTCCAAGAGGATACAAACAAGTCACCTCCAAGTTGTGTTAAACTAGGTTACCTTTGTCCACAATTGCTAAATGCTTTTGTCAAGAGTCAAGTCCTATAGTGTTAGAAACACGGTAGGATTGCAGAATTCCCCCTCTTGCCTAGACAAGAAGAAGGGTTGTCCTCTCTCCACCATGCAACAAAGAAAGGATCATTAATGGATTAAAGGGTTTCATAGTTTATGAGTTTCATGATAGTATTTTGCTTTTTGGGTTTATTTTCCCCCCATTTTTGTAGCATTTGACATTAGAGAACATTTCTTGCCATTTTTGATACTTAGCATTTTGATACTTGGCAATTTCAATTTTGCATTTTTGAACATTTTTCAAAGTAACCCCATTTGTAGCAAGGGTACTTCTATTAAAGCATAGTAGTCTATTTTTGCTCCGCATTTCATTTGATGCAATTTACAAACATTTATTACCAATTTGGTACTTGAACTCAATTTGAGGTTTTTGTGCCGATTCCCTTTTTGTTGGCAAACCATGATGATAGAAATGAAAGAACGGTTGCATGGCTTCAATGGTCACCTTGGAATAGACGGTAGCCAAGGAGTTATCACACCACAAGGTACTCTTGACTAGGCCTTAGTCCATGGGACAAAATATAATAGTATGACACATCCTAGGGTGTCTTGAGGGTATTATAGCAAACAAAGTCTCAAAGAGAAAGTTAACTACAAGGGCCTTATATAAACTTGTCAATCTTCCCAAATAGGCATTTTCACAAAATTTTCTACTACGCAAACTACATGCCATGATGTAACTATCATGTATACAACCAAATGCATATGCTTCTATCTACTATTATGACACATAAACTAAATGCAATCCTAATATCACATAGGTACAAACCGCATTGATAAAAAAGAAGCCACGTTGTCATTGACATATAAAACGGAGGAAGGAGATTTGGAAAGATCATACCATGCGGTATTCTATTTTCTTCATGCCTCCAATGTGGCATAGTCAAACCAATGTGATAAGAGTGACAAACAAACAAACGAATATATACAATTCTACACTACAAAGGAAAGAACACATTTTTGGAATTTTTAAATTTTTAGGGGTTTTGTTTTTATGAAATTAAATAACATATTTTTGAGTTTTTCGAAAATTTTCAATTTTTTTAGACATTGTCCTCAATGTACAGGTAGGAATAGGAATGAAAAAGAAATACATGTTTTTGGATTTTTGATTTTATGGAAATGAAGTAAAAATGCAATGATATGATATGAATGAATGCATGTTCTAAGTAAATGCAATCCTATATGATATATATAACAAATGAATGCAATCTAAACTACACTAGATGATGCATGTTTTCTATTAAACTATGGTCACCTATGATCAAACCTCCCCAAACCGATTTAAGCACTATTTTTAGTGTAGAAAGGAATAGGTTTGGTCATGTGAGACATATTACAATGCAAACTAATCTAATCATGTGAGATATATTCCAATGCAACTATACATGAGAGATAGGGAAACAAAGGTTCTTACAATCATGATCTCAATGATTTGTATATTATAGAAGATGAAGATGGTAGATAGGATGCATATATAGCCATGTCATGAGCCAAATGAGAGGAGAAGTCATATTTTAGGGTGAACCCGCTCGAGTCAAATATAACCCGCTCGTGTTCAGCATCAACCCGCTCGAGTTGAAGCTTCAGGACACGCGTTTTCTCCAGAACTCGCCCGAATTCTCTGACAGGAAGAATTCTTTTCTTTCCTTAGATTTAACCGCGTGCGAGTTGGGCTCGGTCCCCATGGATTGATGCAATTTTTGACCCAACACTCGAATCCTCTATTTTTTTCATTTCTTTGCATTTCCTATCTTTTTTTTCCATCATTTTCCTTCAAAAATGCTCAATCAAAATATGAGACGCCTGCTTTTCATCTCTCATGCGATGAATGCATGCAAGATTACACTAAATGCAAGTATATTACAACTAGTGCTTTGAGATAGGACTCCACAAAACTAAGTCAAATGACAAATTTCGTTGTCCATAGAGCTTAATGCTCTTAGTAGGCGACCAAAGGCTTGTGAATAGGCCTCAAATAAGCACAAGTAGGACCTTGGCCACTTCAAAATAGAATAGAGTCAATCCTCCACAAGGGGCTTTTTATGGAAATTTCTCCCCTGCACTTTGGCCTTTTCACCCTAGCCTTTTTGGCTCTCCAAACTAGAAAGCTTAGAACTCTTGTCATCGGGAGGCTTCCATTCTCTCCCGTATCCCTCAAGTATGGTGATGGTGATATCATTCGAATTTATCAATCCTTCAAGAATAGAAGGAGAATTCTCCTAGTATAGATGACAGGGTAGCTTAGGAATTGAGATTTTGGGTGCCAAGTTTCCACAAGTAAGCTCATTCGTAGCTTTGTTCTTGAGCTTCTCCACCAAGTACCTTTTATATGACAATTTGATCTCTTGGAGAAGGTTTACCATATCATCTCCAAAAATCATAGGTTCCATGGTGGGTGCGAAAAGGTCTTCATAGTCAATAGGAAAGAGACATTCATCTTCTCCATGGAAGCATACCTCAAACTTCTCAAATATGGTTTCCTCAAGTGAGGCAATCTCACAACTCCATTCCTCTTCTCCATTCCATAAGTCATTACAAGACACATATTCCGCATAAGCTTCTTCCATAGGCTTGTCATCATCGTTATCTCCATACGAATAGTAGATAGGGGCTTCACTCCTCCTCATCAACTCTTTCTTCAACACCTCAATGTTCACATTAAATGACACACCCTCATACTCACTAAGGCTAAGTGTATTTAGCTTACTCAACGTCATATCTTCTTCATCAAATACCACACTTTCATACTCATAAGAGCTCAAGGAGATTGCCTCTTCCCACTTCACATCTTCTTCATCAAAGGTCATTACCTCAAATTCAAATTCATGGTTAATGCTCAAGGATTGGTGAGGAGTGGTTGCTTGGGTCACCTTTATTTGAGCTATTCGAATTGCCAACTCCTCACCATAGGTAGCAATGCTTTGAAGAACATTGTCCCTATTTTGGCTCTCCTCTAGCACTTGTTCGTAGAAGTTTTGTTGATCTCCCATTATTTGGAGAACCACATTTTGAATGTTAAAGTTGGGCTCATCTCCTTGTTGTGGATGGGTGTGAGAGTGGTTGTATTGTGGCATTTGGAATTGGTTATAAAGTGGGTATTGGGTGGGTCGTTGTTGTGGATATCGAGTGTGGTTATTTTGGTGGGGAAAGTTGGGGTAGTAGTTGGGATTTTCATTGTATGGGTTGTAAGGTAGGTTTGTGTTGACTTGCTCCTCAACCTCCCCATACCCATTGTAGTCATACTCAAAAGATCCACCACATACTCCATGTACCAAGTCTTGGGTCATCATCATAGCCAAGATAAAGATACAACTACAAACATGAAAACTACAATAAAACGTTAAAAATGACTTTGAGGAACAAGTTCCTTAAGGTTAAAGCACAATAAAAATAGACAAACAAATAAGAACTTAATCACAAAACACCGTCTCCGGTAACGACGCCATTTTGATAGTGAGCGAGTTGTTGTTCACTCAATCAAACACAGTTATATTCTCAACAAACAACTAGATATTGGTCAAGTCGAGGTCGATCCACGGGATGGTGTGCTTCGGGTCCCAAGTATATCTATCTCAATTTATGCTAGTGTCACAATTGGTTTGAGTTAGAGTTGTGTCCTAAACTATAACAAGAAAATGTAAACGATCAAATAACAAGGCATGTAAATAGAAATCGAAGGGTAAACAAATGATTAACAACACTAGGGTGTCATGGGATCATAGGGGAATCATGGTGAAATAGCATAAATGAATCATATATATTAAAGCAATTATTATTATTGGAATCAATTTAGTGTATACCTTACGATTTCTAGGGGAAAAGAAGGTCTCAGAGCCGAGTCAGTCAAGACTTTACAACACCTACAAGTCAACTTGGTTTTACCTATTCATGGTGATATAACATAAATGAGTCCTAGGAAGGTTTGGGCCGCGGAGCCGAGTTGGTCAATGCTGTACAACACCTACAATCGACTTAATTCTTCCTAATCAACTATATGCATGATCTAACAAACCTTGAGTTGGTTTCTGTCTTACAAGTCTTGTTCAAAGGATAAGAGAAACATGCTACGTTGTCAATCAAGCATTTCATCAAACATGACATGTGCATAAATTGGAAAACAATAAGCAAGCATTCATATGAACTCATTAAGCATAAATCTATCCCCATGATTAACTCCCATAATCCCCCACTAATCCCTAGTTAGGAAACTACTTACTCATGATCATGGAAAAATTGATAACAAGGGTGCCAAACATATTAACAAGTCAAAACATGATGAATGAGTAAAACAATAAACAAGGATTAAGTAAAGAGTAGAGAAATTGTACCAACTTAGGATGATCAAATAGAAAGTAAAGAATAATAGAAGAAAACTTGATTGATTGATGAATAGTTGTCAATTCTCCAATAATAACCCAATAGTCTTCAATTACCCAATAAGAAATCTTGAACAATAATAAGGAAAGATTAAAGTGCAATTTTTTTGAATGATTGAGATTAATCTATTCTAATCTACACCTAATCTAATCTAAGAGAGTTTAATCTAAACTAAGGAAGCTTAATCTCTTGATTATTGCAAATGGAGTATATATAGTGGTACAACATTAGGTTAAGCAAGGGTAGATTAGGAAATAATATGCTTAGGTGTCAAAAAGAGCCTTGCAAGTCCTAGGAGGAGCCCCACGACTCCCCATTGCGAAGGCAATCTCGCTGCATAACAATCCGCTCGATCAAGGCTGAAATAGAGCGTCCTGAGCTTCAACTCCAGCGGGTTGAGACTGACAAGAGCGGTTTGAGCTGCAGAATCCTTTTTCTTACTTTTATGCCTATGATGCCTTCATATACTCTTTATTACTATTATCCAAGATCATCATTCTTGCCTCCCCTTCATACTAGTTCATCTAAGATCGTCAACAAGTTTCCGAATATGCGCGAGAGACGGAAATTCCGCCTCATTATCTCATTTCCTACAAGACATATAAAATGCACTAGGAAAGAAAATAGGAAGAAAATGACGAATAAAATGGCTATGAAATGCTATATTAGTATGCAAAATTAGGCTTAGTTAGGGGACTAAATGTGCGTAACTATGACTCACATCAGTTATGTGTGCTTTCCTTTCTCAGAATGTGTGTAATGGGCTTCGCCCGGAATTCGAATAAATGAATAAAACTTTATTACTATTTATTAAAATCCCTAGTTTCTGCATTCAAAAATTTCATTTTGTATTACATTAGTCCGGTTGTACTCTTAACAAAGCGTTGCCTATGTCTCTGCTTTCACAGAATCAAACCGGGTTCATAGTTCTCCCGTAAAAAAGAATTTGCAAACTTAGCAAATGCCAACGGCTTAAAACTTATTCCAAATATGTATGCAATTCAAATATTAGTTCCTAACATTTGAGAATGAGGCCTTAAGGGTAGTATTTCTTCAACTGGTCCGACTTTGTTGGATTTGTGAACTCGTTCCCATCCAAATCTGTGAACCTAACAACACCTCATGTCAATATCTTCTTTACCAAATATATGCCTGCCCAATTTGGTTTGAATTTACTCCTTGGATCAATTGGTAACAAAGCTCTAACTGACTTGATAACTAAATCTCCTTCGTTGATCCCTCGGGTTTTCACCTTCTTATTAAAAGCTCTCTCTATCCTCTTATGATAGAGTTGGACATGATACAATGCATTCAAATGCCGCTCATCAAACATAACGAGTGAGTCATATCTAGCTTGAACCCAATCTGCTTCCGGGACCTTGATCACGAGTAGGATTCGCAGGGACGGTACTTCCAGCTCAACTTGTTGAACTGCTTCCATTCCATAATCCAAGTAATACGGGGTTGCTCCCGTGGTTGTTCTGATCAAAGTTTTATACCCCCACAACGCGAATGGTATTTTTTGCGGCCACTGCCTATAGTTGTCAGACATCTTCCTCAAAATGACTGTAACTATTTTATTAGCAGCCTCTACCGCACCGTTCGTCTGTGGTCGGTATGGTGATGACTTGTGATGTTTGATTTTATACTTTTCAGCTATAACTGCAGTCTCAGCCTGAAAATGAGTTCCATGATCGCTAATGAACTCGTGCGGTACTCCGTATAGGCAAATGATGTCATTCTGAATGAACTGTGCTACTTGCTTAGCTTTTAACACTTTGTAAGACTTAGCCTCTACCCACTTCATGAAGTAGTCAATTGCAACAAGCATAAAACAGTGCCCTCCAATTCCTGATGAGTTTACCTTTCCAATGATGTCGATTCCCTAATTTGAAAATGACCAGGGTGACGTCATGGTGTATAACATAGAAGGTGCCACATGCTGCGCACATTTGTGAATATCTGACAATTGTGACAGTGTCTGACATATTAGTAACAATCTATTTCCATCGTTGTCCAATAATAACCAAGCCTTAGTATTTTATGGACTAAAATATGGGCATTCATGTGTGGCCCATATTCTCCATCATGTACTTCCTCCATAACCTTTTCAGCTGTCGGTTTATCGATGCATCGCAACAAATCACCTTGAGCTGTCTTCATGTATAATTGCCCATCATCGGGCCTCATGAATTGGGCGGATAACATTCGCATAGCGCACTTCCCACGCGTGTCAAGGTCGGGTGGATACTCTCCTGTTTCCTTGTATTTCAAAATGGTTGTGTACCAAGGTTCGGTTTCGCGTTTCCTCGGCATCATCGATTGCATTCACATAGGCAAGTGACGATCTTCATTCCACACATATTGGCATACTCTCTATGTGATCGGGAATGTTGATCAAGGTAGCTAGCTTGGACAACGCATGTGCAAACTGATTTTCCTCTCTCGAGAGGTGAACATATTGAATATCCTTGAAGTACTTTTCCAATTCTTCAATTCTGGTTTGATATAGGGCCAAACTTTGGCTCTTAATTTTCCATGACCCACCCACTTGATTGATCACAAGGGACGAGTCTCTGTGTACTAACAACTTCTTCACACCCAAGTTAAGAGCACTACGTAAACCAAGCAAACATGCTTCATACTGAGCGGCATTGTTCGTGACAGGGAAACCCAGGTTGATGGATATGGGCACGTGTTCACTTGCTGGCAAGATAAAGAGAATTCCCACTCCATATCCCATGTAGTCTGAATCTCCATCGAAATACAAATCCAATGCGTCATTCTTGATCGGATCCATCTTGGAGTAGACACTTACGCTGTAGATAAGAATGTAATGTATTAATTTCTTTGTTGCCATAACTAGGGCCAAACACGTCTTTTAAAGAGGTGTATACTTTACTTCATAGTCTAAGAACTTTGTACAGATGTAGGAAATAGCTCTTTCTTCTTTGTCGACTGTTTGGCCTAACATAGCCCCTATTGCAGTATCTGTCATAGTTAGATACACCGATAACGGTACCCTGACTACAGGTGGGCTTAGAACAGGAGGAGAAGACAACACTTCCTTTATTTTATCGAATGTGGTGTGACACTGGTCATCCCACATAACATGTTCTCCGACCTTTAGTTTCTTGAAGATTGGCTCATAAATCATCGTCAACTTCGCGACGAAACGACTTATGTATTGAACTCTTTCTAGGAAACCTTGAATTTCTTTCTCGGTCTCAGGATGGGGCATTTCCATAATGGCTTTGATATTTAATGGGTCGACTTTGATGCCACGGTGGCTAACGATGTGGCCCAAAATCTTGCCAGAGGTAAACCCCAAAGCACCCTTCTACAGATTCAGTCTCATGTTGTACTTTCGCAACCTTTCAAAGAATTTTCGTAGCGCCCTAAGATGGCCACTGCGGTCCTTGGACTTGACTATCATGTCATCGAGATAAACTTCAACTTCTTTGTGCATCATATCTGTTGGAGTGAGTGTCCTCCACAATTATGTGTTTACATACTAAATCTCATACAAGGAATATCAGGGATTTATATTATATATATTAACTAACGGTGGTGATCAGCTGATCCCTTTAAGTCACACCTATAGGATAATGCCCAAATGGATAGACTAATTATTTATATAAGATATACTCCCTCCCAGTCACTATATTGTTCCCATTTGATATGGGCACAATACTTAAGGAAAAGTATTAAAATAGGAGTAAAAGAGTTGTGTGGAGTTGGTGATAGGAGAGAGGGATTAATTATTAGTAGTTAAATAAAGAATTGTGGGGCCAAAACATAAAGGAAAGTAATAAAATAGGAGTAAAAGAGTTGTGTGGGATTTGATGATAGGAGAGAGGAATGAATAAAATAAGAGTAAAAGTTTCTAAAAATAGAAAGGGGAACATTAGTTGAATAATCCATTTCGGGAAAGAGAGAACATTATAATGACTGGGAGGAAGTAGTATAATTTGTTTCTTGTATATATTGATCTTTTCTAAGTCAAGTGAATTTATTGTTTGATGACGAGTTACGAACTCGGGCCAAAGGAATTTATCATTCAGTTAAATGATAATTGATTAATAAATAGATGCAATTTAGTAATTAATAGTTAATTAACTAAATTATTACGTTATGTGTGTATATTGTGAGGCGGAAGTAATTAGTTAATAAAATTTACAAGAGGTTGTAATATTAACTAATTAATTATTATAAGACACATTTTATATTGATAAAATGGTAAAATGTCACTTAATAGTTAAGTGTACATTAATATTTAATTAGCATTATTTAAGTGTTAAATAAATAATTAAATTAATATTTAATTATATGAGATAATTAAATATAAGTCTTATAAGCATTCGTGGGACAAATGTCGGAAATCGGAATAGACCGAAATTTACATGTCGGTGGACACTTGTATGAGACAAGTGTTGTAACATGTGGCACACCCACTAAGAAATAAGTTCATTCGTTTACATTTCATTTGCCTATATAAATATCCTACATTTACACACATAAAGGGTTAGAAGTTTTAGAAAACAAATAAAGAGCCATAAAACTATGAGAAGGAGAAACACCATTTTATATTCTTCATTTTCTTCCTCCATTCTTGATAAATAGTTGATCAAGATCATCATCAAACAAATTCACAAATATATTATACATCATATAATATTATTAAAGTAATAATATTACATAATATATATACATTTGTAATACTACCTAATTAGTAATATTCGGAATATTTGGGCTAGTCTTGGGTGCAACCAAGTGGAGATTTTCTACTATGGAAATTTAGTAATGGAGGATCATCCATGATGTTTTAAGGTCAAGACAAACATAAAGAAGGTGTCCTTGTGTTGTGCCCATATTTTGCCTAAAGCAATGTAAGAAATTTCTACCTTTCGTCTTTTCAGGCGATCTTTTCAGCTTGCATGTAACTAGATCTTTTAAGACTAAAATTAAACTAATTTTTGTCACTAATTAGAATAGTCTAATTAGGTCTAGCACCTTCAATATCATGTAGCAACGTTGTTTCTGTTCTCTGGTACGTCGCCCCGACATTAATCAAACCGAAAGGCATTACTGTGTAACAATAGGTTCCCCATTGTGACATAAACAGACATCTTATGCATATATTACTCAACCATTTTTATCTGATTGTAACCGACATATCCATCCATGAAGGACAGTAATGCATGATTTGCGGTGTTGTCAACCAAGATATCGATGTGAGGTAACGGAAAATCGTCCTTCAGGCTAGCTTTTTTCAAACCCTAAAAGTCCACGCACACATGAACTTTGCCATCCTTTTAGGTAATGGCACTACAATGGCGACCCAATTCGAATACTCTGACACCTTGATGAACCCTGCTTTGAACTGTTTATCAATCTCTTCCTTGACCTTTAAAGACTACCACTCCGAACTCATTCTGCGTAGCTTCTGCTTTACCGGTTTAAACCCTGGTTTGATCGGGATTTTATGCTCTGCAATTTCCCTATCAATTCCTAACATGTCTCTATAAGACAATGCAAACATATCTTTGAACTCTCTCAAAAGATCGACAAACCCCTGTTTCTCTATGGGACTTAATTAAGGTAGTTCCTATCTTAAGTTCTTGTGCTTCTTCTGCAGTTCCAACATTAATGGTTTCGGTATCTTTGATTACCGAGCTTCTCTGGTCATATTCCTCCAACCCTTTAACCAATTGCGGAGGCGGTTCCACCTCCTCCTCCTCCTCTTCTTCTTCTTCTTCTTCTTCTTCTTCTTCTTCTTCTTCTTCTTCTTCTTCTTCTTCTTCTTCTTCTTCTTCTTCTTCTTCTTCTTCTTCGATTTCGACCTCATTCTCAATGTCATTAATAAAACAATCATTTTCAAAAATTGAATTGCAATGTATATAAAACAAGTAGTAAGCAAACTGGTTCATATTATTATATTAGAAATTGCGCGAAATGCACTAATATTTGGGCCAACTGATCATAGGTCAGGGCTGGAACGACAGAGGTACCCGAGACAAGCCGCGGAATACCAGAACTAGGAGAGGGTACAACGAAAGGAAATACTGGGGAGGGGATGGCTTCGACACCTGACTCCTTAGGACTCTCATCAGACTCAGACTCCGACTTAGACTTAGACTCGGACTCGGAATCAACATCTTGCACACACATATCTCCTTCTCCAGTTGTCAACATGAAGAGCAACCCTCAGTTGTCGGTCCATTTGATAGTTTCCTCCACTCTGAGGTAATCCTATTAGGATCTACATCGGTGATGAGGTTATATGGATCGCATTGTTCACTTCTCAGAATCATGCTTACCAAATCTTCATTTGGTATCAAATTTTTCTTTTCTTCCCCGAAAAGTAGACCCATAGCTTTCCCATTTTGGACTGGGGCTGGTTTATTCTTTTCCGACGTTATTGCAAGCACATCATCGGGAATATAGGAATAATGTTGTAATACTTTGATTCCGAAGACCATTTTGTTCTTCTTCCAGTCGTATATGGGCTCGGGAAAGTCCAAACACGGTTATTCCTCCCCAGCCCTCACAAAGTATACATTAAGTGTTAACAGATACGGTTCCATTTAGATTTCCTGGCCTTCGATGAGCTTCTTATTCTTTTTCAAGTGATCTTCTTCAGTGGGCTCATATCCAAGTGTTGCCTATTTCTGTTTTTGTGGCCTCACCACGAACGTGTTTTCCTTCTGAGGGTACATAGAGAAACTGAAGAATTTCCTAGTTTTGAGGATCACCTCACAAATTCGACTCCTCGTGTATAGGTCCATGCCTTCCAGCCCAGGATTTGATTCGATCGTTCTTACAACCTCGAAACCACAAGTATTGTTAAAATTATCGAGTTTCTATTCGGAGGTCACGTCTCCTCCGGCTACTACGATTGGCGTGGCATTGATGGTGATGGTCCCTCCCTTGAGAGGAATCTTTGTCTTTTGGTGTAAGGTGGAGGACACGGTCCCTACGGCATGGATCCAGGGCCTTCCGAGTAACATGTTGAAAGATGAAGCTACATCAATGACTTGGAAACTCACTTTCCTTTCGATTGGCCCAGTTTGAATCAACAGATTAATGAGTCCAGATGCCCGACGAATCGTTCTATCAAAAGCCCGAACTGTCTGGGTAGTTGTAGAAATGTCCTTCTTATCAAGGCCCAAAACAAACACGGTCCTTAGAGGTAGTACATTAACGGCCAACTCATCATCAACGAGGATCATTGGAATGTGTTTTTGAAGACATATCACGGCGATGTACATGGCCAATCAATGTTTTGGCCCAATCGGAGGTAGATCTTTATCAGAAAAGGTAACGACGTTACTGAGCAGCGACTGATTTTGAGCAATCGAGCTAACCATATTATTCGGAGTTGTGTTTGGGGATACCGACATATTCATCAAGGCCTGCAACAAAGCCTATCTAAGCTCTAAAAAGTCGAAATCAACTCCCATATAGAGACATCTCCCTTAGTCTTTTGTAGTTGCTTAATGACGGAGGCCTCCGAGGACGACCCATCACTAAGAACCTCGACTAAAGTGGGATCCTTATCCTTTGAAATGGGGGCGTGACTGGCCTTCTCTACAAGAAATGGCCGGCCTGAACGAGTCAAATGGTTGGACTCGAGAGCTTCTTTTCTCATCTTCAGAATTTCATTATGAGTATGTGGGACAGCTGTACCTTTAACCAGATACATATCGTCTTCATTATCATCCCAAATGTCATTAATCTCTACGGCACTCCGGAGGATAATATGGGTACAGTCAATAGCAAAGTCCCCGACTCGAATCTCATTACTTAAACTTGGAAGGTACTTCGAACAATCGATGAATTCCTTCCCCACGAAGAACCCATTAAGACGGCATACTGGCCGAATCAAGTAGGTCAAATCAACATTGTCTTCGACAAATATCCCATTCGCGTGATCACCAAATGGGTTGGTTATATTGTTAGGATTAACAGTTGGAATCGGGATCGTTCCATTCTTGATCATATCTTAAATTTCATGTTTGAGAAGGTAAGAGTTTTCCGTATCATGACCTATGCCTCGGTGGAAGGCACAATAAGCTTCGGGGTTATGGGACCTTTTTCGTTGTTCCAACGGTGGTTCTGGAGTAGGACCAATTGGACTCAGTTTCCCTTGGGCCGTAAGTCTTTTAAGGGTATATGCATAAGTACACCCTATATCAGTGAATGCTCTTGGACCAGAGCGTTGCGGTTTTCTACGAGTTCCTCCCGAGAAACTAATTGCTTGAATATGATTGGCAGAAGTCGGGGCCCTTGCCTTATATGATGAGGCACCTTGGTATCCCTTAGGCTTTTCTGTCTCATTTTTCCGGAAATCATCCTCAATTCGTATCTCGACTCCAATAGTTCCTTAAACGAGCCAAAGTTTTGATACATGATTTCATTTCGATAGGCGAGTCGATGATTCTTTACGAACCATTCAACCATTTTGGTTTCATTTGGCTTCTTAGCCAACTTCACACTTTCAACACGCCATCTTGCAAGGAAATCAGTAAATCCCTCCTTTTCCTTCTTCGTCATACCCTCAAGTGTTCTCATGTTGGTCCGAATTTCAACATTATCGGCATAATCCTTACAGAACTCCACAGTGATATCTTCGAACGTGGAGAAGTTCTTAAGCTCAAGATTATAGAACCACGCCTTCGGGTGTTCTTCTAAGTATTGTGCAAATATTTGGGTGAGCATATCAGCAGGTAACTGGGTCTTCTGTGCCCTTAAACATGGGAATGTATGTGAGCACAAAATTGGTAGGTAACTTGTCCAACACTAGAGCATAGTTCCTAGAATTTTCGAAGTGGATACTCTCTCCTCAGAAGAGCTTCATCTTGTCTTCAACCAACTTAAGCCTTTTCTCCAATTCAGTAGGTGGAGGAGTCACTGGTTCTTCCACGACGAGCTTGGTCTCAATAACAATCAAACAAGCCATCACTTAATCCAAAGTATCATTCATCTTAGTCACTAGAGCTTCCCTTGCTTTCTTTCTGGTCAGAGGTGGCCTTTCTACAAGAAAAACCCCGAACTAACCAATACTTGAACCAAAACCATCTGCACAGTTAAGGACTCGACTCACATACTTGACAATTGACTCAAACATGACTCAAAGACAGGCTTAGACCTGGGAAATGAACTAAGTGGCTCATTTGTAAAGGGTCTCACATGTGGAAGGGGTCTTAGACCTAACTAGGACTATGACTCGACTCCAACTAACTTCTTTACATAAAACTCACACCGACTCGGTGTGACTAACCCGTGATTGAACTAACATGGTCCCTGGGCTCGTGAAAAACGCCTAGTGTGGCCTAATGGACATTTTTTGTACTCTGACTCAGACCACTTGGTCGACAAGCATGACTCGGACCGAAGAGTGAGCGAGAGTGACCCAACTGGGTCATGTTCTACACCAAACATGGTTCACCTGAACCTTAGATAAGGCTAGACATGACTAACATATACAACCACAAGCCTAACAAGGCTAAACTTGACCCGATTGACTCAAAATCTATTCTAGGTTTAGGTTAGGTTCAGAACATGGTTCATTGAAGTTTCAAAATCGAAGAGGATTGAATTAAAATGAGCTTTTAAATTGGCGGTATGCCGGCTATGAAAGGCTTATTTTCGTCAAAATTCTAATCCTAATTCGGCAGCATTCCGACTTAAAACATTCTTTTTTCAAAAGAAATAAGTTCAAGAGTTCGGGTCTGAAAACATGGACTCTATTTCGAAAAAATGGGATGAACTAGACACAATTTTCGAAAAAAAAAAAACAAAATGGTTCTTTTGTTTTTAAAAAAAAACATGATTTTTCTTAAGAAAAGAAAGTAAAAGACTTGACACGGGAATCACATAGCAAGTAGTCATTCGTATAGGAGAATGAATGTATGAATCCTAGACTCAACTAAGTCTCGGCCGGTCTTCTAATTTGGGTCTATGCCAATGGTCCCACTTCAGCTTGGAAGCCAAGCCCCCATAAGCCCGTAGCTTATGGTAGAATAAGTACTTGAAGATTCAGTAGATACCACCTTGACATTTAAACGAGGCATAGTGGACGTCATCTCTTTATCTTGAAATTGACCCAAGCGGGAGATGGCCCGATCCTTAAAGTCTCAATTGGGTTTATACATGAAATATGTTGAAAAATACTAATTCAATTGATTGGCCACTATTTAACTTTTTGATTTACACTCCTCCCCAGTGGAGTCGCCAAAATGTGGATCTGGAAATTTGATGTATCCACGAGGGTTTTTCAAACACTTTGAGTCGCCGCCGAATTTTAAGGAAAACTCAGAAACCGTTTTAGAGAAAAAGGATTCGTGTAAAATTACGTGTTGGGAAGCTCGTTCAAACACCCAACCCTGCCCGGGTAAACAACGGCCTCCACTAATGGCAAACAGCGGTCAGTATTAATCAAACTAGTATTTGTCATATGCATCCATTTATTTTAAACCCTAACATATGAAAGCAATTCTAGTGGTTTAAATGCACATAACTTTGTCAAGTTATTTAAACATGTGAGTCCATTTAGCTTTTCTAGCATAAATAAACAAACAAATATAAGAGAAAGAAATTCATTCTTACTCTAGCGGCGCTGCGACAAATATGGGTTAAATCACAATAACAATTGCACTAAAACCGTAAGCAAACAAGGAAGGCATTAACAAACACCTAAACAATCGAAACAAGGCCTCTTGGTTGAGCATCTTACACGGCCAACATGGCCTACTACGGTTGCCTACATGACCTATTCTAAGTCACGTCAGGTTGCAAACACGTGACATTTGATAACATAATCATATGCAAATGAAAAGAAGCAAACATGCATCTAAATCATACAATTGTTTCACAAACGATTGGCATATGAAAAAGGCAAATTAGAGGACTAATTCTTAGTCTAAAACAGCCTAAAAGTCGTGCCTAGGGACATCATACACGACATCAATTGACAAAGCAAACAAGCATGACGATAATTGAACAAACATGCTAATGGTTTCAATTAATTCTTAATTAAAACAATTACTCCTAAACATGCTTATCTAATCATGTGAATCATGTGAATCATACACAAATTATACTCATTCTTAGACTAGAAAACCGAGCTGTACATGGTAAACACACGGCAAACATGTGAGACAAACAAATCGACACAAACAACTCTAGTTCATGCAATTCTAATTAATTAAACTAAATTAATCAAATTAACATGTGAATAAACGATCAAATTAAATCATACAAACATGCATAATCTAATTTAAGCAAGCAAACTTGATGTTCATGCATACATCTCATAAATCATGTCAACATACGAATTAGGATCAAACAATTTTATTATTTAATCTAATTAACCATAAAAAATGTGTTATAATTTCGTATTAAGAGCATAAACATCAAACTAAGCTTAGATTTGAGCATATGAGTAAATCTAGCATAATTAACTATAATCATGTGAAAAATAATTCATATAACAATACAAATCGTCAATTCCTAATAGAAAACAATCCACACAATTAAATAGACCATCCATCGGCATTCATCATCATAATTAATCCCATACTCCTCCATACAACAAAAAAATTATTATCGCAAATAAAACATAATTAATACGATAAAACGATAATTAATGAAAGTAAATAACATTAAGAGAGGAAAGGAGTGATTTTTGGCACGCTCGGCTTACATGTATCTCGGTTGCAAGCTTCTTGGTACGTCTAAGACGGTTTTCAAATGAACAATCGAAATCCAACTTGAATCAAACAAACATGTTTCACGAGTTTAACCAAACTTGCGAAGCGATTTTGAAACGATCACCACGACTTCAATACTCAACGATTATTCAAATCGAAAGATGTTTTGGAATCCCTGAACAACAAAGTCTTCAACCTTGACAAAAAATCCAGACCTAAATTTCTTTTATAATTATTAAAAACAACGATGAATAAGGGCTGACAGAAATGCGTGCAAGGGTAAAGAATCGAGCAAATTAATGCTCAAAACGTTACCAATGCTGTTGTAAGAAGACACAAATCAATCAAAGGCACTACCTAGATTGTGTATGTAAAACTTCGTGAGTTGTGATGGTGTTTTGAGGTGGTTTCGAAGCAGTTTTCGAAGGGTAGGTAGGAGCACTCTGTTTTTGCGGTTCGTGCTCAAGGAAGAAGATGAAGATCTTCCTTGAGTGATTATCAATGCTTGAGGTTATGGCTCATCTGTTTTATGGTCTCTGATATATCAATTTTTGTGTCCCCTCTTTGAATGAGGTAAACTAAGCTTATATAGCTAGGTATTCTAGGGTTCAAAACGGTGGAAGATTAGGAAAGTGCAAAAAACTCGGTTTTGGTAACTTCCTTGTGCAACTCGATTTCTCTATATTTTTCGACCTTTTTGGCTGGAAATAACAAGTATGGAGATATGGGATCTCTCTTGCTTGATGGGCAAGGCTAGAATTGTCGGTGAAGGGACTTGGAGCTCAAGAAACGAGCTTCAAGAGCTCGCAAAAATAGAGCACGGGGAGGGGTTAGGTTTGCTTTGCTTGTGGCTCGTTTGGCTTGGTTTGGGGTTGGATTGGATGGGTTATGGTCTAGGACTAATGGGCTAGGTGTATGGAGTAGGCTATCCTTGGTTAGAGGTTGAATCTGAAGGTGTTTGTTGTCGGTTTTTGGCTGCCAAAACAGGGGCACGGGATGGTGGTGGGACTGGTTTGAGCATGGAAATCGATTGGGTTTAAGGAGGGATTGTGAGCTGCTATTGTGAGGGTTCGATCCTGGGTTGGAGGCGAAGGTAATGAGTTGAAAACACCTCAAAACACGTGCCCAAAACTTAGCCCAAATCGCGTCAAAAATTGCTTCGTAAAACACTTCGAAAATGGGTTTTAAAACCGCTTTAAAAACTCGAACTTTCGAATTAAATAAAACGATATATAAAAAACCGTCACAAAATCACATTTGTTATTTTTAAAACAAAAAAATCAAAATGAGCAAACTTGTTTTTTAAACCAAAATCAATTAAAAGCTTTTAAAAGACAATTTATAACGATAAATCGTAAATAAAAACTCCCGACTTGAATTACATTCAAATCGAATGAAATTAATTACAGTTATTTCAAAAATCATCAAATTTTAAATAAATAAAATAAAAACTTTTATTTCATAAATTTTCAAAGCACAAATGTATAGAAACAAATAACCATTTATTTTAAAACAATTCAAAATGTCAATTTAAATAATAATTTAAATTAACAGGAACCGTCGACGTAACCTTGCTTAACATCCATGTGATGTATCCATATCACGAACACGTCATTTGAGAATACATGTGTTCTATCGTCATCGGGTGGCTGGCGGGTTCTCTATAAATTCCAATATCGACGGATACGGGTATCTACACTACCCTATTTGAGATGAACGAATTGACTTACCCCTACCTCACTTTGGAATTCATTAGTTCTATGAGGGAGTATAAGAGAGAGACTCATAGATATGTTGAGTTTCGGCTTGAGAACCAAAGTAGGCGAATGATTAAGGATCATTTCGGTAAGGTACTTGGACATCGTGACCATTGGGATTTCTTCAAGAAACCTCTCAATTTCGATGCCAAACCCCTATGAAAGAAAATTGACCACATTTAGGAAGTGAAATACGTTGTATATCCACCATCCGTGTATTCGGTATTGGCATAGGTCCATAAGCAATACCTTCATCGCAAGAAAAGAAGCAAATCACATGATCGAACTTGACCTTGCCTACTTGGAGTCTAAAATGAATGTCCATTGAAAGTCCAAGAATGATTACAACATTCTCCAATTGTTGTAGGAGAGGTGGATGGACATCAAAGAAGGAAAATAAAAGACTGCTTTTATTGTTAATTGTGGCTTGATAACAAAGTTGGCCAAACACTTTAACCCGAATTTCAATGAACACAAAGCTTACAAGCCGGTTAAAGGTGGCAATATCCTTGATATGAGCACAAAGATTCACAAATTCCATTGGATGAAACATGATAACATCACCCCAGGATATGAATGGATAATCAAGGGAGCCGACTCTATTGTCTTGCCACGAAAAAATATGTGACATTTTCACTCACTGAATCAACTATCTTATCCCCGTCTCCAAACTTGCCAAGACCATCATCAACGAGCAACAATATCAAAATGAAGATCCCTCCTCCATTGTTATACCGCCCCATCCTTTTGCCTTTGAAGAATTCACAACCAATGACCCAAATGTTTTGGAAGGTAATGATTCTTTGACCAAGCTAATGAAGCATATCGATAGAGAAACTTACAAGGATCGGGTGAATACCTATTATGCGCAATATCCACTACTCTATGATCTTGCTAGGGAAGGACTTCTTGACCCTAAGAGTCCTTCGCCGGATTGGGTGGATAAAAATGTATTCTTTCATCAAGCTTCTCAAGATAAAGAATGAAAAATCCAGGGTGCTAGGAGTGAGGAGCATGTTGACGATGACGATGGGGAAGGTAGTGAATCAAGCCATGATGACAATGAGCAAAGGTCAAGCAAAGAAGATGATGTAATACCCCGTATTTGGATAATAATTTATGACAATAATTTATGTAATTTAAATAATTAATTAATGACTATTTAATAGTAATTGCAAATAAGACGTTAATTAAATAATAAAATAAGTATCCAAGTCAGGAATTGGGCTTAGCTAGTAATAAGGCCTTGGGCCGTGTGAAATAGATATGGGCTAATTATATTAGGCCTAGTATGAGTAGTAATTGGGATTTGAAGGGGTATTTAATAATAATATATAATAAGTACAATAATAATAATATGGCAATTCCTAATAATAATCGGAATAAGGCAAAAGTTTCCTAGTTGGCCTCATATACTCTCTAAATCTAGCCTATAAATAGAAAGAAATCTGAAAAATAATTTATTATAGAAGAAGGAAGAGATCTAAAAGAAATAAGAAGAGAATTAAAGAGCAATTAGCGATAAAAGGTAAACCGTCTTAAATTCAGTTAAATTGTTATAAAGCCTATATACCGTGACCATTGGAACAACCATACACCACCGTGTACTCAACCTCTGGGTGCACCAACTTTGACCCTAGCCAGATTGGACCACATAGACTTGGCCTGACCTCGCCGTGACCTCTGACGACCGACCCCAGGTGGTGTTTTCGGGTGGTTTACGCGGGTAGGTGCTGTTGTAACCGTTTTATTGAAAACGTGATTTAAACCCTTATATCGTGACCACCGTGGCCTAGGTTAGGTTTGGTTGGGTTCATGGGGGTTAGTCGGTGCTAGTGGTAGAGGTAGGCTGGTCTGGGGTGGTGGTTTGCATGGTGGCTGACCGGTATTTTGCTAGAACAGAGGAAAACAAGGGCGTGTATCTGACCGTCTTAAGACGAACATCGTGGCTTTGTTTGTTGACCAATCAGGGAGAGGGGACCACCCCTAGAGCCTCCATGGGACAGTGGTGTCAGTGGTGGTGGCTGGAGGTGGTATTGGTGGTTGTGGAGACCGTGGGTGTTGGTGCAAGACACGGTGGGGGAGCTTTGTGTATTGTTTGTCAATGTCTGGTTTTGAAGGGGGCTGCTAGGGCGGGCGATTGTGGGTTGATGGTGGGGGTGTAGCTTGTGGTTAAGGCATGGTGGAGGATGTTGGGTTGCAGGCTAGTGGTGTCGGGATTGGGTGGAGTTGGTGGTGGCCTGTGGTGTTGGTTTTGGTAGGCTTATGGGAGGTGGTTTTGCTTTGGGTTTTGACTCGGGTTCGGGCTGAGTCGGGTTTGACTAATTAGTTGAGTTGAGATAATTAATTAATTAATTAATTAATTAAATAGTTAATACATGTGTGTCGGGTTCCAAGTCGAGTTGAACCGGGTTTTCATATATCATAATAATTAATAATGACAAGTTATGAATAAAATATAATAATTAAGAACGATAATTAATATTGAATTAAATAAGAATAATGGATTAATAATAATGAGATAATTATTTATGATTAGGTGACGGTATTGTTGAGAAGCTTATTTGGATTTCTACTTATTGGATTGCGTAATTGGAGTGCTTGCTTTTGAGGTAGGATAACTACTCAACTGGCTGTGTTATTGTTGTATTTTACATGAGTGTGTTGGCTGAAGTATGTTGGTTATATTGTGGTGGTTGATTTGCTAGATCGTGATGGTTGGTAATGGTGGATTACTCCAGCTGATTGTTACTATTTATCATTGCATTTACATAGGCATGATTTTGATTGTGGTGGAGTACTGTTGTAATATTAACAGATTTATTCTGGCAGACATTACTTATAGTAATGTGGAGTGGTTAAAAAGATTTATTTTGGCAGACGATATTTATCGTGTTTACTAGAGGCAGGCCCCAGATTGGTCTGCAGGCCATCTTGTGGGTATTACTCAACTATGAGTTGAGGTAGACATTACTTTATAGTAATGTAGTGTGTTTTCTCACCTTCGGGTTAAGGCTGCCCCGGCCAGGGATTGGCGGGATGATTAGTGTAACGAGTAGAGCTCGGTTGAAGTGTGCTAATAAGTCATATATTGCGGAGTTATATTGCAGTTGTTATTTACTGTTGTTAGTTATTCCTACTCAACCTCGTGGTTGACTGTGTATTCGTGAAGACCTGTGATGAACCGTTTTATGGGGAGCAGATTTATTGTCAGGTACTTGAGTTAGCTGACTTAGGAGCTTATGGGTTTGCGTGAGGATTTGGTATGACTACCTAGAAGTCTAGATCACTTATTTATTTTATTAATCATTTGTATTTATTTACGATGCGAGTTTGTAATTTATTTAGTTATGTTGTTTAAATAAGTTGTAATGAAAGTGTTGATTAATAAGTTTTAGTAAAGTACTTTGGTTCTATTTTAATTTATACTCACTGCCTCTGGAAACCGAGATGGTAACGCTCTCATTTACTTGGGAATGTCTAGCTAAAGGCTCCTGAATAAATGGGGGTGTTACAAAGTGGTATCAGAGCAAAACGATCCTCAGGCCTATCCAATGAATAATAATGAACTTAGGATATGCCTAAATAAAATGAACCCCGGGTAGAAACTGTTAGGAGCCCCTCTTAGTGCGGTTAAGAAGGCGCCATTAATTCGTACCATGAACCTCTATGTTTTGAACCGGGAACCCCTAAGAGAATACTTGAGAATGTGGGGTAATTTAAAATGAATATTCTTTATTTTGCCTTGGAAGTTTTGTTGCCTTGCTTGCATATTGTTTTTATTTATGATTGCGGTTACGGGGACGTAACTTTGCTTTTACAGAGAAGGGATGTGATATGATTTCTTTTAATCATTGTTATAGGTATGTTGATATGGGGAAAGTATGTTGGCTTGTTTGTGGGAGGTGTAAGTATGCTTAACATTAATTATTGTGTGGAATTGTGAAGAATGTGATTTTGGTTGATTTCGCAAAAGTTTACCCTTGATTGTTTTAGCTGCCATTTATTGCCTGTTTAAGATCCTTGTACGAAATTTTTACGTGTGGCAGCTTGTGAGTTAACTTTAATATGCCGTTGGTCTCTTGCTTATATAATATATGGTTTAGGAGTAATAAATATTTTAGTGGATAGTGGTTAAAATTATCATGTACAGTGATGTTTTCGTGCCATGTTTTTGTAAAATTTGCCATTTAAATTTACTTATTGTTTAGGTATAATTCCAACTCCACTGTTTAAAAGATTTGTATATGTTTCTAAATTGATAAGCCACGTTGTAAGAAAATATATTGACAATTTATAGTGATTTTTACAAGTTGACCTAAGTTTCTGACGAGTTGCTGTGAAATTTCTGTTTCGACCAAGTAGATTGTAAAATGTATTATAAATTGATCTTTTGAGTTTTTGACTTGATTATTTCTCTAAAGCATTGTTAACTCTCTGTATTTTCTAAAAAGTATAGATGCTCCAGAATTAATTATGTTATTATTTATTTATGATTTTTAGAAGTTGTAACATGTTTTTCTAAGCCTTGAAAAATGTAAGTTTTGTTTCTTATCTTTTGCACATTGATATTTTGATGTTGTAAGTTATGTAAAGTAGAATGACATGTCTAGTGACATGCGGAATGTGTTGCCCTAAGCCTAAATATTTGTATTAGTTGCATCCATGTTTAAGTTAGATGTCGTTGGTAAGAAATAAACACGCAAGTAATAAATCTAACTTAATTCAAAGGTTTTAGTTATTTAATTCCCGTTTCGTAAATTTTATTACATCATCAATCAATATTATGTTGGAAATAATAGTGGTTTTGTGTTACAATGGTATTTCATGTTTATGGGGTCTCAACAATGATTTGGTCGTTCCTATTGTTTGATATTCCGAACTTCGGGGACGAAGTTTACTTTTAGGGGGAAGGAATGTAATACTACGAATGTTTTGAGTTATCGTTGTGATACCTTGTGATAAGATTAGTATGATTGATAATCGTAAATGGATGATTGTGTTGGATGGTACTTAGTTATTAGGATGTTTATAAGTGTTGTGGTGGTAGTTGTGGGCGAACTTCGGGACGAAGTTCATTTTAAGGGGGGAAGACTGTAATACCCCGTATTTTGATAATAATTTATGAGAATAATTTACGTAATTTAAATAATTAATTAATGGCATTTTAATAGTAATTGCAAATAAGACGTTAATTAAGTAATAAAATAAGTATCCAAGTAGGGAATTGGGCTTAGCTAGTAATAAGGCCATGGGCCGTGTGAAATAGATATGGGCTAATTATATTAGGCCTAGTATGAGTAGTAGTCGGGATTTGAAGCGGTATTTAATAATAATATAATAAATATAATAATAATATGGTAATTCCTAATAACGGAATAAGGCAAAAGTTTCCTAATTGGCCCCATTTACTCTCTAAATCTAGCCTATAAATAGAAAGAAATCCGAAAAATAATTTATTATAGAAGAAGGAAGAGATCTAAAAGAAAGAAGAAGAGAATTAAAGAGCAATTTGCGATAAAAGGTAAACCGTCTTAAATTCAATTAAATTGTTATAAAGCTTGTATACCGTGACTATTGGTGTTAGAAATCTATATCTCATTATACAACATATTCATATATGTTTGAATTTAATTTAGTCATAAAATTAAATACAAATCTTGTGCATGCAAACTTAAATCAAAAGAGAAGAAATCATCAACCCTTACTATGATAATTTCGGTCTTATGGGCACCAACAAGATCTCCTTCTTGTTAGTTCTTGAGCTTTCTAATAATGGATGAACATTCATAACTTCAAAATAGAAGCCCTCTAATTAGTAGCACCCAAGACTATCCCAAAATCCCACAAACTAACATGTACTAGATATTTGTAATGTGGTTTACCTTAAAATTGATTACTAATACTCATATACTACTACTAGTATTATTAGTGATTGATTTTACAAATTAGATTCATAAAAATGAATTTTATGAAGAACAAGAGAGAGAAGTTGTGTTTTTATCATAAAAACCTAAGAGAATGAATAATAGAGAAAAATCACTCTATTTTTTTTCCTCAAAACCCGTGGGCATAAGAGGTTTATGGACCTTTTTTTTTTCCTTTTTGTCTTCACAAGACAAAATGTGTAAGCCTTTGTCCATAGTCATGTCACTATCAAGCATATTAGACAAATGAATAAGACAAATGGAAAAAGACAAAACTTCTCACAAGCCCACCAATATTTCGGATTATATGTAGTAATATGGAGTCCATTTTATTTTTGTCAATTGTACAATTGTATGTCATGTGACATGTGACATGTCTTATGTCATGTTTTAATTTAAAATGCATATTTAACAAATTAAATATCATTTACAAATTAAATAAAGCACATTTAACAAATTGACTAGTAATTCAAAATTACTTTCTCATAAAATGGACATTTAAATACTAGTTAGTATAATTCACAACATCTTGTAATTATAACTAACTTATCATTCTCATCTCGCGTGTTTCGCAAACACCGATTAATTTTAGTAATATAACTTCTTAAATTACTAAATAAAATCTTATTTAATCACATTATAATAAGATGTCATTTTCTCTCTTATGATAATAATTTGTTCAATTTTAAGGAATTAATTAATCTGTATCGACATACAATTAATTAACCTTTTTCAATTAAGGGAATCGTCCTTTGGGTGTGACCTCAAGGGATCAACTGATCACCACCGTCGCACGACAGTAATGTCAAACTCTAGCCAGCCAATTATTACCGATATGTGTGGACCAGTTGACTATATATGTAATGTATCATCCCTTTCGTATTCTTGGTATGAGATTTAAATACGTGATCAATATGATCGACAATTGTGATCGCATTATTGTCGGGGACACTTATCCAACAATTGGAACAACCATACACCACCGTGTACTCAACCTCTGGGTGCACCGACTTCGACCCTAGCCAGATTGGACCACATAGACTTGGCCTGACCTCACCCTGACCTCTGACGACCGACCTAGGGTGGTGTTTGGGGGTGGTTTACGCTGGTAGGTCGTGCTGTAACCGTTCTATTGAAAACGCGATTTAAACCCTTATATCGTGACCACCGTGGCCTAGGTTAGGGTTGGTTGGGTTCGTGGGGGTTAGTCGGTGCTAGTGGTGGAGGTAGGCTGGTCTAGGGTGGTGGTTTACATGGTGGCTGACCGGTATTTCACTAGATAGAGGAAAACAGGGGCGTATATGTGAACGTCTTAAGACGAACATCGTGGCTTCATTTGTTGACCAATCAGGGAAAGGGGACCACCCCTAGAGCCTCTGTGGGACAGTGGTGTCAGCGGTGGTGGCTGGAGGTGGTATTGGTGGTTGTGGAGACCGTGGGTGTTGGTGCAAGACACGGTGGGGGAGCCTTGTGTATTGTTTGTCAATGTTGGGTTTTAAAGGGGGCTGCTAGGGCGGGCAATTGTGGGTTGATGGTGGGGGTGTAGCTGGTGGTTAAGGCATGGTGCAGGATGTTGGGTTGCACGCTGGTGGTGTCGGGATTGGGTGGAGTTGGTGGTGGCCTGTGGTGTCGGTTTTGGTAGGCTTATGGGAGGTGGTTGGACACGGGTTGAAACCGGGTATATGGGCTGGTTGTTGGGTGTATTTGTAACGGGTTCGGGCTGAGTCGAGTTTGACTAATTATTTGAGTTGAGATAATTAATTAATTAATTAAATAGTTAATACATGTGTGTCGGGTTCCAAGTCGAGTTGAACAGGGTTTTCATATATCATAATAATTAATAATGATAAGTTATGAATAAAATATAATAATTAATAACGATAATTAATATTGAGTTAAATAAGAAAAATGGATTAATAATAATGAGATAATTATTTATGATTAGGTAACGGTATTGTTGAGAAGCTTATTTGGATTTCTACTTATTGGATTGCGTAATTGGAGTGCTTGCTTTCCAGGTAGGATAACTACTCAACTGGTTGTGTTATTGTTGTATTTCACATGAGTGTGTTCGCTGAAGTATGTTGGTTATATTGTGGTTGTTTATTTGCTATATCGTGGTGGTTGGTAATGGTAGATTACTCCGGCTGATTGTTACTATTTATCATTGCCTTTACATAAGCATGGTTTTGATTGTGGTGGAGTACTGTTGTATTATTAACAGATTTATTTCAATAGACACTACTTATAGTAATGTGGAGTGGCTGAACAGATTTATTCTGGCAGACGATATTTATCGTGTTTACTCGAGGCAGGCCTCAGATTGGTCTGCAGGCCATCTGGTGGATATTACTCAACTATGTGTTGAGGCAGACATTACTTTATAGTAATGTAGTGTGTTTTCTCATCTTCGGGTTGAGGCTGCACCGGCTAGGGATTGGCGGGATGATTAGCGTAACGAGTAGAGCTCGGCTGAAGTGTGCTAATAAGTCATATATTGCGGAGTTATATTGCCGGTGTTATTTACTGTTGTTAGTTATTCCTACTCAACCTCGTGGTTGGCCATATATTCGTGAACACCTGTGATAAACCGTTTTATGGGGAGCAGATTGATTGACAGGTACTTGAGTTAGCTGACTTGGGAGCTTATGGGTTTGCGTGAGGATTTGGCAAGACTACCTAGAAGTCTAGATCACTTAGTTATTTTATTACTCATTTGTATTTATTTCCGCAGCGGGTTTGTAATTTATTTAGTTAAGTTGTTTAAATAAGTTGTAATGAAAGTGTTGATTAATAATTTTTAGTAAAGTACTTTGGTTCTGTTTTAATTTGTACTCACTGCCTCGGGAAACCGAGATGGTAACGCTCTCATTTACTTGGGAATGTCTAGCTAAAGGCTTCTGAATAAATGGGGGTGTTACAGATGATGATGATGCCTCTGGTTTCTTAGAGGATGATGATGATGGTATCACAATGAGTGATCGTTGATTGGTGAACAAGCATGAAGGAGGACGACGCAATTTAAGTGTTGATGGCTTCCATAAGCATCTCAACTAGCCATTGTGAGTCTACTACCCCTCCTTTTGCTTTGTTTTTATCTCATGATTACATAACTTGTATAACATGTAGTATGGAGCATTTAGAGAGTCATTTTGGACTCTTTGATGGGTAAAAGTATTTGAGTCCTAGAAACATCAAAGGACGTACACCTAGGCAACATTGAGGTGACTATCTTTTTTGCTCCCACCATAAAGAATCCAAAATGACAAATTACATTTCATGCATCACATTGCATGCCTTATGAATAAACTTCCAAATTTTTGCACTAGAAATAGTGTTTTGTTTGGTTTGGGGAAGTTCATTCATAAGCAAACCGAGTTAATTCAAATTAGCTCTCCAACGTAATCGATGCACGCATCATATAGCATAGTTTAGTTTGCATCATATGTAATATATATCATATAGTATGCATTTAATATAGAATTCATACATTTCATATAGCTTCATGCATTTGCATATATTTTCTATCGTTTTGTCCATTGAGGAAAATGTCCACACTAGTGTGGGGATGGGAAATTCTAACATCTAACCTTTATTACAAAAATGATAAAAATTGAAAATTTTTGAAAATTCCAAAAACTTGTTCTTTCTTTTTAGCATAGAATTGTATATACATGTTAGTTTGTCACTCTTATCATATTGGGATGACTACGCCATATTCGAAGTTGATACATGAGGGAGATGGGTATAAGTTCAAAATACATGTTCAAGTCACTCTAATCCTTCAAATTCATTCACTTGAATTAAAAGTTCAATATCTCCAAAAATATGGCTATTTTTGTTGTGATTTTTGTTGGAGATGAAAGTACATGATGTTAGCTTTACGCCTTATTTGGTGAAGTAACGAAGTAGATATGATCTTTTTAAGTCGAGCTGCCCAGCTTCTACGCGGGTGACGAACTAGCTCAAGTTTACTTCCCTAAATCGAGTCTTATTATTAGTTTCCTTATTTTATTTTGCCTAATAAGTTTAATGTAGTGTTGTTTATTTCCTTGTTGTCTCTTTCTTAATTTTAGCAAGTTGTAATAAGACAATTTTCCCAATTCTCTAAGGGTCGAGTTTAGGAAGGTTGTTTTTAGGCAGTTTTAAGAGTCCTCTTAGTCGGCCTACTCTACTATAAATAGATGGATTTGTGTTCAGTTTTATTAATTGAATGAGAGTTTGAGAATTAATACAAGAGTTTCTTGTTGTGTGCTTATTGCTTGCGAGTTATAAGTTCTTTACTTCTTCCTTGCGAGGTTGAGATTTTAGTGTGATTCGATCATTGCGAGGTGAGACCCACCATTCGTGTTCAGTTTCGAGTTCCTTGCGAGGGAGGAGAGTTGTTCACGTCATATCATAGTTTTAGTTGAGGGGTCTTGCGATATTTTCTCAACTAATTCATATCCCTTTATTTTTCGTGCATATTACATACAAAAGCAACAAAAAAATACAATACTTTTATTCCGCTGCAAAATTATCTCTGAAAACATAAAAATTGTTCTAGTTTTACTCAAACACATTAAAAGTTGTGATAGTTTTACATCAAATTGGTTATCAGAGCAAGGTTTAAATACACTTCTTAGTGTGTTTGTCTTGGGAAAATCATAGTTATGGGCAAAAAGATGGAACACTACCAAGATGAAGTTGATCTACACGTTCCTGGTTATACAAAACTCTTTAAGAGTTCAATATTTTTTGAAGAAATACAAGTGGAAGGTGATTCTTCTTTAAATTTCGATTTGCCACCAATATATGATGACTATGGTGATGATGAGCTAATGGATGCTACTGGTTTCAAAGCTGCAAATCCTATGAACTTTTATGTGATTAACTTTCAAGAAAAAAAGTATTATCAGTCTCCACTTGAAAGCTACATTGATACGAAGTTATATGGTAGGAATTATTATTTCTTCTTGGATTCGATTCTTATGGATGCTCACGATGATGTTGCTATACCAAGCAAGTTTTGTGTTGATTTTGCTAAACTTGTGCAAGGAGGGAGGTGGGGTGGAAATCACAAGAGAGGAAGGCACGAGAGAAGGTCGAAATCGAGCAAGATAGACGAGCTTGTGGTTTGTATCAAGGATGATGAGCTGAAAGATGATTCAAATTCATTGCCAATGTTCATCACCAGTCTTGCATTCAGATTTGTGAGGTTCATATTTGATCTGGGTGGTCGTTGGTCCAAGAATCGGGTCGATTCTTTTTTGAAGAAGGGGAGAATGATACATGAGGGAGATGGGTATAAGTTCAAAATACAAGTTCAAGTCACTCTAATCCTTCAAATTCGTTCACTTGAATTAAAAGTTTAATATCTCAAAAAATATGACTATTTTTGTTGTGATTTTTGTTGGAGATGAAAGTACATGATGTTAGCATTCCAACGAGTGGTCATACGCCTTATTTGTTGAAGTAATGAAGGAGATATGATCGTTTTAAGTTGAGCTGTCCAGCTTCTACGCGGGTGACGAACTAGCTCAAGTTTACTTCCCTAAATCGAGTCTTATTATTAGTTTCCTTATTTTATTTTGCCTAATAAGTTTAAGGCAGTGTTGTTTATTTCCTTGTTGTTTTTTTCTTAATTTTAGCAAGTTGTAATAACGCAATTTTCCCAATTCTCTAAGGGTCGAGTTTAGGAAGGTTGTTTTTAGGCAGTTTTAAGAGTCCTCTTAGTCGACCTACTCTACTATAAATAGAGGGCTTTGTGTTCAGTTTTATTAATTAAATGAGAGTTTTAGAATTAATACAAGAGTTTCTATAGATACCTCATTTCTGCACCTCCCGCAAACTACCTGGTGATGATTGGGCCGCATGTTTGGTACACGGAACGATTTATGACAGTTCGTAAGTTTATCGTCAAGTGATAGTGTGTCTTCCCCTTGGTCGTCATCTAAGCACCATTACGGTCGTTTTGACAGTAATTAGAGTTTATTTGGAGTCCGGGTCAAAAACCGGCTTCATTTTCTAATAAATCGTTTAAAATGCCGAGTCGGAATATTCTGAAATATTCCGGATATTTCTATTCCATAATTTAATCTTTTTAATCTTTTGGCAAAATATATCCCGAAATCATATTTTTAAACAATAGGGAAGTTGAGATCTACCGCAATTCCATAACAGAAACGCGGAAAATCTTTCTTCCGCAGGAGGAAACTTCTGGGGAAAGGACGCAGCACCTGCTGCGCCTCTTCCAAGGGTCGCAGTGGTTGCTGCGCCTCTTCCCCAGCTCTTTTCTGCGTATTTTCAAATCTTTTAGAGATTTGTTTCCATAGTTTTACCGTAACCCTAATTCCTCCGTGTGATTAGTATAAATAGGGACCTTCGTTCCTCATATTTCTCACGCAAGTGTCCGCCCTTCTCTTCTCCCTTTGCATTCTAAGACCGCGCTCTTTGCTTATTGACGTCTACGTGCTTGATCTTTCGACCACGTAAGCTCGGATCCATCCGAGTACCAGTCTCGTTTGCATGACCGACCAATTTGACCAACTCCACCTCAATTAATCAAATCAATTTAATTTAATTCCTCTTACGAGGGCACTTTCATCATACATTCGAGTCGAGCAATCACTAATCGTTAACTTAGTTAATCTCGTTTCGTCAAACATGTAAGTCTGAGGGTGTAAATCCCAAGTTTTATTATTGTATTTTGTTATTGTATAAATTATTGTAAGGTTTACGTCGAAAACATGTTTAAAACTGATTTACAAAACCCTTTTATCAAACTTATTTTTGCGGATTAACAGAAGACAGACGTCGAGAAGAAACGCTGCAACTATTGCGCTCCTTCGAAGAGTCGCAGCATCTGATGCGCCTCTTCCTGAGGTTGCCGTAGTTTCTGCCTTTCTTCTTCTTCCTTTGTTCTTTGTTGATCCGTCTCGTTTATTCGTCTTTTCTTATTTTCTTCATATTTTATCCGTATATAATAATTCTAACATGTTCTTAATAATTGTTCCGGGGTGATTTATGTCCTGAACTTCCGTTTCTCCTTTCACCTAGTTTGTTAGTCTTATGTATTAATGGACTATTAATCATGGTATCTGTTGGAATAAGTGTCCTCCGACAAAAATGCGATCACAACTGTCGATCATAATGATCACATGTTTAAATCTCATTTTAAGAATACATGTGTGATGTAATATTTTACAGTCAACTGGTCCATACATATCGGTAATGATTGCCTGACTAGAGTTTGACATTACTGTCGTGCGACGGTGGTGATCAGTTGATCCCCTTAGGTCATACCTATAGGGAAATACTCTTAATTGATTATTTAATTAATCGTATGCCGATACGAGTAAACTAAATTGCTTAAAATTGACGGATGATTTTGTGAGTAAAGTTAACATGTCTTATTGTAATTCGATTAAATTAGATACGGTCTAAGTAATCGAATTGTTTTATTACTTAGATAAAATTATTGTTTACGAAACAATTGAATTTGAATGAATAATTTATTATAAATACAAGACGTTGTAATTTATAATTTGATAAACCGTTTTGGTACAAGTAATTACGAATTACTAGTCGATTTTGTATATGACATATTTTATGAGTATGTTGATTTTAATATGTTAAAAATACATTACAATTTCACATGTCAAGTAACATGTCACATATGTCACAATTGACAAATGACAAAATAAAATAGACCTTTCGTTTTATGTTAAATGTGCCGAAAAATTGGAGGGAGTATTAGTGGATAAATTGTGTTGATTATTTTAATAAGAGAAAACACAATGATTATAACCTAATATATCCTTGCATACCTAGCTTTTGAGAAGAGCATTTTGCATGCATTGGCTCCCTAATTGCCCATCCCCCAACCAGTTTTTCCACTATGAGGAACCAAATGGATTCCTCTAATTTTTATTCACTACCTTACCTAATATTTTCTAGTGTAAGAAAATAACAACATTCTCTACAATTTGTGAAAACTTAGAGAAAGAAACCTCACAATATTACTTCCTTTGTCCGAAATTCTCAAGGGCAAATAAATCAATTTTTGTGTCATTTTTAAGTATGACTATTATTATTACTAGTTCATAATAATATTGGTTATTAAGAGTATTCCTTGGGTATATGCTTTTGGGAGAGGTTTTAATTTGAACCTTGTTCATACATTGTTGGAAAGTTCAAGAACTAACAAGAAGGAGATCTTGTTGGTACCCAAATGGCCAAAAATAAGATGGGGAGAAATCGATTTTTCTATCTCTTTTTATTAAGTTTGCATGCATAAGATCTTGTATTTATTTTATGACTAAATAAATTAATTCATATATGAATATGTAAACAAATGAGATTAATGAATCCTAACAAGCGGTATCAAGAGCCTTAGGTTGTTTGCATGCAAATCGGTTTATGGTTTTTCCGAGTTATAAGATTAACATACAAAACTAATTAATTTGGATTTATGAAGATAAACCTATAAATAACTTTGCATGTTAGAAGTTTCTGGTCCTAAGTGATTTTGGGATATTTTGGTTTATTTATGGATTTTATGGTTCATTTTATATATAATTGGCATTAAAATGTGATTTTTATGAGAAAAATGTCAATTTTGGACGAAAAATAGCTAAACTTCGAATTTTCCAGTGGTTTTTTGATATGTTTTCACATATAATACATACTGATGGCCTGTAAATTGTTATGTTAAAATAAGTTGTTTTGCTCGAAATATGAATTTTATAATTTAAAATCGTATTTAAATGGGTAAATAGGTTAATATGAGTTATATTTCGAATCTGGTCATGGAAATTTAGTATGTTGTCACATGCAATTTTACAAGATGTGTGTAAAATATTTGGCTATAATGAAGTCTTTTTGCATGATTTATGAATTTTTGATGAAAAATCACATGAATAGTGACTATAATTAGTAATAATGCTAAAACATACTTCATGACTAAAGGAAAAACGTCACATGTTGCATTTTATCATATATTTCATATCTAAAAGTGAAAAGTTGATGAAAATATTTTTCCTCATATTTTTATAGTCATATTTGTTAAAACCGATAATCCGAAACATTGTTTTTCTCGATAATTTTTCGAAATTTTTAACCCAAGTTTTGAACATTATGAGTGTCATGGTATTTTTTCCAGAATGTTCATGAGTTTAAATTTCAAATTTTGAAATTATTTTAAAATTTTATGATTTAATTGTATTTTTGGGTCCATTTATGAACTATATTAAGAAATCAAGTTGAGTTATTGTCAAAATATTAGTGAAGACTAAGTTTTGAGTCCTAAGATGGTTAGGGTAATTAACTTGTACATAAATATGAATTTATGTAATTATTGTGATTTTAATAAGTTATAATCACGCAAATCCATAAAAACCGATAAATATACGATATTGGCTCTTAAAGGCGATTTAGCATAAAATTTAGGATGTTCATACATATTATAATGCTGCATTTTATTTATGATTGTCATATTTTTAATTTTATGTAATTTTTGAATTATGTAATTTTACTTAGTATGGCCTTAGTTTTTAAGTGGTATTACCCGAAATGTATGGGAATATCGATTCGGTTGTAATTATTGTGATCTCGTATCACCGTTTTGTAATTTAATAGATTTATTTTTATTTTTAATTACAAATGTATAATAGGAATTTATGTAATTCATTTTGTAATTTAATTATTCCGGAGTTCCTTGAAGACGGTGCCATTCGAGAAGACGGTCCATTAAGAATGTGTTGCCTCGAGATGCGTGCCAAGACCGAAGATCAAGGGACCAAAGGAGTTGGTTTCCGAATTTGTAATAGTTTATTAGATTTACTATTTTAGGAAGGCCATACTAGGATTTTATTTTTATGCTTTGCATTATATTTATATGTTGCATGCATCGCTAAATCGCCATAACTAAACATGCATTTTAAATCGAGTTTATCGACAGTGTCAATCACAATTATCGTAGTTCACTGCTTTAGTTCACTTAAAACGTGATAGATAATAAATTGACATGACCTCTCGCTAAATAAACAATTGAGACTTAGCCTTACCAAAAAGTAGAAACCATGAAAACCTATTTCGTGAGGGAGTGCGCTCGACCACACCGGGGTACAAACCTTGTTACGTAGGGGAAGTGGGTGATAAATGTCTATCCACCGAATTCATATTGATGAGGGTTGTATCGCCAAAGCGTGCCCAAGTTAATGTGAATTTGGATCATGGACACATTTATTCGAAATTTGGGTTGAACTCAACTAAAGTATTCTCGACCATAGCCGGATGTGTTTTGGGCTAAAGATAAATATTAATGTAATTTTATCGACCAAGAGTTCTAAAAGTAGAATCGATTAAAGACTTAATCCACCGAGTTATATTGATAAGGGATGAATCGGCTACACCGTGCCCAAGTTAATATGAATTTGGATCTTGGAATCATTTATAATAGTTGGGTAGAGGTCACTATGTAAATGTTTTACTTGTTTACAAGTATTATTATAACGATAAATGTTAGTTTTCATCATTCCGTTGTCGCATCGTTCGCATTGTTCTAAGTCTTTACCTCAAATTATATACGATATCATTTCGATTTTAGTTCAAATCTCCATTAAAACATCGTAACTAAAGACAAATATGAATTTTCTTTTAAAACCTCGTGTTATCCATTGGAATGATCTATTGTGAAGAGTATAGATGAAAGTTATTCATGATCAAAAGGGTTTTTTATTCTTGACTAACATATCTACTTACAATGGATTATTTTTCATGTGCTTAATCGAATTAAGTACTTTGAAACGTTAAATCATTTTGGTAACTAGATTTGTTGGAAATCGTAATTGACCAAAATACCGCAACCACTTCAATGAAAGTTTTAAGACTAAACAAACGAATAAAGAGTAGTCTTCATGAATTTCAATTTTGCTTCTCTTAGCAAAGACTCACTGAAATGAGTGGGAGCATTTTCTTAAACCGGTAAGAAAAGGATGAGGTTTAAAGAAGTAAAATTAGAATGGAATTGATACAAGGTAATGGTAAAAGTAAAGTTATTGAGAATAACGATACTAAACCTATCAATCCCGACCGATAAAGTTTCCATTGTCTTAATTGTTGGACGCTAGAAAGGAAACTACCCCAAATTATTGAAGAATCAGCAAGTTAGTTGTGGGACATCTAATGGGACCTTCTTCTTTAAATGTTTATTTGATTAACATAAATTTTGCTAGAACTACTTCGTCAATATTAGAAACTAGTGGAGGTTTTCATCATTGTATTTGATACATAGGATGATTAGAATATGACGACTAGCAACAATGATGTCGAGAGATAGAATCATTGTGTACTCAATCTAGTTTTGGGTATATATTTATACCTTAACTATGACTATTAAGTGAATAAGCTCTAAATAAGAATATAAACTTATTAAGACACAAAAGAGGTTTCACTTTTGTGACCCTATACACCACGATTTGATGTATGGCTAGCCCATAATCTAGGTGATTATATTCTAAACCAAACTAGAATGACATATCATGTAGATGATGCAAGACTCAAATTGGCAACCCAAGATTAAACCTTAAATTCTGGAATGATGAACGCAAAGAGTTATCGAGTACTTTTGGAACCATTAGATTGTTAATCTTATGGTATATGCGTATTTTGTATTCAAAGCAAGATGTCACGTGCCTTTTGGTTGAAAAGGAGATCGAGGTTGTAAATCATTGATCCAGAATAGGTTGATCATTTTCTTTTACCAACGATTTAAGTTGACACTAATGTGTTCACTTAATAAGGTAAATAGAGAAATCTTTGAAGAAGTTCAAAGAGTTCCAGGAATCACGATTTAGTCATGATGGGATTATCAAAGTGAAGACTTTGATATAAGCCAAAGGAAATGTGATATAGTATCACAAGTTAATCTCTCTTAGCACGCATTATGGGATAATGTGTGGTTGGATAAAGAAATCAAACCCTATTCGATATGGTTTGGACTTTAATCAAGTTACCTTGAGTTACTTGATCCTTTTGGGGATTTTATCATTTTTGTCTAAATCATTTTTCCACTAAATCTAAAACAATTCATATGAGATATGAAATGGTAGGGTACCATGCTTGTAAGTTTTCACAAGAAACAAATGCTCATTTTTCCTTACCATAATCACGAGTACAACGGGTTTGTGGCTCGTGAAACTGTCTTTCTAGAATACAAGTTTATTTCTAGAAGACAGAGTGGGAGAAAATATTCAAGAGCTACAAAAGAATTGTGTCAAAAATTGTATGTCGCAAGAAACTGGTTTTTTCTTGGCTACATGATGTTGTTTCTTCGAAACCTAGGAGGTTGAACTCATCACTTGTTGAAGATGATGAATTCGTGTTACTTTTAGAAAGTAAAGAGATTGCAACTTACAAAGAAATTGTTTGATTCAAATTACTTCTGGAAAGTAATGAACATATGACTTACATGAGAGTGTTTAAGTCACAACTCAATACAAGGCTTAGAGCCATGAAAATCCGAAATAAATTCCAAGTGGAATTGTTGGATATCAAAGAGAGATATCAAAGCTTTATTAGTTGCAAAGTGTTTTGCACTATTCAGATCTTCTTAGGGATTGTATTTCATTATGAGGATATATAGCGAGTGAATCTAAAACCCGCTTCTTCAATTAGAAGGAATGTATTCAATACATGTCATGAGTATTGTAGATTCTTGCAATCCTCAAATAATGTGCAACTTAAGAGATTGTCTTAAGTTGGACATCAATGAGTTGGAGTCAACATTTTGATCATGTTATAAAACTTTTCTCGATAGGTTGAGAAGTTGTGTTTATACATGAACTTTAGTGGGAGTTACGGAAATTTTAATTAGTCTTATATGTGGATGACATATTGATCACTGGGAATGATTTAAGACTTTTGGAGTAATATAATACATCTTTAATATCCGGATTTATGGAGATAAATCTACATGATATTAGCGTCAAATAAGAAGTCTTATGTTGATAAGATTCATGATTACTTCAATCGAGTTGAACATATTTGATTGATTCCATTTGCTTCCGCTGCCGGATCAATTAAATGAGTAATGATGTATAACACTTCATATACTTTGAGTATGATGAATTGTTTCAAAATCGAATTCAAGTAATAGTTACCAAATAGCCATATAGATTATCCTTAACTGCTTGTAGAAGCATTAAGGGTGTAAAGTTAAGTGTTTTGATGCAATTCACTAATTTGTGTAAGGGCTTACACTAATGACTGTTGAGAATGTATAAGGTTTCGGACAAAAACCGTATTCGAAACACCTAAAGATGGTTAAGGAACCATTGTGGCTATATTATTTAAGAAATGGATTTGATAGAATTGTTCTAGGCAATAAAGAACAATGAGAGATGCTTACAACGGAAATTGAGTACACTTGCAATCATGAGATATGCAAGAGGATGGATCCCGCACACTGTGAAAACAGTGGGAGCTATTCTGAGGCTAGAGAGCTTATGTCTAGATTAGATCTAGACACGTACTCAGAACGTTTTGTAATGCAAATGTATACATTATAAAGGAAAACGAGTATGTAGTAAGGTTGAGTAAGGTACAAGAAGTTGATAAAACCTACTAACCAAAGCCTTCTCATAGGCTTAACATTATGAGTCATGTCATATGTCATTTCATTTGCATTGAGATGAACAACTACATATAAGATGAAAATGGATTATAAAAATATGAAGTAGTAATTAGGTATTGACTATTTATATGTGATAATCACATTTGTCGTTTGAGTTTTTAAAATCTAAAAACTCCTTTTATACTTTGTTACATCCAAACGGGTTGTAGAGACAATATTGAACCCCGTTAAAGTGAACCCGGATTAACATGGTATTTGCCCATAGTCACTTGTATGAGGTGACGTCTCGAAGTGACTAGAGTGTGATGCGATTGATGGCAAGTTCAAGTGTCATAGAGTCATGTGAGATGACTAGTCGATCACATAGGCAGACTGTTAGGAAAACTTTGTCGGGCCTTATGACCGCTTATAGAGATCTGGCAAATTTATAAAGCCTAGTCGTGGCAAGAGCTACTACAGGATTCTAATGAGTCGATTCTTTTGACTAAAGACTGTTCGCCTAAGGTGGCACAGTTTCAGATAAACTTTGATTTATGTTACTGCGACCTTCGTAAATGGGGTCAAATGGGCATATTTTGGGTTATGATGGATGTGGCTAGTCGAAGGGAATAGTGCAATAGGAATTGTCCACCCCTTGTCAGGGTTAAAACAATATCTTAGGGCCACTTGAGGAGTAATGAACTGGAAATGCGTGGCCACGCTCGGAAGGTATCTATGGTAGATAACTCCGGTCAATCAGTTATTCTCCAGATCGAGGAAACCACTCTCGATATGATCACTTGCAAGTACGACCTGAAAGACACCTTGCATTGAGTGGGAGATAGTAATAGGACAAGAGAATTGGTGACGCACACTTGTCCAGGACAAGTGGGAAATTGTTGGAATAAGTGTCCTCCGAAAAAAATGCGATCACAACTGTTGATCATAATGATCACATGTTTAAATCTCATTTTAAGAATACATGTGGGATGTAATATTTTACAGTCAACTGGTCCACACATATCGGTAATGATTGGCTGACTAGAGTTTGACATTACTGTCGTGCGACGGTGGTGATCAATTGATCCCCTTAGGTCATACCTATAGGGAAATACTCTTACTTGATTATTTAATTAATCGTATGCCGATACGAGTTAACTAAATTGCTTAAAATTGACGGATGATTTTGTGAGTAAAGTTAACGTGTCTTATTGTAATTCGATTAAATTAGATACGGTCTAAGTAATCGAATTGTTTTATTACTTAGATAAAATTATTGTTTACGAAACAATTGAATTTGAATGAATAATTTATTATAAATACAAGACGTTGTAATTTATAATTTGATAAACCGTTTTGGTACAAGTAATTACGAATTACTAGTCGATTTTGTATATGACATATTTTATGAGTATGTTGATTTTTAATATGTTAAAAATACATTACAATTTCACATGTCAAGTAACATGTCACATATGTCACAATTGACAAATGACAAAATAAAATGGACCTTCCATTTTATGTTAAATGTGCCGAAAAATTGGAGGGAGTATTAGTGGATAAATTGTGTTGATTTTTTTAATAAGAGAAAACACAATGATTATAAACTAATATAGCCTTGCATACCTAGCTTTTGAGAAGAGCATTTTGCATGCATTGGCTCCCTAATTGCCCATCTCCCAACCGGTTTTTCCACTAGGAGGAACCAAATGAATTCCTCTAATTTTTATTCACTACCTTACCTAATATTTTCTAGTGTAAGAAAATAACAACATTCTCTACAATTTGTGAAAACTTAGAGAAAGAAACCTCACAATATTACTTCCCTTGTCCGAAATTCTCAAGGGTAAATAAATCAATTTTTGTGTCATTTTTAAGTATGACTAATATTATTACTAGTTCATAATAATATTGGTTATTAAGAGTATTCCTTGGGTATATACTTTTGGGAGAGGTTCTAATTTGAACCTTGTTCATCCATTGTTGGAAAGCTCAAGAACTAACAAGAAGGAGATCTTGTTGGTGCCCAAATGGCCGAAAATAAGATGGTGAGGAATCGATTTTTCCATCTCTTTTTATTAAGTTTGCATGCATAAGATCTTGTATTTATTTTATGGGTATTTATTTTATGACAAAATAAATTAATTCATATATGAATATGTAAACAAATGAGATTAATGAATCCTAACAGTATCACCACTAATCTGTCCATTTTCTAACCTTAATTATTATCCTTTTCTTTTCTAAAATTATCCGTCTTAAACGTATTTTCGACGGAAATCATTAAACTCATTGTAATTATTGTAATTTTAATTATTGTTTATTTTACTTTTATTTTGTACTCTTTATTATCGTTGGTTTGCTTTCACATACAATCAACCTTAAATCCCTACTTCGACCCTAATGTGTGCTAAATTACATGTTCACCGACTTAGTTAAACTTCACATGCTAGGATTAATTTATTGGATGTTGCATTGCATGCATATAATCGACAACATATCAAGTATGAATAACTTTCCTAATCATTAGTAGAGGCCGCTATCGAGGCGGGCGGGATTAGGTGTTCGATCAAAAGAGCTTCCTAATACGTACCCTCACTCCTTACTCCAGATCTCTGTGAACATCCATGTTCAATGGCATCCACGAGAGTCATTCTAGACATAGAATGCTAAGGGTAACGAGATCTTAGTGTCTATGTCATTACTTTGTGTCTTGACATGACGCGAATTTTCCACAATATATTGGTGGCGACTCCACAAATGCAAACACTTGTCTTCCTAAGCGACCCCGTGGGCCCCCCGTGTCGACAGTTTGGCGACTCCGCTGGGGAGTAATACACTTATGTGTTGCCAAGGGTGAAATTTGAACAAGGTTAGGGAAGAGTTTATATGAGACAGTTGTCGGTTTTTATTACTCGATCTTCTTAGATCGTTTTATTCGGCCTTCCTAGGCCCAACCCAACCAATTCGACCAACTGTCCCGTCTGGACGGTCCAAATTCTTATCTGGGCCTAAGGATGGATAGCGATTGACGTCAACCATACCATGATGCTTACTACTGTTTGTATCAAGGGCCTTCACTACTCGAGGGAATGTACTAGGAACCGGCCTTACTCATGTTTGGCACAGGCCTCTCCACATACCCGGGTTTGATTGCTCGGTATGGCAACCAACCCTTTTAAGCCAAAACCCTTTAAATGCACTCAGCATACCGTTATAATGCCTGTTTGAATGTTTGTATCATATCTGATCACCATTTTCTAAACCAAACCATGACGAATTTTGTAAAATCAAAAACCTTTTCCAAAATGTAAATATTTTCGAAAATGGCCCAAATTAGCGCAAAATGAGTCGAATCTCTGTCCAAATATCGAGTCAAAATTCGGGCCTCAAAACCCATTTCAAAACCTCACTTCGAGTCAACACTCCTACAACCACACTACAGTTGACTAGGACAAACATTTCAAAACTTTGTCATTTCCAAACCTCACTTGACACAAGTGGCACACTCCCACTCCACAAATTGAGTCTTTTCTTTGAGTAAGTGTGCTAGAGTGGTCGATCGTGTTTTGATTCATCGTCGATCTCTTATCCAGTTTCCAAGATGCCTGAAACTAGTACCATAAGCGCCAACAGTCAACCCCGAAATGGTAATGATCAAATCCTAGCTGCGCTCGCTCGTCTCCAAACAAGTCAAGAACAAGTTTATGATCGCCTCAATACAATCTAGGGCCGAATTGTTGCTGTAGAAACTAGGCTACCTCCTGCAGAAGATGAAGTTCCTAGCGAATTTGTGAATGACAGCCTTCCACCCTATGTTGGACAAGCAGAAACCAACCCTCCAGTAGGTCTTATTGATACTGAAAAGCGACTCCAATACTTAAAGGAGCAACTAATGTACCTCAAAGGAGATGATATCTATAGAGAAAACAATCGCAAGTATGAGGCCGTGAGCGCCAAATTACCAACCAACTTCAACATGACTGATATCCTAAAGTTCAAGGGACATGAAAACCCTTTGAACCACATTCGTTCTTTCAAAGACTACATGTCTATCAAAGGCGTCAAACCCGGGATGTTCTTAAGGATCTTTCCTTCATCTCTCGACACCATTCCTAAGCAATGGTTCTATTCTCTAGAGCATAAGAAGATTTCTATCTGGGATGATGCCGCAATCGAGTTCGCTAAGCAATACGTGGATAATGCTGAAATCCAAGTAAAGATGCGCACTCTAGAGGTTCTTACCCAAAATGAGAAAGAAGGCTTCACCGACTTCCTAAGTAGGTGGCGGAAGACTAGTACACAACTTGTCGAGCGTCCAGATAAAGCTACCCTCGTGGAAAAATTCGTGGATAACTTAAGACCCATCTATGCAAATAACTTGAGGTACCAAAACATTAAGACCTTCAAAGACTTAACTGTGCTAGGGACAAGAATTAAAGATGACATCCGTAAAGGACTCTTGTAAAAAACGGTGGGTCGTGGATATCAAGGCTCAACAAGTTGTTCCTATGGCTCTACTAGCATGACTGACGAGGTTAACCTTCTTGAATCCTCAGAGAAGAATAACCCCCAAAGGAAGTTCATAAACATTGGTGACACGTACTCCAATGCTTTGAAGAGGTTCATGAAACAAGGTAAGCTCCAACCCATACGGCCTACACCTGATCCGGAAAAGCCAAGTTCTGGGACGAACATTCATACTGCGAATATCATAAAGGTAAGGGACATGATACAGAGAAATGTTACAAGCTAAAGCATGTCCTTCAAGATATGATTGAAGACGTTCGCCTACCCATACCTCCTGGAGGTCAGCCTAACAATACTCAGAATCCTTGTGGAGTTCTGATGATTACAAATGAAGAATCTACCTTAGATTGTTCGCACCTCATTTCTCCAATCGAAGATGAGATCCATGCATTAATTAGAAGATGAGGGGAGTTATTCCACCATTTCTCCTACCATCACCGACTTTGTTGCATGGGCAAAGAGTGTGAATAGACAAGTCTCAGAACTGGAAGGTGTAGTAGCATCCCTCCGCAATCCAAACACCATGCCTAAGGAGAGTATGCCACTAAACCTCTCTCAAAATTCTACAATGCAAGAAGTAGTAACCGTGGTTGATAGCCTAATCGATCAAATAATCCACTTAGAAGCTGAAATCATTAGGTTGAGAGAACTTGCTACAATCAACGACATATGGGCCGATGATGATGAAGACGAATACCTCACTGAGCACTGCCTAGTCAAGATTAGTGAGGACATAGTCAAAAATGGTTAAGACCAAGATATAGACCACCTTACTCGTTCAGGCGTCCATATCAAAATGTTTCTCAAAATGGTCCCAAAGCTCATGGTCCAGTTACTAACACCAACGTCGTCACGCCAAATGATGGCGAAGATACATCTACTGATCACTTGCTAAAACAGTTACAGAAGATAAAGGCTGATCTTTTAGTCTGGCAACTAGTTGTAAGCTCATTTCCTCATCGTCAAGCTCTACTGTAAGCCTTGGCTAAGTTAAACGTGGCACATAACTCTACACCTGATGACGTAGTCAACTTGGTCTTCCAAGATTCAACTAAGCTAAGTAACCCAATTACTTTCTCAAATGAGGATTTACCACCTTTCGGCGCTAGTCACAACTTGGCTCTATACATTACTGTCATTTGCTTAAAGAAAAATGTGCCAATGACTTTGGTGGATGATGGCTTCGCAGTCAATGTCATAGCATTTAAAACGGCATATAAGTTGGGCATGACAGAGTCGGATTGGACCCCTACTAACCAAGGCGTTCGTGCATACCATGGTACGCGACGTAAAGTAGTAGGATTAGTCAAACTCACCATAGCCACAGGGCCGATTGAGCGAAAGGTTAACTTTCAAATAGTGGATATCGAAGCATCATTCAACATACTTCTGGGAAGGCCTTGGATTCACGCTTCCAAAGAAGTAACAGCCACCCTCCACCAGAATATCAAGATCTTACTAGATGGCAAAGTAATGACGATCACTTCGTCACCTATCAAGGTAGTGATAGAAAAGATGTTAAGCAACTAAGTGGTTACAGATCCAGTATACGAACTTGGGGGCTTCCATAGCATAAACATTGTAGAAAGCGAACTGGCACCCTTATACTTCAATCCATATTCCAATTTAGTGGTCAACCACATACTCAAGTCTCAGGGATACTTCCCGAGAATGCCACTGAATCCTGTCCGAAGAAATACCTATGCAGCTTACAAAGAAGGAAACTCTCAAAGGATACCATTAGGACTGGGATACAAACCCACGAAAGAAGAAGCTCTAGAGATGCTCACACAGTTTCAAAACCGCAAGAACGTGGGAATCCAAATGCGACCCTATCTCCCTACCCTAAATGGATACTTTGTTAGAGAAGGGGATCAAGAATACTTTCATGGGTTTCCCGAACCTTGGCACTATAAAGGAAGGCAACTAGCTGGAATCGAAATCTTTCACGATTACTACTTCATTCCTTCAGAAACAGTTCCTACCGTCAAGACTCGTCAAGCACCTTGCTTAGACGAACAGGCTGTTAGCCTTCTATTTGGAGAAGATCGATTTGTTAGAGCTGTGCAGGACGAGATCATTACCATGATACTTCAGGATGACCATTTCAACCCTACAGCGTTAATCACCGAAACCAGTTCGAATCAGCAAAAAGGATGGAGAAAGTCGATTAAATGGACAAATAACCAAGGAAGACTCTTCAAACTCACCACTGGAGAAGGAGAGATGTTCAAAGGAGAACCCGAAGATAACGAATTCGAGTTAGAGTCGGAGTCGGAGTCAGAATCAGAGTTGGAGTCTAGAGAAGTCCCTAGAGAGTCTCCTCCTGTCCTCACTCCCAATCCCCTTGTTTCTCTTAGCATAGTATCAAGTAGTAACAGTAGTTCGGGAAATGTCCCAACAGCTGTCCCTTTACCGCCACTGACTACTGAACAGATGGCTTCTTTGTTTCAACTCTTTTCAAAATTTAGTATGAATAAATCAGATTCTGCTACTCTTTGTGTTATTCTGAATGCAATTCTATTTACGATGATAATGAGGATGATCCAGACCCAGACTCAATCGAACTACCTCCCTATATAGCAAAAGAAATAATACAAGAGGGGGAATGGGGCACCAGTTATAGAGAACACTGAACCCATCAACGTAGGAACCGAACTAGAACCCCAAGAACTTAGGATAGGGATAACCTTAAGCCCCACCGAAAGGGCCAGTTTCATAGACCTCCTACACGAGTTCAAACACGTTTTTGCTTTGTCCTATAAAGACATGTCAGGGATCGACTGGGATATTGCAGAACATAGAATTTAAATCAAACCAGGTTTCAAACCTGTAAAGCAGAAGCTTCGTCGGATGAGAACAGAATGGGCTCTTAAAATCAAAGAAGAAGTCATAAACAATTCAAAGCCGGGTTCATCAAAGTTTCCGAGTATTCGGACTGGGTGGCCAATATAGTACCCGTACCCAAAAAGGATGGGAGAATCCGAGTTTGTGTTGATTTCAGAGACTTAAACAAAGCGAGTCCAAAGGACGACTTTCCTCTACCACATATCGACATATTGGTAGACAATACAACTGATCACGTGTTGTTATCCTTCATGGACGGATATGCAGGATATAATCAGATCAAAATGGCCATAGAAGACATGCATAAGACTGCCTTTGTTACTCAATGGGGCACCTATTGTTTTACTATTATGCCATTCGGGTTAATTAATGCTGGAGCTACGTATCAACGCATTGCGACCACACTCCTACATGACATGATGCATAAATAAGTAGAGGTGTACGTGGATGATATGATTGTCAAGTCCAAAGATAGGAAGGGGCACATTGATAATCTTTGCAAGTTCTTCCTAAGACTACGAAAGTAGAACATGAGGCTCAATCCTCAGAAATGCGCATTCGGAGTAACGTCAGGCAAGCTTCTGGGATATGTCGTCAGTCAACAAGGAATAGAAATCGATCCTTCCAAAATCAAATCTCTAATCGAAATGCCACAACCTCAGACAGAGAAGGAGGTTAGGGGATTTTTAGTCAAGGTGAAATACATAAGTCGATTCATATCGAAACTTACCATGATCTGTGAACCCATCTTCAAAAATCTAAAGAAAACAGATCATACCATATGGGATGACGATTGTCAAAAGGCGTTTGACACAATTAAGGAGATACTAGCCAAACCACCAGTGCTCATGCCTCCACAACGAGATCAACCTCTTGGTTTATATCTCACAATGACCGAAACAACCATGGGGGCTATGCTAGCATAAACCATTGAAAAAGAAGAAAGAGCTATCTACTACCTTAGTAAGAAGTTCTTGGACTAAGAATGCAAGTACACACCTCTCGAAAAGACATGCCTCGCTCTTGTGTGGGCAAAAAAGAAGCTACGCCATTACATTCTCAGCTACTCCGTCAAGGTGTACTCCAAAATGGATCCTGTCAAATACCTCTTCGAAAAACCCGTTCTCAATGGACGCTTGGCAAGATGGACCTTAATGCTCTCAGAGTTCGATCTCAAATACGTACCTCTAAAGGTTATAAAAGGGTGTGCCGCCGCCGAGTTCTTTGCAGATAATCCCTTTAACGACACCCAAGCAGTAGACACATGGTCATTCCCAGACGAAGATATACTACAAACCAATGTAGACTCGTGGGACCTTTATTTTGATGGAGCATCGAACCTAAGAGGATTTTGGATAGGAGTATTGCTCATTTCTCCTGAAGGTGAGCATACACCACTATCTGTCAAACTCGACTTCGAGGTGACAAATAACGTAGCAGAATATAAAGCTTGCCTTATTGGACTACAAGCAGCAGTAAGTTTAGGCATCAAAAATCTTCAAGTTCACGGAGATTCATCCTTGATCATCAACCAAATTACGGGATCTTGGAAAATTCGAAGTGAAAGTCTAGCGCCCTATCAGGCCAGGATAGATCATGTTGCCCAATTCTTTGATCAAGTGACCTACCTACATCTACCTCGAGAATAAAATCAGTTTGCAGACGCACTTGCAAAACTTGCATCACTGATTAACATGCTAGACGATATCGTAGAAATGCCTTTATGCATCGAACGACAGTCAGAACCAGCATATGTGCAACAAATTACAGATGAAGAGGAAAACCCAGGGGAGCCTTGGTTTCAAGCCATTCTAAACTTCAAGCTCAATGGTACATATCCACCAGACATGGATAACAGGGGACAACGTGCTATACGCCTACTCGCCTCTCAATATCTCCTCATGCAAGGAGAGTTGTACACAAGAACACCTCTTGGTGTAGTTTTACGTTGCCTTGATCATTCACAGGCACAGAAAGTGATGGAAGAAGTTCATGATGGAGAATGTGGCCCTCACATGAGTGGACCAATGATGGCAAACAAAATCATGCGTCTGCATATTATTGGACCACAATGGAATTCGATTGCATCAAATATGTCAGACATTTCCATAACTACCAAATCTTCGGGAATGTGCAACATGTCCCTCTTTCACTACTATACACCATGACATCTCCTTGGCCATTTTCTGCTTGGGGGAATCGACATCATCGGGAAGATCACCCCAGCAGGAACAGGAGGTCATTGTTTCATTTTGGTGGCGATCGACTATTTCACCAAATGGGTAGAAGCGGCATTTACACTAGTCTCACAGCCAAAAACGTGGCAAAGTTAATACAAACCAATATCATCTGTCGATATGGTTGCCCACATGAGATCATCAGTGACAATGGATCACATTTCCAGGCTGAGACTGAACAATTGCTAGCTAAGTACAAAATCAAACACCACCATTCTTCGCCATACAGACCTCAAACCAATGGCGCGGTGGAGGCAGCCAATAAGAATGTTGTCACAATCCTCAAGAAAATGGTCGATAATTATCGCGATTGGCCCAGTAAGATACCCTTCGCCTTATGGGGTTATCGCACATTCGTTTGGATGCCCACTGGGGCTACTCCTTTCTATTTAACTTACGGCATGGAAGGTGTACAACCAGTTGAACTAGAGATCCCATCCTTACGCATCCTGCTCGAAAGTCAAGTTCTAGAAGCCGATTGGAAAAGAGATAGGTATGAAGAACTCATCCTCTTGGATGAACGAAGATTGCGTGCATTGCATAATGTGCAAACATATCAGGCACGTATCAAATGAGCCTTCAACAAAAGGGTTAAGCCTAGAAACATCAAAGAAGGAGACTTAGTCCTCAAATCAGTTAGAGCACTTCTCCCTGTCGACCCACGAGGAAAGTTCAAACCCAACTGGGCTGGACCATTCTTGGTCAAGTCCATACTCCGGGGGGGTGTGGTTAGGATCACAGACCTAGATGGGAATGAATTTGCTAACCCAACTAACCTCGACCAACTAAAACGATATTATGCCTAGAATAGGATATAAACGGGCCTCGTGTAACACCCACGTGTCGCTCATGCGACACGAAATAAAACGGCCCCTGGCCTATTGAAATAAAACCTATGTCACCTTGCTCTTGCATTCTGACAATTCGTCATCCTCATATCATCAAATAAATTGAATTGTATTTTACGAGTAAGTAAAGCTCATGCTCACTTTCTAGTTCGCTACAAGCTCTTGCTTAGAACAATTATTCTTGTACATTTACTCGAACTACGCGCAAGGGTTTGATTTCATTTTTTTAATGAATACGTAGGCAATCCTTCGCAGGATACAACCCACTATTTTAAATGTAAATAGAAGGACATTTGCATTTGCATTTGAAATTCGACAAGAGTAATAAAAGAAAGGAAATCACAATAGTTTCATAACTAATTAATCTTTTTTTCATTTCTTCCATAAATAATAATAATACGCCATATAATATAAAAATGCTAAAAAGTAAATAGGCTAGGATTCTAAAAACCCCACCACTTATTACAAATAATAATAATAATAAATAATATTACGACTTAGGCTATTCTTCCATCTTTCCTTTGCCTTTGTCATTTTTATCATACTCTTTATCTCGACCACGAGCGGGGCGCTCCTGTGCTATTTCGGACCTGATCACCAAGGGTCTCTCTCGCGGTCTAGCCTTACCATTTCGATCAACCACCATCTCTACGGCAGGAGAAGTCTTCGGTTTCTTCGACGGGTGAACGACTCGAAATCCGGTCTCTTCCTCCCCATCAGTCAAATACTTTTGGTTCTCCTTTGCTACCTCACAAATTTTGTAGTCAACGGGCTCGCGCTTCCTCAATTTCTCGCGCTCCTCGGGGGTAGTAGCCTTCCTCCATTGCAAGTATGAATCTGATACCCATAGTGAACTAACAGAAGGATGTATGAACCACATTTTTCAATTAGCCCACTCTCTACGACTCAGTAGTATGTGCCACTGCAGTCTGAGGAACGGTATCAAGCTTAGGAATTTTCTGTTTCAAGCCCACTTGCCTTATCAATCTCTCCGGGAAGATGCATATCATGAATTCCAAGCCAGGAATGTGAACTGACCGAGTAGGATCTAAGGATGACACTCCAGTGACTGACTTGAGATGCCACCATGGCACAACCCAATTGATCAAAGGACCACCTTCGTTCTTCAACTTGTTCTCCCAATAGTTGCAAACCCGAGCGAAGTCCACCATATAGAGCCTGGTCCTCATCGCAATCGACCGAGCATGATATTCTGGCACGTTAACTGGGGGCTCGATCAATCGTAGACGCTCTATGAGCCAAACCTACCAGAAGGACGGGAATTAATATAAAAAAAAAAAATAAAAAAAAAATAAAAAAAAATCGAAAAAAGAGAAAGAGGTTCTTACCTGCAAAATGATAGGACTTCCCAAGTAAGGGGGCTCGCAGTTGGCTTTCCTATTATCCAGCCCCAAAATGGTCTCTCCTAAGCACAGACATGCTGGGCTCCTGCGCAGCTCCATCTGTTCCTCCAAACTCTAGTAACGAGGATCTCCTCTCATTTCCTTATCAACATGCCCTTGGAGGACGTAACCATGCAGTAGGTAAAACCCGAATGCCCTACACCTCGCCATGTAAGAAATATAAGGGTCTTCCCTGTTTATAAATCGATCAATAAAGTCAAGCATACGGACTCCTTTTGAGGTCACAAGACGGTCAACCTCAGCTTTGATCAGTCCAATCAAATCTCTAAATTTGCTTTTATACCCTTGAGAGCTAGAGGGTATAGCAGGCATATTTTCTGGGTTCCATCCTCCAATTGCAGCGATCTCCTCAGGAAAAGGACATATATCACCTCCAGGAAAGGCAAACACATGGAAATTAGGGTCCCAATATTCGAGACAAGCATCCAAGAACGGTTTCACAACCTTCACCAATTTGAGACTCAAAATCGACCCTAAATTGAAAGCACCCATGTCATGATTCTCAACGTTTGTAAATTCATTTGTCCAATCTTTGAGACGGTTTTCAAAGGCATCGTCCATAATTTGTGAATTTTCTTCTACGAATATTGGAGAGTTTTATATAATAGACAGAAGAAAGATGGAGGGATTATGTGAATAAAAGCTCCCTCGGCGTCTATATTTATACTAAAAGTTGTTTCCTAATTCCCGTCAGAACTGAAGACATGGGGAAATGGCGCAGCACCTGCTGCGCCTCTTCGAAGGATCGCAGCTCGTGCTGCGCCTCTTCCCTAGGTTGATTTCCGTGTTTTTCGGCTTTGGATATTTCCTAATTCATTTTGCCTATAATTTCCTATTCCTATAGGATATTATTTTGGTAATTCCGTTAAATTACCATATTTTGTGATTCCTAATTTTTGGGGTACGCTTCTCGAGACGAAATCGACATTTTCGACGAATAAGCACACTTACCCATTTCTTTTTATTTTCTTTTTTGGGGGAATCATTTCACTCCCCGTTTCACATTTCATTTCAAACTTATACATTTCTTTTTTCGTTTTTTTAGGGGGTAGTCCTTCCTACCGTCCGGTCATTTCTGGCAATTTTTCCCGCTCATTTCTGTGTTGTTTTTGCAATTTTTTAGGTTTTTTCCTCGTTTTGCGCTAATTTAAGCCATATGTACATTATGTGTTTACGTGTAATTCTATGTAAATTTCGGCAGCATGACGGCGTAAACCGTCATCTACCAAACCTGTTCTCAGCTAACCTGCAGGAATAAACAGACAACCCAGCACCAAAGGCACTCAGGCCATCATATATTTAATCAAAATGCTATATGTACATCTAACTGGGGGCTCTTGCCCAAAACAAGTCCAAAAACCCATAATGAAGTCCTAAATGTACAAAATATATACACAGCCGACGACAACAAAAACAAAGACAACTACTCCTGGTCGCCACCTCGCTCGGTGACCCTAGCCTCGAGAGCAGCGATCTCGGCGTCCCTGACCTCCAACTCCCTTAACAGGCGAGCCGTCTCCTCCTGGGACTATGCCAACTCCCGCTCCAGGTCACGTTCCCTTTGCAAATGACAAAGAAATGCCTCATTTCAATCATTACAAACAAAATGCGAGAAAATTACAACAAAATTCGAAGTAAAGTAAATGAGAGGTTCATACCTGTCGTCCTCGGCCACCAGCAAGTGCCCCAATGGAGGTAGCCCGTAGCCGGTTGGCCGTTCTCCACAACGCCACGTGCCGAGACGACGCCATCAGCATTTCAATAAATAAAGGATTTTCAATGAAATGAACAAATGTATTCTTATACAATAATAAAAGTCAACTGAATCCGGGGCTTACCCTCCGAACTAAATGCTGCCACTCCTCCAGGCCAGCATCTGTCACCGCCTCGCCGAAGTCGCAGAGCTCAGAGATCGTCGTCATCCCCGCCGCGTCAGTGTACTCACGGGTCTCGGGGTACGCTGGGGGCTCGACGCCCGCCTCCTCAACCTCCTCCAAAATTCAAAAGAAGTCTTTATTCGATGATCGTTCATCATTTTGTCAAGTCAATTTAAAAAGGGAAAATGAAGCACTTACCACGACCGGCCAGTATGCCAAACTCTGGTGAACAAACATCGAGTACTCCTCACCAGGAAGGAGAAGAGCGTCGCCACCGACGTCTGCCAGGTCAGCCTCCCTCTCAGCGTCAGAAGGCTCCCTAAACATCGTCCGTGGAGGATCGATGGGAACCGTGAAGGCATCACAAGAGCACTGACGAGTCAAACGCTCGCCCAGATACCACACCTGACCCATAGACGTCCTCAGCAGCAACCGACTCGAACTCCTAGGTCGAAGGACCTTAGCCACAAAAGGAGGGGCGTCGGGGTAGTCCACCCAAAGCCTGGGCACCCACTAAGACAAGCAAACAAGAGGTCATTCTTATGATCGCTTCTAAGAAACAAGGAGTAAATAATGATGGAAAAGTAATCAAAAATACTTACATCACTCAGCTTCAGGGCATTCACGCCCCACCGACAAACATCGTAAGAAGAACGCTGGCTCTTCTTACGACACATCACCCAATCCCGCACAACTGGATAAGCCCTCGGCCCAGGCTCCGTCCTCTTGGGCGCAAAGCCCGAAAAGTAGGAGTACGCCCACGCTTGTAAAACAAGACAGTCGATGACGATCTTTCACGATTCGATAAAAAGAAGAAGAAATAATTTTCATGATACAAAATGAAGGTTCATACCTCCAACAATTGTCCAGGGCCGACAGTAGCAGGAGAAGTCCCCTTCTCCAGCAGCTCAGGACGAACCATGGCCCTCATGTAGCGTGTGAGGACCGCAAAGCCAGGAGTAACCCAGTCCCAACGACCTAGGTCACTCAGGTCAAAAAGGAAGGGAAGAAGTTTCGTCGACAGCCTCTCCCCCTTGTCTCCAAGATAGAGTGAAGACAAGAACCACCAGAGCCACAGGCGAGCCCTCGTACTCCGCATTACAAGGAGGAGGAGCCACCTCCCTCCCATCCATCGTCACCAACGCCGGGATCTTACCCGCAAAGCAATTCATGACGTAAGTGCTCGTCACTAGCCCGGGAACCATAGCAGCACTCACCGCCAGGTTCCAGCCGATCAGCCTCCTGGCCTCGGCCGAGTCCACCCTCGGGGCCATTGACGGCCAAACCACAGCCTCCTCTCCACACGGCAGACCCGAAATCATGTCGTAATCCTCCAACGTGACGCCGACCTCACCAAGAGGAATGTGAAAGGTCGAGGTCATGTCCTAGTACCGCTCAAGGAAGGCTCGAATCAAGTAAAGGTTAGCCCGAAGCTTCCTTTCCTTGATCTCCCTCCACGCTCCCACCAAGGCTCCAAAAGCTCCAAGCTCGATGATGGCCTGCTCCTCCTTCGACAGCTTCCCATAGGCCTCCATCATCGTCATGTAGCCAGAAAAGGACCTCATGTTCCCAGCCTCCTATATCGATTCAATGCAAAGCTATCTTTAGCCCAAAGTTCAAAGCGAAAGAAAAATGAAACGACAAATGAATAAAGAAAGATGATGAGAGAATGACAAGCTCAAGACTTACCAAACTCTTCACCGTTCTGTAAGACAGGTGACTCTCCGCTGCCCAAATGAGATGGTGACCATCCCATTTCTTTGCCCACTCAGGTGCCCTAGCTAGCTGTCGACCACCTCGTCCGACGTTGGCCCGCCTCGGGGCCTTCTCCTCAGCAGCCTGCTCAGCAAACGCCTCCTCTAACACCTCTTCAAAAGTAAGAGAAGGGTCTAAGTCAGTGTCCACATCCATGGAAGCCCTCCCCGACGTAGAAGCCATATCACTTGCAAAATTAGAGTAAATTAGGTCGCGTCAAATGACGGCGAGCCTCGGTCAAAGTAAATTCCAAGCCTTTCAAGCTCCGAATATGGCATTTTCCCGCCATCCTTGGCCATTTATTTTGAAACCCGGCCACTCATGTGGTAAAATGGGTCAAGTCAAGTCTATGTTCGAGCCTAGTAATGGGTTTGAGTCGAAATTTCGGCAGCATTTCGCTATAACGATGATTATGCCCTAGAAAAGTGTCCTGAAAAGGCCGTCACAAATCAAAAATCCGAGATGGTAAGAAGTTTACCCATCACACAAGGATCCCGAATACCAAATTTCATAATAAATGGGCAATCCTAAGGCCATTTTCGAAGCAATTTACAAAACAGCTGAGAAACCGTCTCAATTCTACTTAAATGCTCAATACTCAATGAAAATTCAAAAACAACACATGGTTACATTTCTTCAACTACCAATTATCCATTTCTAATGTCAATTTTACAAGGCAAATCCATTTGGGGGAAAAGCCCCAAATTTTCGAGTTAATTGGGTTGAAAACCCTAATTTTTTCGATCCAAATTAAGCAAAATACGGATGTTTAAGCAAGAATAAGTCACATACGTCGATTAGTCATGATTAACACAATATTTTGATAATATTTTGGGGGAATGTCGTTGGAATTTGAGAGAGTTTAAGAAGAATTTGTGTTTTATTATAATGAATAAACAAGGGTTCTGTCGAGTTTTTATTCAGACAGGGACGAACCCAGGAAAGGACGCAGCAGGTGCTGCGCCTCTTCCTCAGCTTCCCTCCAATTCAATTTTCAAAAATTCGTTACAAGTTCATTATTCGTGGGCCCCTCTTTGGTGCGCCTCTTCTCCAACACCATATAGCATGCATTTGGTCCATTTGATATTTATTCTTTGTCCGTACCCACATCTTCGAGTAGACTGTGAATTGTCGCAGTACCTTACCTCCGAGCAGACTGTGAATTGTCACAGTACTTTATTAAGACTTCGCTTGCAACAACGAGCGGGTTTTCTCTGACGGTGTTTTGACACGCCTCGATTATTTTCCCAGCAAGAGTTCATGACAGCCGATTGTTCTTCGTGAGATATGGAGTTCACTTGAGACCGACGCAAGCAGATTCAACCTCAAGTTTTCTTTGCCCGAGTTCGCTTGAGACAACGTAAGCAGATTCCACCAAGTAGTTTCTACCGACGTCCTGCTCCCCCTCGATATTACGTATTTCCCCTCAGAGTTCGACACAAAAAGAAGTCTCAAGTATGATTTCTTCTTATGGCTGGCGAGCTTCCTTACGAAGTCTAATGGACTTTTAACGACCCTCCCCGATAGTCGACAGACTCTAAAATGTTCCCGATGACAGGTCCTTGGCTCAGACCCCTTGAGCCGCCTCGCGTCGCCATAGTCGTCAGGTTGTAATCTTCGATTGACCTGATGGCTATTCTTTGACTTTCGCCTTATCCAAGCCTCAGTCAAAGTGGGGGCTCTGTAGATACCTCATTTCTGCACCTCCCGCAAACCACCCGGTGATGATTGGGCCGCATGTTTGGTATACGGAACGATTTATGACAGTTCATAAGTTTATCATCAAGCGATAGCTCAAATACTTGTGTCTACCCATTGGTCGTCATCTACGCGCCATTACGGTCGTTTTGATAGTAATTAGAGTTCATTTGGAGTCCGGGTAAAAAACCGTCTTCATTTTCTAATATACCGTTTAAAATGCCGAGTCGGAATGTTCTGGAATATTCCGGATATTTCTATTCTATAATTTAATCTTTTGGCAAAATATATCCCGAAATCGTATTTTTAAACAATAAGGAAGTTGAGATCTACCGCAATTCCATAACAGAAACGCGGAAAATCTTTCTTCCGCATGAGGAAACTTCTAGGGAAAGGACGCAGCACCTGCTGCGCCTCTTCCAAGGGTTGCAATGGTTGTTGCGCCTCTTCTCCAGCTCTTTAATGCGTATTTTCAAATCTTTTCGAGATTTGTTTCCAAAGTTTTACCGTAACCCTAATTCCTATGTGTGATTAGTATAAATTGGGACCTTCGTTCCTCATATTTCTCACGCGAGTGTCCGCCCTTCTCTTCTCCCTTTGTATTCTAAGACCGCGCTCTTTGCTTATTGACGTCTACGTGCTTGAACTTTCGACCACGTAAGCTCGGATCCTTCTGAGTACCAGTCTCGTTTGCATGATCGACCAATTTGACCAACTCCACCTCAATTAATCAAATCAATTTAATTTAATTCCTCTTACGAGGGCACTTTCATCATACATTCGAGTCGAGCAATCACTAATCGTTAACTTAGTTAATCTCGTTTCGTCAAACATGTAAGTTTGAGGGTGTAAATCCCATGTTTTATTATTGTTTTTTGTTATTGTATAAATTATTGTAAGATTTACGTCGAAAACATGTTTAAAACTGATTTACAAAACCCTTTTATCAAACTTATTTTTGCGGATTAACAGAAGACAGACGTTGAGAAGAAACGCAGCAACTACTGTGCCCCTTCAAAGAGTCGCAGCATCTGCTGCGCCTCTTCTTGAGGCTGCCGCAGTTTCTGCCTTTCTTCTTCTTTCTTTGTTCTTTGTTGATTCGTCTCGATTATTCGTCTTTTCTTATTTTCTTCATATTTTATCCTTATATAATAATTCTAACATGTTCTTAATAATTTATCATCCTTTAAATTTCCGACTTAAATCCCAAGTAGTCAATATTTGCGGGTTTTCGTCATTAAAGTCAAACCCGGATTTTAGAGATTTGATTCGTTCATATCAAATCTTTGGAATTCTCCTTTTGTATATTTCATCTATTTATCATCATCTAACCTCATTAATTTGTATAAATAAACCTAATTAATTTGTAATTAGTCTATAATTCACCTTAGTTCGTTATAATTAATTCTAAATTCGTTCTAATTAATTTAAGTTCGTTCTTTATCGCTTTTATGACCAATTCACATGTAAATAATCTGCTAAATCACTTCTACTCGAGTCGAACATTAATAATCGATCATTAAATTCACCAACGAACATTAACAATATGCAGTTCCGGCTTCACAGCCAGAACTCACCTCAGGAACAGACGCAGTGACCAGTGCGCCTCTTCCTAGGGACGCAGCATTGTTGCGCCTGTTCCGGGGTGATTTATGTCCCTGAACTTCCGTTTCTGCTTTGACCTAGTTTGTTAGTCTTATGTATTAATCGACTATTAGTCATGGTATCACCACTAATCTGTCCACGTTTTCTAACCTTAATTATTTTCCTTTTCTTTTCTAAAATTATCAGTCTTAAACGTATTTTTGATGTAAATCATTAAACCCATTGTAATTATTGTAATTTTAATTATTGTTTATTTTACTTTTATTTTGTACTCTTTATTATCGTTGGTTTGCTTTCACATATAATCAACCTTAAATCCTTACTTCGAACCTAATGTGTACTAAATTACATGTTCACCGACTTAGTTAAACTTCACATGCTAGGATTAATTTATTGGATGTTGCATTGCATGCATATAATCGACAACATATCAAGTATGAATAACTTCCCTAATCATTAATAGAGGCCGCTATCGAGGCGGGCGGGATTAGGTGTTCGATCAAAATAGCTTCCTAATACGTACCCTCACCCCTTACTCCATATCTCTGTGAACATCCGTGTTCATTGGCATCCACGAGAGTCATTCTAGACATAGAATGCTAAGGGTAACGACTTCTTAGTGTCTATGTCATCACTTTGTATCTTGACATGACGCGAAATATTCGAACGGTTTCCAATTTTCCACAATAAATTGGTGGCGACTCCACAAATGCAAACGTTGTTCTTCCCTAGCGACCCCGTGGGCCCCCCGTGTCCACAGTTGAGAGCGAGTTATAAGTTCTTTATTTCTTCCTTGCGAGGTTGAGATTTTAGTGTGATTCGATCCTTGCGAGTTGAGACCCACCATTCGTGTTCAGTTTCGGGTTCCTTGCGTGGGAGGAGAGTTGTTCACGAAATATCCTCGTTTTAGTTGAGGGGTCTTGCGAGATTTTCACAACTAATTCAATATTTTTCGTGCGTATTACATACAAAAGAAACAAAAATATACAATACTTTTACTCCGCTGCAAAATTATCTCTGAAAACATAAAAATTGTTCTAGTTTTACTCAAACACGTTAAAACTTGTGATAGTTTTACATCAAGTTGTTTATCAGAGCACGGTTTAAATACACTTCTTAGTGTGTTTGTCTTGGGAAAATCATAGTTATGGGCAAAAATATGGAACACTACCAAGGTGAAGTTGATCTACACGTTCCTGGTTATACAAAACTCTTTAAGAGTTCAATATTTTCTTAAGAAATACAAGTGGAAGGTGATTCTTATTTAAATTTCGATTTGCCACCAATATATGACGACTATGGTGATGATGAGCTACTGGATGCTAATGGTTTCAAAGCTACAAATCCTATGAACCCTTATGTGATTAACTTTCAAGAAAAAGACTATTATCAGTCTCCACTTGAAAACTACATTGATAAGAAGTTATATGGTAGGAATTATTATTTCTTCTTGGATTCGATTCTTATGGATGCTCACGATGATAGTGCTATACCAAGCAAGTTTTGTGTTGATTTTTCTAAACTTGTGCAAGGAGGGAGGTGGGGTGGAAAGCACAAGAGAGGAAGGCACGAGAGGAGGTTGAAAACAAGCAAGATAGACGAGCTTGTGGTTTGTATCGAAGATGATGAGCTGAAAGACGATTCAAGTTTATTGCCAATGTTCATCACCAGTCTTGCATTCAGATTTGTGAGGTTCATATTTGATCTGGGTGGTCGTTGGTCCAAGAATCGGGTCGATTCCTTTTTGAAGAAGGGGAGAATGATGCATGAGGGAGACGGGTATAAGTTCAAAATACAAGTTCAAGTCACTCTAATCCTTCAAATTCGTTAACTTGAATTAAAAGTTCAATATCTCCAAAAATATGGCTATTTTTGTTATGATTTTTGTTGGAGATGAAAGTACATGATGTTATCATTCCAACGAGTGGTCATACGCCTTATTTGGTGAAATAATGAAGGAGATATGATCTTTTTACGTTGAGCTGTCTAGCTTCTACGCGAGTGACGAACTAGCTCAAGTTTACTTCCCTAAATCGAGTCTTATTATTAGTTTCCTTATTTTATTTTGCCTAATAAGTTTAAGGTAGTGTTGTTTATTTCCTTGTTGTTTCTTTCTTAATTTTAGCAACTTGTAATAAGGCAATTTTCCCAATTTTCTAAGGGTCGAGTTTAGGAAGGTATTTTTTAGGCAGTTTTAAGAGTCCTCTTACTCGGCCTACTCTACTATAAATAGAGGGCTTTGTGTTTGCTTTTATTAATTGAATGAGAGTTTGAGAATTAATACAAGAGTTTCTTGTTGTGTGCTTATTGCTTGCGAGTTATAAGTTCATTACTTCTTCCTTGCGAGGTTGAGATTTTAGTGTGATTCGATCCTTGCGAGGTGAGAGCTACCATTCATGTTCAGTTTTGAGTTCCTTGTGAGGGAGTAGAGTTGTTCACGTCATATCATAGTTTTAGTTGAGGGGTCTTGCGAGATTTTCACAAGTAATTCATATCCCTTTATTTTTCGTGCATATCACATACAAAAGCAGCAAAAAAATACAATACTTTTATTCCGCTGCAAAATTATCTCTGAAAACATAAAAATTGTTCTAGTTTTACTCAAACACATTAAAACTTGTGATAGTTTTACATCAAATTGGTTATCAGAGCAAGGTTTAAATACACTTCTTAGTGTGTTTGTCTTGGGAAAATCAAAGTTATGGGCAAAAAGATGGAACACTACCAAGATGAAGTTGATCTACATGTTCCTGGTTTTACAAAACTCTTTAAGAGTTCAATATTTTCTGAAGAAATTCAAGTGGAAGGTGATTCTTCTTTAAATTTCGATTTGCCACCAATATATGACGACTATGGTGATGATGAGCTACTGGATGCTACTGGTTTCAAAGCTACAAATCCTATGAACTTTTATGTGATTAACTTACAAGCTAAGAAAAAGAGTATTATCAGTCTCCACTTGAAAGCTACATTGATAAGAAATTATATGGTAGGAATTATTATTTCTTCTTGGATTCGATTCTTATGGATGCTCACGATGATGTTGTTATACCAAGCAAGTTTTGTGTTGATTTTGCTAAACTTGTGCAAGGAGGGAGGTGGGGTGGAAAGCACAAGAGAGGAAGGCACGAGAGGAGGTCGAAATCGAGCAAGATAGACGAGCTTGTGGTTTGTATCGAAGATGTTGAGCTGAAAGATGATTCAAATTCATTGCCAATGTTCATCACCAGTCTTGCATTCAGATTTGTGAGGTTCATATTTGATCTGGATGGTCGTTGGTCCAAGAATCGGGTTGATTCTTTTTTGAAGAAGGGAGAATGATACATGAGGGAGATGGGTATAAGTTCAAAATACATGTTCAAGTCACTCTAATCCTTCAAATTCGTTCACTTGAATTAAAAGTTAAATATCCTGAAAATTATGGCTATTTTTATTGTGATTTTTGTTGGAGATGAAAGTACATGATGTTAGCATTCCAACGAGTGGTCATACGCCTTATTTGGTGAAGTAATGAAGGAGATATGATCGTTTTAAGTTGAGCTGTTCAGCTTCTACGCGGTTGACGAACTAGCTCAAGTTTACTTCCCTAAACCGAGTCTTATTATTAGTTTCCTTATTTTATTTTGCCTAATAAGTTTATGGTAGTGTTTTTTATTTCCTTGTTGTTTCTTTCTTAATTTTAGCAAGTTGTAATAAGGCAGTTTTCCCAATTCTCTAAGGGTCGAGTTTAGGAAGGTTGTTTTTAGGCAGTTTTAAGAGTCCTCTTAGTCGACCTACTCTACTATAAATAGAAGGCTTTATGTTCAGTTTTATTAATTGAATGAGAGTTTAAGAATTAATACAAGAGTTTCTTGTTGTGTGCTTATTGCTTGCGAGTTATAAGTTCTTTATTTCTTCCTTGCGAGGTTGAGATTTTAGTGTGATTCGATCCTTGCGAGGTGAGAGCCACCATTCGTGTTCAGTTTCGAGTTCCTTGCGAGGGAGGAGAGTTGTTCACGAAATATACTAGTTTTAGTTGAGGGGTCTTACGAGATTTTCACAACTAATTCATATCCCTTTATTTTTCGTGCATATTGTTACGTTCATATAGCTATTATTAGACTCTTCTAATAGTGAACTAATTAACTTGTTAATTTGTGTTCTTTTAGATCTAGTGCATGCATAACAAAGTAAGAGATTAATAAGGAAAAACAATGTCCCTTTCATTGTTATATGGTTCGAAATATTGGGCACAAATAAGGTCACCTTCCTTATTTGTTCTTGAGCTTAAAATGATGGATGATCCTCCAAAAATCCCAATGTAGAGATTCTCCTTTGATTGCACCCAAGACTAATCCCTTAAAAATAATATACTAATTAACTAGATTAGTGTATTATTATTCCTTAAAATGTATTCTAATATTATTATTATTACTACACTAGTAACTTTATTTGATATTAGAATTTGTGGAGAACAATCTTTTAATCTTCTAAAACATTTTAGAGAGAAGTTGGAGAGTAGAGAGAATTTTGCATGTAGCTTGAATGGTTGTGTGTAAGAGCAAATGAAAGAACCAAAACTACTCATATAAGAGTAGTATGACCGGCTGGCATAAGGCCAAGGAAGGCCTCTTTGCTTTTCCTTTTACTCTTATCAATATCTTAGGTGTGTAAGAGAATCAGAGTAGGTGCAAGGCTAGTAAACAAATAGCTATGATGATGTGCACTTTATCTCATAAAATAACATCATCCTCACACCACTCACTACTACAAATTTAGGCAACTACAACGCCCCTTTAACAACGATTATTCACGAAAATCACAATAGACGTTGTAGAATGTATGGCGCGAATTTTACTAAAATAAATTACAACGGGTATGGTTATAAAAACCGTTGTTATTAGTTTTAACAACGGGTCACACATGCACAACCGTTGTTAATAATTTGGCGCAAAATTGGCGCAAAGTTAGTGAAGAGTAATTACAACGGTTATTTTTGAAACCCGTTGTTAAACCTTATTCAACAACGGGTGTTTTTTACAACCGTTGTTAAAACATATTTCACAACGGTTGTTGTTTAATAACCGTTGTCAATACCTTCCATACTATAAACCACACAAACAGAAGTCTGCTGCAGCCACAAAACACAACCCTTAATACACAAACACAAACACAGCAGACAAACAAACACAAAACACATACACACTCTCTTTCTCTCTTTCTCTATTTCTCTCTTTCTCATCGTCGCTTTATCTTCTCGCCGTCATTGTGATTTCATCGTCTATTACGTTCTGTATTTATCAGGTAAATCTCGCCGTCACTGTCATCGTCATTATTTTCTTTTTCTATTTATTTCTTTTGCATATATGTGTTTTTATCGACCATTATGTTATTTGTTTAAGTATTGTTCGCATAATTAGTTACTAAAACAATGAAGAAGCAAGATGAAGTAAGATAAACATAATTAATATATATATATATATATATATATTTATAAATACATAAATTAAAAAAAAAAAATTACATATGTAAAAATGCAATTCTTAAATTTTCATGGAGGATCTTATTGTGCTCTATCGTATCCATCCTCTCCTCCTTGGCTATTTGGAGGTTCCGTTCGCCATTGCTATATCGTCATATAGCCGCAATCTGCTTCTCCGTCAAGCCATCTTCTTTGGCGTGCTTCAGTGCGGATCGAGCTTCCGCAAGGTAGCTCCTGAAACTTTCCTCAATATGGAGGAACCGGCGGATGAAGTTGTTGTTGTTCTCGATCATGGTAAGAGTCTTTAGGATGAAATCATTCATTTTCTTAGAGTTTTTTGAGTTTGATTTGAAAGATTAAGTAGAGTTTGTTTTAACAGTTAGAGTTTGGAGATGAATATATGAGATAATGGAAATGTTAGTTGAGATATGCAATGTATTTATACTAAGCAATGTGTGGGTTGAGTTAATTGCTTTTTAATTAATATATATGTTAGGAAGTTGTGCCATAATCATCATCATCTCTCTCAATAATGCTGCTTCAAATCCTATTACTAACCCTTCTCATTCCATATTATCCGTTCATATGTACAAAGTGAATGTCGGTAATAATGCATGCATTGGAATTCTAACAGTAGTAATTATGCATGCATCTAGTAATATTTAATTTTTTTTTTTTTTTTTTTTAAGAACAAACAACAACGGTTATTTTAAAACAACCCGTTGTCTTTAGTTATAACAACGGTTTTGTATATTACAACCCGTTGTTATAACTTTCCCCCCAAAATTGAGTCACACTTTCCACAACGGTTTTTTATACATAAAACCGTGGTTAATAGTTTTAACAACGGTTTCCTTAAGTAAACCAACCGTTGTTAAAACCTTCTACAACGGACGCTTTAACAACGTCCGCTTTTTTATATAACAACGGTTTTTGACCGTTGTTATAGCCTGTATCTGTAGTAGTGACTACTACTCCTTCCATTCGGTCCATTTCATAAAATGGACTACCATTTTATTTTGTCAATTTGTCATTTCTCCACAATATGTCACATGTAGTATGTTACTTGTTATTAATTAATTTAATGCATATTTATCAAATAAATATCATTTCGTAAATTAATTAAATCACATACAACAAATTGACTAGTGATACTTGATCACATAAATAAAATGGGTCATATAATTATAATTCACAACATCTTGTAATTATAATTAACCATTCAATCTTACCTCTATTGTTTCTCAAACAATAAACAATTTTAGTAACAAAGCATTTTAATTACTAAAATAAATCTTATTTAATCCCATTACAATAAGATATAAATATTCTCTCTCACAAACGAATTGTTCAATTTTAAGGAATTGATTAACTTTTATCATCATATAATTAATCAATTTGTCTACTAAGGGAACTGTCCTTTAGATGTGACCTTAAGGGATCAACTGATCACCACCGTCAAACGACAGTAATGTCAAACTCTAGTTAGACAATCATTACCGATTAATGATGATCAGTTGACTATATAATGAATCATCCCTTACGTATTCTTAATATGATATTTAAACATGTGATCGCACTATTGTTGAGGATAAAAATTCCAATAATCTCCCACTTGTCTGAGACAAGTGTGCGTCACCAATTCTCTTGTCCTATTACAATCTCCCACTCAATGCAAGGTGTCTCAAAGGTCGTACTTGCACTTGATCATATCTTGAGTGGTTTTCTCGATCTGGAGTGTAACTGTCTGACCGGAATTATCTACCATAGATACTCTCTGAGCGTGGCCACGCATTTCCAACTCACTACTCCTCGAGTGGCCTTGATATTTCAAACAACCCTGACAAGGGGGTGGACAATTCCTATCGCACTATTCCCTTTGTATAGCCACAGATCATCATAACCCAAAATATACCCATTTGACCTCAGTTACGACAGTCGTAGAGCATAAATCAAAGCCAGTCATAAAATTGTGCCAACTTGGGTGAATAGTATTTAGTCAAAAGAATTGACTCATAAGAACACTATAGCAGCTCTTGCCATGACCAGGCTTTATGAATTACCAGAACTCTATAAGCGGTCACTGCCCGACAGAGTGTCCCATACAGTCTACCTATGTGATCGACTAGTCATCTCATATGACTCTAAGGCACTTGAACTTGCCATCAATCACATCACACTCTAGTCACTTTGAGACGCCACCTTCTATAAGTAACCAGGGGCGAATACTATGTCAATCCTTTCACTTTAATGGGGTTCAATTTGTCTCTACAACCCATTTGGATTTAAAAAAGTAATAGGTGAGTTTAATAAAACTCTAACGATAAATGCGATTATCATATATGAATAGTCAATACACTATTACTACTTCATATCTTATAATCCATAGTGTACCTTTTACACTTGTTGAAATGCAATAAAAGCTTGGCAAATGGATATACCATATATCCATATATACCAACTTTATAAATTGCTATTTTCTTCTATTCAAGGTTATTTCTAGTAACATGAATTTTATCTAATTATATGTCTAGTCCTCTTACCAGACTTGGGCTCTTTAACTTGAAAGATGCTCCCACTGTTATCACATAACTTGTGATAAAGTCTTTGGTAGAGGAATCTGCACTCATTCCCTACGTTGACCATTTTATCACAATTTGCTTAGATTTTGTTTGTAGAATTTGCAATGGTCAAAACTAAAACACTTTTCTAGTCTCTTACTCTTAAGTCAATAAAATCTGCCTAGGATTTCGACAAATCCTTTTCAATTTAGAAACTAAAGCTTGTGCAACCCTTCAACACATAACTTAGTTTATCATCCAAACCAATGAACAAATCCTCAATTGTTCTTTAAGACTTTCACAAGACCATCTTAAGAATTAACCTGTTATTGACTTATCATGCTCCAAACATATGATTCATCATAGCATGTGCGTCTGTTGACATACATGATAATCCTAATGGCGGAAACATTAGGAATCGACTTCATGTAATCAACAACTTAATAGGTTCAGTGAACGACTATGACTCCATCATAGCAATTCCACTTTCATCAACATGAATAACCTATTCAACCTTGTTGATGTTAAATAGCTATAAAAGATCTTATCATCATAGGACTCTCAATTCTATGCCAATATACTCTCACATCGATTCAAAAATCTAGAATATATCGCACCTTTTCCTAATCTCCCAATCACTCTTTCACAGATTAGAGCATTGGTACATTATTCTTAATAAGTAATATGTTATCAACATATAAGACATGGAAAAATAATTCTTGCTCCCACTTAACTTCATGTATAATCATGACTCTTCAATCATGTGAATGAAACCATTCTCGATTATCACATGAACGAAAAGTATAATCCTTTAATGCTTTCTTAAGACCATTTTGGGATCACTTAAGAAAGCTACGCATAATATGTTAGGATTCTTAGATCTTTATCTAAGGTTTTGTGTTCCATACACATCCTTCTCTAAATTACCATTTTAGAAAAGCGGATCTTTAATATCATTTGCCATTATTTATTAAAATGAATTGTAGCAATTCCTAACATAATTTATCTTGATCAACATCTTTATGTCGATCTATGCCCTTATTTACTCTAAAGCTCTATTCACTTTAAGGAGACCCTCGCCTTTAAGTAAATCCACTCTTTGAGTAACAATCTTTGGATTGTAATACTATGGCTCGTATGTAACTGCAGCGTCAAACCCCAGGCCTGACACAAAAGACTCAATCTTTGCTTAGACAAGAGTTTCCTGAATTGTTCAGGAATGCAACAGACTTAAGGATATAATTAAAAATACCAAATGGCCTGCTAAAATCATGAAATTTGGCGACAAGCTAGTTAATTGATTAAACTAACTCTGAGTAAAATTCCAGGAATTTTGAGACACTCTAAGTATTTTTAGTTGAATAAATAAGACAGGCTGGCAGGAAGAATCAGAATGCTTGACACAGGAATGTTATTTGATGACTGAGAGGGAACCAAGGGATATAATTATCAACTCAAATCCCACAGAATACTCACAGGGAAACAAGCTAACAATTTGGACAACTTAACATGGAAATTATCACAGCCTAGCATAGATAATAACCAACTCAAGTTAACAGCAAGACCACACAACCCACAGTCTGAGCATAGGATTGAATGAACCTTACCAACAGACTTTGTTCAACACCTACAGTCTAAGCACAAGATGTTAACAGGCCTGACTTTTAACTACAGACTAAGCACAAGTTATAGAGATTTAAAATTGAGGGAAAACTCAGGTTTAATATTCATCAAAAGCTGCCCCAATGCAGTTGGAGGAGAGGTCCTTATATAGGCCTTCCTCTTGGAGATCTGGTACAAAGTTTAACCTAGTAATCTCATCCAAGGGCCAGGATTCGTTCTTAGGACATAAATAAAGTACTAGAAATATTTTACAATAATGAAAAAATGATTTAAAAGAAACTGCAAGAAAACAACAGAAATCCTGCACTGATAGTGACATGCTGCTTCCTAGGCCGCTGTGTTGCTTTGGCTGGGAGTGTATGGACGAATGGGTGTAGTAGGGGCCTTGACTTTGGCTCTGAGGTGGTATCAGAAATATGGGGAGACAAGCAAAAGTTTTTCAGCAACAGCTCTTTCTTTGTTTAGCCAGAAATGGCAATTTACTTTATGCTTTATGTCCCTTTCAGCAGCTTGACTTTCAGTTGGATTTTCTCTTGATTGTAGGGTGAATTAGGCCTGGCTCCCTAGGACTTTTCTGATCTTAGTTGGTCAATATTTCAGCTGGCCATGGTGACAGCTGGTAGTTGAGCTTGTGCTGATATCTGAGACTTCCCAAAGCAGGCATGGTAGGGGTTGTTGACAGGGTAGTATGATTGGAATTATTGCCTGCTGCCTGATCAGTGTTGCCCTGATCCATGGCTCCTGCTGCAGCTTCCCCTGGTTGAACGGGGCTTGTCCTCAAGCCTGTAGCCTCCTCATCATCTGAATCATAGTGAGGACTGAGATCCCCCACATTGAAAGTACCATGTACTCCATAATCACCTGGTAAATCCACCTTGTAGGCATTTGATCCAATCTTTTCAACAATTTCAAATGGGCCATCAGCTCTTGGCATTAACTTGTTCTTTCTCCTAGCTGGAAACCTTTCATTCCTTAGATGAATCCAGACCAGATCTCCTGGCATGAATTTTTTCTTCCTTTGAGGGACCTTAGCTTAGACTACTTCCTGTACCTTTCATTGGCTCTTTCAATTTGTTTCTTGACTGATTCATGAAGTTTTAGCATTTGTTCAGCTCTGGCCTTAGCATCAAGGTCCATCTCCTCTCTTGGAACACTGGATAAATCTAAGGGCATGAGTGGATTAACCCCATAGACTATCTCAAATGGACTATGACCAGTTGCGGCAGATGGTGCCCTGTTAAATGCAAACTCAGCTTGTGACAGTTTCAAATCCCAATCCCTCAAGGACTTGCTGACTATGCATCTCAGGATCCTGCCCAATATTTTATTGGTGACTTCAGTTTGTCCATCAATCTGAGGGTGGTGAGATGTACTGAACAACAACTTTGTTTTCAGAAGCCTCCACAGGGTTTTCCAAAAATAATTCATGAATTTGGTGTCCCTGTCAGACACTATGGTCTTTGGCACTCCATGTAGCTTCACAATTTCCTGTAAATAGAGCTCAGCAACACTGACAGCATCCTCAGTCTTCTTGCATGCCACAAAATGAGCCATCTTGCTGAACCTATCAACAACTACCATCACAGAATCCTTGCCCCTCCGAGTCCTGGGTAAGGCAACAACAAAATCCATGCTTACATCTTCCCATGGTTTATCAGGCACTGGTAGAGGAGTGTAAGGACCAGCCTGGAACGAGCTTTTGGCCTGCTGTCACACTGAACACCTCATGAGAATAATCTGGACATCTCCCATCATTATGGGCCAATAGAACTGATCCTGAAGGATGTCCAAGGTCTTTTGGACTCTAAAGTGACCTCCTAAGCCTCCTGAGTGAACTTCCCTTATCAGTAGATCCCTGTAAGATCCTCTAGGCACACACAGCTTGTTGCCCTAGAATAAGAACCCTTGCTGCAAGAGATACTTGCTCCCTGGAACCCTTTGTCCTTCAGTCTGAGTTATCCATTCTTCAGAAAAATCAGGGTCTTCCTTGTACATCTCTTTCATAAATTCAAACCCAAGGACCTTGTTTCCCATGAATGATAGTAAGGTGTGTCTCCTTGACAAAGCATCTGCTACCACATTTTGTTTTCCCTCCTTGTACTTGCTGGAAAAAGTGAATGATTGCAAGAACTCCACCCACTTACCATGCATGTGACTCAATTTGTGTTCACCATTGATATATTTCAGTGCCTCATGGTCTGAATGTAACACAAATGGTTTGGGCTTCAGGTAATGATTCCAGTGCATCAGGGCTCTGATGATAGCATAAAACTCTTTATCATAGGTAGAGTGTTTCAGTTTAGCTCCATTTAGCTTCTCATTGAAATAGGCTACTGGTTTCTAAGCCTGAATTAAAACTGCTCCAATGCCAACTCCACTAGCATCACATTCTACTTCAAACAGCTGATCAAAATCTGGCAGCTTCAGGATAGGGGTTTCACACATCAACTTCTTAATTCTTTCAAAGGACTGTTGAGCATTGTCAGTCCATTGAAACTCTCCCTTCTTCATGCACTCAGTGATTGGTGCTACAACTGAGCTGAAGTTTTTAATGAATCTTCTGTAAAAGGAAGCCAATCCATGGAATCCCCTAACTTCAGTGATTGTTTTAGGGACTGGCCAGGACTGGATTGCTGAGATTTTCTCCTGGTCTACTGATATAGCCCTTCCAGAGCCAATGTACCCTAGAAAGGTCACCTCTTCAGCCATGAAGGTGCACTTTTCCAACTTGCCAAACAGTTTCTGCTCCCTGAGGATTTTAAAATCACTTCAAGATGCCTGAGATGTTCTCCTCTGTTGCTGCTATACACCAGTATGTCATCAAAGTACACTACAACAAACTGGCCTAAGCATGGCCTCAACACTTCAGTCATCAACCTCATGAAAGTGCTGGGTGCATTTGAGAGGCCAAATGGCATCACAAGCCACTCATATAACTCATGCTTTGTTTTGAAGGCAGTCTTCCATTCATCTCCCTCCCTGATTCTCACCTGATGGTATCCTTGCCTGAGATCAATCTTGGAAAAAATTCTGGCACCACTCAGCCCATCAAGCATGTCATCCAACCTTGGAATTGGGAATCTATACTTGACAGTAATATAGTTGATGGCTCTACTGTCAGTACACATTCTCCATGTTCCATCTTTCTTAAGAACAAGCAATGCAGGGACTGCACAAGGACTTAGAGACTCCCTGACAAAGCCCTTGCTCATAAGCTCCTCAATTTGGTGTTGTAACTCCTTGGTGGCTGCTGGATCACTCCTGTGAGCAGGTCTGTTAGGCAGTACAGCACCTGGTACAAGATCAATATGGTGCTCAATTCCCCTCAAGGGTGTCAGTCCACTAGGTAGTTCTTTTGGAAAGACATCCCTGAACTTATGGATCAAAGGTTCAATTTTTGCAGGCAACTTTGAACCCTCTCTTTCAATCACTTCCTTGGATAGTAGGATGAACACAGGCTGTTCTTGTTTCATTTCCTGAATCATGGCAGTCTCAGATAAGAACAGTACACCACTGATCTCTTCTAGCATGTTTGGGCTTCCATAGTTTCTTTGATTTGGTGGTAAGGGGGTCAGGGTGACCTTCTTACCTTCATGCTTGAAGCTATAAACATTCTCCTTTCCCTGATGAGTTGTATTCCTATCAAACTCCCATGGCCTCCCTAACAGCAGGTGGCAAGCATCCATGGGCACAACATCACACAGTACCTCATCCTTGTATACCTTCCCAATAGAGAATAGGATCAGGCATTATTTATCAACCTTAACCTCTGCTCCCTTGTTTAACCATCTGAGTTTGTAAGGATTTGGGTGATCCTGAGTCACCAGATTTAGCTTGTTGACCATGGTGATGGAGGCCACATTGGTACAGCTCCCTCCATCTATGATCAAGTTACAAACCCTTCCCTGAACTGTGCATCTACTCCTGAAGATCAGGGATCTCTGTCAGCTTCTAAGGGTGCTTGTTGTGAATGCACAACTCTCCATAAGACCAAGCTGTGCCCTGTCTCAGGGTGAGCTACAACCTGATCTTGGCCCGATTCCTCCTCAGCTTCCATTTCCTTCAACACTAGGCTCTCATCCTCCTCATACTCAACCAATCCTTCCCTTTCCCACTCTTCCACTTCCATTGCTGTCAGTGCCCTCTTAGAAGGACAATCCTTCCTGAAGTGGCCATATCCCTGACATTGAAAGCACTTGATCTTTCTCAAAGTCATAGGTGGGTTGGTTTTCTGGTTCATGGGGGCTTTCCCTTTATCTAGTGTAGGTGGTGCAGCTGGTTTGGGTGTACTACCAATCCTGACACCAGTAAAAGGCCTGAATGAAGGTCTAGTGGTAGTTTTAGGCACTACAGGCTTAGTCTTTCCCATTTTTTCAACCGTTAAAGACATGTTAACCACATCATCATAAGACCACAGGGGTTGCATCCTAACCTTGGTAGCAATATTCTTATCAAGACCCTCTAGAAACCTAGCAATCCTTTGCTTAGGTTTTTCATTAATCTCACATTGCAGGGTTAACTGCTCAAACTCCCTCAGGTAGGTCTCAACTGGTCTCTCATCTTGCCTAAGTTTGGACAGTTTATGTTAGGCCTGGAAATCCGCAGACCTTCCTGATCAGTATCTCACCTGAACCTGACTAACAGGCTGTCAGGGTGTCAGGCTATCAGGGCACATTAAGATAGGTGACATGCCATGGAGAGGACAACGGTCAAAATATCAGGACGATATTAGACCATATACGCGTATAATAAAGGAATCATATACGCAACATTAAGTGTGAAGATTACGCAAAGAAATGCGAGAATTAAGGGAGGAATAATTAGCAATTATTACTGGCAATTATGGAGAATATTCTGCCTTTAATACCGGATCAAGCAGCCGTTCAGGGAAGAAGACTATATAAGGAACACTTTGAAGATACTAGAGGGGATATCATTCATACCCAAGAAAGAGCATACACGATACTTAGAGAAATACAAAGATTGTTATAATCAGACAATTATTATCCCAAATAACATAGTGAAATCCTCTCCTGGCTTGGTGCCCGTGGTTTTTTCCCATTCAAGAGTTTTCCACGTACAAAATTACTTGTCTTATTGTTATTGTTGTTATTTCATTTACAGCTTATTATTGTACCCTGCCGACCTGACCAACAGACTACCTAGAGCTAGTTAACCTTACACAACTCTACCCTGACCTAATTTCGCCTTGCGCAAAATCCACACAAAACAATTGGCGCCCACCGTGGGGCATCTAGCTCTTTAAATCCTTTTTTCCTATCTTACAAAAACTAAAAAACCTACAAAAATGGCCCAACCCACCGTTGAAGAACAATTGAACGCAGCTCTCCAAAAAATCGCTGAGTTGGAAAGCCTGAAAGAAAACGTGGCCCAAACTGAAGCAGAAATCCTGCAATTGAAGGAATCTGAGTCGGCCCTGAAGCAAAAATTGGAAAAAATCCAAGGGGCGGGCTCTAGATTCCAACCAGGAACCCCGTTTTCATCAATCATTAAGAACATTGATTTTTCCAGTTTTGGGAGCCCAAGTATTCCTAAAGTCATTAACGTAGATGGTGATGATGAACCAAAAGATGATGATAAAGAGAAACCTGATGAATCTGCAGCAGCCATCATGATGGCGATAGTTCAGAGATCAAGAAACTCAACGAAAAATTCGATAAGATACCAGAGTACCTGCCAAAGATGGAAGAAATCGCCCGATAGCTATCTTTGATTCGCCTTTCATAGACGAAATAGCAAAAGTAGACCTACCAAAAAAGTTCACAATTCTATCCATGAGAGTCTATGATGGAACCACGGATCCACAAAATCACGTGGCTCTTTACAAGCAGAAAATGCAGGCTGCATCTATTCCCATCGAGTTCAGACAAGTTTGCATGTGCAAGGGATTTGGAACAACCCTGACTGGCCCTGCCCTGTAATGGTACATCAGCCTGCCAACTGGCAGCATCCATTCCTTTGCCAACCTGATCAATAGTTTCAACCAGCAGTTTGTAAGTAGCAGGGAGTTGGAGAAACGATCCAGTGACATTTACCAAGTTACACAGAAGCCTGATGAAACTCTCAGGACATTTCTTGCAAGATTCAACAAAGAGAAAGTGTTTATACCCAGGTGTGACGTTGGAACAGCGGTGGAGGCATTCAGACAGGGGTTACTACCATACAGTGACTTACAGCGAACTCACTAAGTATCCCTGCCACACCTTCGAAGATGTCCAGGCCAAGACTCTTGATTTCATCTGGAAGAAGATAAAAGCTACAAACTTGGATCACCCAGTAGGCCAAAGGATCATGAAAGAAGCAATAGGAAAAGCAACAAAGGGAACAATTACAGACCTACCCCATATTCCAGGCCAGACCAGTCAGAAGTTAACCTGGCCCATGAATATCAAAGTAAGGTTAAAGTTTATCCACCTATCTCCGAACATAACTTCAGTGTTGATATTGCAGGATTAATCCAGAGACTTGACAACATGGGATCAGCTGTTAGATGGCCCAGGAAGTCAGAAAATCCAAATCCCAGAAGAGACAATTCAAAATGGTGGCGATTTTCACATGAATATGGGCCCCCCCCGGATGATTGTTTCACCCTGAGGAAGGAGGTAGCCTACCTGTTAAAATCAGGGTACTTAAAAGACCTGATCAAGACGAAGGGCAGGAATGCAAATCAGGATAAGGAAAATCAGGAGCACAAGCAGGATCGTAGTCTCCCTCTACCACCACCAATCTATGAAGTAAAATTCATATCTGGCGGTTCAGAGATTTGCGGCCTGACAAGTTCAGCAGCAAAGAAGATAGCCAGGACACCAAGGACGATGTCACCCTGCAAGTCGAATCTTGTCCCAACAATCACTTTCAATGATTGTGACCAGGTGGACATCCCTGATGTTCATCATGATGGCCTGGTCATTTCTATGCAGATTGGAATAGCCACGGTAAGAAGGATCCTGGTAGATGGAGGCAGCTCAGTGAACCTGATCATGCTTGACGTACTGAAAGCCATGAAGATAAACGAAGATCAAATCATCAAGAAATCCAGCGTCCTAGTAGGATTCAGCGGTGAAACCAGGAGCACCTTAGGAGAAATCCACCTCCCAACCTACGTGGAAGAATTTTCATCCTATGAGAAATTTTGAGTCCTTGATTTTTGTCATCCTACAATGCTATCCTGGGCACTCCACGGATTCACAATGTCAAGGCCGTACCATCAACCTATCACCAATGTATCAAGATACCAACCGACCGGGGCATATCCACAATCAAAGGGGATCACAAGACAGCCCCAGAATGCTACACGCACCTTGAAGCCTTTCAAGGCGGGTAAGTCCATGGCATAACAATTATAAGACCTCTGTCAGAGCACTTATGTGGCACCTCCCGAAATGGAAACAGATCGGTAATCCTAGACCCCGAGTACCCCGACAGGTATGTTTTGATAGGATCGATGCACCGGATAGTGTCGTCGCCCGAATCGGTAAAATTCCTTAAAAATAAATCATCTTGGTTTGCTTGGTCACATTTTGATATGACTGGAATTAGTGCTGATATAATTACTCATAAGCTCAATGTTGACCCATCTTTTAAGCCCGTACAAAGAAAAAGGCGCAAATTTGCAGATGAAAGAAACACCATAATAAATGAGGAAGTAGAAAAACTCTTGGATATGGGGATGATCGGGGAAGTAATGTACCCTGAATGGTCAAGCTAACGTAGTTGTTGTGCGAAAAAGAATGGAAAGTGGAGAGTCCGTGTAGACTACACCGACCAACAAAGCCTGTCCTAAAGATCCATTCCCCCGCCTCATATTGATGCCATGGTAGACGCCACAAGGCCACGAAATGCTAACATTCATGGATGCTTCCAAAGGGATTCAATCGATAAAGACGCACCCTGCCGACCAGGAGAGTATCGCATTCATTACGAGGCATCGAGGCATATATCTTTGTTACACGCCATGCCTTTCGGCTGAAGAATGCGGGGGCAACGTACTGGTGCTGGTCAACATGATGTTTAAAGACCAGATAGGTGACATCATGGAAGTATACATAGACGACATGGTGGTGAAATCCAAAAATGCAGAAGATCATGTGAAGCATCTAGAAATAGCATTTGAGATATTAGAAAAATATAACATGAAGCTAAACCCTGCAAAGTGCCACTTTGGAGTCTCTGCAGGCAAATTTCTTGGATATATGGTCACAAAGAGAGGCATAGAGGCTAGCCCTGAACAGATAAAGGCTATCCTGGAACTACAGTCACCCAAGTCTGTCAAGGATATCCAAAAATTGACAGGCCGGGTAGCTGCCCTGAACCGCTTCATATCAAGATCCTTTGAGAGATGTAAAACATTCTATAACCTCCTCAGGAAAAATAAACAATTCCAGTGGACGGATGAGCATGAGGCAGCTTTTCAGGATCTAAAATCCTATTTGTCATCTCCACCCTTACTGGCTAAACCAGAAAAGAAGAACCTCTGTCAGTATACCTATTTGTCACTGACACAGCAGTCAGCGCAGTACTGGTGAAAGAACAGGACGGGCAGTGATGCGTGTCATTTATATGATGTTTTACACCTCATTTTACACGCATTTCAGAGCTCAATTATGTAGTTTATGCTACTATTTGCCCCATTTCGTCTACTTTCGTATTTTTATGTAATATTGCAGATTTATGCGGAAATGAGTAGAAATTGAGCTAAATCCGTCCCCGAGTACTTTGCATTGCATTTGACGTGAAGTATTTACTCAAGAAACGAACTTGGTGCGCATATCGAGGCCCGAAAGACTAATTCACGAAATTTTTGAAGCCAAGTACCAGCTGCTCCAGTCGATCGACTACCTCCTATAGTCGATCGACCAGAGCGCGACTTACAGAAGCTACTGTTCAGTGCAGACCAGTCGATCGACTGCCTTGCATGGTCGATCGACCATCATACGAGCTGATGCGCAAATTAAAGATATAGAACGAGAATTCCAAAGCCCATTGTATATTAGGTTTAGGAATAAGTGTTACGTTATATTCCTATATAACGTAACCTGACATTATCAAGTGATCATCAGATTTTTATTATAGAAAACTTTAGGGAAATAATTAGGGTTTACATTCAAGTTTACATTCATTCAAATACGATTTACTTTTCGTTCGTGCTTTCCGATTCTCCTTACTTCCATTCGGTATTTTTCTGTTCTTATATTCAGTTCTATTGCTTTATTTCGTTCATAGATTAGAAATGGTAGAATAGTTTTCCCAAAGCCAATTATTGTTTTATATTAATCATCTATTTAGCTGTTTTAATCATGAATTCGTCTGTTTTATTAGTCAATTTTATCGTTGTTATTATTTCCAGTATGAGTAGCTAAACCTCATGTGCTAGGATGTAGGGAATCTGTAGAAGTAGGCGGCATTAGAATAGTATGACCTGAAATCGCGCCATGGTCGATCGACTGGGTTCCCTGGTCGATCGAGTGCACGCGACTAGTTGAATGTTTAGGAATTGACCGACCCAATAAAGATCGAAAGATAGGGAAGGGAGATAGCCTACCTAATTAAGACGACTAGATTAATGAGATCGAAAGATGAGTTAATTTAGCCTTTTAAATCACTTTTCAGGGCGAAAGTTAGCATTAGTGATATTAGGGACCTATAGTGAGATCGAAAGATGTTACCTGTTGAGAATGGACCGAGAGGACTTCTTATTTTTCCCGTCTCACGTGTTTGTTTCAGACGTACCTAGGATGCTGCCGCGAAAACTATAGTGAACCGACCATCTTAGCACCCTTTTAATATTTGATTTCATCTACTAGCTTAGTTTACTTTTCATTTATTGCTTTAGTTATAGATCAACTCAAATCAAATCCCCCTCACATTCGTTACTTTAGACTTAAATAAAACAACTATTAATTGCATCGCCTCTCCGTGGTTCGACCCTGACTGCCACTAGCTATAGTAGTAGTTTGGACTATAAATATTATTTTTGGTGCACACAACGACAGGCATCAAATTTTGGCGCCGTTGTCGGGGAAGCAATTGTTTAAAATTTTTAGTTGTTTCTATTTTAATCTTTCTCTTAGTTTAAGGGACATCTATTCCTTAAACTATTCTCATATTCTACTTGTAGTTTCTTCTTATGCGCAGGTCACAGGGTGGTGAATTACTACCGTTCAATCCTGAGATTGAGAAGACTTTGCGTGAGTTGAGACGATCATCTAGAGTATTGCCGACAGAGGAAGAGGTGAGTACTCTATCTAGTTACTACGAGAACGAGCTATTCGAGGAGGATCCACCTTCGTCACCTATTTCTACTTCTTCAGCTGAGACCGTCACATCTCCAGACATGGCTGAAGAAGCAAGTATAGCCAGTCACTCTGAGCCGACAGCTGAGAATCTCTATAAGGGATTCGCACTACCAGGGCCGGACAGGAAATTCGAACCAAAACCGTCTTATATCAACTTGGTTGAGAAAAACCAATTCGGGGGAGCTGCAAATGAAGATGCAGCTAAACATATGGAGACATTCATTGATTATTGCTGTTCCATACCCCCACCGACCGGTGTGACCCAGGACCAGGTGAAGGAGACTATGTTCATATTCTCTCTTCGTGATGCTGCAAGGGAGTGGTACCGAGACCTGGATCGAGTTGCTAACGGGATCACTGATTGGAAGTCGTTGGCCCTGGCATTTTACAAGAAATATTTCGCTGCCTCGAAGACCAATGCCATTAGAGCTCAGATCACGAGCTTTAAACAGGGTCCTGATGAGAATTTTCATGAGGCGTGGGTCCGTTTCAAGAAGCTGGTGCGAACTATTCCGCACCATGGGTTTGAGAAATGGAGCCTATGCAATCAATTTTATAATGGGCTCTATGACGATCAGAGGGCTATCCTGGATGCGGCAGCTAATGGTAGATTCCAGGAGAATGTTGGAGAAACTAAGGGGTGGAAAATTATTGATGATTTGGCCACCCATAAAGCTGAGTATCGAAATTCCAGGGGAAATCAAAGGAGAAGTGCTGAATCCCCTTCTGTAGCTGCATTAGAGGCTCTCACGGCGAGATTTGATAAGTACGAGTTGTGAGGAGCTTCAAAAGGAGGGATCTATCATGTGAATGCTGTTTCAGACGGTCCTTTCGTCTGCAAGAGATGTGGAGGAGAAGGACATGTTTCAGACAACTGCAGTATTCCCTATGAGTCTTGTGCTGCTTTTCAACATTATAGGCAGACAAACACTTATTTTGAGCCGAATGTCCATCCGAACTTGAGGTGGAGTAGATAAAATGTCCTAAATCCGACTCCACCTCCACAACAGCAGCAGCAGAATTATGTGCCCCCTCATAAGCAGCAGCAGCCATATCAAAAGCCTCCGTATGTCCCTCAGCAGCAGCAACAGTTTCAAGGCTCCGAATTTGCCGAGTTGAAAAATTTGTTGCTGAAAGAGTCTCAAGCTAGAGAGGCCGGGATGAAAATGTTGGAGAGCCAAATCGCTCAATTGGCTAGCAAGAGTGCAACTCGAGCTCCGGGGCATTTACCGTCGCAGACGGATCAAAAGGAGACCCTTAATGCTATTACTTTGAGGAGTGGGTCTACCCTTGATGGGCCCGCTATGGTCGAGGATGTCACTGAAAAAGATGAGGCGGAACCAAGTAAGAAGAAGGCTGTAATGAATAATTGCAAGAAAAAGCCGATCAGCAGGTATGTCAGTCGATCGACTGACATACCCAGTCGATTGACCAGTCCGCGAAGTGACACAGCTACTGTTCCTGTAGAAGTCAGTCGATCGACTGACATGCATGGTCGATCGACTGACTACGCTGCTGATGGTGAGTCTTTTTGTCCTCCAATGCCAAATAACTTGAGGGACCACTTGTTTCGGGGTACGACTACTCCGAAAATATTGCCGCAAGACCCAAATACTGATGGGTCAGTCCCGGTTCCAAAGTATGACCCGATAACGATTAATGGTTCATTTTTGAGACGGTCTGAAGAGGGTTCAAGCTACAACAAAGAGAAGGTAGTGGATTTTCAGCCTAAATCCACCGATGCCGGCATGAGAGACCTAGAGGAGAGGGCTAAGTTGCTTCTTTCAGCCCCCTATCCGGAGAGATTGGTGTCGACGAAGGAACCGGTATCGTTTAACAAATTTGAAAATGTTATAAGTAGCTTAAATGTACAAGTTCCTTTTCTTGAGTTAGTTAATCAAGTGCCTGCTTACGTGAAATTTATGAAGCAACTTTTATCTAAAAAGAAGTCACTTGAAACTGTGCAATCTGTCGCACTAACTGAGGAGTCATGTTCTTATTTGACCCATACTGCACCTCATAAGCTAGAAGACCCAGGTAGCTTTTCAGTCACATGTAGTATTGGCACCTTTTCTATTGAGAAGGCCTTGTGTGACCTAGAAGCCAGTATTAGTGTCATGCCCTTGAGTCTTGCTAGGAAGTTGAAATTGACTAGGTTTGCAGTTACCAACATGACAGTACAGATGGCTGATCGATCTGCGGTCCAGCCTATAGGAGTCTTAGAAGACATTCCCGTGCAAATAGGAAAGTTCTTTTTCCCTGTTGACTTCGTTGTACTAGATATACCCGAGGATGCCCACATTCCTATCATTTTGGGTAGACCATTTCTGCACACTGTTGGTGCAGTTACAGATGTTGGTTCAGGGACATTGACTTTTAAGGTAGGGAAGCATTCCATTATCTTTGCCCAGACAACTAAGAAGAAAGACCCCATGTGGCCAGTCACTTGTAATACGGTTTCTGAAAAGAAATATTATTTTATGCTTTCTGATATGCCTGTCTCTATGCCTGTTTCTGCTATAACACCTCCGCCCTAGATTGGGAGCAAATTGGAGGAAGATTCTTCTGTTTTGGACATTGCAGGAGCTGGTTTGGGGAAGGAAGAGCCGCATGTTGCTCCCGCTGTGAAAGAGCCAATCGTTCAAAGAGGCGGTCTAGGATGTCTTAGCTATGGCACTGATGAGGAGCCAGTCAAAGTGAGGGAGTCCGACTTGGACTTTGAGGAGCCAGATGAGGTCATTGCTTGGGAAGATGTTGAGGTTGTTGGTCCGTTGAGTTCTGCGGTTGTTGGAGTTGAGAAGAGTGCAGCTGAGAAGATGAGCACTGTAGAGGCTACTTCTTGTAGCCAGAAGCCGAGCAAGTGGGCCATTCTGTGGGCATTCTTGATCAACTATTAGTTGATTAAGACTTTTTCAAAAACCATTCATTTTATTGCTTTCGTTAAACTTTTTATTTATTGCTTTTGTGTGCGCGAGACTTCGCAATTTTAATAAGTTTTCTTAGGATTTTATATACTTTAGACTGTTACTTTGGGTTTTGCGCAATTTTGGCCGCGTTATTGTGTGTATTTGCAGGTTCATAGACCATGATAGCTCAATTTATTGAGCTAATTGAAGAAATCAGAAAGTTACAGCAGGTATTTCAGTCGATCGACTGCCTCCTATGGTCGATCGACTGAGCTGCGACTTCGAGAAGCTTCTGTTCCTGTTCACTCTGGTCGATCGACTGGGTGATGTGGTCGATCGACCATGTTCGCTGTTGTACCTATTTTCGATCATTCCCCTGCTGTGTTTGGTCGATTTGTGGAGTTGAGGGAGTCTTTTCTCCACTTTATTCTCCGACTCATTTCTGTTTTCTTCCGTTTCTTTATTTTACACATAATGTTGCGTTTAATAAATTGTTTTCTCGGATTTACGCGTGGTACTTTTGCTTCTTTTCAGGTACTTATTGGTAGCACTGCTGGCTACTGAAACCTCCTAGCTCACGCTGGTTTGGGGAGGTTTCCTTTTGCTGCGCTTAAAGTCTTGTGAGTTTCCGAGCTAAACTTCATGTCTTGTTTAGTTAATTTTCTCGCAAATTCCCATTTTCCTTTTATTTCATTACATGATTTTGCACAATGGGGACATTGTGTGATTTGGTTTGGGGAAGGGTTTTGCGTTGCATTTCATCAGCTTGCATTCACGTTTACATTTTTATCTTGCATTGTTATTTAATTCCTCATATATATATATACAAAAAATCCAAAAAAATTGAAAAATTTCAAAAATTTGCACGTTTATTTTATCATATAGGTCGAGTCGGAACGGTAGTATTTCAATGATGACGTTGCATTTTCAGCTGTTTTATGCCTAAGCCTTGCTAATTAACATGTTATTAGTAGAATTATATGCATAGTCTACGAGTTTTCGTTAATTTCTTGCTGAACTTGAGACTTGACTTAGAATTTTGGCAAACTACATCATTTTCTGAGGTTTAGAGCTTACAACTGGTGACATTCATGACCAGTTCATCTAGGATTGTGAGTAGTACTCCTTATGAGACATGTTACATTAATATGCATAAATATGAACTTAATCTGCTTAATACCTATATGCATTCGGTTCGTGGTTTGTTGACCCATGTTGAAGAGGTCACTCCTTTATTCATTTTGCTCATAAGCTCCACACTGCCAAAAAGAGCCTTTTTGTCCCGTCACTACATCCTACACTTAGCCTGCCCTTGTCAAGCTAGTAGTTTATGTTCTTGGGATTGTTACTTTGTTTTTGGCCGCTAATGCTCAATTTGAGATAATGTTGGGAAGATGAAAAAAGAAAAAAAAAAAACAAAGAAGAAAAATTATTCGAAAAAGAGAAAAAAAGAAACGCATGCTGTACTGTAGAGGGCGGTCGATCGACTGCCCATCTTGGTCGATCGACTGAAGCCCGAGATAAGAAAAATCAAAATCACATGGTTGGAGTTTTGATTAGTTGGTGATTTTATTCCCATGCTTTATTATCATCATTTGGGGAATTACAATTATTTTGGAGATTGTGAGATTTGTGCTTGCTATTAGCACCATTTCGATTGAAAGTCTGAGCAAGAAGTTGGATGTTGTTATAATTTGGTTCCCTTAGTTACTAGCTTGGCTCTTAACTCTGTTTTTATCCAAATTTACCTTAGCCTCTTCTTACCCATTACCTCACATATCCATATTTACCTCGGCATGTGTCATGGTCATTTGTTTGGTTGGAATGCATATGTACGGTTGTAGAGATCATTTTCATATTAGATTGCAGGCATGTTCTTATAGGTCGTAGTTAGGTGAGAGTCTTTACATTTACTTCTTTCTATCTTTACATATATTCACCTGTATTTATTGTGTGATTGGAGCGACACGTGAGAGTCCGAATTGATAAGTCTCTATAGTTGACGGTTCAGCAGGTTTTTAACGACTTCATAACTCTTTTGCATGATTCATATTGCTAATTGATTGTTAGATGTTGCATTAAATTGGTTTAGGCTATTCGGTTTGCATTTCGCTCTGAGATTGAACTCGTTCCACTAGGTTTTAGGATCGAGTCTAGTTCTTGCTTGGGGACAAGCAAGGGTTTGGTTTGGGGAAGTTTGATGCATGTCATTTATATGATGTTTTACTCCTCATTTTACACGCATTTCAGAGCTTAATTATGTAGTTTATGCTACTATTTGCCCCATTCCATCTACTTTCGTATCTTTATGTAATATTGCAGATTTATACGGAAATGAGTAGAAATTGAGCTAAATCCGTCCCCGAGTACTTTGCATTGCATTTGACGTGAAGTATTTACTCAAGAAATGAACTTAGTGCGCATATCGAGGCCCGAAAGACTAATTCACGAAGTTTTTGAAGCCAAGTACCAGCTACTCCAGTCGATCGACTGCCTCCTATAGTCGATCGACCAGAGTGCGACTTACAGAAGCTACTGTTCAATGCAGACCAGTCGATCGACTGCCTTGCATGGTCGATCGACCATCATACGAGCTGATGCGCAAATTAAAGAAATAGAACGAGAATTCCAAAGCCCATTGTATATTAGGTTTAGGAATAAGTGTTACGTTATATTCCTATATAACGTAACCTGACATTATCAAGTGATCATCAGATTTTTATCATTGAAAACTTTAGGGAAATAATTAGGGTTTACATTCAAGTTTACATTCATTCAAATACAATTTACTTTTCGTTCGTGCTTTCCGATTCTCGTTACTTCCATTCGGTATTTTTCTGTTCTTATATTCAGTTTTATTGCTTTATTTCGTTCATAGATTAGAAATTGCTAGAATAGTTTTCCCAAAGCCAATTATTGTTTTATGTTAATCATTTATTTAGCTGTTTTAATCATGAATTCGTCTGTTTTATTAGTCAATTTTATCGTTGTTATTATTTCCAGTATGAGTAGCTAAACCCCATGTGCTAGGATGTAGGGAATCTGTAGAAGTAGGCGGCATTAGAATAGTATGACCTGAAATCGCGCCATGGTTGATCGACTGGGTTCCCTGGTCGATCGACTGACCACGTGAGTTTTGTTTCGTTTTAATTAATTTAATTGTTATATTTGACGAATCGAGTGCACGCGACTAGTTGAATGTTTAGGAATTGACCGACCCAATAAAGATCGAAAGATAGGGAAGGGAGATAGCCTACCTAATTAAGACGACTAGATTAATGAGATCGAAAGATGAGTTAATTTAGCCTTTTAAATCACTTTTTAGGATGAAAGTTAGCATTAGTGATATTAGGGACCTGTCGCGAGATCGAAAGATACTACCTGTTGAGAATGGACCGAGAGGACTTCTTATTTTTCCCGTCTCACGTGTTTGTTTCAGACTTTCCTAGGATGATGCCGCCGAAACTATAGTGAACCGACCATCTTAGCACCCTTTTAATATTTGATTTCATCTACTAGCTTAGTTTACTTTTCATTTATTGCTTTAGTTATAGATCAACTCAAATCAAATCCCCCTCACATTCGTTACTTTAGACTTAAATAAAACAACTATTAATTGCATCGCCTCTCCGTGGTTCGACCCTGACTGCCACTAGCTATAGTAGTAGTTTGGACTATAAATATTATTTTTGGTGCACACAACGACAAGCATCAGGCAGAAACATCCAGTCTACTTTGTAAGTAAAAGTCTGCTAGATGCTGAGTTGAGATATGGACTACTTGAAAAATACGTTCTAGCTTTAATTATGTCATGTACCAAGTTGAGACCCTATTTTGAAAGTCACTCCATTATAGTCAGGACCAACCTGCCCATTAAATTTGTCCTGCGTAAGCCTGAACTTTCAGGCAGGATGGCCAAATGGTCAGTACAGATTAGCACATATGACATCTCTTTTGAACCCAGGGCAGCGACCAAATCGCAGGCCCTAGCAGACTTTGTGGCTGATTTTAGCCCTAACCTGGAACCAGACCTAATAAAAGAGGTCAACCAACTAGAAAATAAAACCCTAGACCAAGAATGGACCCTATTCATAGATGGGGCATCCAACGCCTGGGGGACAGGGTTAGGACTAGTACTTAAATCACCACAGGGAGACGTGATAGCTCGGGCTGTAAGCTGTGAGTTCAAAGCTACCAACAATGAAGCAGAATATGAAGCCCTGATAGCAGGCTTAAAGGTATGTCTAGACCTCGGTGTTCAAAACCTAAAGGTAAAAATTGATTCACTCTTAATTGCCAATCAAATAAAGGGAATTTATACGGCTAAGGATGCAAAAATGATTTCGTATTTAGAATATGCAAAAAACCTTACCGCTAAATTTGCTTTATTTGACATAGATCAAATTTCAAGAGACCTGAATACCCAAGCTGATGCTCTGGCCAGCCTAGGTTCAAATTTCACCCCCACTATTTTCGACAAAATACCAATTGTGAACTTATTAGAGCCAACCATCAGCAAACCTGAACAGGTCAACCCTGTCAATCAGGACAGTAAGTCTTGGACTAAACCCTATTATGATTGGTTTCTCCGAGGAATACTGCCTCAGGGAAGACATGAGGCAAGGGCTTTTAAAATTAGAGCTTCAACTTATGCTATCATCAATAACACCCTGTTCAAGAGATCACGGGCTGGACCCTATCTGAGATGCTTGGAGCCTGACGAAGCCAAACTAGTACTTCAAGAAATACATGATGGACATTGTGGCAACCACAAAGGAGGAAAGAGCCTGGCAAGCAAAGTTCTCAGGACAGGCTACTACTGGCCTACACTAAGGGCTGACTGCCTGGAATACTCTTCAAAATGCGAAGCCTGCCAAATTCATGCACCAATCATACATCAGCCATCTGAACTCCTTCATTCAATTTCCGCACCCTGGCCATTCATAAAGTGGGGCATGGACATTGTGGGAAAACTGCCTGTAGCTACAGGACAAAAAGTCTTCATGTTAGCTATGACTTATTACTTCTCCAAATGGATTGATGCTGACTCTTTCAGGCAAGTAACCGAAAAAGAAGTAATATCCTTTATCAGGACGAACATTATTTGCAGATATGGAGTCCCATCAGAAATAGTATGTGACAACGGAACTCAGTTCGTGGGAAAAAGAACCCAATCATTTTGCCAAGAATGGAATATCAACCTGGTAACATCAACCCCTGGATATCCAAAAGCTAATGGCCAGGCGGAGTCAAGCAACAAGGTAGTCATAAGCTGCCTAAAAAAGAAGCTGAAAAGAAGACGAGGCGGATGGGTCAAGAACTTCCATTAGTACTATGGGCAGACAGGACAACTCCAAAAACTGCAACAGGCCAAGCACCTTATTCCCTGGTGTATGGCTGTGAAGCTGTCATTCCTGCGGAAGTACGAGTACCAACATCCAGATGCAGCCTGAACAACGTTGAAGCAAACAAAGACCTGATGCAACACAACTTGGTCCTGACAGAAGAATTAAGAGACGCTGCCAAAATCAGGATGGCATCATATCAACAAGCAGTCGCCAGGACTTACAATAAAAACGTCAAGGTCAGGGTCTTTAAAGAAGGAGATCTTGTCTTACGCAAAGTATTTCCAAATAAAAAAAGAAAAATCAGCTGGCAAACTGGCTTCCACATGAGAAGGCCCTTACTTAATTGATTCAATTGTTGGACAAGGAGCATACATGCTCCAAATGCTAGAAGGGGAAATGATCCCAAGATCCTGGAATGTAACTCATTTAAAATTATTCCATATGTAAAGATCAGGCCACAATAAGGTATAAATTCAATCACTACTCAACCTAACATGCTATGTGATGAACTACATGTTTTACATGCCCTGTCTGTATTTTATATCTGTTCAAACAAACCTATCTATTTACTTTTTGAATCCTGAACAATTACACATGATAAAAGATTGTATGTATAAATATTCAGGATTGAGGGCTACTCTACTATACATTCCTGAAAAAAAAAATTTGCACTTAACTGTGCCTGACGAGTTGGTAACCGCCACCAGATACAGTAAAAAGTCAGGACCAATCAGGCATAAAATAATTGCATGACCTAACTAGGTTTACTGCCACGGATTACAACCGGCTGGACGCAGCAAGACAGGTGTAAGGGTGTTCTCTCCCAAACACTTAGTCTAAAATGCCCTCTTGACAGGCTGAATACCAAGCCCTCCAGCTAGGCAGGGGACATAAGCCCTCCTGACAGGCCGGTTTTCCCACCCCTTCAACCATTATAGCAAAAAAAACTATACTTGATTGAATTACTCATGAATAACAATATAAAACGAAAATAATGTGCAGGTCATTCAAACGAAATATTTGACAGGCCTAATAGGATGAAACTCACAAATCAAGCAAAGTCAAAAGTGAAATCAGCCAAAAGAAGGCCACCATATCTATATCAATAAAAAAACTTTACCCCCTGGGGCAAAGGCGCCAAAATATTCATAAAGGACAGGGAGAGTCCCCCTGACCCAAAACAGGAAAATAAAAATAATGTTTGTCCAGGGACATCCCCCCTGGATGGGCCAAAATACCAACTGAAAAAATTTATTACTGCTTCTCCTTAGAAGCGGCGAAGATCAACAACCTGCTCCCCACTCTTAGCCGGATCGGCCTCAACGTCCCGCTTCCTCCCGAGTCGACCTCTGTTCATTCTCCAAATTGTGCAGGTCAGGATACTTTGAAGCAGCGAAACCCATCTCAGCTGTAGGGTCCCATTTGGCCCTGGCCTCGACAGGCTCTGACTTAGCAGCCGCCCTTCCTTTGATATAGAAGTAGAGGGAAGCATCATCCAGCTTGAACTCCAAGTCATCCCTCTCTTGGGTGAGCTCCTCATTTCTGTCCAGGGCCTCCTGCAACAGCCGCTTGCTCGAAACTGCCTCAGTCTTAGCAGCATCCCTCTCAGCCTGCAACCTTGTCAAGTCAGCAGCATTAGCAGCCAAGTCAGCTCGTGCAAAATCCAGCTCAGACTTTAGCCTATCATAATCGATCTCATCGATCAATTCAGCTACCAAAGAAGTAGCCGATAGGCATTATGGAGACAGTTGCGACACCCGATCAAAAACAGAGAAAAATATGAGTAATTTATACCAACAATAGAAAACTACCAAAATAAAACACATATAGAAATTGTACCAACCTACCTCCCTCACAAGACCAAGGCGCGCCGAAGAGATCGATCAATGATCCATCAAAGCGATCGCTGAGTAGCGATCTCAACAGGGTCAAGGGTGAGCATGACATCCGATTTAGAAGCAAAGATAATCCCCGATCTTCACCCTAGCAGCCTCCATATTATCCAACCTGGCTCTCACCTCCCTGGCCGGGCGAAAACATCAACATCTTCAATTCTCCTTTTTTGGGGTCAAACTTGTTTCAAGAGAGCAAGCAGTACTGATAGTGACCTTGGCAAAGATCGACTGTTTAGTCAAGTCAATAACAGGCTCAACATCCCCGCTTCCCTGGGGACCTTCCTCCTTAATCTTGGCCAGCCTGGCTGAGAGGTCAGCCATACCAAACCTGGCAAGGCGAATAGACGACCTGGTGGCTGCAACACGAAATACTGTATCAGCAATATAAACCAAACATTGTCAGGAAACTAAAAGCAAAGAGAAAGGAAAGATTATGATAGACTTACTGCCTGATGTAGTGGCACTAGCAGCCCCTAAAGCTTTAGCCGCCCTGGGAGCACCGTCAGCCTTCAAACAGCGTGGAAGGTGACCAACCCCACAACAGAGAGGCCAGGACCTCTCCAAAGTAGGAATAGCAAGGAAAGTAGAAACATTGGGAGTGGGATACTCAGTTTCAGTAACCCAGTCATCAACTGCACACATAAGAGGTATGACTTATTATAATTTTCATTTTATTTTTCACTAACAAATAAAACATGTAGGACAAAAAAGGAAACCAAAAAGACTCACCAGCAACGCAAGTCTCATGATTCAAATACGCCAAGTCAGGACCCACAGAATTGGTCCTGACAAACATGTACCCAGCAGCCCAGCCTTTGTCATGGCCACTGTCCAAGTTACTCAGAAGAGGAGTAGTAGACGCCCTGACCTTAAAACTTATACGGCCAGACTTTTTGTTTTAACAAAGATAACAGTCTTCAAATCGTCAAGAGAAAAAGAGATATTGTGTTTTTTACAGAGGTTCTCAATGGAACATACAACCTTCCACACCATTGGCATTAACTGATAAGATGGAACACCGATCTCCTTAATAACCTTAACCATAAGAGGAGAAAAAGGAAGCTTACAGCCTGCCCTGAAAGCCCAGTCATGGATGCAGAACCAACCAGGATAAGCCCAGTCGGCCCTGATAGGAGAATCCTCAGGGATCCAGACATCAGCATCAGCAGGGATGATCCCCTTATCCTTCAAAATCTTCTCAAACTCAGGCTTCAAACGGTTTGCTGGAGACTGATCCTCATTTAAAGCCTTCATAGGCTTGAATTGGAAATCACCATGAGATATTGAGATCATCTCCAATGGAGGATCACTCGGCTTATTTACTGTGGGAGATGGAGCAGCAGAAGAAGCAGGCAAGTTTTCAGAAGAAGTCTCCTCAGGATTCTGAGGAGGAGGAGTTGCAGGAACCGCTGCCCTGGTAGATTTTTTCTTCGCAGCCATTATTTAAAAGATTATAAAGAATTGATTAAGGATTGAAGAAGTTGGAAATTAAGAAAATTGAATTAAAAGATTGTTAAAGAGAGAAGATGAGAAGAGATTGCGTTGGTGAGTTCAAATTAATGAAGCGCACATGCATTTATAGTGAAGAAGATTAGGGTTTCAGCCGTAAAGGAAGTGGATAATCATTAAGGAAGTTGCAGTAAATAAACACGAGTCAGCAACTGCAGTAAAATAGCCGTTACAAGAATCTTATCAGGAAAAACTTAACCGTTGGGTAATCTTACCAATAATAAAGTTATCTCCTCATTTTTTCGTCCTAGCACACTGCAAATGAGGAGATAAGGGCCAATTGTTAGGCCTGGAAATCCGCCGACCTTCTTCCCGATCAAGATCTCACCCGAACCTCGACTAACAGTCTGTCGGGTGTCGAGCTATCAGGGCACATGAAGATAGGCGCCAGGCCATGGAGAGGACAACGGTCAAAATATCAGGACGATATTAGACCATATACGCGTATAATAAAGGAATCATATACGCAGCATTAAGTGTGAAGATTACGCAGTAAATGCAGTAATTAAGGGACGAATAATTAGCAATTATTACTGGTAATTATGGAGAATATTCTGCCTTTAATACCGGATCAAGCAGCCGTTCAGGGAAGAAGACTATATAAGGAACACTTTGAAGATACTAGAAGGGATATCATTCATACGCAAGAAAGAGCATACACGATACTTAGAGAAATACAAAGATTGTTATAATCATACAATTATTATCCCAAATAACATAGTGAAATCCTCTCCTGGCTTGGTGCCCGTGGTTTTTTCCCATTCAAGGGTTTTCCACGTACAAAATTACTTGTCTTATTGTTATTGTTGTTATTTCATTTACAGCTTATTATTGTACCCTGACGACCTGACCAACAGACTACCTAGAGCTAGTTAACCTTACACAACTCTACCCTGACCTGATTTCGCCTTGCGCAAAATCCACACAAAACAGTTTAATAAAGAGATCTTGAGTGTAATCCTAAGTGACAAATTTACTCAACATCTTTTTCTTAAGCTTAGACCTAGACCTAAGTGGTTCTTTTCCTTCCCTAATCCTTTGGTGTTTCAGGTTATCATACCAAAGAGAAGCATATCCTTTTAGTTTCAAGACAGTAACTTTAAAGGCCTTAACATCAGTGCAACCTTTTTACTCAAAAATTTTCTCAACATCCCTAATCCATTCTAACAAATCATCAGGATTTAGGCTACCAGAAAATTCAGGGATTTCTACCTTTAAATGCTTGTCTGTGTGCTCAGGAACCTCCTCTTATGTTCTGATGCTCTCCTCGGAATCTGATTCATACCCAGGTGGTGGTTGTCCTCTCCCTGCTCCCATAAAGAAGCTTATGCCTCTACTTCTTCCTCTTGGAGGTGGTTGTCTCCTGGGATCATGGTTTGGAAACCTCTCCATCACTACATGAACAGCATTGAGTAGTGTGTCCACATTTCCTACAAGAGTTTCTATTCTGGTCTCAATACCAGCAAGTCTCTCTTCACTCATGGTTGTTTTTTTTGTGTTTTTGTTGTAGGTAGGGATAATGAACTCACAGTTTCACTCAACCCAAGACTAACACAAAGGTGGAATTGTGTTAAGCCTTGCTCTGATTACCAATTTGCAGCGTCAAACCCCAGGCCTGACACAAAAGACTCAATCTTTGCCTAGACAAGAGTTTCCTGAATTGTTCAGGAATGCACAGACTTAAGGATAAAATTAAAAATACCAAATGGCCTGCTAAAATCATGAAATTTGGCGACAAGCTAGTTAATTGATTAAACTAACTCTGAGTAAAATTCCAGGAATTTTGAGACACTCTAAGTATTTTTAGTTGAATAAATAAGACAAGCTGACATGATGAATCGGACTGCTTGACACAGGAATGTTATTTGATGACTGAGAGGGAACCAAGGGATATAATTATCAACTCAAATCCCACAGAATACTCACAGGGAAACAAGCTAACAATTTGGACAACTTAACATGGAAATTTTCACAGCCTAGCACAGTTAATAACCAACTTAAGTTAACAGCAAGACCACACAACCCACAGTCTGAGCACAGGATTGAATGAACCTTACCAACAGACTTTGTTCAACACCTACAGTCTAAGCACAAGATGTTAACAGGCCTGACTTTTAACTACAGACTAAGCACAAGTTATAGAGATTTAAAATTGAGAGAAAACTCAGGTTTAATATTCATCAAAAGCTGCCTCAATGCAGTTAGAGGAGAGGTCCTTATATAGGCCTTCCTCTTGGAGATCTGGTACAAAGTTTAACCTAGTAATCTCATCCAAGGGCCAGGATTCATTCTTAGGACATAAATAAAGTACTGGAAATATTTTACAATGATGACAAAATGATTTAAAAGAAACTGCAAGAAAACAACCGAAATCTTGTACTGATAGTGACATGCTGCTTCCTAGGCTGTTGTGTTGCTTTGGCTGGGAGTGTAAGGACGAATGGGTGCAGTAGGGGCCTTGACTTTGGCTCTGAGGTGGTATCAGAAATATGGAGAGACAAGCAAAAGTTTTTCAGCAACAGTACTTTCTTTGTTTAGCCAGAAATGGCAATTTACTTTATGCTTTATGTCTCTTTCAGCAGCTTGACTTTCAGTTGGATTTTATCTTGATTGCAGGGTGAATTAGGCCTGGCTCCCTAGGACTTTTCTGATCTTAGTTGGTCAATATTTCAGCTGGCCAGGGTGGCAGCTGGTGGTTGAGCTTGTGCTGTTACCTGAGACTTCCCACAACAGGCATGGCAGGGGTTGTTGACAGGGTAGTATGATTGGAATTATTACCTGCTGCCTGATCAGTGTTGCCCTGATCTCTGGCTCCTGCTGCAGTAACAAAGTCGATTTGGGAAATACCATTACTTTTGCAAAGCAACATTTTAACAACAAGACATGTGTGCTAAACTCCCACTGAACTATACTCCCACTCTATCTTTATAGATTATAGTTTCATTACTTTCACAAAGTAACACATTAACTATAAGACATGTTTGTGACGATCTAATCTACTCCCACTCTATCTCTTAGAAATACCTCTATCTTCTTAAGAGATAGCTTTGTGAGTTACAATCATATGTGGTGAATTAATTTGGAAGTTTGTCTAGACTGACATGTTAGCACATAAAAATACCATCTCTATCATGCTAGTTTGATTCAAGTCATATGCGTGTCTTATCCACGTGATTTGCTAAATAGGCTCTCTATTTCAGGTATCTCATGGTTGACCATCCGTTTTAGAATTACGTGTCCATTTTGGATTACAAATTCCCAAAATTGAGTTCGATAACTCAAACCGACTCATATTAGTTTGATCTTATGGGTAGTGACACTAGGTCATAATCCATATTTAATAAATCAAATTCATTACTTCGATCTTTGCCACTACGATCAGATCGTAATGCTTTAGTACTTTGTTCAATTGGTTCTCTACGTCATTTAGAAATTCTTCAATTTCTCAAATGCTTTACTTTTATATTAGATTAAGTAAACATACCCATATCTACTTAAATCATCGGTAAAAGTGACTAAGTAGTCATAAATTCTCCTTTGCGGTGATGCTCATTAGAACACATACATCGGCATGTATTAGCCCAACAAATCACTTGCTTGTGTCCCTTTACCACTAAAGGAAGTACAAATCATTTTGAAAAGGAGACAAGATTCGCATATTCCATATGATTAAAAATCAAATGGTTCATTATATCTAGTCGACACTAGCTTTCAATGCGTTTCTCATTTATGTGACCTAATCGAAAAAAGCCAAATGTACAAATCATTTGGATCACTAGTTATGAGTCTTTTGGTTTGTATGTTATAGATATCTTTAGTTGAGTTGGAGGTGTCTAAAACATGAATACCATTAAGAGAATTGACTTGGCTCCCGACCATGTCAATTTTCAAACAAAATACAACGATTGTTTTTTATGGCGAAATATGAATCCTTCCATGTCTAACATGAAATAATGTTTTAGATAAAATGGGTACATAATGACAATTATGTAGATTACAACTCAAAGCTATTAGCTAAAACAAGTACTCAAGTCCCTCTCGAAGTGGCGGCTACCCTAGCTCCATTTCCTTGTCGGAGATTTATATCACTTTTGTTTAGCTTTTCCACATTTCCAAGCCCTTGTATACAATTACAAAGGTGAAAACCACAACCGGTATCCCATACCCACGTTGAGGTGGATGTATAATTTATATCAATAACAACGATTTCAGAAGAAATAGTACCAAGTGGAGTGACAAGTCCAACTTTGATATCTCCCAAATACTTGGGACAATTTCGCTTCCAATGGCCCATGACATTACAATAATGAGATTCTTCGTAAGATTGGGCACCCTTCTTGGTCTTGGTTATGTTGGGAAATGTGTCCTCAACAATAGTGCGATCACATGATTTAAATATCATTATTAAATCTCATTTCAAGAATACGGAAGGGATGATACATTACATATATATAGTCAACTGGTCCACACATATCGGTAATGATTGGCTGGCTAGAGTTTGACATTACTGTCGTGCGACGGTGGTGATCAGTTGATCCCTTGAGGTCACACCTAAAGGACGATTCCCTTAATTGAAAAGGTTAATTAGTTGTATACCGATACAGATTAATTAATTCCTTAAAATTGAACAATTCGATTTGTGAGAGAGATATTGATATCTTATTATAATGGGATTAAATAAGATTTATTTTAGTAATAAAATGCTTTGTTGCTAAAATTATTTATTGTTTGAGAAACAATAAAGATAAGAATGAATGGTTAATTATAATTACAAGAAGTTGTGAATTATAACTATATGACCCATTTTATTTATGTGATCAAGTATCACTAGTCAATTTGTTGAATGTAATTTAATTAATTTATAAAATGATATTTATGTGATAAATATGCATTTAATTAATTAGTAACATGTATCATATTACATGTGACATATTGTGTGACAAATGACAAATTGACAAAATAAAATGGTAGTCCATTTTAAGTGAATGGACCGAAAATGGAGGGTGTGTTAGTGGGTTTTGGTTGTTTTATTTTATTTGATAAAATAAACATCATGATGACTACTCTTGACTAGCCTTACAACCTACTCTACTTTCTTACACACCTATATTTTGATAAGATAAAAAGAAAAGCAATGATGCTCCTTTGGGCAAAAGTTGGGCGGCACACACACTCTTTATGAGTAGTGTTGGTTGCTTTATTTTTCCACACACTACCATTCATAATACATGCAAGATGTTCATGTAGAATTTCCTCTCTTCTCTCTCTTCCATCTTCATAAAAAAGGATGAGATTTTAATCTAAATTGTTTATATAAATTACTAAGATTACTAGAAGTAGTATATGAGTATTAGTAATAGATTTTAAGGTAAACTACAATACAAACATCTAGTACATGTTTATTTGTGGGATTAAGGGATTGTCTTGGGTGCTACTAATTGGAGGGCTTCTAATTTGAAGTCAAGAATGTTCATCCATTAATGGAAAGCTCAAGAACTAACAAAAAGGAGATCTTGCTAGTGCCCATTATGACCGAAATCTTTATGGTGAGAAAATGTTTTCTTATCTTATTTTATTTATGTTTGCATGCATAAAATCCACATTTAATTTTATGACAAATTTATTTCGACATATATGAGTATGTTAGTATGTATTTGAATCTACATTTCTTTCAATCGGTATCATGAGCCACGGTTGTTTGCATGCAAATCGGTTAAAAGTTTTTCCGAGTTATAAGAATAACAAATAAAACTCGTAAAATTTGTGTTATTATGAGATATCACGAAATCAATCCTTGCATGTTAATATTTCTGGTCCTAAAATGTTTTAGGATATTTTGGTTAATTTTACGGATTTTTATTGTTCATAATTTACTATAATGGCATTTAAATGTGATTTTATGAGTAAAAATGTCATTTTTGGTCTAAAATTAGCTATACTTCGAATTTTCACTTGGTTTTTGGATATGTTGTCACATATATTATTTTGAGATAACCTGTAAATTTTCATAATTTTTGGACTTGTTATGCTCGAAAAATGAATTTTTCATTATTAAATTCGGATTTAAGTGAAAAATAGGTTAATATGAGTTAAATTTCGAATCTGGTCATATAAAATTAATATGTTGTCACATGCAATTTTACAAGATGTGTGTAAAATTATTGGCTATAAAGAAGTCTTTTTGCATGATTTATAAATTTTTGAAGAAAAATAGCATAAATAGTGACATTATTAGTGGAAAATTAATAAAACATAATCTATGACTTAGAAAAAATGTCTAATGTTGCATTTTATTATATTTTTCAGATCTAAAATTGAAAAGTTAATGAAAATAATTTTTCCATGTTTTTATGATTATTTTATTAAAAATCGATAAACCGCAACATTGTTTTTCCGGAAAAATTTCGAAATTTTTAACCTAAGATTTTGAACATTATGAGTGTCATGGAATTTTTCCAGAATGTTCATGAGTTTAAATTTCAAATTTTGAATTTATTTGGAATTTTTGGATTTATTTGAAGTTTAATAGCTTATTTTTGTAATTTTTGGTCCATTTATGAACAATTTTGTAAATATAAGTTAATTATGGTCAAATTATTAGTGAAGACTATATTTTGAGTCCTAAGAGGTTAGGGTACTTAACTTATGCATAAATATGAGTTTATGTATTTTTGTGATTGTAAAATGTTGAAATCACGCAAATCCGTAAAAACCGAGTAATATACGATATTGGCTAATTAAAGGCGATTTAGCATAAAATTGGGCATGTTCATACATATTATAATGCTGCATTTTTCCTTTATGATTGTCATAATTTTAATTTATGTAATTTTGAATTATGTAATTTTACTTAGTATGGCCTTAGATTTTTTAATTGGTATTTCCCGAAATGTATGGGAATATCGATTCGGTTGTAATTTTTATTGTGATCTCGTATCACCGTTTTGTAATTTAATAGATTTATTTTATTTTAGTTACAAATGTATAATAGGAAATTATGTAATTTATTATGTAATTTTATTCATTCCGGAGTTCCCAAAGACGGATTTCTTGAAGAATGGCGATACATAAAGACGGTGTTACATCGAGATGCGTGCCACAACCGATGTTCAAGGGACCAATGGAGTTGGTTTCCGAATATGTAATAGTTAAATAGTTTTTCTATTTTAGGAAGGCCATACTAGGATTTATTTATCTTTATGCTTGCATTTTATTTTATGTCACATGCATCGCTAAATCGCCATAACTAAACATGCATTGTCATTTTATCGAGTTTATCGACCGTGTCAATTAAAATTATCGTAGTTCACCGCTTTAGTTCACTTAAAACGTGATAGATAATAAATTGACATGACCTCTCGCTAAAACAATTAATTGAGACATAGCCTTACCAAATAGTAGAAACCATGAAAACCTATTTCGCGAGGGAGTGCACTCGGCCCTACCGGGGTACAAACCTTGTTACGTAGGGGAAGTGGGTGATGAGTGTTAATCCACCGAATTCATGTTGATGAGGGTTTCATCGGCCATACCGTGCCCAATTTGATGTGGATTTGGATCATGGACACATTTATTCGAAATTTGGATTGAGCTCAACGGAAGTATTCGCGACCATAGTTGCATGTGTTCCGGGCTATAGATAAATATTAGAGTAATTTTATCGACCAAGAGTTCTAAAAGTAGAATCGATTAAAACGTTAATCCACCGAGTTATATTGATAAGGGTTTCATCGGCCATACCGTGCCCAAGTTAATATGAATTTGGATCTTGGAATCATTTATCATAGTTGGGTAGAGGTCACTATGTAAATGCTATACTTGTTTTTCAAGTATTAATAAAACGATAAATGTTAAGTTTTCCACTATTCCGTTGTTATATTGTTCTATTTCTTTACCACAATTCATATACGATATCATTTCGATTCAAAACTCCACTAAAACATCGTAACTAAAGACAAAATTTGAATTTTTCTTCTAAAAACCTCGTTTTAACCATTGCTAAGGATCTCTTGCAAGGAGTATAGATTAATGTTATTCATTATCAAACAGGTTTTTGATTCTAGACTAACACATCTACTTACAATGGATTATTTTTCATATACTTAATTGGATTAAGTACCTTGAAGCGATAAATTGTTTTGGTAATTAGTTTTGTCCAGAATTCGTGATTGACCAAAATAACGCAACCACTTCAATGAAAGTTTTAAGACTAAAACGGACAAATGAAGAGTAATCTTCATGAATTCAATTTTGCTTCTCAAAGCAAAGACTCATTGATATGAGTGGGAGCATTTTCTTAAACCGTTAAGATGAGGACGAGGTTAAAGAAGTAAAATTAGAATGGAATTGATACAAGGTTATGTTAAAGGTAAAGTTGTTGAGAATGACGATACTAAACCTATCAATCCCGACCGATAACGTTTCCACTGTCTTAAATGTTGGACACGAGAAAGGAAACTATCCCAAATTATTGAAGAATCAACAAGTTAGTTGTGGGACATCTAATGGGATCTTCTTCTATAAATGTTTATATGATTGACATAAATTTTGCTAGTACTACTTCGTCAATATTAGAAACCGGTGGTGGTTTTCATCATTATGTTTGATACATGGGATGATAAGAATATGACGACTAGCAACAACAATAACGAGAGATAGAGTAATTGTGTACTCAATCTAGTTTTTGGGTTTGGAGTTGTACTTAATTGTGACTATTAAGTACATAAACTCTAAATAAGAATATAAACTTGTTAAGATACAAAAGAGGTTTTCACCTTTGTGACGCTTTACACCATGATTTGATGTATGGCTAGCCCATCATCAAGGTGATTATATTCTAAACCAAACTAGAATGATATATCATGAAGATGATGTAAGACTCAAATTGATAACCCAAGATTAAACCTTAAATTTTGGAATGATGAACGCAAAGAGTTATCGAGTACTCTTGAAACCATTAGATTGTTAATGGTATATGCGTATCTTGTATTCAAAGCAAGATGTCTCGTGCCTTTTGGTTGAAAAGGAGATCGAGGTTGTAAATCATCGATCCAAAATAGGTTGATCATTTTATTTTACCAACGATTTAAGTTGACGCTAATATGTTCACTTAATAAGGTAAATAGAGAAATCTTTGAAGAATTTCAAAGAGTTCAAGGAATTACGATTTAGTCGTGATGGGATTATCAAAGTGAAGAATTTGATATAAGCCAAAAGAAATGTGATATAGTATCACAAGTTAATCTCTCTTAACACGCATTATGGAATAATGTGTGATTGGATAAGAATTCAAACGCTATTCAATATGGTTTGAACTTCGATCAAGTTACTTTGAGTCACTTGATCCTTTTGGGGATTTTATCATTTTGTCTAAATTATTTTTCCACTAAATCGAATCATATGAGATATGAAATGGTAAGGGTACCATGTTTGTGAGTTTTCACAAGAAACAAATGCTCATTTTTCCCTTTTCAATTATCACGAGTACGACGGGTTTGTGGCTCGTGAAGCTGTCTTTCTAAAATACAAGTTTATTTCTAGAAGACAGAGTGGGAGAAATTATTCAAAAGCCACAAAGAATGTTATGTCGCAAGAAACTGGTCTTTCTTGGCTACATGAGACATTTTGTGTAAGACATTGTTTCTTCAAAACCTAGGAGGTTAAATTCGTCACTTGTTAAAGATGATGAATTCATGCTACTTTTAAGAAAGTAAAGAGCTTATAACTTACAAAAGAAATTGTTTGATTCAAGTTGATTACTTCTAGAAAGTAATGAACATATGACTTACATAAGAGTGTTTAAGTCACAACTCAATACAAGGCTTAGAGCCATGAAAATCCGAAACATAAGGGCTTGATTAGTGACAAAGGGTTTTGCACTAATAAAGAGAGATTTCAAAGCTTGGTTGGTGGCAAAGTGTTTTGCACTAGTTGAAATGCTTAAGTCTATTTGGATCTTCTTAGGGATTGTGTTTCATTATGAGGTTATGAAATACATGGCGAGTGAATCTAAAACCCACTTCTTCAATAGAAGGAATGTATTCAATACATGTCTTGAGTTTAGTAGATTCTTGCAATCCTAAGATAATGTGAAACTTAAGAGAGGGTCTTAAGTAGGACATCAATGAGTAAGAATCAATATTTTGATCATGTGATAAAACGTTTCTCGATAAGTCGAGAAGTTGTGTTTATACATGGAGTTTAGTGGGAGTTACGGAATTTTTTTAGTCCGATATGTGGATGACATATTGATCATTGAGAATGATTTAAGACTTTTGGAGTATTATAATACATCTTGAATATCCAGATTTATGAAGATAAATCCACATGATATTAGCGTCAGTAAGAAGTCTTATGTTGATAAGATTCATGACTATTTCAATTAAATTGAACATATTTGATTGATTCCATTTGCTTCCGCTGCCGAATCAATTAAAAAGAAATGATGTATAACACTTCATATGCTTTGAGTATGATGAATTGTTTTTCAAAATCGAATTTAAGTAATCTTTACCAAGTAAGCTATAAAGATTACCCTTAAGTGCTTGCAGAAGCATTAAGGAAGTAAAACAAAGTGTTTATGATGCAATATTGTGTAAGGGTGTTACACAAGTGACAATTGACAATTGAGATTGCGCATGGTTTCCGACAAAACCATAATCAAAACACACTAGGATGGTTAAGATACCATTGTGGCAATGTTAATTAAGAAGTAGATTTTCTAGAATCGTTCTAGGCAATAAAGAACAATGAGAGATATTTATAACGGAAATTGAGTACACTTACGATCATGAGATGTGCAAGAAGGATGAGTCCCGCACACTGTGAAAACAGTGGGAGCTATTCTTAGGCTAGAGAGCCTACGTCTTGATTGGATCTCGACACGTACTCAGAAAGTTTTGTAATGCAAATGTATACATTACAAAGGAAAACGAGTAAGTAGTGAGGTTGAGTAAGGTACAAGAAATTGATAAAACCTACTAACCAAAGCCTTCTCAAAGGCTAAACATGATGAGTCATGTCATTTCAATTGAATTGAAATGAAAAACTACGTACAAAATCAAATTAAATTATAGAACATGAAATAGTAATCAGGCATTGATTATTCATATGTGATAATCGCATTTGTCGTTCGAGTTTTACTTTAAAACTCTTTTATTATACTTTGTTACATCCAAACGGGTTGTAAAGACAATTGAACCCCGTTAAAGTGAACATGGATTAGCATTGTATTCGCCCATAGTCACTTAAATGAGGTGACGTCTCGAAGTGACTAGAGTGTGATGCGATTGATGGCAAGTTCAAGTGTCATAGAGTGATGTGAGATGACTAGTCGATCACATAGGCAGACTGTTAGGAACACTTTGTCGGGCAGTGACCGCTTATAGAGTTCTGGCAAATTTATAAAGCCTGGTCGTGGCGAGAGCTACTATAGTATTCTAATGAGTCGATTCTTTTGACTAAAGACTGTTCACCTAAGATGGCACGATTTGATTAACTTTGATTTGTGTTACTACGACCTTCGTAAATGGGGTCAAATGGGCATATTTTGGGTTATGATGGCTGTGGCTAGTTGAAGGGAATAAGTGCGATAGGAATTGTCCACCCCCTTGTCAGGGTTAAAACAATATCTCAGGGCCACTCGAGGAGTAATTAACTGGAAATGCGTGGCCACGCTCGGAAGGTATCCATGGTGGATAAATTCCGGTCAATCAGTTATTCTCCAGATCGAGGAAACCACTCTCGATATGATCACTTGCAAGTACGACCCGAAAGACACCTTGCATTGAGTGGGAGATAGTAATAGGACAAGAGAATTGGTGACGCACACTTGTCGAGGACAAGTGGGAGATTGTTGGGAAATGTGTCCTCAACAATAGTGCGATCACATGATTTAAATATCATTATTAAATCTCATTTCAAGAATACGGAAGGGATGATACATTACATATATATAGTCAACTGGTCCACACATATCGGTAATGATTGGCTGGCTAGAGTTTGACATTACTGTCGTGCGACGGTGGTGATCAGTTGATCCCTTGAGGTCACACCTAAAGGACGATTCCCTTAATTGAAAAGGTTAATTAGTTGTATACCGATACAGATTAATTAATTCCTTAAAATTGAACAATTCGATTTGTGAGAGAGATATTGATATCTTATTATAATGGGATTAAATAAGATTTATTTTAGTAATGAAATGCTTTGTTGCTAAAATTATTTATTGTTTGAGAAACAATAAAGATAAGAATGAATGGTTAATTATAATTACAAGAAGTTGTGAATTATAACTATATGACCCATTTTATTTATGTGATCAAGTATCACTAGTCAATTTGTTGAATCTAATTTAATTAATTTATAAAATGATATTTATGTGATAAATATGCATTTAATTAATTAGTAACATGTATCATATTACATGTGACATATTGTGTGACAAATGACAAATTGACAAAATAAAATGGTAGTCCATTTTAAGTGAATGGACCGAAAATGGAGGGTGTGTTAGTGGGTTTTGGTTGTTTTATTTTATTTGATAAAATAAACATCATGATGACTACTCTTGACTAGCCTTACAACCTACTCTACTTTCTTACACACCTATATTTTGATAAGATAAAAAGAAAAGCAATGATGCTCCTTTGGGCAAAAGTTGGGCGGCACACACACTCTTTATGAGTAGTGTTGGTTGCTTTATTTTTCCACACACTACCATTCATAATACATGCAAGATGTTCATGTAGAATTTCCTCTCTTCTCTCTCTTCCATCTTCATCAAAAAAGATGAGATTTTAATCTAAATTGTTTATATAAATTACTAAGATTACTAGAAGTAGTATATGAGTATTAGTAATAGATTTTAAGGTAAACTACAATACAAACATCTAGTACATGTTTATTTGTGGGATTAAGGGATTGTCTTGGGTGCTACTAATTGGAGGGCTTCTAATTTGAAGTCAAGAATGTTCATCCATTAATGGAAAGCTCAAGAACTAACAAGAAGGAGATCTTGCTAGTGCCCATTATGACCGAAATCTTTATGGTGAGAAAATGTTTTCTTATCTTATTTTATTTATGTTTGCATGCATAAAATCCACATTTAATTTTATGACAAATTTATTTCGACATATATGAGTATGTTAGTATGTATTTGAATCTACATTTCTTTCAGGTTATGGTAGTCTCACTATCCATTTCCAATTCATTATCAGGTTTGGGTTTCTTACCCATCTTTAACTTCCCTTTAATAATACCATTACTCCTTTCAGTTGCAAGGACACTCTTGATAGAACTCCAACTCAATTTAACATTTCTCCTTGTTTCTTCAAACAAGGATCCCTTGGGTTTAGTAAGATTTTCTTCACAAGACTCTCTTACCAAATTGGTGGGCATTAATATAGGAGTGGGAGGTGTGGAAGTGGTAAAGTAGCAAAGATTTCCATCCTGACCAATGTCAATGCGTAATTCTCTAATCGTATCATTGTCATACTCGGAGCATTTTTCATCGAATGATTGGAGCCATGAATTTATGGTGATTGGTGTAAGAGTATTAGATGAATCCATTGCGTATAAATAACTACAAAAACGGAAATGAAGGAACTAATTAACATATATCGTTTTAATAATACTTGTAAACAAGTATTGCATATATATAGTGACCTCTACCCAACTATTATAAATGATTCCGAGATCCAAATTCATATTAACTCGGGCACGGTGAGCCGATTCATCCTTTATCAATATAATTCGGTGGATTAACTCTTTAATCGATTCTACTTCTAGAAGTCTCGGTCGATAAAATTACTTTAATATTTATCTTTAGCCCGGAACACATGCGACTACGGTTACGAATACTTCCGTTTAGCTCAATCCAAATTTCGATGTAATAACATTTTATTACCCACTTACCCAACGTAACAAGTTTAGCACCCCGGTGAGCCGAGCCTACTTCCTCATGAAATTGGGACTCATGGTTTCTACTATTTGGTAAGGCTAATTCTCAATTATTATTTAGTGAGAGGTCGTGTCAATTTATTATCTACCGCGTTTTAAGTGAACTAAAGCGGTGAACTACGATAATTATAATTGACACGGTCGATGACTCGATATGAAATGCATGTGTTGTTATGGCGATTTGGAATTGCATGCAACATATTAAAATAAATGCAACGCAATAATAATAAATTCCTAGTATGGCCTTCCTAAAATAGAAAATCAAATAATCTATTACATATTCGGAAACCAACACCTTTGGTCCCTTGAATCTTCAAATGGCATGCCCCTAAGGACACCGTCTTCATCGGAACGCCTTTCCGAATGGCACCATCTTGAAGAAGCTCCATAATTACAAATAATAATAAAAATACAAAGCTATTCCTATTATACATTTGTAAAATGGAAAAAATAGTAAAAATAAAAGTGATACGAGATCACATTAAATTTCAACCGAATCAATATTCCCTTTCATTACGGGTAATATCGATTAAAACTAAGGTCATACTAAGATAAAATTACATAATTCAAAATTATATATAAATAAAAACATTCAACAATTGAAATATACAGCATTATAATATGTGTCTATCCTGCCAAAATAAGTGCCAAATCGCCCTATTTAACTTGATTATATAACCCGGTTTTATGGAAATGCGTGATAATAACTTCTTAAAATCACAAATTACCACTTAAATCACATTTAAGCACAAGTTAATTATTCTAACACTCTTAGGACTCAAAAATTAGTCATCACTCAATTTTTAACAATAATTCAACTTGATTTACTTTTTATGCTCATATTTGACCTTAAAATCATAACATTTATGAAATAAATTCAAATTAAATTACAATAATTTCAAACTTTGAGTTTTAAATTTTTGAACATTCTGGAATAATTCCATGACACTCATAATGTCAAAAATCATGGTTAAAATTTTCGAATTAATTTCGAGAAAATGTAGATGCAATTTATCGATTTTATCTCATAAAACATCTAAAGTATCCAAAAACTAATCTAATTAATTTTACAACTTTAGATCTGATAAGTGGGATATTTATGCAACCTAAAATAATTTTCTCATGCCATGTAATTTATTTTAGCTATTTATGCTAAAATAGTCACTATTTATGCCATTTTTACACTAAAAATTCATAAATCATGCAAAATGAAATCATTTCATCTAAAACTTTACATACAGTGTGTAAATCATGCATGTGACAACATATTAAAGTTTCATGGCCTGGTTCGAAGTTTAACTATTTTTAACCATTTTACTTCCTTTTAATCCATTGTTATCTCATAAAAATCATAAATCATGCAATATTAATCAAATTAATACGAGATTTTACACACAATTTGTAAAATATACATGTGAGGTCATATAAAATTTTAAAGTCAGAAACTAAGTATAACCAATTTTAGTCATTTAAGCTCCATTTATGCCATTTTTATCACATAAAAATCATAAACCATGAAATATTAATCACATTAATATGAAATTTTACATAAAATACATAAAATATTTATGTGAGGTCATATTAAAAAATCACTGCCAGTAGTGAAGGTTAACTTATTTTAGTGAATAAAAGTTCATTTTACACATAAAAATGTAATTATTTCACTAAAAATCATTAAAATGAGCAATAAATTTGTGGAGAACAATATTTTAATCTTCTAAAACATTTTAGAGAGAATTTGGAGAGTAGAGAGAATTTTGCATGTAGCTTGAATGGTAGTGTGTTAGAGCAAATGAAAGAACCAAAACGACTCATATAAGAGTAGTATGGCTGGCTAGCATAAGGCCAAGGAAGGCATGTTTGCTTTTCCTTTTACTCTTATCAATATCTTAGGTGTGTAAGATAATTAGAGTAGGTGCAAGACTAGTAAACAAATAGCTATGATGATTTGCACTTTATCTCATAAAATAACATCATTCTCACACCACTACTACTCTCTCCATTCGGTCCATTTTATAAAATGAACTACCATTTTATTTTGTCATTTGTCATTTGTCACATAATATGTCACATGTAGTATGTTACATGTTATTAATTAATTTAATGCATATTTATCAAATAAATATCATTTTGTAAATTAATTAAATCACATACAACAAATTGACTAGTGATACTTGATCACATAAATAAAATGGGTCATATAATTATAATTCACAACATCTTGTAATTATAATTAACCATTCATTCTTACCTCTATTGTTTGTCAAACAATAAACAATTTTAGTAACAAAGCATTTTAATTACTAAAATAAATCTTATTTAATCTCATTACAATAAGATATAAATATTCTCTCTCACAAACGAATTGTTCAATTTTAAGGAATTGATTAACTTGTATCATCATACAATGAATCAATTTGTCTATTAAGGGAATTGTCCTTTAGGTGTGACCTTAAGGGATCAACTGATCACCACCGTCAAACGACAAGAATGTCAAACTCTTGTTAGCCAATCATTACCGATTAATGATGATCAGTTGACTATATAATGAATCATCTCTTACGTATTCTTAATATGAGATTTAAACATGTGATCGCACTATTTTTGAGGACACAAATTCCAACACATATTAGATACAAAAGCAACAAAAAAATACAATACTTTTATTCCGCTGCAAAATTATCTCTGAAAACATAAAAATTGTTCTAGTTTTACTCAAACACATTAAAACTTGTGATAGTTTACATCAAGTTGGTTATCAGAGTAAGGTTTAAATACACTTCTTAGTGTGTTTGTCTTGGGAGAATCATAGTTATGGGCAAAAATATGGAACACTACCAAGGTGAAGTTGATCTAGACGTTCCTGGTTATACAAAACTCTTTAAGAGTTAAATATTTTCTTAAGAAATACAAGTGGAAGGTAATTCTTATTTAAATTTCGATTTGCCACCAATATATGACGACTATGATGATGATGAGCTGCTGGATACTACTGGTTTCAAAGCTACAAATCCTATGAACTTTTATGTGATTAACTTTCAAGAAAAAGAGTATTATCAGTCTCCACTTGAAAGCTACATTGATAAGAAGTTATATGGTAGGAATTATTATTTCTTCTTGGATTCGATTCTTATGGATGCTCACGATGATGTTGCTATACCAAGCAAGTTTTGTGTTGATTTTGCTAAACTTGTGCAAGGAGGGAGGTGGGGTGGAAAGCACAAGAGAGGAAGGCACGAGAGGAGGTTGAAAACGAGCAAGATAGACGAGCTTGTGGTTTGTATCGAAGATGATGAGCTGAAAGATGATTCAAGTTCATTGCCAATGTTCATCACCAGTCTTGCATTCAGATTTGTGAGGTTCATATTTGATCCGGGAGGTCATTGGTATAAGAATCGGGTCGATTCATTTTTGAAGAAGGGGAGAATTATACATGAGGGAGACGGGTATAAGTTCAAAATACAAGTTCAAGTCACTCTAATCCTTCAAATTCGTTCACGTGAATTAAAAGTTCAATATCTCCAAAAATATGGCTATTTTTGTTGTTATTTTTGTTGGAGATGAAAGTACATGATGTTACCATTCCAACGAGTGGTCATACGCCTTAGTTGGTGAAGTAATGAAGGAGATATGATCGTTTTGAGTTGAGCTATCCAGCTTCTACGCGGGCAACGAACTAGCTCAAGTTTACTTCCCTAAATCGAGTCTTATTATTAGTTTCCTTATTTTATTTTGCCTAATAAGTTTAAGGTAGTGTTGTTTATTTCCTTGTTGTTTCTTTCTTAATTTTAGCAAGTTGTAATAAGACAATTTTCCCAATTCTCTAAGGGTCAAGTTTAGGAAGGTTGTTTTTAGGCAGTTTTAAGAGTCCTCTTAGTCGACCTACTCTGCTATAAATAAAGGACTTTGTGTTCAATTTTATTAATTGAATGAGAGTTTGAGAATTAATACAAGAGTTTCTTGTTGTGTGCTTATTGCTTGCGAGTTATAAGTTCTTTATTTCTTCCTTGCGAGGTTGAGATTTTAGTGAGATTCGATCCTTGCGAGGTGAGAGCCACCATTCGTGTTCAGTTTCGAGTTCCTTGCAAGGGAGGAGAGTTGTTCACGAAATATCCAACTTTTAGTTGAGGGGTCTTGCGAGATTTTCACAACTAATTCATTTCCCTTTATTTATCGTGCATATTACATACAAAAGCAACAAAAAAATACAATACTTTTATTCCGCTGCAAAATTATCTCTGAAAACATAAAAATTGTTCTAGTTTTACTCAAACACATTAAAACTTGTGATAGTTTACATCAAGTTGGTTATCAGAGTAAGGTTTAAATACACTTCTTAGTGTGTTTGTCTTGGGAGAATCATAGTTATGGGCAAAAATATGGAACACTACCAAGGTGAAGTTGATCTAGACGTTCCTGGTTATACAAAACTCTTTAAGAGTTAAATATTTTCTTAAGAAATACAAGTGGAAGGTAATTCTTATTTAAATTTCGATTTGCCACCAATATATGACGACTATGATGATGATGAGCTGCTGGATACTACTGGTTTCAAAGCTACAAATCCTATGAACTTTTATGTGATTAACTTTCAAGAAAAAGAGTATTATCAGTCTCCACTTGAAAGCTACATTGATAAGAAGTTATATGGTAGGAATTATTATTTCTTCTTGGATTCGATTCTTATGGATGCTCATGATAATGTTGCTATACCAAGCAAGTTTTGTGTTGTTTTTGCTAAACTTGTGCAAGGAGGGAGGCGGCGTGGAAAGCACAAGAGAGGAAGGCACGAGAGGAGGTTGAAAACGAGCAAGATAGACGAGCTTGTGGTTTGTATCGAAGATGATGAGCTGAAAGATGATTCAAGTTCATTGCCAATGTTCATCACCAGTCTTGCATTCAGATTTGTGAGGTTCATATTTGATCCGGGTGGTCGTTGGTCCAAAAATCGGGTCGATTCCTTTTTGAAGAAGGGGAGAATGATACATGAGAGAGACGGGTATAAGTTCAAAATACAAGTTCAAGTCACTCTAATCCTTCAAATTCGTTCACTTGAATTAAAAGTTCAATATCTCCAAAAATATGGCTATTTTTGTTGTGATTTTTATTGGAGATGAAAGTACATGATGTTAGCATTCCAACGAGTGGTCATACGCCTTATTTGGTGAAGTAACGAAGGAGATATGATCGTTTTAAGTTGAGCTGTCCATCTTTTACGTGGGTGACAAACTAGCTCAAGTTTACTTCCCTAAATCGTGTCTTATTATTATTGTCCTTATTTTATTTTGCCTAATGAGTTTAAGGTAGTGTTTTTTATTTCCTTGTTGTTTCTTTCTTAATTTTAGCAAGTTGTAATAAGGCAATTTTTCCAACTCTCTAAGGGTCGAGTTTAGGAAGGTTGTTTTTAGGCAGTTTTAAGAGTCCTCTTAGTCGGCCTACTCTACTATAAATAGAGGGCTTTGTGTTCAGTTTTATTAATTGAAAGAGAGTTTGAGAATTAATACAAGAGTTTGTTGTTGTGTGCTTATTGCTTGCGAGTTATAAGTTCTTTATTTCTTCCTTGCGAGGTTGAGATTTTAGTGTGATTCGATCCTTGCGAGGTGAGAGCCACCATTCGTGTTCAGTTTCGAGTTCCTTGCGAGGGAGGAGAGTTGTTCACGTCTTATCCTAGTTTTAGTTGAGGGGTCTTGCGAGATTTTCACAACTAATTCATATCCCTTTATCTTTCGTGCATATTAAGTTTGAATATGTGTCCTCGACAATAATGCGATCACATGTTTAAATCTCATATTAAGAATGCAAAAGGGAAAGTAATATTTTCTTGTCAACTGATCCACACTAATAGGTAATGATTGGCTGACTAGAGTTTGACATTACTGTCGTATGACGGTGGTGATCAGTTGATCCCTTATGGTTATACCTCTAGGGAAACATTCTTAATTGATTAATTAATTAATTGTATGCTGATACAATTTAATTAATTCGTTAAATAAATTTACAGATGATTTTGTGAGAGAGAATTCGTATCTTATTATAATTCGATTAAATAAGACTTGTACTAAATAATTAAATTGTTTTATTACTTAAGGTTTATTTATTGTTTATGAAACAATTAAAATAAGAATGAAGGGTTTGTAATAAATACAAGTAGTTGTGATTTATAATTCTATGACCCATTTTACGTATTTGTAATTGAGAATTACTAGTTAATTTTGTATGTGATTTATTTTGTTTATATAATGACCCATTTTGTTTATATAAGTTAAAAATGCATTATTAAAACAACATGTCTAGTAACATGTCCAATATGTCACATTATACAAATTGACAATTGACAAACTTAAATTGGACCATATTAAGCTTAGTGTGCCGTGTAAATGGTAGTGTAGGGAATAAATTGTGTTTTGTTCTTTTAAATTAGTGGATGGCATAATGATGACCTACTAATCATAGGCTTGCATGTCTAGTCTCTTGAGAAGAGAAAATTGGAAAATTATTGGGCACTCTTCCCTCTTTTCTACCCGGTCACCCATGCAAAATGAGGAGAATTTTTTCTCTTCTCATTCATTATTCATTCATATAAATTATATTGATAATTTTTAATATTCTCTCTATTAGTTGTTGTGAAAACTTGAGAGAAAACTCACAAAATCGAAACAGTAACTCTCCTATAGGATCGTCCTATAACATAGGACGGGCCCAATAGAAGAGAAGAGCCCAATTTGAAAAGGTATTATAAAAACCAAATTTCTGAAAACCATATGCTATTTGTTTCATTAACATGTGAAGAGTCTATTGATCCAAAATACTCAAGAGGGGGGGGGGGTGAATTGAGGATTTAAAACTTTTGAAAGCTTTTTCGAATATGTATGTATAATTAATTATTTAAAGTTTATTGATTAAACTTTAACTAATTAACTAATTAACAAATAAAAAGCAAAGCAAATAAACGAAAGAAAGAGAGACACACGGATTTTTGAAGTGGTTCAGTTTCACAAGTCGAAACCTACGTCCACTATTCTCGATTAATAAATTTAGTACCTTTCTCCGGATTACAAATTTACTAACCCAACTCGTACAACTAACTCTAGCTGTAACTCAATGAGTACCGTTAAATACTCGAGTGACTAACTTACGCTAATAAGAAAGCACTAATGATTCTTGCAAAGGTTCACGTTAATGAACAAGTAAGAAATCAATTAAGCACTATTATCTTATAACGATAATGAAAGAACGAATGCACAAGTTTATAATTCACACGACCTTTTTCGAAAATAAACAAAACGGTTTTCTTGCTTTAAAACACGGTTTTTGTTTTGTGAAAATATATGAAAGTTATGCTCAAAGGTCTTAACTTTAATGATGTAAAGTATGGAGTATTTATAGTAAAAGAGGAGCAAGGGTTTCGGTTTACTAAAACCCTAGATGCCGTGTGGTGTCTTGTAAAGCAAGAAGGAATTAGGTTAAATCTTTCCTTAATTCTTTTCAAGACTTGCCTTAATAAATAATATCTTCATATCTTAACAACTCACCAATATCTTGGATATTAGGAAAGATAATATAAAGAGATAAAGAAATCTCTAACAAATATTATCCTAATACCCTAACCCTTATCCAAGCAAAGGCTTATTGTGCAAGAAAGAAATTACTATTCACGTTTACTATTCACGCAGCACTGTTCACGGGTACTATTCACACAGCACTATTCACCCCTAATATTTTTTATAAGATAGGAAGGAATAAATAAAATAATAAAGAGATAACAAATCTCTAACCAAATATTATATTAAAGATTTACTCAATCTTTTCTTTCTATCTTTACAAAAATAATATCTTATAAGTTAGGAAAGAATAAATCAAAATAATATAGAAGAGATATTAAATCACTAATCAAATATTATAAAGATTTACCTAAAACCCTAACTTGTACAAAGAGTAACCGTGTATGAGAAATAAACGACTCATAAGCCCAATCCTCTTTCACGAAAACCCTAGGTAAGATAAATTAGGTTTAGGGTTTTTAGAGTATGTAGAAACTAGAAACCCTAATTAGCAAGATGCCTCAACTCATAAGTTGATTCAATCATAATTACTAATTATAAGCTAATAGTAAAATCATACTCAATATTAAAATAAGCTCCCTTGTAAAATAAATACTTTTACTAAATCATTCAAAACGGTTTTCCAAAAACAATTTAAAAACTATTTTGTCGTGTGTTTTATAAACTTCACATCTCAATGTTATAGTAGAAGAGCTATAACATTGAGCTCTTATATAAGTAGTGTTATAGCTGGGAGGCCATAACCTTACCAATGTAAGAAGTTCATTCTTATGTTACCATTACGAGATAATCACCTACGCTATTCTAATCTTCGTTAGGAGATCTTCGAGTGTAGGCTACTTCATTATCCAAGCTTGATCAATCTTTAGATGAGCTTTATCTTCTCATGACGCTTGAATAATTCTTTCACTATCTTGTAATATCTTGATCCGTGATTGAGGGCTTGATCACAATATATTCTTGTATACTTCCATCACAATTCTTTAATGCTTGCGATTAGTAAGTCCAATCTAAAAGACTAAACAAACAATTACGCGCAACGAGTATATAGAATATAAAGCACTCTTGACATCATCAAAACATAAACAAATATATCTATATGGTTCAACAAATGCCCCCTTTTTGATGATGGCAAGCCTCCTAAAATTGTGACTAAGTATACAGTTCCCCCTCAATATAATACCGTCATCTTTATAGATAAAGATCAACGGAAGTTCAAAAAATTATATTCAATACCAAAGCTTTAAGAACTTTAAGAGACAGTCGGTCTTGACAAGGAGAAAGCTTAGGCAAATACTAAATCATGGTCATTTCTTCCCCCTCTTGACATCATTGAAAAGACGAGAACAGATATAAAACGACTAGAATGATATCAACCGAGGCAATAAATATTAATCAAAGCACATATTATAGTATAAGAATGATTTCAACATAAGCAAGCTCTAAATATAGAGTGTGCAATACAAACCAAGATGAATAGAGATTTTGTAGGAGAGAAGAAAATTAGTCACTCACCTAACTACGACCTACAAAAGCATGCACGCAATCTAACATGATAGATATCTCTAGTAACCGTACATACACATTCCAACCAATCGAGGTCCAAAACACATGCCGAGGACTTACATATGAATGTGAGGTGAGGTAATTGGGTAAGAAGGGGCAAAATAATTTGGATATGTGGAGGTAAAAGCCAAGCTAGCACCGATCGCAACCAAAAGTAACCATATTCCACTTTCCAACCCAACATGAAAGATGATGCACCATGCCATGTATGGCAAACACTCACTCACATCAACAAGTACTTCTCCTCAAGTAATATGGAAATGAATAAGAATAGGAGTAATAAGAGATTTTTGCCTTTCCATCTTTTATAGTATCATTTTTCTCTTTTTTTTTCGTATATTTTTATTTTCATTTTTTTTCAGTTCATCTTTTTCTTCCTTCCTTCCAATATTCATCACAACACCAACCAAATTGACCAAAACAAAACTTCCAAATATACCAACAAGACTAGCTTGACAAGGGTAGGCCATATGGAATGTAGTTGAAAAAATAGGTCAAAACAGGACAAATTTGGCTAATGTGAGGTTAATAGGTAAAACGTAAAGGAAGGGTCGCCTCTCCACATGTGTCACCACCACAAACCAAGTGTATACAGGAAATAAGAGATAAATTTCATGCTTATACAATTTGATGTTACATGCAATGTAAGGAGTACTACTCACATCCTAAATGAAACCAATCATGAATGTCATTGGTTTATGAAGCTCTAAACCTTAGAATGTATATGTGATGAACAAGAGTTATAGTTTGTGTACAACACAAAATATAACAGACTAGCAAATGGAATATTCTCATAAGATAATAAAATACTATACATGAATATACTTGCAACGGAAAATACGAACACAGTAATACAATCTCGTCAAATCTAGTCAGTCATACGGGAAATAAAATATTTATGACAAGTTTAGTTGCCACCAATTAAACCAATTTCCAACCGTCAAGTCTCAAATCGTTCTCTAGCTAATGATTTTGTCAAAATGTCTGCCCATTGTTTTTCAGTACTACAAAATTCAAGTTTTATATTCCCCTTCTCAACATGGTCTCGTATAAAATGGTGTCTAATTTCAATATGTTTAGTATGTGAATGTTCTGCGGGATTTTTAGAAATAATTATCGCACTAGTATTATCACATAAAATAGGAATACATCCTACGTCAACACCATAATCACGTAATTGTTGCTTAAGCCATAAAAGTTGAGTACATACCAGTGCTGCAGCAATATATTCGGGTTCAGCAGTTGAGAGAGCAACCGAATTTTATTTCTTCGAACCCCACGTGATGATACGCGGTCCGACAAACGTGGCGACACCCGACGTGCTTTTTCTGTCTAGAGAACATCCTGCGTAGTCGGCATCAGAATAACCGACAAGATCAAAATTGCACTCCATTGGGTACCATAAGTATAAGTTGGCCGTTCCAATCAAGTAACGTAAAATTCGTTTTACGGCCGTCATATGCGACTCTTTGGGAGACGATTGATATCTCGCACAAACGCATAAGCTAAACATAATATCGGGTCTACTTGCGGTCAAATATAACAGTGACCCAATCATCCCACGGTAAGTAGTTTCATCAACTGATTTACCGTTTTCATCCAATGTCAATTTCTTGTTCTCGACCATTGAGGTAGGCATAGCATGGGAATTTTCCATTCCAAATTTCCGAATCAACTCTTTGATATATTTCTGTTGATGGATCTTAATGCCGTCATCTGTTTGTTGTATTTGCAGTCCTAAAAAGAATTTTAATTCTCCCATCATACTCATCTCGAACTCGAAAGTCATCAACTCAGAAAAGTATTTGCACAAGCTTCGGTTGGTTGATCCAAAGATGATATCATCGATGTATATTTGAACAACCAAAAGGTCAGAATCCTCAGTTTTTAGAAATAGGGTTTTGTCGACGGATCCTCTACTAAATCAACTGTCAAGTAGAAACTTAGATAATCGATCGTACCAAGCCCTAGGTGTAACACCCCCTCATACCAAGGTGCCTTACCAGGACCACCCTACCATGAAAGTGTGTTACCATCTCGGTTGCCCGAGGTTAGTATATATCAAAAAGCGTCCGAACTGAGCACATTTATTAAAATACTGTAAATTGTAAAGTTTACATCAACCAAACTCAAATACTGTGATAACAAAATACAACTGCAAAGTCTGACAAATAAAGAAATCCAACTAAGACTCAGACGGTGATGTTATGACTCGTGATGGCACTCCTCCCAAGACTGTCCCCAAGCTCACACTAGCAATACCTGTCAAGCCTGCTCACCATCCCCGAATGGATCACCGCAGATTCCACAAACAACACGGGGTCAGTATTACACAAACAAGTAAGACAAACAAACGGAGCAATTAACTGATCATCGCCAGTTCCCAATCCTTCATTCACACACAGTAACCGACTACACACTGAAGTGTGTAGCCCTGCCAGATTACCCATCGCAACAGGTAATCCTCGCCGCCAGTGGGTGACCGCAGCCGATCCCACCTAGTCCAGCTCCTCACGAGCGACAATCATCCCTGTCCCTTAATGTGCACATTCCCTCCCGTGGCGGGTTCCACGGAGGGCGAACTAGGGTGTGAAGCCACTCCCGCAAGTGACTCCACCACAATCATAACCACAAGATATCACAGCCATCTCAACACCCTTACACAAACATCATCACCACAACTCCATATTCCGATGATCAACAGATAACAATAAACACAACAACATGTCTTACAGTAACAGTAAACTGAGTAGGAAACCCCACCTTAGAAATCAACAGAGGAAATGAACTTGCACACTCAGAAAGGCTCCTCTACGAAGTCTTCTCCTATATCATAATCATATCACGCAATTACACATTGCACAACCCCCATATTCCCAATTCCATAATTATACAGTAACCCCAACTAATGCAACAACATAGAATAAAACTTACCAACAGTGGGATGAAGATTGTACGTAAGGACTGCGAAGGTTTCGCAAGCAACAAAGCAATTGGGTGATTAGGGAATGATTAGGGTGTAATTAGGGTAACGTAGAAACTGATGAAGTTGAAATGATGTTTTGAAAACTGACACGGGATATAAAATAAACTTAAACATTCCCTAATCAAACCGTCAAAATAATACTCGCCAGACCGAATACTCGGTCGAGTAAAGTTATACTCGACCGAGTATCCTCTACTCGGTCGAGTATTCACTATACTCGGCCGAGTATTCATCGGCAGAACCAAAACAACTCATAACAATAGCACTACTCGGCCGAGTAGGCTCTACTCGGTCGAGTAGTCACCAAAGAAAATCCGTAGTGTTACAATCTTCCCCCCTTAGAAAGAACTTCGTCCCGAAGTTCACACTGTACTATCAAACAAAACACAACACTACACCCCAAGACTATACTAACCACATATAACAATGCCAAGGAACTATATAAGTCACCACAAAAGTCATTACCCCAACTCACAGCAAAACAACAACCAAGAGAAAACACAACAAAGCAAAACAACAAACGAGACTAAACACGACCGCGACCATCTCCTACCCCCCTAAAAGAACAACGGTTACGTCCCCGTAACCAAACATACCTGATCGAAAAGGTTAGGAAAACGTTCTCGCATAGCTTCCTCGGGTTCCCATGTGGCTTCCTCCACATTATGATTAGACCAAAGGACCTTGAGTAAGACCGTTTCACCATTACGGGTCTTACGAACCTTGCGATCAAGAATCTCCTTAGGAATCTCGGCGTAGGACAAGGATTCATCAAGCTCGATGTTCTCCATCTCAAGGATATGCGACGGATCGCTCACATACTTTCGAAGTTGAGATACATGAAAAACATTGTGTACTCTATCCAAGGCTGGTGGTAATGCTAATCTATAGGCCACCTCGCCAACACGGTCTAAAACCTCATAAGGACCTATAAAATTTTGGCTTAGCTTACCCTTTTTCCCAAACCTCATAACACCTCGCATAGGTGATACTTTTAAAAGAACCTTGTCACCTACCATAAACTCAATGTCCTTGCGGTGCAAGTCGGCGTAGCTCTTCTGCCGATCTTGAGCTGCTCTCATCCTTTGCCGAATCAACTGGATTTGCTCAACCATATCCTCAACCAGCTGTGGCCCTAAAACCACCGTCTCAGAACTATCATCCCAACAAACTGGACTTCGGCATTTCCGACCATACAAAGCTTCAAAAGGTGCCATCCCAATGCTTGTATGATAACTCAAGTTATTGTATGAAAACTCGATCGAGATCAAGCCTATCTTCCCAACGCCTCCAAAGTCCATAACACATGCCCTCGGATGTCTTCTAAGGTCTTGATGGTCCGCTCTGTCGACCATCGGTTCTTGGATGAAAGGTCAGTACTCATCTTTAAAGTCGTACCCATCGCTCTTGCGCTCTTGCCAAAACTTGGATATAAACCTCGCATCACGATCAGAAACGATATCCTTAGGTATACCATGTAACCGAACAACATGCCTCATGTAACCCAATGCCAGCTGCATCTTAGACCAAGTATCTTTCATGGGAACAAAATGGGCTGACTTGGTTAACCGATCAACAATCACCCAAATCATGTTGTTACCTTGTTGTGACCTAGGTAACCCCACAATGAAATCCATGGAGATCGACTCCCACTTCCACTCTGGTACATCCAAAGACTGGATCTTACCTTGTGGTCTCCTTTGTTCACCCTTGACCTTTTGACAAGTCAAACACCTGGCTACAAACTCAGCTACATCTCTCTTCATGTTTGGCCACCAAAAAGTCTTCTTATGATCTCTATAAAGCTTGTCACCACCCGGATGAACTGAATAAGGGGTGCAATGAGCCTCCGTCAAGATCACTCTCCGCAACTCTGCATCCTCAGGAACACACCATCTCCCATCAAAACGAACACTCCCATCTGGATGAATAGAAAACCTGGAAGCCGTTCCACTCTCTACCTTTGACTTCCACTCCTGAACCTTAGGATCAAGCTCTTGCTTACTTTTGATGTTCTCATACAACTCTGGCTCGATCGTCAAATCCCCGATGATATCCCCCTCTCGAATCATAAAGATCCCCAAACTAGACATCTCATCCCTCAACTTCAGCAAGGACATAGCTGTACATAGCGAATGAACGCTTTTCCTACTCAATGCATCTGCAACAACATTAGCCTTACCCTCGTGATAGATAATCTCCATATCATAATCTCCAATCAGCTCCATCCACCGTCTCTGTCGCATATTAAGCTCCTTCTTAGTGTAGATATACTTTAGACTCTTATGATCGGAGAACACCTTAAAAGTTGCTCCATAAAGGTAGTGTCTCCAAATCTTAAGAGCGAACACAACTGCACCCAGCTCCAGATCATGAGTAGGGTAATTCTCCTCATATTGCTTCAGCTGTCTCGAAGCATAGGCGATGACTTTCCCTCCCTGCATCAACACACAACCAAGACCATTCTTTGAAGCGTCGGTATATACCTCAAAGTTCTCACAACCCTCTGGCAAGGCTAGGATAGGAGTTGTGGTCAAGCGTTCCTTTAGGGTCTGAAACGCCGTCTCACAACTCTCATCCCAAACAAATCTGACTTCCTTTCTCATCAAGGATGTCATAGGTCGCGCTATGGTAGAGAAATCTTTCACAAATCTTCTCAGTAGTAGCCGGCAAGACCTAAGAAACTTCGAATCTCAAATACATTTTTCGGCGATTCCCACTTGGTAACGGCCTCAATCTTACTAGGATCCACGGATACCCCCTTCTTAGATATTACATGGCCCAGAAAAGCCACTTCCTCTAACCAGAACTCACACTTGGATAGCTTGGCATAAAGCTGATTATCCCTCAAGGTCTGCAGAACTATCCTCAAATGCTCCTCATGCTCTTCCTTAGTCTTAGAATAGACTAAGATATCGTCGATGAAAACAACCACAAACCTATCCAAAAACGGTGCGAAAATCCGATTCATCAAATCCATAAAAGCCGCTGGCGCATTGGTCAACCCAAAAGGCATCACTACATACTCATAATGACCATATCGAGATCGGAACGCTGTCTTAGGAATATCCTCATCTGCTATCCTCAGCTGGTGATACCCCGACCTCAGATCAATCTTGGAAAACACACCTGCTCCACTAAGCTGATCAAACAAGTCATCAATCCTCGGCAACGGATACTTGTTCTTCACTGTGACACGATTGAGCTCTCTGTAGTCAATGCACAGCTTCATACTCCCATCTTTCTTCTTTACAAAAAGAACTGGAGCTCCCCACGGTGACACACTAGGCCTGATATAACCCTTGCCTAGCAACTCATGTATCTGCTTTTTCAGCTCTGCCAACTCTTTAGGTGCCATACGGTAAGGTGCTTTAGATATAGGACCCGTTCCCGGCTTAAGCTCCACGCTGAAATCAACATCCCTCTTGGGAGGCAAACTTGGTATCTCCTCAGGAAAAACATCGTCGAACTCTCTAACCACATCTATCTCAGAAGCTGTCGGTGCCTCTACTCGGTGATCTCTCACATGACAAAGAATCAAAGGACACTTCTTCCTCAAACATGACTTTAAAGTCATCACAGCTATGATCCGACACTTAGGCTTTACCACAAACCCTCTATAGGACACTCTAACACCCTTGGGACCCTTTAAAGACACTCTCTTTTGACGACAATCTATCCTGGCATCATACTTACCTAACCAATCCATCCCAACAATCACCTCGAACCCATCCATAGGAAACTCTAACAGTCTCTACCGGTAGGTCTACCCCTCCAACTACCATGGATACTCCCTATACAAACTTGAGACATGACACAGACTCCCCTGAAGGTATGAATACATCATCTTTTACATCCTCAAACTTTCCCAAACCCATAGACACAAAGATGACTCTTAGACACAAACGAATGTGTAGCCCCTAATCAAACAAAACAAAGGACGGTACATTATGAACAAGAAAGGTACCGGTGACTACATGAGCATCATCCCGTGCTTCCCGCTTGTCCATCATAAAGAGCTTTCCACTGTTTTTCTGTCCTCCACCCTGAACTGAAGCATTGGAGGTACTTGGCTTAGCTGTCGAATCCTGAGTGACGCTGTTGTTCTGGCGCTGATAAGATCCACCACCACCGCATTTGTAACCGCCCTGATTGCCCTGTCCACCTCTGTTGCCCCATGAACCTCCCGGTCGGTTACTAGCAAAACTCTGAGTCGGCCCCTGAGAAAAATTCCCTGATCGAGCTCCTGAACCATTGCCGGGCTTGTAGCTCATGCATTCCCGTCTTTTGTGGCCTATCCCACCACAGTTGAAGCACGTAAGGTTGGTGTTGTCACTCACAGCCCGACCCCCATTCTTTCCCCAGCCACGAGAACCTCCCGGAGAGAAACCAACTCCACCGAAAAAAAGCCTTAGCATGGTTGAAATTCCCTTTCTTGTTGGTTGGTCGATCGTTGTTTCCGCCATCGCCTTCCTCTTTTCTCGTAGCAAGATTTCTCCTTGATCTCTCTCGGAGAGATCTACCATTCTCTCAGCTTGACCCGCTCTCAAGTACACTTCCTTGAGGTCAGTAGCAACCCCGGCTGGCATACGACTCACGATCTTAGCAGATAGACCCCTCTCAAAACGGAGAGCCAAACCTCTCTATCCTAGCTGCATATCTTCAACATAACGAGATAGCTCCAAAAACCGATGATAGTAATCAGTGACTGTCATCTCCTCGGTCATGGTGAAGGAATCAAAGTCGGATCTCATCTTGTGTCGGATATGCTCCGGCACAAACTGCTCTCTCATAGCACTCTTCAACCCAGACCACGGAATAGCCCCTTCCGCCTGGTAGTAAGCTCTAGCATCTTCCTTGACATTCTGCCACCAAACTGCAGCTTCACCTCTTAGGTAGTACACTACCTGCTCAACAATCATGTCCTCGGGGCACTTAACCATTTCCATGAGAGCTTCAATCTCACGGTGCCACTTCTCGAGTAGCTTTGGTTCACCTACCCCGTCATATGTGGGAGGGTGGAAACGAGCAATGTTGATGCTAAGCTGGGTTGCATCCATCGATTTCTCGTTCCCTTTTCCCACATTTTTGAGAGTTTCAAGGAGAGCCTCTTGTTGCTCAATCATGCGAGCAACCTCATCAAGAGTCATCTCTGAAGCTTGAATCTGCGCAGGAGTTCTTTTGGGCGGCATTTTGAGCTGATAAGACATAAGGAAATGTAAGCACAAAAGCCTACGGCTCAAAATATAACGACCTTCCGCCGTAAGAACACTCGGCCGAGTATAAAACATACTCGGTCGAGTAACGACTACTCGGTCGAGTATCTTTGATACTCGGTCGAGTATTCGACTCCAGAAGCGAATGCCAAAAACTCATAGAACATCACTCGGTCGAGTAAAACAACACTCGGCCGAGTATACACTACTCGGTCGAGTACGCTTTCTTACTCGGTCGAGTTACCACATACAGTAGCCACTACTACTCACTGCAAATCAATACTCGGTCGAGTTCTTGGTTACTCGGCCGAGTGCTCCCTACTCGGTCGAGTACCTGCCCTGCTCGGCCGAGTCACAGAATAGACGGGTATACAGTATAAAGTTCCCCTATCATGCTCACTATTCCCCGCAGCAAACGCATAATATTACGAGTTTAAATGCCACGTTATAATCACATCAGCATGCAATTCATATCTCAAGAACTTTAATGCCACATTAGAATAATATCAGCATACAATTCATACCTAAGCTAAATCCAACATTCACAACCCGTCACATCCACCGTTCCTCCCATCACAACATTTAGGAAATTCAACACACATACTTTCAACTAGCAACTTTTACCAACATGCATCTTCACATACATGCACATACAAAACCTAGCTCTCATCACACTTCCCATGTTACCGGCTCGAGTTAGTGAGGGCCAATTTGCGACTCCGGGACGTCTCCCGAGCCTTTGCGGTAGCTCCAAACAACTCTCCCCGGGTTCATTTTACTTAGACTCCCTAGGTTCATTATATTCATTTGTTTAGGTGCCGGAATCTTCGGCTCTGATACCACTTTTTAACACCCCCTCATACCAAGGTGCCTTACCAGGACCACCCTACCATGAAAGTGTGTTACCATCTCGGTTGCCCGAGGTTAGTATATATCAAAAAGCGTCCGAACTGAGCACATTTATTAAAATACTGTAAAATGTAAAGTTTACATCAACCAAACTCAAATATCTTGATAACAAAATGCAAATCGCAAAGTCGACAAATAAAGAAATCCAACTAAGACTCAGACGGTGATGCTATGACTCGTGATGGCACTCCTCCCAAGACTGTCCCCAAGCTCACACTAGCAATACCTGTCAAGCCCGCTCACCATCCCCCGAATGGATCACCGCATTCCCACAAACAACACGGGGTCAGTATTACACAAACAAGTAAGACAAACAAACGGAGCAATTAACTGATCATCGCCAGTTCCCAATCCTTCATTCACACACAGTAATCGACTACACACTGAAGTGTGTAGCCCTGCCAGATTACCCATCGCAACAGGTAATCCTCGCCGCCAGTGGGTGACCGCAGCCGATCCCACCTAGTCCAGCTCCTCACGAGCGACAATCATCCCTGTCCCTTAATGTGCACATTCCCTCCCGTTGCGGGTTCCACGGAGGGCGAACTAGGGTGTGAAGCCACTCCCGCAAGTGACTCCACCACAATCATAACCACAAGATATCACAGCCATCTCAACACCCTTACACCAACACCATCACCACAACTCCATATTCCGATAATTAACAGATAACAATAAACACAACAACATGTCTTACAATAACAATAAATTGAGTAGGAAACCCTACCTTAGAAATCAACAGAGGAAATGAACTTGCACACTCAGAAAGGTTCCTCTACGAAGTCTTCTCCTATATCATAATCATATCACACAATTACACATTGCACAACCCCCATATTCCCAATTTCATAATTATACAGTAACCCCAACAAATACAACAACATAGAATAAAACTTACCAACAGTGGGATGAGGATTGTACGTAAGGACTCCGAAGGTTTCGCAAGCAACAAAGCAATTGGGTGATTAGGGAATGATTAGGGTGTAATTAGGGTAACGTAGAAACTGATGAAGTTGAAATGATGTTTTGAAAACTGACGCGGGATATAAAATAAACTTAAACATTCCCTAATCAAACCGTCAAAATAATACTCGCCAGACCGAATACTCGGTCGAGTAAAGTTATACTCGACCGAGTATCCTCTACTCGGTCGAGTATTCACTATACTCGGCCGAGTATTCATCGGCAGAACCAAAACAACTCATAACAATAGCACTACTCGGCCGAGTAGGCTCTACTCGGTCGAGTAGTCACCAAAGAAAATCCGTAGTGTTACACTAGGTGCTTGCTTTAATCCGTATAGGGCTTTATCTAATTTGAATACGTGATCCTCAAATTTGATATTCTTAAAACCAGGGGGTTGTTCAACGAAGACTTCCTCTTATAAATAACCATTCAAGAATGTCGTCTTGACGTCCATCTGGAAGAGCTTCATTCCCTTGTGTGCGGCGAATGCTATCATAAGTCTAATAGCTTCAAGACGAGCAACAGGTGCAAAAGTCTCATCATAATCTATTCCTTCTTGTTGATTATACCCTTGGACCACCAATCTTGCTTTGTTTCTAACAATGACTCCGGCATCATCTAATTTGTTCCTGAAGACCCACCGAGTTCCAATGACTGTACGATCTTTTGGTCTAGGAACTAAATGCCAAACCTTGTTTCTTTCGAACTGTTGAAGCTCTTCTTGCATAGCTATAATCCAATCTGATTCAGCGAGAGCTTCATTAATATTATTTGGTTCGATCATGGATAGAAAAGAGTAGAAGGAGCAAAAATTGTTCAAGGAACGTCTTGTTTGAACACCCTTCTTAATATTTCCAAGAATATTGTCCATGGGGTGTGAGTTCTTGTATTTCCACTTCGTTGAAGTGCTTGGTTCTTCCTCGTTATTCGAGCTTGACCCAACTTCATTTGGTTCGGAATTAGAGGAAGTTCCCCCTGAATCCAATCCGGGTGTTGTATTTGAGCCGATTATAACCTCGGACTCTACACCTTGATTTGGATTCAATGTTACAGTAACATCATCTATAACATTGGTTTGGGAGTTCTTGTCTTGAGTCAATGTTATAGTATCATCAACTATAACTTTGCCTTTCTCCTTTTTATCTTTTGAGGAACGATCAAGTTCATCGTCTATTCCCTCAATCTCATTATCCTCTAATTCTAAATCCGGGGGATCGTCTCTTGAAAGACGAAAGTCGGGTTCATCCAAGTCTTCTTCCTCATCCTGTAAAGGCTTATCGAACACGTTATCTTCATCAAAGATAACGTGGACACATTCTTCAATACAAAGAGTTCTCTTATTGAAGACTTTGTAAGCCTTGCTATGATCTGAATATCCTATAAAAATTGCCTCATCACTCCTAGGGTCGAATTTACTTAAACGGTTCTTACCATTATTATGTACAAAACATTTACTCCCAAAACAGCGAAGATGGGAGATATTAGGTTTTCGACCTCTAAGGAGTTCGTAGGGGGTTTTCTTAAGGATAGGTCGGATCATGGCACGATTATGGATGTAGCAAGAAGTACTTATGGCTTCAGCCCAAAAATTACGAGGTAAACCACTACACAGAAGCATTGTACGTGCCATATCTTCTAAAGTTCTATTCATACGTTCAACGACACCGTTTTGTTGAGGAGTTCTTGGTGCAGAAAAGTTATGCCCTACGCCATTAACTCTACAATATTCTATAAAAGTTTGGTTGTTAAATTCGGTGCCATGATCCGTACGAATAGATACAAGATTAGTCTTATATTTGTTTTGAACACGTTTCATAAGACAATCAAATTCATCAAAAGTTTCATCTTTTGAGTGAAGAAAGATAGGCCATACATACCTTGAGTAGTCGTCTACAAGAACAAAGACGTACCTGGATCCTCCTCTACTCCTTACCTTCATAGGTCCACATAAATCCATGTGTACCAATTCCAAGGCTTGATTTGTGCTTACTACTCTTTTAGGTTTGAACGATGATCTTAATTGTTTGCACCTTGCACACGTGTCACACATCTTTTCTTGGTCGAACTTGATCTTAGGTAACCCCTCAACCAAGTCCCACTTCTTGAGCTTGTTCAAGGTTAGTGAGCTAATGTGACCAAATCGTTTATGCCATAAACAAGGATCATCAAGTGTAACTTTCATACACGAAAAGGAGTTAGTAGGCACAACATTTAAATCTACCATATAAACATTCCTTTTTCGGTGGCCTTCAAGAATAACGTTGCTAGTTCCTTCAATAATAATGCGACAACTATCAGTATGAAAAACTACTTTGTTACCTTTGTCGCATAGTTGAGATATGCTTAGCAAATTGTGTTTTAGACCATCCACGAGGTAAACGTCACTTATTGCGTGAGACTTGGAGATTCCGATTTTGCCGACGCCAATAACTTTTCCCTTTTTATTGTCCCCGAACGTTACTTTTCCTCCATTGTAGGGCTTGAGTGAAAGAAACAGATTCTTGTCTCCGGTCATGTGTCTTGAGCATCCACTATCAAGATACCACTGATTGTTTTCTTTCACTTCTTCCTGCAGAAAAGATTAGATACAGTTTTTAGGTACCCAAGGTAAGTTGGGTCCTTTATGGTTAGTTACTCTATATACTAAATCCTTTCGAATCCAAACACGTTTAATGATCGTTTTTCTAACCTTAGGTTTGTTTCGCTTAGGAGGAGTTCTAGGGTTAGGGTTTTCTCTAGGTCTAGGAATTTCTCTAGGTCTAGGAATTTCTCTAGGTCTCTCTTGACTATTTGCCTTGTGAATAGGTTTACTGGGTTGAGATCTACAAGGGCTTTGTGAAGTGCTAGGTTTCTTAGAGTAGTCAAAGGCCATGTCATAGAACCAACGAAATTTATTATTCCTTTCTTCGTTAGGTTCGTTAGTGGGAGTTTCCTTATCCTCGACAACTGTGTCAACAGTTTTCGCATGTTCGGCATTTTTTCGTAAATCATGAGCCTTTTTGACACAATTGACTTGGATATGTCCCGTATGACCACAGTAATTGCAAATCAAGTATTCAGAAGATCAAGATACTTCCTTTTTCTAAAATCGAAATCCGAAGGTGTTGATTTGCATTTAGAGTGATCTCTACGGCTGTAGCACTCATGTCCTAACCCCATCTTCATATTATTATCAGATTGTTCGGTTAGGAAGTTTAGGACTTTTGTGCTACCTTCCCACTTGTCATGGACCTTTCTAGCGTGTAGAAGTAGGTCTTTTAAGGTTTTAATTTCCTCTTGACATTTCGTGTGATCTACATCATTGTCCTTTTTAAAGTTGTCACGAAAGTCTTGGAATCGTTTATTAAGAATGAACACAACATCGGTGTGGTGTTTCTTAACATTGATCATATCAGTCTTAGATTCTTTCAATTGGTTTGAAAGAGAATCTATCTCTTTCTTTTGATCTAAGATAACTTCTTCATTAGATGTGACCTTAGTTTCCAAAAGTTCTTTGACTTTTCTAAGTTCTAAAGTTATAGCTTCATTAGCTATAACTTTGGCTTGAAGGTGCTTGATGTTAAGCTTTAGGTCGGAAGTTATAGCTTCATTAGCTATAACTTTGGACTCTAATTCCTTCTTTGCAGCCATAATAGAATCTAATGTTGTAGCTTTCTCAGCTATAACTTTAGATTTCAACTTCTTAGCTTTAGTCTTGAGAGTATGATTCTCTTCCGCGATTTCGAGAATCTGTTCCTTTAGATCTTTCAACTCCAAATCCTGTTCGTGACACTTATCAAGAGATTGTTCAAATAATTCAATTAAGGCACTTTTAGACAATTTCCTAACACGTTTTTTAAGCTCAAGATAACTTACCTCTTCATCGTCATCCTCGTCTGATTCTCCAAGAAAGCAATAGTTTGAGTGAGAAATTGTGCTTTCATCGTCACTGTCGGAGATTAGGTCAAGACTAACACTGCTGAGACAAAGGTTTGCTACTTCGTCGTCTTCAGATTCCTCGTCATCTTCTGATTCAAGGTCTCCCCAACACGAAGCCATCATAACTTGCTTGAATTCTCTCTTTGTCTTTTTACGCTTCGTCTTGTCCTTTATCTTCTCCCATGTTGGACAATCCTTGATCATATGACCAGATTCTCCACACTTGAAGCAACCTCTATTTGCGAAGGACGTCTTCGAGTCATTAACCTTTTTGTTGAATGACTTGTTGTTATTATTGTTATAGGATGATTTTGTTTGTTTATTTCGAAATATCTTGTTTTTAAAGCGTCGTGCAAACAAGACAGTTTCATCCTCTAGTTCAGAGTCAACTTCTTCGCTCTTTAAGGCCATACTCTTATTGCGACTTGGTTCAGCGTCATCTTTGTTAAGAGTAATTTCATGGGCCATGAAAGCACCAATGAGTTCTTGATAGGATAGGGTTTCAAGATCTCGTGATTCCTCCATTGCAGTGACCTTAGCACGCCACTTCTTAGTCAGGCTCCTAAGAACCTTTCTAGCAATGTCCTCAGTACAAAATTTCCTACCTAGGTTTTTTAGTTCATTTATGATGCTTGAAAACCTTGCGGACATACTATCTAGAGACTCATTAGGCTCCATGATAAATAGCTCATATTTTTGCATAAGCAAATCAATTCGGTGCTTCCTAACAATGGAAGTACCTTCATAAGCTAATTCGAGCCCATCCCATATCTCCTTAGCCGTGGAGCATGAAGAGAACCGATCAAACTCAGTAGAAGTCATTCCGTTTTGCAGAAGACTTATTGCTTTGGAGTTCTTTTCGGCCTTCTTGTAGTCGACCTCGACATAGTCCTCTTCTTTCTTTTCATAGGTAGTGCCTTCCTCGGATGCCACAAGAATTTTGTGTGGTCCGTTTTGAATAATCCTCCAGCACTCCCAATCGTGTCCTTTCACATAGTGAGTCATCATGTTTTTCCACAATCCGTAATTCTTCCCATCAAAGACGGGACACTTGAGATATTTGGAATCCATTTATCACGTGATAGGCAGCGGAATATAAAACGATAAGATAAATGAAAAATAAGAGAGATCAGCCTCTTTGCGGTTAGGCAATCAAGAGCACGAGGCTCTAATACCAATTGAAGAGTCTATTGATCCAAAATACTCAAGAGGGGGGGGGGTGAATTGAGGATTTAAAACTTTTTCGAATATGTATGTATAATTAATTATTTAAAGTTTATTGATTAAACTTTAACTAATTAACTAATTAACAAATAAAAAGCAAAGCAAATAAACGAAAGAAAGAGAGACACACGGATTTTTGAAGTGGTTCAGTTTCACAAGTCGAAACCTACGTCCACTATTCTCGATTAATAAATTTAGTACCTTTCTCCGGATTACAAATTTACTAACCCAACTCGTACAACTAACTCTAGTCAGAACTCAATGAGTACCGTTAAATACTCGAGTGACTAACTTACGCTAATAAGAAAGCACTAATGATTCTTGCAAAGGTTCACGTTAATGAACAAGTAAGAAATCAATTAAGCACTATTATCTTATAACGATAATGAAAGAACGAATGCACAAGTTTATAATTCACACGACCTTTTTCGAAAATAAACAAAACGGTTTTCTTGCTTTAAAACACGGTTTTTGTTTTGTGAAAATATATGAAAGTTATGCTCAAAGGTCTTAACTTTAATGATGTAAAGTATGGAGTATTTATAGTAAAAGAGGAGCAAGGGTTTTGGTTTACTAAAACCCTAGATGCCGTGTGGTGTCTTGTAAAGCAAGAAGGAATTAGGTTAAATCTTTCCTTAATTCTTTTCAGGACTTGCCTTAATAAATAATATCTTCATATCTTAACAACTCATCAATATCTTGGAGATTAGGAAAGATAATATAAAGAGATAAAGAAATCTCTAACAAATATTATCCTAATACCTTAACCCTTATCCAAGCAAAGGCTTATTGTGCAAGAAAGAAATTAGTATTCACGTTTACTATTCACGCGGCACTGTTCACGGGTACTATTCACACAGCACTATTCACCCCTAATATTTTTATAAGATAGGAAGGAATAAATAAAATAATAAAGAGATAACAAATCTCTAACCAAATATTATTTTAAAGATTTACTAAATCTTTTCCTTCTATCTTTACAAAAATAATATCTTATAAGTTAGGAAAGAATAAATCAAAATAATATAGAAGAGATATTAATTCTCTAATCAAATATTATAAAGATTTACCTAAAACCCTAACTTGTACAAAGAGTAACCGTGTATGAGAAATAAACGACTCATAAGCCCAATCCTCTTTCACGAAAACCCTAGGTAAGATAAATTAGGTTTAGGGTTTTTAGAGTATGTAGAAACTAGAAACCCTAATTAGAAAGATGCCTCAACTCATAAGTTGATTCAATCATAATTACTAATTATAAGCTAATAGTAAAACCATACTCAATATTAAAATAAGCTCCCTTGTAAAATAAATACTTTTACTAAATCATTCAAAACGGTTTTCCAAAAACAATTTAAAAACTATTTTGTCGTGTGTTTTATAAACTTCACATCTCAATGTTATAGTAGAAGAGCTATAACATTGAGCTCTTATATAAGTAGTGTTATAGCTGGGAGGCCATAACCTTACCAATGTAAGAAGTCCATTCTTATGTAACCATTACGAGATAATCACCTATGCTATTCTAATCTTCGTTAGGAGATCTTCGAGTGTAGGCTACTTCATTATCCAAGCTTGATCAATCTTTAGATGAGCTTTATCTTCTCATGACGCTTGAATAATTCTTTCACTATCTTGTAATATCTTGATCCGTGATTGAGGGCTTGATCACAATATATTCTTGTATACTTCCATCACAATTCTTTAATGCTTGCGATTAGTAAGTCCAATCTAAAAGACTAAACAAACAATTACGCGCAACGAGTATATAGAATATAAAGCACTCTTGACATCATCAAAACATAAACAAATATATCTATATGGTTCAACAACATGTCGCCACTATCCACCCTCTCAACGACTCAACCACAATTCCAATCCACGTCCTATGAACGCCAACGTACATCTCCACCATCTCAAAAGCCCACGTCCTCACCACCACCACCTGATCTGACGCCTCTACACACTGCATCCTCAGTACCTTCGTTTGTGATTATCATTTTCGCTCCTAATTCACCATGTTGCGGTTGTGCCGCCTACTATGCGCTTTCTCTACTTCCATCCAACAATTAAACGAAAAGTAATGAATGTTCATAGATGCCGCCGCCAACGCCAATTACCTAGTTTGAATTGATCTTAAAAGGTCAGATTTTAAGATTAAATTTCAATACTACTTTAACTTATTGTTTTAACTTGAATACTTTTGTTATTATATTGAGAACTCCGTATTTTGTTTTCAAGTGAAAATTGATGGTATGTGTAAAAACCTTGAATTTTAAGCTGAAAATTGTGTTAAATTATTTCAAAATCTCAAACCTTATATAAGTTTAACGCTTGAAACTCACGATTTTAACTTGAAATATTCAAATATTATAATGAAAACTTCAGTTTTTTATAAGTTCATTATTTTAAATTTCTACTTAATATTTGTAAAATGTGATTTTTAGTTTGATAACTATCGTTTTTGGCCTGACAACTTAGTGTTTTAACTAATCATTATGGCTTTGAGTTGAATATTTTTGGGGCGGAAACTGGCGATAAGTATGGTTGTCGTTGGAGGCCAATGCGGAGGTCTGATCATTGGTGGTTTAGGGTGAAAGCTGGCAAGGAGGAGATCATACAGAGAAGAGGTGAATTTTTTTAATGAACGCAGAGGGAAGCTAAATAGAATTTGGTCCAGAAAAGTTCTACAGTTACAACTCACAAGTTGCAGCTTACAAGTTACAACTACTTATAACTTGCATTCAGTCGATTTTTTATTTGTTGTGTTGGGCTCTATCAAATGAGTTGGTCTTATAGTATAAGACCGTCTCATCTAACAATTTGTGAAATCTAAAATATTATACCATTACTAGAAGTAGTAACCAAATAATATTAAGTCATTTTAAGGGATCCTTATACTAATTCTAGTACTAAAGTAGTGTAGGATTTAAGACTGATTTCCTTGGTACAAATCCTTGAGGAGTATATTCTACTATTGAATCTAAGGGTTTTGTTGGAGCACTTGGATTTACTTAAGAAGACTAATTTGGTAGGAGACCGATTAGTATAATCCATTCGGCCCTCAATGTAAGATTAATCGATTTCTTCTTACTTTGTATCCTTTTGTTATGCATGCATAAGATCTTATTAGTTTATGACTAAACTATATTAACATAGTTATTAGAAATGTCTTATAAGAGGTTAATGAATCTTTTAATTGGTATCAGAGCAAATGGTTGTTGCATGCATAATCGGTTATCGTTTTTCCGAGTTAAAATGTTAACATATAAAACTAGAAATTTGTGATATATGATGATATAGGCCACAAAATTTTTGCATGATAAACATTTTGGTCCTAAATTGATTTTAGGTCATTTTTGATGATTTATGGTATTTTATTGCTCTTTAATATGATTTTAGTATTTTTATTATATTTTATTGAATAAAATAACATTTAAAATGCTACAATTAGTTAGACTATGATTCTGATCTTAAAATTTTTACACGGCCTCACATGCATATTTTACACATTGTATGTAAATTTTCGTATAAAATGGTTTTATATTGCACGATTTATGATTTTTACATGATAAAAATTGATTAAATAGAGGTATTTTGGTTAAAAATAGTTATGTATTATACGATTTGTTTGTGAAATAAATTTAAAATATTCCAAGGGCAAATTTTATTAAAGTTTTGGAATGTTGGGAATTTTCCAGAATATACAAAATTATGATTTTGAAATTTTCGAATTTTTATGACTTATTGGGTATTTCTTTATTATTATGAATAATAGTGTTTAAAGAGCAATAATAAAATATCAAGTTGAATTATTATCAAATATTTAGTGAAGACTAAATTTTTGAGTCCTAAGAAGGTTGGGGTAATTAACTTGGACATAGATTTGATTTATGTAAAATTGTGTGATTTTAATAAGTTAATAGTCACAATTATTCATAAAACCGAACCGAATATACGATATTAGCTTAAATAGGGCGGTTTGGCACATCACATGACATGTTTCATACATATATTAATGCTGCATTTTTCTTATGATTGTCATATTTTAATTTTATATAATTTCGAATTATGTAATTTGTACTTAGTATGGCCTTAGTTTTTTAATTGATATTTCCCAAAATGAATGGGGATATCGATTCGGTTGTAATTAATGTGATCTCGTATCACTTTTATTTTATTTTTGTTTTTCTTTTTATAATGTATAAAGTAGAAAAGCTATGTAATTTATTTATTCCGGGGATCCTTGAAGACGGTGCCATTCCGGAAGGTGTTCCGACAAAGACGGTATTGCCTTGGAATGCATGCCAAATGAAGTTCAAAGGACCAAAGGAGTTGGTTTCCGAATTTGTAAATAGTTTATTAGATTTACTATTTTAGGATGGCCATACTAGGATTTTATCTTTTTGCTTTGCATTTGTTTATATGTTTGCATGCATAGCCAAATCGTCATAACTACATATGCATATCATTATTTTATCGAGTCATCGGCCGTGTCAATTATAATTAGTGTAGTTCACCGCTTTAGTTCACTTAAAACGTGATAGATGATAAAATTGCCAAGTCCTCTCACTAAATAATAATTGAGAATTAGCGTTACCAAATACTAGAACCATGTATCCCAATTTCATAAGGAAGTAGGCTCAGCTCACCGGGGTGCTAAACTTGTTACGTTGGGTAAGTGGGTAGTAAAATGTTATTACATCGAAATTTGGATTGAGCTCAACGAAAGTATTCGTGACCGTAGTCGCATGTGTTCCGGGATTAAGATAAATATTAAAGTAATTTTATCGACCGAGAGTTCTAGAAGTAGAATCGATTAAAGTGTTAATCCACCGAATTATATTGGTTAGGGATGAATCGGCTCACCGTGCTCGAGTTGATATGAATTTGGATCCCGGGATCATTTATAATAGTTGGGTAGATGTCATTATATAAATGCTTAAAAACTTGTTTAAAATGTTTACAAGTATTACTAAAACGATAGATGTTTATTAATTCCTTCACTTCTTATTTTGTAGTCAGAATTGTTTCTCATTTACAATGGCAACTCCAAATTCATCCTCCAACACTAGCTAGAACACTCTCACCAATGTCTCTTGGCTCCGATCCTTCATGGATCGTTGTAAATTAGAAAAGAATGGGTCCAATTTCGCCGATTGGGACGCACTACTTCGATTGGCCGCGGAGGGTGATGACAAGCTTCGTTACCTTACCGAGGCATCTTCCGCCACACCTAATGCAAGGTCTACCCCCATCGCTAGGCAAGCCTACGAGACTTACCAAAAGGAGTCGGCTGCGATCAAAAATGTGTTGATCTTCTCTATGGAGGCTGAACTCTAAAGGAGTGCTATAAAGATTAGCACCGCCTATGAGATGTATACGGAACATGTGACCATGTTTTCACAAGCTCCGAGGATCATTCAATATGAAGCGGCATCCACATTCTTCAATATCAACATTAAGGAGGGCCAAAAAGTTAGCCCTCATGTGCTCAAGTTGATGGAGCATGTTGAGACTCTAAAATTGCAAAAGGTAGAGATTCCCGAGGAACTCGTCATTGACCGAATTGTTCATTCCTTAAACAAGGTTAAGGCATATGTTCAATTCAGGGTGAATTTTAATATGCAAAACTTGAAAGTTTCTCTCGATGAATTGCACAAAATGCTTGTGCAAGCTGAGAGGGACATGGGGCTAATTATTAGCACCACTAAGGATGTGCTCAACATTAATCATAACAGCAAAAGGAATTTTATGAAAGGTGGTAATAAGGGAAAGAAGCAAGCTCCCTACAAGAACAAAGGAAAAGCTTGCGAAGCTGGCTCATCTAAGCCAAAGAAGGGTGCCCCGTCCGGGGACAAATGCCACTATTGTAATGGCGTTGGGCATTGGAAGATGAATTGTCCAAATTACCTTGGCGATATCAAAGTTGGAAAAGTTATTCCAGTAGTTAAATAGCTATCCCTATCTTTTCTGTTTCAATCTCAACTTTGGTATTTTGATACAAGTTGTGATTTTACCCTTTTTATTGTACTTAGGGCATCCAAGCAAGGACAAGGGCAAATAAAAACAAGCCTAGAAGATCTTGAGGGAAGCTAGATGTAGCCGCCCATGGTGCTAGATCGATGGAAGCTTGGCTTTATTTTGCTTTGGCTTTATTTTCATGTTGTATTTTGAAATTTTAGAACTATTTTGATTTCCTCGTTTGACTTGGAAATTTGGTTGTTTCCTTAAACAATGGTTGTATTTTGGATATTGGTGACTTGGTTTGTAACCCAAGTCACCTACTTTATCGTATCGTTTGTTCTAAAATTTGTCATCATACACTACTTGCATCGAAAAACATATGATTATCGACTTAAATTGATCAAATAGACAATTATAATGATTGAGTCATTATATGTCCATAAGCTATGAATTCGATTCTCCTTATGCCATTGTTACTAAAAGTAACAACTCACTTATGTAAGATCAATTATAAAGTTATGTTGAGCTATTGAACTCGCATATTAGGGAACTAAAATGTATTTACAATATGTCTCAAATAGGCCACTAAAAGTTATCATGTGTAATATTTTCCTCATTTACTATCATAAGTACAGAGTTGTTTGTGGCTTATTAAGCTATCTTCGAAGAAAATACATGTATTTTTCTAAAGATAGAGTGGGAGTGAATTTAGCCACAGATCCTGACTAGATGGGATATACGTGAGGAGACCAAAAGAAGATGTTCTTAGGTTAGACTCTTGACATAAGGAGACCAAAAGAAAGCGTTCTTATGATAACTTGAAACTTATGAAAAGACAAAAGAAAATGTTCTTGTAAAATAAGATTTTGATCTATGAAGTTGATACCTAGAGATTTTAAAATTCGACATTTTACTTAAGAGCCTTAAGAAACCAAAATGGTATCTATGCAAGTAAATGGATTTATTTGGATTGCTGAGACCAATACAAAGTAAATAGAAATTTATGATTAAGAGTTGCATACAGAGGCATGTCGATGTCTACAAAAGCTATGTTAATGGGTAACTATGCTAAAAACATTGCTATACTTTATTGTGAAAATGAATAAGTTAGATATTAAAACCTCTTTCCAAATGGGTATTTTGAAAGGGATATGTGAATGACATATATGGTTTTCACTAAATACTTAGAAAAGAAATGATTATTTCAATTCATGAAATGTTTTGAATGAGTTGTCAAAAACGAAGTAATGATTATTTCAATTCATGAAATGTTTCGAATGAGTTGTCAAAAACAAAACATGTGGAATGGAGTGGGAGTCGGTGACAGTCATGTTTAGACATGAAGTTTAGTGGGAGCAATCATCCTTCATGAATTGCATAACATATTGCTCATTGGGAATGACGAGCATATACTGTTTTTCATAAAGAAGTATTTTGGTTTTCAATTCTGGATGATATTGGACATTAGGTGAATCTATTAAAACATGGGATGTTGGATTGGCACTTAGATGGGTATCTTATGTTGATAATGATCCTTCATCTTAATGATATCGACAAGTTAAGTAGGTTATTCATGTCGATGAATATAGAATTACCAAGATAGAGTCATGGTTATTTGCTGCACCTAAGAACTGTTGTCTACATGAAATCAATTACTAATGTTTCCGCCATTAGAATAATCATGTTTGCCATAATGCTCATGTACTAGATGAATCACATGCTTGGAGCATAATAAGTCGATAACAAGTTAACCCATATGAGAGTCATTGGTAAGCCTCAAGGAACCGTCATGAATTCTCAAGGAGAACTAATGGTCTGTTCTGGAGTTTGGAAGTGTAATACTCCGTATTTATAGTCTTGGGGGTACTCTATCGAGTAGCCCTTACTCTGTCGAGTAAGGGCAAGTTGCGCAGATAAATAGTTTCTGACCTGTTGGGCACTCGATCGAGTAGCTGGGGCACTCGATCGAGTAGGGGGGTACTCGATCGAGTACCTTGGGTACTCGATCGAGTGTCCGGTTTATCGGGGGAGTTTTCTCGGGTTTTGTTAATTACGCGATTAAGGTATATAAACATATTCGGCATTGTTCTAAATCACTTTTTACAAAACCTAAAACCTGTTTAAGAGAGAAAGCAACTTGTCTTCTTCCTAATCGCGTTCTTGACAATTCCCGGAGTTCAGACGGTCGGTTTGCATCGTAGTTCGTGTCGTTGGATTCCTTGCGTCGAGGGTAAGCTTTTAATGTAATTTATATAATGATTTGTTAAGATTAGTGAAACCCTAATTTGGGAATTGGGGGTTTTTTTTATGAATAGTAATTGAATAGTAGTATCTATGTGTTGTATGGTAGGAGGAGAGTTCATAGAAGAGGCGTTTTGAGACAAATTGTAGATACCGTCTGCGTGTTGTGCTTTCCGGGTAGGATTTCCTACTCGCATTAGTCCCATAATGGGATATTGGTGATGTGCTGTAATTAGTTGTTTGATATGATGATTGTGATTGTGATTGTGATTGTGATTGTGATTGTGATTGGTTTCTATGGCTCTCGAGATGCGTTCTCGGCTGAGTGGGGTCACTTGCGGGAGTGATCTCACGCCCTAGTTTCGCCTTATGTGGAACCCGCCACGAAAGGGGATGTGCACATTAATGGACGGGGTTATCGCTCGTACGATGAGCGGGGCTTAGGTGGGAACGGCAGTGCGGTCCCCCATCGGCGGTGGTCCAGTGGACGATCGATGATTGAGACGGTTGGTTGGTGTGTGTGTGTGTGTGACAAGCAAATTGTCTGTTTGTCTTATTATCGTATCTATGTTGATTGTGTGATTAGTACTGACCCCGGTGTTGTTTTGTAAACCTGCGGTGATCCATTCGGGGATGGTGAGCAGATATTGAACAGGTATAGAGATGATACTGGGATAGCTGGGATGGCCACGACATGACGATAGAGTCTTCCGCATTTGTAGTCTAGTTTTATTTACATTTCGATTGAGCACGATAGTTTTTGAATAATGTATTATACTTTCAGTTTGGTTTCGAGGATTGTATTCATTCATTAAACTATTATAATAAATGTTGTTTCTGTTTTGTCTATTTGATTATCATACCTCGGGCAACCGAGATGGTGATGTCTTCATACCTGAGTGGTCCTGGTAAGGCACTCGGAGTATGGGGGTGTTACAAATGGTATCAGAGAGACGATCCTGAAACCTGTAACCAATGAACTTAATGAACATAGAGAGAGTCAATTAAAAAGAACCCGGGGTAAAAGTTGTAGGAGCTAGTGCAGAGGCTTGGGAGACGTCCTAAAGTCGCAAGGGGTCGCCCTACAACTTTGAACCGGTCACGGGGGAAAGTGTTTGTCGAATAGATGTGTGCTTGGTTAACTTGTTAACAAAGTGATGAAATGTGTTGATTGTTTGGTGTTGAAGTAGGAGGTTGATCATGTGAAAGAAAAGTAGTGTATGGTTGGAATAACATGTTGAGTGTTTACAATGTGGCTTTCATAGCATGATGAATTGATTTTTGCTGATAAGTAGAATAAATGCGTAGCATATAATTTATGATATCATGCGGTTTTTATAAAGTTTAGCATGTTAGTATATGACGTAACATGCGGGTAGCCTTTACGTATTAGTGATATTTGATCGAGTGAGACTAACTCGATCGGGTGGGTTTCTCGCGATTTTGAGTCCGAATCGCGTTTTGGGGCACTCGATCGAGTAGCTAGGGTACTTTCGATCGAGTAGGGTCACTCGATCGAGTAGCCTAGATACTCGATCGAGTGGGTTAGAGATCAGAAGGTCCGTTTGGTTCTGGAGTTTGGGTACTCGATCGAGTACATGGGGGCACTCGATCGAGTAGCCCGTTACTCGATCGAGTGGGTTTGGATACTCGATCGAGTAGGTCCTATGCAGCGCGTTATTGTGTTTTGAGGTTTAGTACGCGTGTTTATGTTTATCCCTTTCTTCTATAGCTTCAAGATGCCGCCCAAGAGAAATGCTTTGTACGCGAGAGCTGAGGTTATGACTACGGATGACATCGTTAAGATGTTGGAACACCAGGACGCTCTTACTGAGACCCCGAAGAGAGTGAATGAGGACAAGGATAAGAGTAAGGAGAAGGAGGTTGATCATGCTAAAGTCAGCCTCTATATTGCGAGGTTTAACCCAAAGGAGTACAAGGGAGTTGAGGAGCCTAACCATCTTGATAGTTGGGTGAGGGAGATGGAGAATATACTAGATTTAGTTCGCCGTCCCGATGAGATGAGAGTGGATCAGCTGCATTTTATCCGAGGGAGGCAAATGGCAAGTGGTGGGATTCGGTGAAGGTGAGTGCTAAGGAGTTGTATACCAACCAAGGGTTACCTGCTATACCTTGGGAGGAGTTTCGTAGGGTCGTGAGGAAGGAGTTTGTGCTTGGAACATGTGAGGAGTAAGTTGAGGGAGGAGTTTGATAAGTTTAAGATGACTCTTTGAGATGTCCGTGGGTCGAGTACTACAGGCGGTTCAATGAGAAATCTAGATATCTTTGAGGACATGGGTTTGAGTGATGAGAATCTGGCTTTGAGGTTTGAGAGCGGGCTAACCACGAAAATTATGGATAAGTTACCCGTGGGAGTCCTTACTGATGTAAAGGAAGCGTATGAGAGGGCTGGGAGAGCTGAGAGGCTAGTGGAGATGGCGCAGGAGAGGTCGGGTGGTGAGAAGAGGAAATCGGAAAGCGAGGGTGGTGGCCAATCTAACTACAAGAAAGGCAACCACAATCGGTCTAAGGGGTTTTCTTCGGATCGGGATTTAGTCTTGGGGCTTCCTTTGGGCGAGGCCGAGGGAGTGTGAGTAACAAATGGGAGTGACTGCTTTGGATGTGGTGGCGTAGGCCATAAGAGACATGAGTGCACGAGTGCACCGGGATCTTTCGAGACCCGCACAGAGCTTCGCGAGCAACGCACCAGTGGATCATGGCCAAACCGGGAGGTCGAGCTACCAGTGGGGAGGCAACCGCAACGGCGGTAATTCATATCAGAAGACACCGATGAACAACAACAACAATCAAGGGTCGGGTGCTAAGCCGACCGCATCAGCTAGTACTGTCCAGGGAGGTGGGCAGAAGACCAGTGGCAAGTTGTTCATGATGGACAAGAAGGCAGCTGAGGAAGATGCGCATGTTATCACCGGTACATTCCTTGTTAATGGTATTCCTACGTTTGTTTTGTTTGATTCGGGGGCTTCTCAGTCGTTTGTGTCTTCGAGTCATGTAAAACAGTTGGGTTTGAGGGTATATGAGTCTGTTAATGAGCAAGTTTTCATACCGTCGGGTGAGTCTGTACCATGTGGGAGGTTGTTTAGAGATGTATCCTTGATAGTTGGGCAAGTTGATTTCCCTGTAGACTTGCTAGAGTTTCCTTTTAACGGCTTTGAGATGATAGTGGGGATGGATTGGTTAGGAAAGTACAAAGCTAAGATAGACTGTCATCAAAAGAAAGTGTCCTTGAGAGGTCCTAAAGGTGTTAGTGTGTCTTACCGGGGGTTTCTAGTCAGACCCAAAGTTAAGTTGATTGCAGCTGTCACCTTGAAGTCTTATCTGAGGAAGGGGTGCCCTTTGATCTTATGCCATGTGAGAGATGACCGGATAGAGAGTCCGACAGTTGATGAGATACCAGTGGTGAGAGAGTTTACAGATGTCTTTCCAGAGGAGATTCCGGGGTTGCCACCGAAGAGGGAGATAGATTTCACCGTTGAATTGAAGCCAGGGACGGGGCCAATCTCTAAGGCACCGTATCGTATGGGTCCTAAGGAGATGGAGGAGCTTAGGAAGCGCTTGGATGATCGATAGAGAAGGGATACATTAGACCTAGTGTATCACCGTGGGGAGCACCGATTCTATTTGTGAAGAAGAAAGATGGAACTTTGAGGTTATGCATAGATTACAGAGAGTTGAACCGAGTGACGATAAAGAATAAGTACCCTTTGCCAAGGATAGATGACCTGTTTGATCGGTTGAGTGGTGCAACAGTCTTTTCTAAGATTGATTTGAGGTCGGGGTACCATCCGGTGAAGATTAGAGATGTGGACATACCGAAGACAGCTTTCACGTCGAGGTATGGCCATTATGAGTATGTGGTGATGCCATTTGGGTTGTCTAATGCGCCGGCAGTGTTTATGGATTTGATGAATAGGATCTTTAGACAATTCTTGGATCAGTTTGTAGTGGTGTTTATTGATGATATCTTAGTCTATTCTAAGACTAAGGAGGAGCATGAGGAGCATCTGAGGATCGTGTTGCAGACGTTGAGAGATCATGAGTTGTATGCTAAGTTGTCCAAGTGTGAGTTCTGGTTAGAGAAAGTGGCTTTTCTGGGGCATGTGATATCTAAAGATGGGGTAGTCAGTAGATCCGGCGAAGATTGAGGCGGTGACAAAGTGGGAAGCACCAAAGAATGTTCTTGAGGTTAGGAGTTTCTTGGGTTTAGCTGGATACTACAGACGGTTCGTGAAAGATTTCTCCAAGATAGCTAGACCGATGACAGCGTTGATGAGGAAAGAGAACAGGTTTCGTTGGGATGAGAGTTGTGAGACGGCGTTCCAAACATTAAAGGAGCGTCGACCACGCTCCCGTCTTAGCATTGCCTGAAGGGAGCGAGAATTTTGAGGTTTATACCGATGCTTCGAAGAATGGGTTAGGTTGTGTGTTGATGCAGAATGGTAAGGTGATTGCCTATGCTTCTAGACAGTTGAAGCCTTATGAGGAGAATTACCCTACTCATGATCTGGAGTTGGGTGCGGTGGTGTTTGCTCTCAAGATTTGGAGACATTACCTTTATGGGGCGACCTTTAAGGTATTTTTCGATCACAAGAGTCTCAAGTACATCTTCACTCAAAAGGAGTTGAACATGAGACAGAGGAGGTGGATGGAGTTGATTGGCGATTATGACATGGAAATCATCTACCATGAAGGGAAGGCCAATGTTGTTGCTGATGCTTTGAGTAGGAAGAGTGTACATTCCTTGTGTACAGCTCTATCTTTGATGAGATTGAGGGATGAGGTAGCGAGCTTTGGGATTCATATGATGCAGAAAGGAGATGCCATGGGTGATATGACAGTACATATGGAGTTTTATGATGACATTCGAGGTAAACAGACTTTGGATCCTAAGATAGTTGAGTGGAGAGCGGGAGTAGAGAAAGGGACAAAGTGTCCCTGTTTTCTATTCATACAGATGGTAGTTTGAGGTTTGATGGTAGGTGGTGTGTTCCTAATGATGAGGAATTGAAAAAGACAATCATGACAGAAGCGCATTGCACACCATATTCAGTTCATCCGGGTGGAGACAAGCTTTACAAAGATTTGAAGAAAACGTTTTGGTGGCCTGGGATGAAGAAAGAGATAGCTGAGTTTGTGTCCCGTTGTTTGACATGCCAGAGAGTTAAAGGGGAACAGAGAAGACCACAAGGTAAGATTCAGGTCTTTGGAGGTGCCTGAGTGGAAGTGGGAATCCATTTCCATGGATTTCATTGTGGGTTTGCCAAAGAGTCAACAAGGTAACAACATGATTTGGGTGATAGTGGATCGCTTGACCAAGTCGGCTCACTTTGTTCCAATGAAAGATACATGGACTAAGGCACAATTGGCTATGGCCTATCGAAAGAACGTGCTTAAGTTACATGGAGTCCCTAAGGACATAGTGTCCGACGAGAGATGCGAGGTTTATATCGAGGTTCGGAAGGAGTTGCGGGAATCATTGGGAACGGCTTTGAAGATGAGTACACATTTCATCCTGCGACGGATGGGCGGGCCAGAGAGAACAATCAAGACTCTTGAGGATATGTTGCGAGCTTGTGTGATGGATTTTGGTGGTAGCTGGGAGCAGAGGTTAGACTTGATAGAGTTTTCTTACAATAACAACTATCACACTAGTATTGGTATGGCACCGTTTGAGGCTTTGTATGGGAGGAGATGTAGGAGTCCAATCTGTTGGGACGATAGTCTTTGAGGCAAGTGGTTTTAGGACCAGAGATGGTGCATGAGATGGTTGAACAGATTAAGATGATCGGGAAAGGATGAGAGCGGCTCGGGATCGACAAAAGAGTTATGCGGATCTACATTGCTTAGGGATATAGAGTTTCAGGTTGGGGATAAGGTTCTTCTGAAAGTGTCTCCTATGCGCGGAGTTATGAGATTTGGGAAGAAAGGCAAGCTAAGTCAGAAGTTTATAGGGCCGTATGAGATCTTAGAGCGAGTTGGAGAGGTTGCTTATCGTTTGGCTTTACCGGCTGCTTTGGAGAGAGTGCATAATGTGTTTCATGTATCGCAGCTACGGAAGTATGTGAGTGACCCGTCACATGTGTTATAGGCAGAGAGTTTGGAGCTAGATGAGTCCCTATCATATCTTGAGGTACCCAAGCAGATCCTAGACCGAAAAGTTAGAAAGACCAGGAGTGGTGAGACGGTTTTGCTTAAGATCCTGTGGTCCAACCACGAGACCGAGGAAGCTACATGGGAGGCCGAGGACATCATGAAAGAGCGTTACCCTTTCCTTTTTGATCAGGTATGTATGGTTACGGGGACGTAACCTTGTTTCTTTTAGGGGGGTAGGAGATGATCGCGAGAGTTTTTAAGAGTTTTATACACCTTTTATATGTTGCGTCGGGATGTTTGCCTTGGGTTTGTATCATGTTTTGTTTGGCTTTTGAGTCGGGAAGGTTGAAGGAGTACCTTTGTTTTTGTAGTGGTTTGAACTTCGGGGACGAAGTTCTTTTTAAGGAGGGAAAACTGTAATACTCCGTATTTATAGTCTTGGGGGTACTCTATCGAGTAGCCCTTACTCTGTCGAGTAAGGGCAAGTTGCGCAGATAAATAGTTTCTGACCTGTTGGGCACTCGATCGAGTAGCTGGGGCACTCGATCGAGTACCTTGGGTACTCGATCGAGTACCTTGGGTACTCGATCGAGTGTCCGGTTTATCGGGGGAGTTTTCTCGGGTTTTGTTAATTACGCGATTAAGGTATATAAACATATTCGGCATTGTTCTAAATCACTTTTTACAAAACCTAAAACCTGTTTAAGAGAGAAAGCAACTTGTCTTCTTCCTAATCGCGTTCTTGACAATTCCCGGAGTTCAGACGGTCGGTTTGCATCGTAGTTCGTGTCGTTGGATTCCTTGCGTCGAGGGTAAGCTTTTAATGTAATTTATATAATGATTTGTTAAGATTAGTGAAACCCTAATTTGGGAATTGGGGGTTTTTTTTATGAATAGTAATTGAATAGTAGTATCTATGTGTTGTATGGTAGGAGGAGAGTTCATAGAAGAGGCGTTTTGAGACAGCTGTAGATACCGTCTGCGTGTTGTGCTTTCCAGGTAGGATTTCCTACTCAGTATTAGTCCCATAATGGGATATTGGTGATGTGCTGTAATTAGTTGTTTGATATGATGATTGTGATTGTGATTGTGATTGGTTTCTATGGCTCTCGAGATGCGTTCTCGGCTGAGTGGGGTCACTTGCGGGAGTGATCTCACGCCCTAGTTTCGCCTTCTGTGGAACCCGCCACAGAAGGGATGTGTACATTAATGGACAGGGTTATCGCTCGTACGATGAGCGGGGCTTAGGTGGGAACGGCTGCGGTCCCCCATCGCGGTGGTCCCAAAGGGACGATCGATGATTGAGACGGTTGGTTGGTGTGTGTGTGTGTGTGATTCAGTTTTGTCTGTTTGTCTTATTATCGTATCTATGTTGATTGTGTGATTAGTACGACCCGGTGTTGTTTTGTAAACTGCGGTGATCCATTCGGGGATGGTGAGCGAGATATTGAACAGTATAGAGATGATATTGGGATAGCTGGGATGGCCACGACATGACGATAGAGTCTTCCGCCGTAGTCTAGTTTTATTTACATTTCGATTGAGCACGACATTTGGAATAATGTATTATACTTTCAGTTTGGTTTCGAGGATTGTATTCATTCATTAAACTATTATAATAAATGTTGTTTCTGTTTTGTCTATTTGATTATCATACCTCGGGCAACCGAGATGGTGATGTCTTCATACCTGAGTGGTCCTGGTAAGGCACTCGGAGTATGGGGGTGTTACAGGAAGGATACTTAGTTGTGTGCTAAGAGGTTACACAAACTCAAGTTTCCAAACTCATTAGGATTTATGAAAATCCTAGGCGAATTTTATTGACATGAGGAGTAAATGACTAGTAAGGGCATTTCATTGTCAATTATTGCAAAATTCTACAAAATATATACCCAAGTACGTTGTGATTAGGTGGTGTACTTTAAAACTACAAGTATTGTTGTCCACCGAAACCCACATCACAAGTTATATGATAATAGCGAGAGCTTCTTTCAAGTTAAAGAGCCTGAGTCTAGAACGAAGTCTAGACATGTACTTCGTAAAGTTCATGCTATAAGAGATAACATGAAAATGAAGGAAATCACAATTCACAAGTTTGAACACTTGGACACATGGTATGTTCACAAGCTAAACTTTTATTACGTTAGACAAGTGCATAAGTACACTTGTGATTATAAGACATAGAGTAGTAATATGGTATTGACTACTCGTGTGTGATAATCACATTTATCGTTTGAGTTATCATTAACTCATCTTGTACTTTGTTACATCCAAATGGGTTGTTGAGACAATATTTAACCCCATTAAAGTGAACTAGATTAACATAGTATTCGCCCCTAGTTTCTTATATGAGGTGACATCTCGAAGTGACTAGAGTGTGGTACGATTGATGGCAAGTTCGAATGTCATAGAGTCATAAGAGATGACTAGTCGATCACATAGGCAGACTGTGAGGGACACTCTTTCGGGCTTATGACCGCTTAAAGAGTTCTGGAAGTTTTTATAGCCTGGTCGTGGCGAGAGCTACTATAGTATTCCTTATGAGTCGATTCTTTGACTAAAGACTGTTCGCCTAAGATGGCACAGTTTCAGAATGACTTTGATTTATGTTCTATGACCTTCGTAATTGGGGTCATATGGGCATGTTTTGGGTCATGATGAGTTGTGGCTATTCGAAGGGAAGAGTGCGATAGGAATTGTCCATCACCGTCAGGGTTATCTTATATCTCAAGGCCACTCGAGAAGTAATGAACTGGAAATGCGTGGCCACGCTCGGAAGGTATCTACGGTAGATAATTCCGGTCAGACAGTTATTCTCCAGATCAAGGAAACCACTTATGATATGATCAAGTGCAAGTACAACCTGCAAGACACCTTGCATTTAGTGGGAGATAGTAATAGGACAAGAGAATTGGTGACGCACACTTGTCGCGGACAAGTGGGAGATTGTTGGAATATGTGTCCTCGACAATAATGTGATCACATGTTTAAATCTCATATTAAGAATGCTAAAGGGAAAGTACTATTTTATTGTGAACTGATCTACACTAATTGGTAATGATTGGCTGACTAGAGTTTGACATTACTGCCGTATGACGGTGGTGATCAGTTGATCCCTTAAGGTCATGCCTCTAAGGAAACATTCTTAATTGATATTAATTAAATGTATGCTGATACAAGTTAAATAATTCCTTAAATAAATTGACAGATGATTTTGTGAGAGAAAATTCGTAGCTTATTGTAATTAGATTAAATAAGGTTCGTACTAAGTAATTAAATTGTTTTATTACTTAAGGTTTATTTATTGTTTATGAAACAATTAAATTAAGAATGAATGGTTTATTATAAATACAAGTAGTTGTGATTTATAATTCTATGACCCATTTTAAGTATTTGTAATTGAGAATTACTAGTTAATTTTGTATGTGATTTATTTTATTTGTATAATGATTTTTAATAAGTTAAAAATGCATTATGAAAACAACATGACTAGTAACATGTCCAATATGTCACATTATACAAATTGACAATTGACAAACTTAAAATGGACCATATTAAGCTTAGTGTGCCGTGTAAATGGTAGTGTAGGGAATAAATTGTGTTTTGTTCTTTTAAATTAGTGGAAGGCATAATGATGACCTACTAATCATAGGCTTGCATGCCTAGTTTCTTGAGAAGAGAAAATTGGAAAAGTATTGGGCACTCTTCCCTCTTGTCTACCCGGCCACCCATGCAAAATGAGGAGAATTTTTTCTCTTCTCATTCATTATTCATTCATATAAATTATATTGATAATTTTTAATACTCTCTCTAATAGTTGTTGTGAAAACTTGAGAGAAAACTCACAAAATCTAAAATATTATCCCATTACTAGAAGTAGTAACCAAATAATATTAAGTCATTTCAAGGGATTCTTATACTAATTCTAGTACAAAATTAGTGTAGGATTTAAGAGTGATTTTGTTGGTATAAATCCTTGAGGAGTAGATTCTACTATTAAATCTAAGGGTTTTGTTGGAGCACTTGGATTTACTTAAGAAGACTAATTTGGTAGGAGACCAATTAGTATAATCCATTCGGCCCTCAATGTAAGATTATTCGATTTCTTCTTATTTTGTATCCTTTTGTTATGCATGCATAAGATCTTATTAGTTTATGACTAAACTATATTAACATAGTTATTAGAAATGTCTAATAAGAGGTTAATGAATCTTTCATATTACATACAAAAGCAACAAAAAAATACAATACTTTTATTCCGCTGCAAAATTATCTCTGAAAACATAAAAATTGTTCTAGTTTTTACTCAAACACGTTAAAACTTGTGATAGTTTTACATCAAGTTGGTTATCAGAGCAAGGTTTAAATATACTTCTTAGTGTGTTTATCTTGGGAAAATCATAGTTATGGGCAAAAATATGGAACACTACCAAGGTGAAGTTGATCTACACGTTCCTGGTTATACAAACCTCTTTAAGAGTTCAATATTTTCTGAAGAAATACAAGTGGAAGGTGATTCTTCTTTAAATTTCGATTTGCCACCAATATATGACGACTATAGTGATGATGAGCTACTGGATGCTACTGGTTTCAAAGCTAAAAATCCTATGAACTTTTATGTGACTAACTTTCAAGAAAAAGAGTATTATCAGTCTCCACTTGAAAGCTACATTGATAAGAAGTTATATGGTAGGAATTATTATTTCTTCTTGGTTTCGATTCTTATGGATGCTCACGATGATGTTGCTATACCAAGCAAGTTTTGTGTTGATTTTGCTAAACTTGTGCAAGGAGGGAGGTGGGGTGCAAAGCACAAGAGGGGAAGGCATGAGAGGAGGTTGAAATCGAGCAAGATAGACGAGCTTGTGGTTTGTATCGAAGATGATGAGCTGAAAGATGATTCAAGTTCATTGCTAATGTTCATCGCCTTACAATCTAGTCACTCCAAGATGTCACCTCATTAAGTAACTAGGGACAAAATACAATGTTAATACAGCTCACTTTAATAGGGTTCGACATTGTCACTACAACCTATTTGGAAATAACAAAGTATATAAATTCAGATATAAAGCTGAATATAACAATAAATGCAATTATCATATATGAAATAATAAATACAATATTTTGATTATTACATATCATATAATTTACAACAGTTCTGGCATTCGTCTCAACCCCATCAAAACTACATGACTATCATGTTTAGCTTGAGACAAAGGCTTGGTTAAAGGATCAGCGATGTTGTCAGCTGTCCCAACCTTACAAACTGTAATTTCTTTCCTTTCTATTAAATCTCTAATTACATGAAATTTCCTAAGTACATGTCTAGACTTGTTACTAGACTTGGGCTCTTTTGCTTGAAAAATAGCCCCACTGTTATCATCACAATACAAGATAGGATCCTCGGCTGTCGGAACTACTTTTAGTCCCTCTAAAAATTGCCTAATCCAAACAGCTTCCTTTGCAGCTTCAGACGCTGCAATGTACTCAGCTTCCGTTGTAGAATCAGCAGTCACGGACTCTTTGAAACTTCTCCAGCAAACAACCCCTCCGTTCAACAAAAAGACAAAACCAGCCTGGGATTTCAAATCATCCCTATCGATTTGGAAACTGGCATCTGTATAACCTCTTATACGTAATTCAGATTCTCCTCCAAACACTAAGAATGAATCTTTAGTCCTTCTCAAGTACTTTAGAATATTCTTGACGGCTATCCAGTGACTTTCACCTGGAGTTTTCTGAAAATGACTCGTCATACTCAAAGCATACGAGATGTCAGGACGAGAACACATCATAGCATACATGATCGATCCAACAACGGAAGCATAGGGAATCGATTTCATGCGTTCAATATCCTTAGGCTCATTAGGACACTGTGACTTACTCAAAGTGATCCCACTGCCCATAGGTAGAAAACCTCTCTTGGAATTTTTCATATTGAATCGGTCAAGAATCTTATCGATATAGGCTTCTTGACTCAATGCTAATATCCTTTTGAATCTATCCCAATATATCCGGATACCCAAGATGCGCTGAGCTTCTCCCAAATCTTTCATTTGGAAGTGATTTTCTAACCACTTCTTGACAGAAGCAAGCATATCTACGTCATTCCCAATGAGTAATATGTCGTCCACATAAAGAAGTAAGAAAACAACTTTACTCCCACTAAACTTCATGTATAAACATGGTTCCTCAACACTTCGAGAAAAACCATTCTGTTTAATAACATGATCAAAACGATGATTCCAACTCCTTGACGCTTGCTTAAGACCATAAATGGATCTCTTAAGTTTGCATACTTTGTTAGGATTTTTAGTATCCACAAAACCCTCAGGTTGTGTCATGAACACTTCCTCTTCCAGAAACCCGTTTAGGAAAGCGGTTTTGACATCCATTTGCTATATCTGATAATCATGAAATGCAACAATCGCTAACATTATCCGAACAGATCTAAGCATAGCAACTGGTGCAAAAGTTTCATCATAGTGTAAACCATGAACCTGGGTGAAACCTTTTGCCACCAATCTAGCTTTGTAGAAATCCTTATGTCCATCCATGCCGATTTTAATCTTGAATATCCACTTACACTGAAGAGGTCGAACATCTTTAGGTAAGTCAACCAGGTCCCATACCTGATTATCGTACATGGAATCCATTTCGGATTGCATGGCATCGAGCCATAACTTAGAGTCAAAACTCGTAATACCTACTTTGTAGGTCTTGGGTTCATCACTTTCCAAAAGTAAAACCTCATAGTCACCATCTTCCTCGATAACACCAAGGTATCTATCAGGCTGGCGACTAACCCTCTCTGACCTCCTAGGTTCAGAAGGAAGAATAACCGATTCAGACATAGAAGGAACATCTTCCTGTATTATCACATCAGTTTGTGGCTCTTGAACTTCATCAAGTTCAAATTTTCTCCCACTCTGTCTTCTAGAAATAAACTCTTTTTCTAGAAAGACAGCTTCCCGAGCCACAAACACTTTGTTCTCACTACTATTGTAGAAGTAATATCCACAAGTTTCCTTAGGGTAGCCTACAAAAATACATTTTTCAGAACGAGGTGCAAGCTTATCGTCAGACTTGCTCTTGACATAAGCATCACAACCCCATACTTTCATGTATCGCAGATTCGGGACTTTCCCTTTCCATATCTCATATGGAGTTTTGTCAGTTGCTTTAGTGGGACTTTTATTAAGTGAGTGTACAGCAGATAAAATGGCAAAACCCCAAAATGACTTAGGTAACTCAGTTTGACTCATCATCGGACCATATCTAGTAAAGTTTGATTCCTACTTTCAGCCACACCATTTAATTGTGGGGTGCCAGGAGGAGTTAACTGAGATACAATACCGCAGTTTTTAAGGTGATCTTTAAAGTCATTGCTTAAATATTCCCCACCACGATCTGATTGTAATGATTTAATCTTCTTATTTAATTGGTTTTCTACTTCATTCTGAAACTCTTTGAACTTATCAAAAGCTTCACTTTTATACCTCATTAAGTAGATATACCCATATCTACTCATGTCATCGGTAAAAGTAATGAAATAGTCATAATTACCTCTAGCAGTGACTCTCATTGGATCACACACATCAGTGTGTATTAAACCTAACAACTCACTAGCTCAAGATCCTTTTCCTAGAAAAGGTGAACGAGTCATCTTGCCAGGAAGACAAGATTCGCATGTACCAAATGATTTGAAATCAAAAGGTTTAATAACACCAGTCGACACTAGTCTTATAATGCGCTTCTCGTTAATGTGTCCTAATCGACAATGTCATAAATAAGATAGATCGGTATCACCAGTTTTGAGTCTTTTATTATCTAAATGATAAACATCGTTGCAAGTGTCTAAAATATAAATACCATTGATTGAAATAGCTTGGCTATATACAATTCCATTAAGGGAAAAAGTACAACACTTGTCTTTAATTACAAAGGAAAAACCTTCTGTGTCTAACACAGATACTGATATTATATTTCTAGACAATGTTGGTACAAAATAACAATTATTAAGATACAACTGCAAGCCCGAAGCTAAACTAAGTACATAAGTTCCTACTGAGACGACGGCTACCTTAGACCCATTACCCATTCGGAGATCAACATCACCCTTGTTTAGCTTTCTTATGCTTTTTAGGCCCTGCAAATGATTGCACAATTGAGAACCACAACCAGTATCTAATACCCAAGTTGTATTTGAAGCATAATTTATGTCTATCATAAAAGATTCGGTTGAGAAATTACATGTTGGCTTCACAATGCCAACTTTAATGTCATCCAGGTATTTCGTACAATTATGCCTCCAATGTCCCTTGTTATTACAGTAATTACAAGTATCTTTAAGAGGATTACCCTTTATATGTTTAGGCTTGGTAGAGCAATTCGCAATTGCTTTACCTTTGCCCTCCACCTGAACGGGCTTCTTACCTGCGTTCCTCTTAAACTGCTTCTTCCCCTTCACATTAATCGCAAGCACATCTTTCCTTGTACTCCCACTCAATCCCATGTCCTTCTCTGCTTGCACAAGCAGAGAATGGAGCTCATGTAAACTCTTTCTCATGTTCGTCATATTATAATTTACCCTAAATTGGGTAAACCCTTTGACGTGAGAGAGAGAGTGGAGCACTCGGTCCACCACAAGTTCGTCGGGGATCTTACATCCTAACCCCTCTAAAGTTTCCACGTACTCAATCATTTGAAGTACGTGTGAACTTACAGGTTGACCATCTTTGAGGTTAGCCTCAAAGAAACGAACTACGGTGTCATATTGAATTATTCTCGGGGCTTGAGAAAACATAGTTGAAAGCCTCGAGAATACTTCATGTGCATCACGAAACTTGACACATTGCCTTTGTAAAGCAGGATCCATTGAAAAAATCAAAACATTTTTAATTGCAGCGGATTCCTTTTGATAATTTGAAAAAAACCTCCCTTACATCGACAGTGGCCCTAGTACTAGGCGAAGGGGGAGAGGGATCGACAAGGTAGCGTAATTTGCCATCACATGCGGCAGTTAATTGTAGTTGTTCTTCCCAATCTTTAAAATTACTACCGTCAGCTTTAAAAATATATTTGTCCATGAATGAACGTAGCCATGAATCTCTAGCTATAGTGACGGTTTGACTAATCGAAGCCATCGTGATTACTACAAAGGAAATGAAAGGAAAGATTAACATTTATCGTCTTAAATATTTTAACTTGTGAAACCTTTTTTAACAAGTTCCCATTTATATAATGATCTCCCACTGAATTATATAAATGATTCCAAGATCCAATTTTATATAAACACGGGCACGGTGGACCGATTCAACCCATAATTATATTAATTTGGTGAGTCAACATTTTGACTGATTCTACTACTAGAACTCTTGGTTGACCGATTTTCTTAAAATCTATCTTTTAGCCCCAGAATAAATATGGGCACGGTGGACCGATTCAACCCATATTCATTCCGTTGAGTCCAACCAATTTTCACGTGTAATAACCTTTATTACCCTACTTACCCAACGTAAAAAGAGTGTACCTCGGTGATCCGAACCTACCTCTAATGAAGAAGGGATTCATAGGTGCTATTATTTGGTAAGGCTTAATCTCAATTTTAAACAAATGTGAGAGATCTTATCAATTTTATTGTCTATCACTTTTAAGTGAACAAAATTGGTGAATGCTAGACAATTAAATTGATAACAGCAAAATAAAAAACATGTAGTGACGATTTGGCATGAATGCATAATTAAACAAACAAGTCCTAATATGGCCACCTAGTTAATCTAATTAACTAAAATTATTACACTTTGGAAACCAAATCCTTGGTCCCTAGAATCTTCGTAAAAATGGCCTCCTTCTTTAGGATTTCGGAACGCCTTTCCAAAAACATCGTCTTCATGAAAACTCCATCTTTAGATGCTTTATTTAATTACTAATAATTAAATTACATAACAATACCCTATTATAAAATTTTTAATAAAATTAAAATAAAAACTATTAATTAATTACAAATTAGGCGATACGAAATCGCAATTAATTACAAAACAAGTCGATATTCCCTTACATTACGGGAAATACCAACTTCTACCTATGGCCATATTAGGAAAATTACATAATTATAATGCTAAAAACCATTCATCTAAATGAATAATAAAATGCATTATGAAAAAAATGACATGCCAAATCGTCTAACTTACCAACAACGATCAATTGAGCTTGTTTTGACGGAATTTTTACCAATAAAAATTCATAATCAATTCTTAAAATAATTTTAAGATATGCTAATGATACTAATCTGGTCTAATATCAAATATCAAAATAATTATTCTCACTAATTATCTTGAATTTATATGGGATTAAAACACAAATTATGACAAAAGGACATAATAATTCACAATTATTATGAAAAACAAATTCCATTTAATTATAAAATTTATGTAAAATTAAATTTCAAGGCCATGAACATTCTGGTCTTACACCAAAAATGACATGCAAGTGAAAATTCTTGGTTTTAAAATTTATTTAAAACGAATTTATAATTTAATCGGTAAAACGATAATTTTTACGATTTAATTCTAAATCAAACCATAAAAATTGAAATAACTTACAATTAAAATTTTGTACATTTTGGAAAAATTTCCAAGAGCTAAAAATTCAAAAATTTCGAGCCCAAAAATTGAATCAATATTTATTTGCAAAATAACCGTTATTTACCAATTTTTATCAAATAAAAACCAATAAACTATCTAAATTAATCACATTAACTTAAATTATATACTTATCTCATAAATAGAACATGAATGTGGTTATTTCTAAATAAATATGCATAAAATTAACATGCAACCCAATTTAATTAACTCTTAATTAATTTTAATGCATTTTTACTCAATTTTATGCCATTTTAAGTTATAAAAAGTGGAAAAATATAACAAAAATCAAATTTTAGTCCCATATCAATCTAAGACCAGATTATATACATGCAAGACCATATTATGTGATAAAACTAATTTTAGTAACATAATATCAATTTTATTAATTTATCTCATAAATTACTAAAATCGTCTTAAGACAACATGCATGTATGTAACAATGCTTTGATACCACTTGTTAGTTATTTAGACCAAATTAATACTCATCTTATGATATCAAAATTACAAGTTAATTTTTTGTGGTCTAAATCTACATGCATGCAAAGAAAAAAAAAACAAGAAGATGGTATTAAACCATCTTAAGACAAAAGTTCCTTACATTGATTAAGGCAAGTTTTGGGCACTACAAAGGTCTCCCACCTTTGTAGTTCTTGAGCTATGCAACTAAGGATGATCCTCCAAGAATACCAATCACCAATATAGATAATCTCCTAAGGTGGCACCCGAGATTCAACCCAAATATATTACTACAAATAATATAGACTAGATATTATTTGAGTATATGTATATTTGATGTACTAATTATATTATTACTTTGATAATATTATTAGTTTACTTTTATATGTGTTTTAATATAAAAGGATGAACAAAATAAGAAGAAAAATATGGTCTATTGATGGTGTATATGAACCATCCACAACAAGCATATAAAGACCAATTTTTCTTCAAATTTTCAACCTTAGAAATGAGGGAAGGAATTGGGTATTTATAAGCATGAAAATGTAAACAATTCACATACAAAAGATAGTGGGAAATGCCTACCTTTTCCACTCACAATGAGTGTATTAGTAGTGTATAAAAAGCTATCCAAATGGTCCCCTCTGGGTCCATTTTGATTTTCGACATTTGTCCCACAAATGCTTACAAGTCTTATATTTAATTATCTTACATAATTAAATATTAATTTATTTATTTAACACTTAAATAATACAAATTAAATACCAATGACTACTTAACCATTAAGTAATCATAAGACCATTTTCTCAACATACAATGTGTCAATATTATCCCACTTAGCTAATTTTGCAACCTCTTGTAAAATTAAATAGCTAATTAATTCCACCTCAAAACATATACACATATCGTATAAAATTTATTAATTAACAATTAACTAATAAATTCAAATTTATAAATTTATTATTTAAATATCACATAATTAAATAACAAATCTCCTTGTCCCGAGTTCGTAACCCGTCATCAAATAATACATTTACGCGACTAATTAAAAGTACATAATACATGGAATTAATTATCTTGTATCTCATACAAACAATTAATTCATTCTTTTTGGGTGTCATCCTATAGGTGTGACCTAAAGGGATCAGCTGATCACCGCCGTCAAACGACAGTAATGTCAAACTCTAGTCAACCAATCATTACCGATTAACGATGACCAGCTGACAACTAAATAAATAAATCCCTAATATTCCTTTAACGAGATTTAATATGTAAACGCACTTATTGTGTAGGACACTACTCCAACATTAAGACCCTAAGAAAAGTTGAGGAAATGCTACTCCCGAGGGAAATGAGCGGATCCTCCTTGCTAGTCCTGCCTCGGTCCGCTCGTCCCGTGGTATGGCACGGGCTATTCTGCCTTGTGATCCGCTCGGATCCTGGTGGAGATGCTCGGATCATTGCTGCACAGGCCGCTCGTCTTGGGAAGAAGATGCTGGATTCCTGGTGTTCTGAGACGCTCGGATCGTGCTTGATCCGCTCGGTTTCCTGGGCAGAGAGCTTCTCTTCTTTTGCTCCTTAACAATCCGCAAGGATCATGTCGGAATGCAAGGATCCTTTCATTATTGCCCATTTCACTTTATTATCTACTTAGGCCTCGAGTGTTGGTCTTCTCTTTGATGCTTGGTCATTGGATGCGATCCATTTAGCTCCATTTCGCCTCATAAATGCAAGGTTAGTAATCATTTCCTACCTAGGAGACAAAACCTCAAAGAATATGCAAAATGAGAAACTAAAGATAATAAAATGACCCAAATAAGTGCTATAAAGAGTAGGAACGAGGATAATTCAGGGACTAAATGTGCTCAAATATGAGTCACATCAAACACCCCCAAACCGAACCTTTGCTCGTCCCGAGTAAAGAGATGACTAAATGTGGTGTATTTTGTTGTTGCGGTTTGTGTATCTATGTGTTGTTAGGATTTTGCATTTAGTTTATGTGGCATAATAGTTGATAGAAGCATATGCATTAGAGTTGTATATATGTTAGTTGCATCATGGCATGTAGTTGCATGGTTAGAAAATTTTGTGAAAATGCCTATTTGGGAAGCATGACAAGTGTATATAAGGCCCTTGTAAATAATTTTTCTCCTTGAGACTTTATTTGCTAGAATACCCTCAAGACACCCTAGGATGTGTCATACTAGTATCTTTTAACCCATGGACTAAGGCCTAGTCAAAAGTATCTTGTGGTGTGATAACTCCTTGGCTACCGTTTATTCCAAGGTGACCTTTGAAGCTTAGAAAAAGGAGCTCTTAGATTAGATTAGGAGTAGAGATGAGAATAAGTTAATCTCAATCATTCCACAAAATTACACATTAATTTTTCCTTAATTGTTGTTCAAGTTTATTATTGGGTAATTGAAGATTATTGGGTTATTATTGGAGAATTGACAACTCTTCATCAATCAATCAAGTTTTTTTCTATTATTCTTTTCTTTCCATTTGTTCATCTTAAGTTTGGTATAATTCCTTTACTCTTTATTGCTTATTTCTTCACTATTTTATCATGTTTATACTTGTTGTGATGATTGACACCATTGATAACATGTCTTCCATGATAATGAGTGAATAGTTACTTAACTAGGATTAGTGGGGGATTAGGGGAGTTAATCATGGGATAAATTTATGGTTAATGAGTACATATGAATGCTTGCTTATTGTTCTTCAACTTATGCACATGTTATGTTTGATGAAATGCTAGACTATGAAACCTTGTATTTTTTACCCATCTCTTATCTTTTCAATGAGGCTTGTAAGATATAAACCAACTCAAGCCTTATTAGACCATGCATAGAGTTGAATAGGGAAAACCCAAGTCGACTTGTAGGTGTTGTAAAGTCTTAACCGACTCGGCTCCGAGATGTAAGTTTCCCTAGGATTTGGTTTATCATGCCTGTAGTTTAATAGGAAGAATTAAGTCGACTTGTAGGTGTTGTAAAGTCACAAATGACTCGGCTCCGGGACCCAAATCTTCTTATGACTTATATGACATGAACTAACTTAATTCCAACAATAATAAATTGCTTGCATCTATATAACTCATTTATGCTATCTCACCATGATTTCCCTATGAAACCATGACATCCTAGTATCCTTTATTATTATTGGTTTACATCTTTATTTGTTTTATTGCTTGTTTTACTGTATTGCTTTCATTAGTTTAGAATCAATCAATTCCAATCAATTGTGACAACCCTTAGCGCAACTATAATTAGATTGAACAGTTCGAGTACCCCCGTCCCGTGGATCAACCCCAAATTGCTTGCTATGCTAGTATTTGGGTATAAATGTGTTTGATGGCGTACAACGACGCACCACATCACCCGCCCGAGTTTTTACCCCAGTGAATGGGTTTTTGCTAGACACGCCCGGGTTTAGATCCTCATGCCCGGGTTTTGGCTTGACCCGCCCGAGTGTTTTACTAATTCGTACACTTTAATGCAACTTGCTTGCTTTCTAATGTTACTACACATATAAACCCATCAAACTCAACATGTTATTACCCAAGTATGACTCGCAAACCTCGTGAATGCATTAGACATGAATAAACATGGATTTGAGACAGAATTCAACAATTAACTCATCCAAATATCCAACTTTACCAATTGTTCCAATACCAATATTTCCAACCAATAATCTCATGACATAATTAAACATGTTAATTAGATATATTTAAGACGGATTCCCGCTAACTAACACATGTAAACAACCCATATCATCCAATTGAACCAACATGTAACAACATACTAGAATTCCTCCATACAATTTAAGACAAAATCACACACCAATCTTTCAAGTAAGAAACATGTCAAAATATGTAAAGATTCCAACTTTAACATCCAAAAGACCAAACTATAACAATTAAGCACACAAATTTGATATAATATCGAGTAACATCACCGTTACCTTTTAGCTCTTCCAAGAACACGATTCGGACTCAAAACTACTCCGGAATACTAAAACTTCCACCTAGAACAAGTTTAAGACAAAAAGGGTTCGAAAACTCATCTCACAAAAAGTTGGGTTTTCTAAAGATTCAAAATGTTAGATTTTTCTTACATAGAAAGATGCAGGAAGGAGAGAGGATTCTAGAATAACAAATGGATTTGAATTTGCTTAAGAATTGACTTGGTGTTGCACTTTGTTCATAAACTTTTGAGTTTCGTGCACGTATAGGGGATTTGGAACAGACTTGCTCCTTACGATGGGTTCTAATTGTGAAAATATCATATTCTTTCTAAGGAAAAAGATGAAGAGAAGTTGCTGAAAAATGAAAGGGAAAACCCTAAAAGGAGGTTTTGTTGTCTTAAAGATGGTCCATGTGTTTACTTAGGCCCAATAACAAAGACACTTGGTTTGTGACTCGATTTTGCACTAAAAAGACTCACACTACGACTTTTAAGGGGTTCCGGCCAAAATAAACCAAATTAATTTTTATGAAACTAAAACACGATTTTGAAAGTATAAAACCAAATAAATGATATACCAATTAAAATCGAGTATTATTAAATTAGCGATTTTAACATGTTACCCATAAAGATAAAATCGTCGGTGTTACACCAATAACCATCGACTTACATAATTATCAATTCTCACAATAACCAAAATTACAACTCCCCAATCGCATACACTACTCACTCCATCCTCCCGACTCTAAATTATAATAATGCTTCAATCCATAATATTACAGTCTACCCTCCTTAAAAATGAACTTCGCCCTCGAAGTTTATGTTGGGAAATGTGTCCTCAACAATAGTGCGATCACATGATTTAAATATCATTATTAAATCTCATTTTAAGAATACATGTGGGATGTAATATTTTACAAGTCAACTGGTCCACACATATCGGTAATGATTGGCTGACTAGAGTTTGACATTACTGTCGTGCGACGGTGGTGATCAGTTGATCCCCTTAGGTCATACCTATAGGGAAACACTCTTAATTGATTATTTAATTAATCGTATACCGATACGAGTTAATTAAATTGCTTAAAATTGACGGATGATTTTGTGAGTATAATTTACGTATCTTATTGTAAATATGATTAATAAGACACGGTCTAAGTAATCGAACTATTTTATTACTTGGATGAAATTATTGTTTAAAGAAACAATTGAAACGGAATGAATAAATTATTATAAATACAGAATGTTGTAGTTTATAATTTGGAAATATTTTTTGTACAAGTAATTACGAATTACTAGTCGATTTTGTAAATGACATATTTTATGAGTATGTTGATTTTTAATATGTTAAAAATACATTACATTGTGACATGTCATGTAATATTTTACATGTGACAAATTTGACAAATTACAAAATAAAATGGGTTCTCCATTTTATGCTTAAAAACCGAAAATGAGGAGGTGGTGTAAGATATATATTGTGTTTTTATCTTGAGTGGAAAACACAATCATGATATCTAAGTACTAGCCTTGCAAGCCTAAGCTTTTGAGAAGAGCAAAAACAAGAGGCATTGGGCATACTACCCAATGCTCTCTTTTTCGGCCTCCCACAAGAAAGAGAGGAGAGCTCTTCTCTTTATTCAATTATTCATTCTTCCCATCTTTTTCTAGTGTAAGAAAATCCTCCAAAAGAACTCTCTACAATTTATGATAATTCTAGAGAAATAAAATCTCACAAAACATCACCTCTTGACCGAAATTTTCAAGAGCCAAAATGCAATTTATTTTGTGTCATTTTTATGGTAAAACCAATATTATTACTAGATCTAAATAGTATTGGTTTATTAAGATGTATTCCTTGGGTATATGCTTTTGGGAGGGATTCTACCTTTGAGTCCTTGTTCTTCCATTTGGAGAGCTCAAGAACAAGTGAGTAGGTGAACTCACTTGTGCCCATAAATCCGAAAATCACATGGTGAGATATAGATTTTTCCATCTCTTTAATTAATGTTTGCATGCATAAAATCCATCTTTAATTTTATGACAAATTAATTTTAACATATATGAGTATGTTAGTATGTATATGAATCTACATTTCCTTCAGTTTATGCACCTCTTTTGAGCAACACACCTTTCATCCACCTATACAAGGATACCACGATCAAAGCGTCTTTTGAAAACTACTGAAAATCTCATTTTACAAATCTTTGGAGTAAAAGTACGACATAACTAAAGAAGATTTTCCTCATGGTAGATAATTAAACTTGAAAAATTCTCGTATTAAAATTGTTTTTAATACACACCCTATAAATTTTGATAACATGTTTAGATAACCAGTATAAGTCGTTTCAAATTTTAATAAATGAGGACCAGGGTTTAAGACCTGTTATTTCAAAATCCCGCTTTAAAGATTTAACCCAAAATATTTTTTGCATAAACGTCATCACGTGAACGAATTTTGAAACATAACTTCAAAATTAGTTAGCCTTTTACCCATTATAAAATTTAGGATAAAATTATTAGTAAGACTCTCCAAGTTTTAAGACTCTCCAAGTCTTAAGACTCTGCCACATGAGTTTTTCACCGCCTTTTATTATTTCATTATTGTTCAGACTCAGCTCATACTCTATACATTATCAGCCGGACTCACCCCAGACTCTACTTTCCCATTTCACTTTTTTTTACAAACTTGAAAAAAAAGAATAACAAGAAATGACATAGAATCCACTCGTTGGATAATTTCCTTTGAAAGTGGGGTAAAGACTCACTCAAAGTCTTAGAGTATCCACATTGAAAAGGATTGACTATCCTCTTAGACAAGAGAAAGTGCTAAGAGGATGTCCTCTTCACCGTTAAACCAATATTGAACATCCTCTTTGAATGAGGAAGAAGAAGACTTCCTCTAATTTTAGAAGAAATACAATCTAGGCCCTTGTGCCCATTCTCCTACAAAAATTGCATGTGGACATTATTTTATTTGATGTGGGAAAAAAATATAAAAAATGAAGTAGAGAGGATCCTCTTTGATGTGTGAAAAAAAAAAGGAGGATGATGATGTAGGATGGAGATAACGGGAAATGAGTTGGATGAAAGAAAATGTGATGTATCAAAAAAAATAGAAGGAAAGAGAAGAAATAAGAGGAAGATGACATAATATTCAATATACATGCTCTTAAGTTGAGTCTTGGATTCCCAAGACTCAACTTAAGACTTTGTTAAAACTTTGGTAGATTATCGGTAGTGTTGAGTGAGTCTTGTCTTAAGACTTACCAAAGTCTTGTTTCAAGACTAACATTAATCTTACCCTTGGTGAACGAATCTTCCTACCGAATTCAGTTGATAACTAATGGGTAGGAGGGAGTAACAAAAGTGAAATAGGTGAACAAATAGATCGGGATATACAATAACAAACTTAATGAAACCGAGAACACAAATTCCCAATTGTGACGGATAAAATCCGTAACTTTGAAGAAATATGAGACAAAGGAGTAAGTACGAGGACAAGTGAAAAGGGTAAGTGATAAGAGACGGGTAAAAGGCTAGGTAGCACGGACACTCCTCATAATCAGTCGTCCTGTGTCCGACACCGTGCCGGACACCGACACTCGTCGGACACACGCCTAAACGTGTCGGACGCCTATAAAGCCGTGTCTAACCTTCTTCTTTTATTTGGGCACGTGTCCGACGCGTGTCCATGGTATTTGGGCACGTGTCCGACCCGTGTCCTTGGTATTTGGACATCATTTGGGGTGAATGATGTTATTTAGACGAGATATAAGTTGTCGAAAGAGATTTATTAGAAAATGGGTTTGGGCGAGAAATGAAAATGAGTTATATTCAAAGCCAAGATTTACCACCGCTTATCTAAATTTATTATCAAATATTTATACAAACATAAAATCGAACATTTATGACTATAAGATATATATTTTATTAAATTTAAATAACGTGTCCCGTGTCCTATATTTCATGGATGCCGTGTCACGTATCCGTGCCCATGTCCGTGCCCGTGTCCGTTTTGGTGCTACCTAGGTAAAAGGTCTCTTTTTTTTGGTCTAAACCATCCGGTAATCCGAACCACATTGGGCCGACTAATCCGGATTTCGGGGCGTGTCCAAGGATTACGGTATTTAAACCCCTCTCAATCGCAGTTGTGGGGGATCGATCCGCAGACCTCCCTATCAAGCGCAGCCCATGCTATTACTGCGCCAACCAACGATTGGTAGGTAAAAGGTCTCTTTGAAGAGACCGTCTAAAGCAAGACTCTTTGAAGCGAGAAAAAGATAAGCCAAACTTTGATACTTTGATACTTTGACCTGAATGATACTTATCTAACCTCGTCTCCCCTTCCAAATTCCTACCAAACTTGTAGGCTTCTAGACCCAATTGGCCGACTGTTACGACTTCAAAAGTATAACTTTTCAAAATTCCTCTCTTCTTTTTTACCATCGTTCTCGAGTTCATCTTCGTCCTTAATACTCTCTCAATAATCCATCGTTCTTGACTATTGGAGTTTAGTAATCGATGAGTAGTTTAAACCCAGCATCTAGCTCAGGGGGACCTGCTGATCCCTCCGCTCCTCGCAGAAATTCCAAGCGTCCCAAATGTATGTTTTTCCTTTTTTGTTTTTGTTTCTATGCTATTATTGTAATTTACAAGTTCATATTTATCGACCCTCCTCGCTCCCCTACTGATTATGACTATGTTCTAGGTTCTAGGTTGATTTGCTTTCTGTAAATTTGAGATGAGATGATATTTGTTGGGTTGACTTTTTTACCATTTCTTGCTATGATTATGAAATCCGAATCGTCCAAATGAGACCGTGGTACTGAGATCAAGTATAAACCCGAGATTTAATCTTACGCTTGCACCGGATTTTAGTCTGCAGATCCTCAAATTTATACATGGTCTTAAATACAAGTTTCCATATAATCTCTATCTTGCAACTTGTAAAAATAAATAAATAAATACTGTTCAGAAAATGGTTGTGATGCATTTTGCTGCTCTTCATATAATCTCTGTCTTTCACTTCTCTCTGTTTCTCCATATTATTTGTAAGATTGCAGCAATCACCTTAAATGTTACCACCCGCCTTCATATTCCAGATTCAAGGTTCACTCAGCAGGAACTTCCGGCATGCAAACCAATTTTAACTCCCCGTTGGGTATACAAATTAAATTCTGCTCCATCTTTTCTTGTCACTTCTTTTACTTGTTTTTTCTATCTCCAACCAAATTAACTTTTATTCTTACATTCTTGAACAGGTAATTTCAGCGTTCATGGTTGTTAGCGTTATATTTATTCCTATTGGAGTTGCTTCTCTCTTCGCATCTCGTGATGTATGTATCAGATTGACCTTCTGTCTATATTCATCCATTTCTCCCGGGAAAGAGAGAATTTAATTGTTTTTCGTTTGAGGTAGTTTCACCTATGTGCTGCTGCTGACTGCTTGTTGATCGCCTTTCAGGTTGTTGAAGTTGTTGATCGATATGATGATGCTTGTATATCAGGAACCAAAAGCGATAAAATAAAATACATTCAGGGATCCGGAGATAAAACTTGCACTAGGAAACTAAAAGTGAGCTTCTACACAACTTTCTCAAAGTTTATCTTATGTTCTTGGCTTTGCTCTAATCAGCAATTTATGTATCTGATCTTTTTCGTGCAGGTATTAAAGCATATGAAAGCTCCTATCTATATTTATTACCAGCTTGACAACTTCTATCAAAATCATCGCAGGTACGTAATAATCTTAAGAAAATTTTCACCTGGGACTATCCTTTTTAAGTATATAATAATGTTAATTTATTCTATTAGACGAGTTAATGTACATTGTGGTGCAAATGTGCAATGTTTGTATACGTCCAGGTTAAACTCAATTATGACTCTGGTGAGTGCAAAATTTACTACTGATGGGGCACAAAAAAAAAAACTTTTTGTCAAAATGTCTGGCGAATGCAAAATGTACTATGGATGGGGCAAAAAAAAAAAAAAAAAAAAAAACTTTTCAGAAAGTCTACCATTGCTATACCCTTCTCCACAGAACCGCGTTTTGTATGCTTTATGATTAATAATGAAATGTTGGATATATGATTTTAGAAATTAAGATGTTCGAAAAAATAATACTCCGTACATAATTTGTACAATCGGAACAAAAGTATACAAATGTGAAAAGATATAAGAGTAAATTAGTTGAATGAGAGAGTATATACAACTCAAGAAGTATATGAATAAAAGGTTAATAAAAATGCTACTCCCTATTTAAGGTTTGAATCCCTGTGTGCGGACCAAAATTCATTCCCCAGGGCCCAGACCACTGATGTATAATACATGATTCATACCAGGCCAAAATTTAATTTGCATTATCAGTGACAAAAATAAAAGATTTACTGCCACTTATAAGTCCCTAACCCGCATCCACCCACCCAAATCTGCCGCTGACTATTGATATACCTGATGTTTTTTCCATTAGCTATCAGCTGACATGAGAATATCAATTTAATGTAAGAGATATTAGCAATATTCTTGAAATCGACTGTATAGGAAACTTGTGCATGATATGGTGAAGCTCGTTTCATTTGATTGGTTTACCTGCCAAGTATACTCCCAGTCACTATTTTCCGTTATCCTTGTTTGGTATGTCCCATCCCCTAAACTAGTCTGCTTTGTGTGTAGAATGAGGACACCCTAGCCCAATTTCCTGTACTGATATAAAAAGAAAATCTAAAGTAATAAATCACTGGATAGGACAAAGCAAATACTATTTTTGATGTTTGAAGTTGGGGTCACTTACGAGACCGAATGATTATTCAAAATCACTTAATGATTTTCGCTTCGTTCGTGCAGGTATGTGAAAAGCAGAAGTGATCAGCAGTTAAGGAGTAAGAAAAGTGAGAATGATGTAAGTACGTGTCAACCAGAAGATATGAATGGAAATAAGCCAATTGTGCCTTGTGGTCTCATTGCTTGGAGCTTGTTCAATGATACCTATATTTTTGCTTTGGGTAATAAAAATCTCACGGTCAACAAGAAGGATATTTCATGGAAGAGTGATCGTGATCACAAATTTGGGAAGGATGTCTTTCCTAAGAACTTCCAAAGTGGTGGTCTTAAAGGTGGTGCTACTTTGAACGAATCTATACCAGTAAGTTTTAAATAACTGTTTTCAATGGCAGACAAATACCTCTTGCTTATTCTGATCACTGATGCTTGTCAGATTCACAACTGCGTGATGAAACATATATAGGGGACGTAACAATTAAATCTATGAATAAATCAAAATGGCTCACTAAAGTGGCTGCGCTTCTTTCTTTTGTGAAGTAGCGGTCCTTGAATGCCGTTCTCGACGCAATTTTCATCTTGGGTCATTCGGAAACAGCCTCTTTGTGTTGCTAACACAAGGGTTACATCTGACACCCCCCCTCCCCCCCTCTCCTTTACCCCGCAATTTGCGGGAGCCATTGAGGCACTAGGGTAATGTTGTTGTTGTTAATGCGGGAGCATATCTGTCAAAGTCAAAATCATTTGTCAAATGGGGCCAATTTAAATGAGATAATGTGACTGTGAGTAAGAATTTCATAGAAGGTTTCTTGAACTTTTGTGCCTGGTTATGCTTTTAATGCTTACAAGTGTTTAATTCTCAAGGCTCATTTTTTCATGCAACAGCTTAGTGAGCAAGAGGACCTTATTGTATGGATGCGAACCGCAGCGCTTCCTACTTTCAGGAAATTGTATGGGAGAATAGAGCAGGATTTGAATGCAAATGATGAGATAGACGTCACTTTGATGAACTACTATAACACTTACAGTTTCAATGGTAAAAAGATGCTGGTGCTCTCCACCACTAGCTGGCTTGGTGGCAAAAACGACTTCCTTGGCATTGCTTATCTCACTGTCGGTGGCTTGTGCTTCTTTTTAGCCTTGTTGTTCACTGTCATTTATCTTTTCAAACCAAGGTATTGTCCAATTGCAATCTCTTTTTGGTTGTTTACTTAGGAACTATGTCGCTGTAATCTATTTTTTTCTTGTTGCGGTATATTAGGGAAATATAGCAAAATCACTTGCTAAATTAGGGGGGGGGGGCTTCTTTTATTATGTACTGTCATGTCAATGCGATTGTCTGCCAATTTTAATCAACTTTATGATGGTTTATGCAGACGACTTGGGGATCCCTCTTACTTGTCATGGAATAGAAATCCGGGAGGACGATGATAGGTGTTTGGTCTTGTATTTTGAGGGTTTTTTTTTTTTTTTTTTTTTTTTTGTTTGTTTGTTTGTTTCTGTTAATGAATGTTGTGTGTTCTGTTGATGTGATATGTATGTACTCTCAAGGTTTGGTTACTCGAGTGAAAAACCCCAAGTGAGAGGTGTATAATTTATTGAACAAAACTTTTGTTAGTGAATATTAGTTTTGTGTAAAAAGAAATGAATATGCTAATGATTTAATTCTTAAGTTGGGTTTCCCTCACATCCATTTGTTGAACGAGTGTTTTCCTGTACAGTTTGCTCTCAAGAACACAGATTGAAGGAAGAAACAAAGAAAATCGCATAAATCCATTATAGACGTGGATCGAAACCAATCACAAGTAATCTCAAATACTGAGAAATAGAGCTAGCTCAAGTGGTAAGAGCTCTCTTACCCTAACCATAAAGTTGGGGGTTTGATTCTCACCCATAACATATGTCCTCATTTAAAAAAAAAAAAAAGTAATCTCAAGTATTGTTAGCAATAAGCTGGGATGGAGTTAAGATCTAAACAAGACTCCAACTCGACTTAAGTGTAAGACTATTAGTCAGACTTATCAAAGTATTAAGACATTGCCACACCAGTTTTCTGTTAACTTTTATTATTTTTATATTGCTCAGACTCATCTCAGATTTACCTCGGAGTCCATACATTATAAGTTAGACTCACCTTATATTCTACTTTTCAATTTCACTTCTTTAAAATAATAAAAAGAAATGACACATGAGATCCACTAATTGTATAATTGCATAATTTTCTTTGAATGCGGGGTCAAGACTCGCCCGAAGTCTTAAGTTGAGTCTTAAGTTGAGTCTTAAGTTGAGTCTTAGATTTCCAAGAGTCAACTTAAGACTTTATTAAGACTTTGGTAGATTATTGGTAGTCTTGAGCGAGTCTTATTTAAGACTTATCAAAATCTTATTTCAAAACTACCAATAATCTTACCCTAATATGCCCGCTAGATCTATACAACTCAATTCATAATCAAACATGCGACAAGATCACTTCTCCAACTATTATTATTACTTTATAAAATTGTAGACACTGTAGATAAGTTTTTTTTTTTTTTTTTTGGCAGCTATAAAGAAAAGTTTATACATTCTCATAGCTCTATAAGATAAATTATGAGCACGTTTATTAAGAGTCTTATGTTCGAAACTAAAACATAAACAAAAAAAATATGTAAACATAGCAAGATCTCCAATAAGTAATGCAATACAATGGTGCACCACTTCAATTTCCGCGATCTGATATAGGAGTTGGAGACAATCTGTTGACACATCAAGATGCAAAAAGCCACGGGTTAATGCCCACTCCAACACCCTACGAATACCCAACGTTTCAGCCTGTAAAGCTGACTCCGCTCTAATCTTCCTTCCCTCTTCCACTAGAATTCTTCCACCATTACCAAAAGCAACCCAACCAATCGCGGCATCCTTATTGTTGATCCATCCTACGTCAACCTTAACTCTCTTATTTTTTTTGGTCAAGAAACCTTAACTCTCTTATACGAGTACAATCATAATCTTGACCAATTATAAAAAAACGGGTGGCTGTTCTTTATCCTATATTGGAGCTCATTCTTGCCATCCCGATCGATGCCCATGGTACCCTTCTGCTCCTTACGTCGTTGTTGCTCAACGTTCATGGTAGTAGAAATAGAATGGTCGACCAACTTAAAAAATACCTTGGGGACGAAGTTTCCTCCTCAGAAAATAATGTTTTTGCTTAGCACCCAAATATTCCAAATAATGGCCAGGAAATGAATGGTTTGGTTTTACGCCTCCTCCAACTTACCCAAGTAGTCTAACCAATTAATAATCCATTCGCTAATAGCTGAATTCGAGCCAGAGTGTGCATGTAGTACCCCTTATTTTTAGCTGTGCACTCTGCCGAGTACAACAGAATGCTCGACTGAGTGGCACTCACTCGACCGAGCAGAGTGACCGAGTGTCTTCTGGGTTTTAACCTATGTCATGTTTAGGTGCCACTCGGCCGAGTGGTTGGTGCACTAAACCGAGTGCAACAACACTCGTCCGAGTGCTGTTTCTGGGCACCTCATTTTCGCAAAAATCGTGTAGTATCATTGTTCTTATATCTCCGTCATTTCTTCATCATTCTTCATAACACAAGCTCTAAAATATTTCTAAAAACATTCTAAAAACTCCACTCTTATACTTTGTCACTTGGATTCAAGCTTTCTGCTTTATATCTTCACCTTAATCTTTACTAATTAATTTTAGTAAGTGACTTTCCCTTTCCTGTTATTTTTCCCCAATTTGATGTTCTTTAGATCTACTCTAATTCCTCCAAGTTTCACTACTTTTTTGCATGTTTATGGTTAATTTATACTCCCTCCTATTCGGAATAACTGTCCCATTTGGACAATGGCACGAAAATTAAGGAATGAAGTTAAATAATGAAAAGTATTGTATAGGGGTAAGAATATAGGAGAGAGGGTGTTATGATTTAGATGGGTAATTTGTTAATTAAGATGCTAATGATTCCCTCCATTTTTACACATCATTTCATTTCCCTCCATAATCATAAACACATAGCTAAAGCTATGTTTTTTCGTTACACGGTTTCGATACACACACGCTTTTGCTTAAATATAAAATGACAAAGTATAATTATTACACATTTTATTTTCTAATTAAATTACATAATAAAATTACATTAACTTAAAATAAAATTATATTTCACTTAAAATAAAAATACATTAACTAGGAAATAAAATTACAACACACAAATTGAAAGAGCAAAAGAGAAACTTGGACTTCAGATTAACTTTCGATTTTCTTCAACTTATCTTAATTGGCGTGTTTGAGTTGTTCCATAAGCCAAGTAAACCCAAATTGTCAGTCCAAATGTTACATATCCAACTCACCAAGATTGAAATTTGCACCAAAATTCAAATATGGAGCTAAAATACAAACAGATTTCATTATTGCGCCAAAACCAAACTTTCAAAAGAGTGCAAAGTTCTTTGTGCTATAAATAGAAGGTGTATTTATTAGGGTTCATTGATAAACTTCAGTCCAAAAAACACCTTTCAAATAAAGAGCTATCAAACAAAAAAATTCACAAACATTCAATGAAGAATTTCACAAACTTAGAAAGATCAAAAATTAATGATACACTATTGAAAAAAAGCATAAATGGAAAATCAAGACATGGTATTTCAATGAAGTGGCAGCAAGGTTTTCAGTGGTCAGGAAAACAATAACAAGGTTATGGAAGGAAGCACAGACACAGAGAAATGCATCCATACCAATGAATGTGAGCAGTAAAAAGAAAGGCAGCAAGAAAGTGGGGAGGGAGTTTTTAGATGAGGAGAAGCTCACATCAATTGCTCTACTGGAAAGGACAACACAACACTCATTGGCCACGAACTTGGGGGTAAGCCAGTCAACAGTTTCAAGATGGATGATGTCAAAGCAAATCAGGTCACACAGAAATGCACTCAAACCAGGTTTGACTGATAAAAACAAACTTGCTAGATTAATTTTCAGTCTAGAACATTTAGTATATCATGAATACATTAAAAGAGTGGTTTTCAAAGATCAAAGCAATATTATTCACATGGATGAGAAATGGTTTTCTAAAACTAAACCTACTACAAGGTTTTACTTAGGTAAAGGTGAAACAGATCCTCATAGATGTGTACAGTCTAAGAGTTTCATAGAAAAGGTCATGTTCATGTGTGCTGTAGCTAGACCATTGTATGAGTCAAATGGTGAACTTATTTTTGATGGAAAGATAGGAATATGGTCATTTGTTATGGACGTACCAGCACAAAGAAACTCAAAAAACAGAGTAGCAGGAATAATGGAAACCAAATGTATTGAGTCTATAAACAAGCAAGTAACAAAAGATATGATTATAAATCGTGTGTTGCCAGCAATAAAAGCTAAATGGCCTTCTAATGTTAGTAAACACATAATTATTCAACAAGATAATGCTCGTCCACATTTTAGCAATGATGATCCTGATTTCAAAAAGGCAGCAACATCAGATGGATGACAGATTGAATTGGCTTATCAAACACCCAATTCACCAGATTTGAATGTCTTGGATTTTGGGTTTTTTAGGTCAATCCAATCTCTCCAGCAAAAAAAAAAAGCAATCAAGTTGGATGAACTTATCAACAACACAATCAAGGCATATGAAGAACAAGATGCACTTAAGCTCAAGTATGCCTAGATAACATTGCAGGCATGTATGCTTGAAGTAATGAAAAAAAAAGGTGGCATAGATTACCCTGTTCCACATATGCACAAATCAAAACTAGCAGCACAAGGTTTATTGCCCGAATATCTCAATGCTAACATTGATTTAATTAGTGAAAGAATGCATACAATATGTACAGAATGTTGGTGATCCACGCACTATAAGTGAATTAGTGAATTCACTTAACAGTTTGACAGAGAATGCAGAAAATATAGCAAGTACCAGTGGCATAGTAATGAACCAACAAGGGAGATTGAACTTGTTGGCACCATTACTGAAGTAGGTGGAGGTAATAATGACCCAACATTGGACAATCCCTCTGTTGGTAGCATTACTGAGTGGTTCCTAGATTTATGTGCAGAGGAATGAAGAAGCAAAATTTAACATCATCAATACGAAACATTTTGAACAGTTAGAAGTTATGAAAGACTGGATATGTTATCAAAGTCAATCTTTTTGCGCAGATAAAGTAAGAAGCAAGCAGATAAAACAATCAAGAAGGTCATACTGAAGCATTTTGTTTAGTCTGTATTCGGTTTTGATGTAGAACTTTGCAACTCTTTTGTACTATTCAGTCTTTGGCACTAATTAAGGATATTAACTTCAGACATGATCAAATGAGTACAATAAGCTTTAGTAAACAAAACCCGTCAACATTGTTGTACATACAGAGCCTCATCTCTACAAATGGTGGTGGCATTGTATATGAACAACAACCTTGATAAACAATCAACTACCCTCAACATTAGAGATTATTGGGTAGATAAAATAAGATGAAACGGTGATACATGAGGGACAAGGGTATAAGTTCAAAACACAAGTTAAAGTCACTCTTATCTTTCAGACTCGTTCATGTGAATTAAAAGATCAATATCTCCAAAAATATGGCTATTTTTTGGTGTGATTTTGGTTGGAAAATAAAGTATGTGATGTTAGCTTTCCAACGAGTGGTCACACGCTGTATTTGGTTAAGTAACGAAGGAGATATGGTGGTTTTAAGTTGAGCCGTGCAATTCTTATGCGGGTGACAAAAAAGATGTGACTACAAGTTCGAGGCTCGAATGGAATCGATCTTAATTAAGTTGTCTTTTATTAAATCGAGTCTAGTTATTAGTTTCCTAATTCGAGTCAGTTTGTTATTATTTTCCTAATTAGTATATGAGAGTTTCCTAATTAGCGTAGGAGAGTATATTTACTTTCCTAATCCTGAATAAGGTAGTTGTTTTATTTCCAAATTATTGTCTTGTTAGTTTATGGTAATAGTGAGTACTATAAATAAGGGTATTTGTAATCAGTTTAAAATGAGAGTTTGAGAATTAATACAAGCGTTTCTTTTTGTGTGCTTATTACTTACGAGTTTTAAGTTTTATATTTCTTCCTTGCGAGATTGAGATTTTAGTGTGATTCGTTCCTTGCGAGGTGAGAGCCACCATTCGTGTTCATTTTCGAGTTCTTTCGAGGGAGGAGAGTTGTTCACGTCATATCCTAGTTTTAGTTGAGGGGACTTGCGAGATTTTCACAACTAATCCATATCCTTTTATATATCGTTTTTACTTCCGCTGCAAAATTATATCTGAAAAGTTAAAATTGTGTTTATTTTATATCAAAGTGGTATCAGAGCCAGGTTCTAATTTGTTTCTTAACAAATTTATCTTGGGCAAGAAAGTGAAGACTTCAAAGAGGGACACGTTGAAGCAATGAAAGAAAAAAGATTACTTTCTATTGTAGAAGATAAATTTCTTTTCGATCCAAGCTTACCTCCTATATTTGATGATTATGGTGATGGGGAGACATTGGATCTTGTTAGATTTAACTTTACTAGTCCTATGAACTTTTATGCTGTCGATTTTCATGAAGAAGAAGACTTATATCCTTTTGAAGAAATCCATGAAGAGGATTATAAATCGTTTTTTGATCCACATCTGCCACCTATTTTTGATGACAATATTATTGAAGTATTTGCCATTAAAGAAGAGAAAAGATCATATAAATCTCCACTTGAAGTTTATATTGACGAGAAAATTTATGGTGTTATGGCATTTACTCTTATGATTTATAATTGGGTGTTAATGGTTAAGCTTGAAGGTATTATTGATTTGTGTCAATTGAAGATAAAATTTATTTATCCTATGAGCAAAAGGATTTGGTGTGACAAGTATTTTGATCATGAAGAAGAAGACTTATATCCTTTTGAAGAAATCCATGAAGAGGATCATAAATCGTTTTTTGATCCACATCTGCCACCTATTTTTGATGACAATATTATTGAAGTATTTGCCCTTAAAGAAGAGAAAATATCGTATAAATCTCCACTTGAAGTTTATATTGACGAGAAAATTTATGGTGTTATGGCATTTACTCTTATGATTTATAATTGGGTGTTAATGGTTAAGCTTGAAGGTATTATTGATTTGTGTCAATTGAAGATAAAACTTATTTATCCTATGAGAAAAAGGATTTGGTGTGACAAGTTTGAATGCGTCAATGTTGATAAATTTAAAGAATACATTGAAGATGATGAACTAAAGAAGTATTCTCATGTCTACCCTAATTTAACTATATTCGTGTTTGCTACATCATTTGTATTTGATCCAGAAGGTTGTTGGTCCAAGAATCGGGTCGATCCTTTTCTGAAGAAGGGGAGAATGATACATAAGGGACATGAGTATAAGTTCAAAACACAAGTTCAAGTCACTCTTGTAGTTCAGATTCGTTCATGTGAATTAAAAGATCAATATCTCCAAAAATATGGCTATTTTTGGTGTTATTTTGGTTGGAAAAGAAGGTACTTGATGTTAACTTTCCAACGAGTGGTCACACGCTGTATTTGGTTAAGTAACGAAGGAGATATGGTCGTTTTAAGTTGAGCTGTCCAATTCTCATGCGGGTGACAAAAATGACGTGACTACAAGTTCAAAGCTCGGATGGAATCGATCTTAATTAACTTGTCTTTTCTTAAATCGAGTCTAGTTATTAGTTTCCTGATTCGAGTCAGTTTGTTATTATTTTCCTAATTAGTATAGGAGAGTTTTCTAATTAGGGTAGGAGAGTATATTTACTTTCCTAATTCTGAATAAGGTAGTTGTTATTTTATTTCCAAATTATTGTCTTGTTAGTTTATGGTAATAGTGAGTACTATAAATAAGGGTCTTTGTAATCAGTTTAAAATGAGAGTTTGGGAATTAATACAAGCGTTTCTTGTTGTGTGCTTATTACTTGCGAGTTTTAAGTTTTATATTTCTTCCTTGCGAGGTCTAAATTTTAGTGTGATTCGATCCTTGCAAGGTGAGAGCCACCATTCGTGTTTAGTTTCAAGTTCCTAGCGAGGGAGGAGAGTTGTTCATGTCATATCCTAGTTTTAGTTGAGAGGTCTTGCGAGATTTTCGCAACTAATTCATATCCTTTTATATATCGTTTTTACTTCCGCTGCAAAATTATCTCTGAAAAGTTAAAATTGTGTTTATTTTATATCAAACAGAGTACATATCACCAACAATTTTATCATCACTAGTCCATTCAAAAAAAAAAACAGTATAAAAAATTAAATACAGGGAACAAGAAATCAACCTCCTAACGATTCGTCTTCGTCTGTAAGATCAAAACCAGGACAATACTTAGAAAGCTCCCTTATAAACCATCTTGTAATAACTGGATTTTTTCTTATGGCCACCGGATCTAATTCATCATCTGAATTAAAAAGAACATCACAGTTACATGCAACATCAACTGATTTCTCCCTTGCATTCCCCTCATTCTCATACTCCATTAAAACCCCAAACTGAGGCCAGATTCTACATAGTTCTTCCATAAACCATTTTCTGTTCTTTAGATATTGACGTCTATCTAACCACCTCTTATCCTTCCTCTCAGAATCTTCTTTCTTTAAATTAACTATCATTCTCCTCTCCCCATCCACGATTGTTACAAGCACAATATTTGAGCAACAAGCAACAACATCAGACGATCCATCATCAACTTCGTCTTCTTCCATCTCCATCTTACCCTCACCCAGATCTAAATCTTCATATATCTTCTCCATACCACGAAGATCAATATCACCAGAAAAAGATTCAATTTTTTCCATTGATTGTGAAATTAATCAAAGCCGATGAACAAAGTTTATGAATCAAATGAAGTTTTTGATGAAGATTAGAAGAGGAGATGAAGTTTTGATGAAGAATGGAAGATGGTTGATGTATCTATTGAAGATTAAGAGAGGATATGAAAGGCGGAAGAGAGATAAAGAGAGGAGTTGTTTGGCGGAAGAGACAGAACTAGGGTTTTAAGGGAAGGGGAAGAAATAAAAGGCGGGAGGTATTAGGAAATGAGCTGGGTTAATTAGGGACTAAATAGATTAGTGGGCTGGTTTAGTTTACTAATAGGATGGGTTAGGGGTGGTTGGGGTCGTAAATAAAGAAAAGAGCCAGGGTAGGAAAGTCATTAAACCTGTCCAAATATGGTAAGTGGGACAATTACGTGAATAGATGAAAATGACAAATGGGACACTTATTCCAAATAGGAGGGCGTAGTAGAAACCAACTTTCTACACCATTATTTATGTCAAATATAAACAAAAATTGCTGTTAAAATTTTCCCCAAATTTGAAGAACTCGAAAATTAGAGTTCTTGAGACAAAAATTTGATTGTGTTTAATAATTAGTTTAATTGTTCTAAAGGGTCTAATCTTTCTTAGTAATGTTAGATCTTGCCTCACATTTGAAATTTTGTCCAAGAATTTCGCCCCAAAATTTTCGAAACGTCTAGTGTTCATGCCTAATTTTTGTTTTTTCATGTATAAAACTAGGTTTAATTGTACCATATGACTACCATAAATGTTAGTGATGCTATATAGGCTTAAATCAAAGTTCTTAAAATGTTGCTCCAAATTTTCGAAAATACAACAGTATGCATGACCAATTTTGATTTTTGCATTTAGAACACATGGTTTAATTGCTTCATCATGTTTAGAACCTTGTTAATGATATCACGTATGGTCTTAAAATCGGGAATCTGTCTTAAAACTTCTCCAAAATTTTCGAGATGGGCAGTGTACATACCAAAGTTTTATTTTTCATGTTTATTTAACCCTTATTCTAATTGTGCAACAAGGCCTTAATCGTTGTTAATATATTGTCTAAAATTTGCAAATTTGTCCCGAAAATTCCTCCAAAACTTTCGAAAAACATGATATGCATACCAAAATTTTGATTTTTATGCTTCATTATTAGTTTTATTGTGTCCAAAAGCTTTGCTAATTATTGAAAGTGTTATAACCTTGAATTTGGTTTAAATGTTGTGCAATTTCACAAGAATCTCATTTTTTCGGAAAATTCGTGCAGCAGGGGCCATGAGTCAGGCCACTGCCTAAGCCAGCCAAGCCTTAACCACACCAACCATGCCCTGATTTTCACCACTGCCAGGCCTGTTTTAGGAGGCCACAAGTATCAGTACAAGCCCAACCACCAGCTACCACCATGGCCAGCTGAAACCTTGTTCAACTAAGCTTAGAAAAGTCATAGGGAGCCCGGCCTAATTCACAATGCAACCCACAGAAAATTCAAGTTGAAACAAGTTGCAAGAAGGGACAGAAGCATAAAGTAGATTGCCATTTCTGGCTAAACAAAGGGGAAGCTGTTGACAGGGTCCTTTTGGCTCGTTTTTCTATAGTTCAGATATCATCTAGAGTAAAGGTCAAGGCCTCAATTAACACATCTCGTCCTTATGCTCCCATACAAAGAAGAACATCGGCCAATAAGACAACCTATCACTATCACCTGCAACTTCTTTTGCTTTATTTCAGTTTGCTTTTAAATCATTTTGTGATAATTTGTAAAATATTTCCATCACTTTGTTAGCATTCTAAGAACTAATTCTGGTCCTTAGATAAGATTTCTAGGGTTAACTTTGTAACAGAACTACAAGGAGAGGCCTATATAAGGACTTCTACCCCATTTGAATTGAGGCAGCTTTTGATGAATTAAAAACCTGAGAATTCTCTCAAATTTGAATCTATTTAACTTATGCTTAGTCTGTAGTTAAGAGTGAGGCTTGTTAACATCTTGTGCTTAAACTGTAGATGTTGACAAAGTATATGTTAGCGAAGCATACTCAATCTTGTGCTAAGACCGTGGGTTGTTTAGCTTTGCTATTGGCTTTAAGTTGGGTTTTATCTGTGCTTGCCTATGATAACGTCCAATTTGAGTAATCCAAATTGTTAACTTGCTTCCCTGTGAATTTTCTGTGGAATTTGAGTTGATAATTATATATTTTGGTCATTGTTCAGTCTAAAATATTAGTCCTATGTCAAACTACCAGAGTTCATCTGTCAGTCAGTCTTCAACAATTTATTAACAATACTTAGAATGTCTCAAAAATACTGAAACTTTACTCCTAGTTAGTTTGACCATTGAAGCAATTATCACCAAGTTTCATGAATTTAGGAGATCATTTGGTATTTTATTTAAATTTATAAATTTTATTGCATTGACGAAGCTGTGTCTGAGCTCTTGCCAGAATAACCACATTTCTGCCAAGCCCTTGGGTTATACACTGCAGTTTGGTATCTATAGCACAATTCCATCTTTTGTTAGTATTGGAGAGAGTCTTGTGTGAGTCCATTATCCCCTAACTATAACAAAAACACAAAAACAACTCAATGAGTGAGGAAAGGCTAGCTGAAAAAGAACAATGGATAGAGGAACTTGCTGGAAATGTTAACACCATGGTGGATGCCTTGAACACTGTGACGACAAACATTCCAACTTCAGAAAGAGGAAGGCCATCGCCCAACAGAGGAAGAGGCAGGGGATTATTGGAGCAGGGAGAGGGCAACAACAACAACAACAAAATTGGGAAGAAGAGCTCAACTCAGAAACATATGAGTCCATGATGGAGGAGGGCATCTACATAAAAAGAGACAAAGATGTTAAGGTAGAAATTCCCGACTTCCATGGTAGTCTTATCTCCGAGGACTTATTAGATTGGCTTAGATCTATTGAAATGGTTTTTGAGTTTAAAGGATACTTTGACATGACGCCTTTTAAGGTCTCCATCTTAAAACTCAAAGGCTATGCTTCTCTCTGGTATGAGAACATAAAACACCAAAGGATTAGAGATGGCAAGGAACCAATCAAGTCCTAGCTTAAACTAAAAAAGAAATTAAAGGAAAAATTTAGAGCCAAACACGCACTACATTAGGATATTTTTATTAAACTAACTCAATTAAAGTAAGACCAACAACATGTTGAGACCTATCTTAGGAACTTTGAGCAGTTAACCCCCCAGTGTGAAATTTCAGAGAAGCCTCAGCAAAATATTGCTAGGTTAGTTGAGGGTTTAGAACCTAAGATTGCTAGAAGACTCAGAATGCAACAAGTATGGTCCTTTAATGAGGCTATGAACCTAGCTTTTAGAATTGAGAAAATGGGGAAAGCCAAGGTCACCAAATCCAAACCTGCTGCTAGGCCTGCTTACAAACCTTTTACTGGTGTCAGGATTGAGGATACACTTAAACCAGTTAACCAACCTACCCTGGACAAAGGGAAGGCACCCATGAAATAGAGAACCATCAAGGGGGGGATTAAGTGCTTCCAGTGTCAGGGTTATGGCCATTTCAGGAAGGTCTGTCCTTCTAAAAGAGCCCTAACAGCCATGGAGGTATAAGAATGGGAAATAGAGGGATTGGTTGAATATGAAGAGGATAAGAACCTTGTGTTGGAAGAAATAGAAGCTGAGGAGGGGTCAAGCCAAGATCAGGTTATAGCTCACCATGACACAGGGCACAACTTGGTCTTATGGAGGGTCATGCACTCACAACAAGCACCATTATAAGCTGACCAGAGATCTCTGATCTTCAGAAGTAGATGCACAGTTCAAAGAAGGGTCTGTAACTTGATCATAGATGGAGAGAGCTGTACCATTGTAGCTTCCATCACCATGGTCAACAAGCTGAATCTGGTGAGTCGGGATCGCCCAAATACTTACAAGATGAGATGGCTAAACAAGGGAGCAGAGATTAAGGTTGATAAGTGATGCGAATTAGCGGAAGCGGATTAATAGAAAAATAAAATAAAAGGATATTTGTCTTGAATTCTTATGTCGAATTCAAGTCAATGGGATATTTGCTATTGTTAGACCTATAACAATAACAATGGGGACCAAACTCAAGACCTATTGAGAATGATCGTGAATTTACTCAAAACGCGTTGAATAAAAACAAAGGATTTGCCGCAACCATTTTCAACTGAAAACAAGTTTTTCTAAATTTCTGGTTCATGTTTTATTGCTGAAATCTTAGACCTTATATAGGCAAATACTCGACCTCCCAAGCCAAGTGAAGAGTTGCCAATTACTCTTTCACTTATTACGACAATTAACTACTCAAAATGAAAAGACTCAACATAAATACAATCTTTACTACATATTACTACCAGCTTTATTTTGTTTGCAAAATAAGATAAACTTATTACTTAACTAAAACGTATTATTGGACTGTGTGACCAACTCCTTTAGACCGTATCCATACTCTTATCATCCGCCCTTTCTTCAAAAAGAATCGTCCCGATTCTTGAACCTATGATATGGGTTATCAAAAGCCGATCAACCATCTGAAGGAAATGTAGATCTATATACATACTAACATACTCATATATGTTTAAACTAATTTGTCATAAAATTAAACATGGATTTTATGCATGCAAACATTAATAAAAGAAGATAAGAAAACATTTTCTCACCATAATGATTTCGGTCATATTGGGCACTAACAAGATCTCCTTCTTGTTAGTTCTTGAGCTTTCCATTAATGGATGAACATTCTTGACTTCAAATTAGAAGCCCTCCAATTAGTTGCACCCAAGACAATCCCTTAAACCCACAAATAAACATGTACTAGATGTTTGCAATGTAGTTTACCTTAAAATCTATTACTAATACTCATATACTACTTCTAGTAATATTAGTAATTTATATGAACAATTTAGATTAAAATCTCATCCTTTTTGATGAAGATGGAAGAGAGAGAAGAGAGGAAATTCTACATGAACATTTTGCATGTAATTTGAATGGTAGTATTAGAATGATGGAAAGGAACCAACACTACTCAATTAAGAGTAGTGTGTGCCGCCCAACACCTACCCAAAAAGCATTATTGCTTTTCTTTTTCTCTTATCAAAAATAGTAGGTGTGTAAGATGTGTAAGACTAGTTGTAGGTAGGCATCATTATGTTTGTTTTATCAAATAAAATAAAACAACCAAAACCCACTAACACACCCTCCATTTTCGGTCCATATACTTAAAATGGACTACCATTTTATTTTGTCAATTTGTCATTTGTCATACAATATGTCACATGTTGTATGATACATTTAATGCATATTTATCACATAAATATCATTTCATGAATTAATTAAATTACATACAACAAATTGACAAGTGATACTTGATCACATAAATAAAATGGGTCATATAGTTATAATTCACAACTTCTTGTAATTATAATTAACCATTCATTCTTATCTTTATTGTTTCTCAAACAATAAATAATTTTAGCAACAAAGCATTTTATTACTAAAATAAATCTTATTTAATCCCATTACAATAAGATATCAATATTCTCTTTCTCACAAATCTAATTGTTCAATTTTAAGGAATTAATTAATTTGTATCGGTATACAACTGTGCCATCTTAGGCGAATAGTCTTTAGTCAAAGAATCGACTCATTAGAATACTATAGTAGCTCTCGCCACGACCAGGCTTTATAAATTTGCCAGAACTCTATAAACGGTCACTGCCCGACAAAGTGTTCCTAACAGTCTGCCTATGTGATCGACTATTCATCTCATATGACTGTATGGCACTTGAACTTGCCATCAATCGCATCACACTCTAGTCACTTCGAGACGTCACCTCATATAAGTGACTATGGGCGAATACAATGCTAATCCGTGTTCACTTTAACGGGGTTCAATTGTCTCTACAACCCGTTTGGATGTAACAAAGTATAATAAAAGAGTTTTAAAGTAAAACTCGAACGACAAATGCGATTATCACATATGAATAGTCAATGCCTGATTACTATTTCATGTTCTATAATCTAATTTGATCTTGTACGTAGTTGTTCATTTCAATTCAATTGAAATGACATGACTCATCATGTTTAGCCTTTGAGAAGGCTTTGGTTAGTAGGTTTTATCAATTTCTTGTACCTTACTCAACCTCACTACATACTCGTTTTCCTTTGTAATGTATACATTTGCATCACAAAACTTTCTGAGTACGTGTCGAGATCCAATCAAGACATAGGCCTTCTATCCTTAGAACAGCTCCCACTGTTTTTGCAGTGTGCGGGACTCTTCCTTCTTGCACATCCCATGATTGCAAGTGTACTCAATTTCCGTTATAAATATCTCTCATTGTTCTTTATTGCCTAGAACGATTCTAGAAAATCTACTTCTTAATTAACATTGCCACAATGGTATCTTAACCATCCTAATGTGTTTTGATTATGGTTTTGTCGGAAACCATGCGCAATCTCAATTGTCAATTGTCACTTGTGTAACACCCTTACACAAAATTGCATCATAAACACTTTGCATCATAGCCTTAATGCTTCTGCAAGCACTTAAGGGTAATCTTTATAGCTTACTTGGTAAAGATTACTTAAATTCGATTTTGAAAATAGTTCATCATACTCAAAGCATATGAAGTGTTATACATCATTTCTTTTTAATTGATTCGGCAGCGGAAGCAAATGAAATCAATCAAATATGTTCAATTTAATTGAACTAGTCATGAATCTTATCAACATAAGACTTCTTACTGACGCTAATATCATGTGGATTTATCTTCATAAATCCGGATATTAAAGATGTATTATAATACTCCAAAAGTCTTAAATCATTCTCAATGATCAATATGTCATCCACATATCGGACTAATTAAAAATTCCGTAACTCCCACTAAACTCCATGTATAAACATAACTTCTCGACTTATCGAGAAATGTTTTATCGCATGATCAAAATGTTGATTCCAACTCATTGATGTCCTACTTAAGACCCTCTCTTAAGTTTCACATTATCTTAGGATTGCAAGAATCTACAAAACTCATGACATGTATTGAATACATTCCTTCTTTTGAAGAAGCGGGTTTTAGATTCACTTGCTACGTATTTCATAACCTCATAATGAAACACAATCCTTAAGAAGATCCAAATAGACTTAAGCATTTCAATTAGTGCAAAACCCTTTGCAACCAATCTTGTTTTGAAATATTTCTTTATTAGTGCCAAACCCTTTGTCACTAATCAAGCCTTTTTGTTTCGGATTTTCATGGCTCTAAGCCTTGTATTGAGTTGTGACTTAAACATTCTTATGTAAGTCATATGTTCATTACTTTCTAGAAGTAATCAACTTGAATCAAACAATTTCTTTTGTAAGTTATAAGCTCTTTACTTTCTTCAAAGTAGCATGAATTCATCATTTTTAACAAGTGACGAATTTAACCTCCTAGGTTTTGAAGAAACAACGTCTTACACAAAACGTCTCATGTAGCCAAGAAAGACCAGTTTCTTGCTAAATAACATTCTTTGTGGCTCTTGAAAAATTTCTCCCACTCTGTCTTCAAAAATAAACTTGTATTTTAGAAAGACAGCTTCACGAGCCACAAACCCGTCGTACTCGTGATAATTGAAAGGGAAAAATGAGTATTTGTTTCTTGTGAAAACTTACAAACATGGTACCCTTACCATTTCATATCTCATATGATTCGATTTAGTGGAAAAATAATTTAGACAAAAATGATAAAATCCCCAAAAGGATCAAGTAACTCAAAGTAACTTGATTGAAATCCAAACCATATCGAATAGCGTTTGATTTCTTATCTAATCACACATTATTCTATAATGCGTGCTAAGAGAGATTAACTTGTGATACTATATCACATTTCCTTTGGCTTATATCAAAGTCTTCACTTTGATAATCCCATCACGACTTAAATCGTGATTCCTTGAATTCTTTGAAATTCTTCAAAGATTTCTCTATTTACCTTATTAAGTGAACACATTAGCGTCAACCTAAATCGTTGGTAAAAGAAAATGATCAACCTATTTTGGATCAATGATTTACAACCTCGATCTCCTTTTCAACCAAAAGGCACGAGACATCTTGCTTTGAATACAAGATACGCATATACCATTAACAATCTAATGGTTTCAAGAGTACTCGATAACTCTTTGCGTTCATCATTCCAAAATTTAAGGTTTAATCTTGGGTTACCAATTTGAGTTTTACATCATCTACATGATATATCATTCTAGTTTGGTTCAGAATATAATCACCATGATGATGGGCTAGCCATACATCAAATCGTGGTGTATAGGGTCACAAAAGTGAAACCTCTTTTGTATCTTAACAAGTTTATATTCTTATTTAGAGTTTATGCACTTAATAGTCACAATTAAGTACAACTTTAAATCCAAAAACTAGATTGAGTACACAATTACTCTATCTCTCGACATTATCGTTGCTAGTCGTCATATTCTAATCATCCTATGTATCAAGTACAATGATGAAAACCTCCACCGGTTTCTAATATTGACGAAGTAATACTAGCAAAATTTATGTTTAATCAAATAAACATTTAACGAAGAAGGTCCCATTAGATGTCGCACAACTAACCTGTTGATTCTTCAATAATTTGGGGTAGTTTCCTTTCTCGTGTCTAACATTTAAGACAATGGAAACTTTATCGGTCGGGATTGATAGGTTTAGTATTGTCATTCTCAACAACTTTATCTTCAACATAACCTTGTATCAATTCCATTATTATCTTTACTTTCTTGAACCTCGTTTTCATCTTAACGGTTTAAGAGAATGCTCCCACTCATTTCAATGAGTCTTTGCTTTGAGAAGCAAAATTGAATTCATGAAGATTACTCTTCATTTGTTCGTTTTAGTCTTAAAACTTTCATTGAAGTGGTTGCGTTATTTTGGTCAATTACGAATTCTGACAAAACTAATTACCAAAACAATTTATCGCTTCAAGGTACTTAATTCAATTAAGTATATGAAACATAATCCATTGTAAGTAGAAGTGTTAGTCAAGAATCAAAAACCTGTTTGATAATGAATAACTTTAATCTATACTCTTTACAAGAGATCCTTAGCAATGGTTCGTTTGAGGTTTAGAAGCAAATTCAAATATTGTCTTTAGTTACGATGTTTTAATGGAGATTTGTATCAAAATCAAAATGATATCGTATATGAATTGTGGTAAGGAAATAGAACAATATAAAAACGGAATAGTGGAAAACTTAACATTTATCGTTTTATTAATACTTGTAAATAACAAGTAAAGCATTTACATAGTGACCTCTACCCAACTATGATAAATGATTCCAAGACCCAAATTCATATTAACTTAGGCACGGGGTAGCCGATGCAACCTTCATCAATATAACTCGGTAGATTAACTTTTTAATCGATTCTACTTTTAGAACTCTTGGTCGATAAAATTACTCTAATGTTTATCTATAGCCCAAAACACATCAACAAGGGCACGGGGTAGCCGATGCAACCCTTATCAATAACTTTTGTTGAGTTCAATCCAAATTTCGAATAAATGTGTCCATTATCCAAACCCACATTAACTTAGGCACGGGGTAGCCGATGCATCCTTTATCAACATGAATTCGGTGGATAGACATTTATCACCCACTTCCCCTACGTAACAAGGTTTGTACCCCGGGGTAGCCGAGCGCACTCCCTCGCGAAATAGGTTTTCATGGTTTCTACTATTTGGTAAGGCTATGTCTCAATTAATTGTTTTAGCGAGAGGTCATGTCAATTTATTATCTATCACGTTTTAAGTGAACTAAAGCGGTGAACTACGATAATTTTAATTGACACGGTCGATAAACTCGATAAAAGAAAATGCATGTTTTAGTTATGGCGATTTAGCGATGCATGCGACATAAAAATAAATAAATCCTAGTATGGCTTTTCCTAAAATAGAAAAACTATTTAACTATTACATAATCGGAAACCAACTCCATTGGTCCCTTGAACTTCGGTTGTGGCACGCATCTCGAGGTAACACCGTCTTTATGTATCGCCATTCTTGAAGAAATCCGTCTTTGGGAACTCCGGAATGAATAAAATTACATAATAAATTACATAATTTCCTATTATACATTTGTAACTAAAATAAAATAAATCTATTAAATTACAAAACGGTGATACGAGATCACAATAAAATTACAACCGAATCGATATTCCCATACAATTCGGGAAATACCAATTAAAATCTAAGGCCATACTAAGTAAAATTACATAATTCAAAATTACATAAATTAAAATTATGACTATCATAAAGAAAATGCAGCATTATAATATGTATGAACATGCTCAATTTTATGCTAAATCGCCTTTAATTTGCCAATATCGTATATTACTCGGTTTTTACGGATTTGCGTGATTTCAACATTTTATAATCACAAAAATTACATAAATTCATATTTATGCATAAGTTAATTACCCTAACCTCTTAGGACTCAAAATTTAGTCTTCACTAATAATTTGACCATAATTAACCCATATTTTATAAAATTGTTCATAAATGGACCAAAAATTACAAAAATAAGCTATAAACTTCAAATAAATCACAAAATTTCACATAAATTCAAAATTTGAAATTTAAACTCATGACCATTCTGGAAAAATACCATGACACTCATAATGTTCAAAAACTTAGGTTAAAAATTTCGAAAATTTTCCGGAAAAACAATGTTGCGGTTTATCGATTTTAACAAAAATAATCATAAAAACATGGAAAAATTATATTCATAAACTTTTCAATTTTAGATCTGAAAATGATAATAAAAAGCAACATTAGACGTTTTTCCTAAGTCATAGATTATGTTTTTATTAATTTTACACTAATAATGTCACTATTTATGCTATTTTTCTTCAAAAATCCATAAATCATGCAAAAAGACTTCTTTATAGCCAATTATTTTACACACATCTTGTAAAATTGCATGTGACAACATATTAATTTTCTATGACCAGATTCGAAATTTAACTCATATTAACCTATTTTTCACCTAAATCCGAATTTAATAATGAAAAATCCATTTTTCGAGCATAACAAGTCCAAAAATTATGAAAATTTACAGGTTATCTCAAAAACATATATGTGACAACATATCCAAAAATAAATGGAAAATTCGAAGTATAGCTAATTTCAGACCAAAAATGACATTTTTACTCATAAAATCATATTTAAATGCCATTATTGTATAATATGAACAATAAAAATCCGTAAAATTAACCAAAATATCCTAAAACATTTTAGGACCAGAAATATTAACATGCATGAATTAATTTCGTGATATATCATAATAACACAAATTTTACAAGTTTTATTTGTTATTCTTATAACTCGGAAAAACTTTTAACCGATTTGCATGCAAACAACCGTGGCTCATGATACCGATTGAAGGAAATGTAGATCTATATACATACTAACATACTCATATATGTTTAAACTAATTTGTCATAAAATTAAACATGGATTTTATGCATGCAAACATTAATAAAAGAAGATAAGAAAACATTTTCTCACCATAATGATTTCGGTCATATTGGGCACTAACAAGATCTCCTTCTTGTTAGTTCTTGAGCTTTCCATTAATGGATGAACATTCTTGACTTCAAATTAGAAGCCCTCCAATTAGTTGCACCCAAGACAATCCCTTAAACCCACAAATAAACATGTACTAGATGTTTGCAATGTAGTTTACCTTAAAATCTATTACTAATACTCATATACTACTTCTAGTAATCTTAGTAATTTATATGAACAATTTAGATTAAAATCTCATCCTTTTTGATGAAGATGGAAGAGAGAGAGGAGAGGAAATTCTACATGAACATTTTGCATGTAATTTGAATGGTAGTATTAGAATGATGGAAAGGAACCAACACTACTCAATTAAGAGTAATGTGTGCCGCCCAACACCTACCCAAAAAGCATTATTGCTTTTCTTTTTCTCTTATCAAAAATAGTAGGTGTGTAAGATGTGTAAGACTAGTTGTAGGTAGGCATCATTATGTTTGTTTTATCAAATAAAATAAAACAACCAAAACCCACTAACACACCCTCCATTTTCGGTCCATATACTTAAAATGGACTACCATTTTATTTTGTCAATTTGTCATTTGTCATACAATATGTCACATGTTGTATGATACATGTTATTAATTAATTTAATGCATATTTATCACATAAATATCATTTCATGAATTAATTAAATTACATACAACAAATTGACAAGTGATACTTGATCACATAAATAAAATGGGTCATATAGTTATAATTCACAACTTCTTGTAATTATAATTAACCATTCATTCTTATCTTTATTGTTTCTCAAACAATAAATAATTTTAGCAACAAAGCATTTTATTACTAAAATAAATCTTATTTAATCCCATTACAATAAGATATCAATATTCTCTTTCTCACAAATCGAATTGTTCAATTTTAAGGAATTAATTAATCTGTATCGGTATACAACTAATTAACCTTTTCAATTAAGGGAATCGTCCTTTAGGTGTGACCTCAAGGATCAATCGATCACCACCGTCGCACGACAGAATGTCAAACTCTAGCCAGCCAATCATTACCGATATGTGTGGACCAGTTGACTATATAAGTAATGTATCATCCCTTCCGTATTCTTGAAATGAGATTTAATAACGATATTTAAATCATGTGATCGCACTATTGTTGAGGACACATTTCCCAACACCATCGAACTACCTTGCTCGAGTTTAACCTTTGAATTCCAATCGCAATCGAAAATTCAACCAACATCTTGACTTTGACACGCCGTAAGACCGTTTGGGACCAATTTTTTTTTTTCGGATGAACAGTACCACACCTGTGAACAGTAGTTTTTTTTTTCCTCTGGATGAACAGTACCACGCCCGTGAACAGTATTTTTTTTTTATCCCGCTTGGAATAAAAGTCACTAGAAACTCGCCCCTGAAATGCAAAACCGATTAACCCTCAAACTATCTGCTTGAGTTTAACCTTTAAACTCTAATCGCAATCGGAAATTCGACTAACAACTTGGCTTTGCAATGCCTAAGACCATCTAGATTTAGAGAAATCAAGAGCCGAAGCTCTGATACCATATGATGCGAATTAGCGGAAGCGGATTAATAGAAAAATAAAATAAAAGGACATTTGCCTTGAATTCTTATGTCGAATTCAATTCAATGGGATATTTGCTGTTGTTAGACCTATAACAATAACAATGGGGACCAAACTCAAGACCTATTGAGAATGATCGTGAATTTACTCAAAACGCGTTGAATAAAAACAAAGGATTTGCCGCAACCATTTTCAACAGAAAACAAGTTTTTCTAAATTTCTGGTTCATGTTTTATTGCTGAAATCTTAGACCTTATATAGGCAAATACTCGACCTCCCAAGCCAAGTGAAGAGTTGCCAATTACTCTTTCACTTATTACAACAATTAACTACTCAAAATGAAAAGACTCAACATAAATACAATCTTTACTACATATTACTACCAGCTTTATTTTGTTTGCAAAATAAGATAAACTTATTACTTAACTAAAACGTATTATTGGACCGTGTGACCAACTCCTTTGGACCGTATCCATACTCGTATCATCCGCCCTTTCTTCAAAAAGAATCGTCCCGATTCTTGAACGTATGATATGGGTTATCAAAAGCCGATCAACTCTGGAACTACCTTGCTCGAGTTTAACCTTTGAATTCCAATCGCAATCGGAAATTCAACCAACATCTTGACTTTGACACGCCGTAAGACCGTTTGGGACCAATTTTTTTGTTCGGATGAACAGTACCACACCTGTGAACAGTAGTAGTTTTTTTCCCCTGGATGAACAGTACCACACCCGTGAACAGTATTTTTTTTTATTTTTTTTATCCCGCTTGGAATAAAAGTCACTAGAAACTCGTCCCTGAGATGCAAAACCGATTAACCCTCAAACTACCTGCTTGAGTTTAACCTTTGAACTCTAATCGCAATCGGAAATTCAACTAACAACTTGGCTTTGATACGCCTAAGACAATCTAGATTTAGAGAAATCAAGAGCCGAAGCTCTGATACCATATGATGCGAATTAGCGGAAGCGGATTAATAGAAAAATAAAATAAAAGGATATTTGCCTTGAATTCTTATGTTGAATTTAAGTCAATGGGATATTTGCTGTTGTTAGACCTATAACAATAACAATGAGGACCAAACTCAAGACCTATTGAGAATGATCGTGAATTTACTCAAAATGCGTTGAATAAAAACAAAGGATTTTCCGCAGCCATTTTCAACTGAAAACAAGTTATTCAAAATTTCTTGTTCAGGTTTTATTGCTGAAATCTTAGACCTTATATAGGCAAATACTCGACCTCCCAAGCCAAGTGAAGAGTTGCCAATTACTCTTTCACTTATTACAACAATTAACTAATCAAAATGAAAAGACTCAACATAAATACAATCTTTACTACATATTACTACCAGCTTTATTGTGTTTGCAAAATAAGATAAACTTATTACTTAACTAAAACGTATTATTGGACCGTGTGACCAACTCCTTTGGACCATATCCGTACTCGTAACAATAAGCAATGTCTGGTTCAATATTCCATTGGAAAGGTGTACAAGGATGAAGTGCTGTGTGATGTTGTACCCATGGATGCTTGCCACCTATTGTTAGGGAGGCCATGGGTGTTTGGCAGTAATATAAGTCACCAAGGGAAGGATAATTTTTACAGTTTCAAAGATGAGGGCAAGAAGTTCACTTTGACCCCCTGCCACCAAATCAGAGAAACTATGGGAGTTCAAACATGCCAGAAGAGGTCAATGGTGTGCTGTTCTTATCCGAAGCATCCATGGTCAAGGAATTAAACCAAGAACAACCTATGTTGATCTTATTGTCCGAGGAGGTAATAGAAAAGGAAATCTCGGGAGTGCCTACAGAAGTTGAACCTTTGGACTTTGGTTATGAGGTACAAAGATGTGTTTCCAAGGGAACTGCCTAGTGGGATACCACCAATGAGAGAGATTGAACATCATATTGATCTTATACCAGGTTCTGTACTACCTAACAGACCTGCTTACAAGAGTGATCCAGGAGCTACTAAAGAACTTCAGCAACAGATTGAAGAGTTGATGAATAAGGTATTTGTGAGGGAATCTATGAGCCCTTGTGTTGTACCTGCCTTGCCGGCACCAAAGAAAGATGGCACTTGGAGAATGTGCACTGATAGCAGGGCCATCAACAACATAACAGTCAAGTACAGGTTTCCAATTCCCAAATTGGATGACATGCTTGATGAGCTGAGTGGTGCCATAATATTTTCCAAAATAGATCTTAGGCAGGGATACCACCAAGTGAGAATCAGGGAGGGGGATGAATGGAAAACTGCATTTAAACTAAAGCATGGGCTGTATGAATGGCTTGTCATGTCATTTGGTCTGTCAAATGCCCCTAGCATATTCATGTGGTTGATCGCTGAAGTGCTAAGGCCATGCTTGAGCAAATTTGTTGTTGTTTACTTTGATGATATTCTAGTTTATAGCAGCACTCAAACTGAGCACCTTAAACACCTTAAAGCTGTATTCATGATTCTCAGGGAACAAAAATTATTTGGCACATAGGAGAAGTGTACTTTCATGGTTGAGGAAGTGACATTTCTGGGATACATTGTGTCAGGGAGAGGTATCTCAGTTGACCAAGAGAAGATTGCAGCAATTCAATCTTGGCCAATCCCTCAAACAATTACTGAAGTGAGGGGGTTCCTTGGATTAACATCATTTTACAGAAGATTTATCCGAAATTTCAGTTCAGTTGTTGCACCTATTACTGAATGCATGAAGAAAGGAGAAATCTATTGGACTAAGAGTGCTCAACAGTCTGGGAAAATTAAGAAGTTAATGCGTGAAACTCCTATTCTGAAATTGCCTGATTTTGATCAACTATTTGAAGTAGAGTGTGATGCAAGTGGTGTGGGTATTGGAGCAGTCCTAATTCAAGGCCAAAAGCCAGTGGCATATTTCACTGAAAAATTAAATGGGGTCAAGCTGAAATATTTCACATATGATAAGGAGTTTTATGCCATTGCCAGGTCTGTCATGCATTGGAGTCATTATTTGAAGTCTAAACCTTTTGTGCTGTATTCAGACCATGAAGCTTTGAGGTTTATCAACAGCCAACACAAACTGAGTAATATACATGCAAAGTGGGTTGAGTTCTTGCAATCATTTACTTTCTCCAGGAAATATAAGGAAGGCAAGGTCAATGTTGTTGCAGATGCCTTGTCAAGGAGACACTCATTACTGACAGTCATAGGGCAAAGAGTTTTAGGCTTTGAGTTTCTGAAGGAGCTGTATAGGAATGATCCAGACTTTTCTGAGGAGTGGATAAACCAAAATGAGGGAAATTAAGCTCAGCGAAAAAAATATCTACTACATGAGGGTTTCTTGTTCCATGGCAACAAGCTATCTGTGCCAAGGGGATCTTACAGGGATCTGTTGATCAGGGAGGTTCATTCAAGAGGCTTTGTGTTGGAGTAAGTGTCCTCAACAATAGTGTGATCACATGATTAAAACATCATAGTTAAATCTCATAATGAGAATACGTAAGGGATGATTCAATTATATAGTCAAGTGATCAACATTAATCAATAATGATTGGTTAACTAGAGTTTGACATTACTTTCGTTTGACGGTGGTGATCAGTTGATCCCTTAAGGTCACACTTATAGAACGATCACTACTACAAATCCAGGCAACTACAACGCCCCTTTAACAACGATTATTCACGAAAATCACAATAGACGTTGTAGAATGTATGGCGCGAATTTTACTAAAATAAATTATAACGGGTATGGTTATAAAAACCGTTGTTATTAGTTTTAACAACGGGTCACACATGCACAACCGTTGTTAATAATTTGGCGCAAAATTGGCGCAAATTTAGTGAAAAGTAATCACAACGGTTATTTTTGAAACCCGTTGTTAAAACTTATTTAACAACGGGTGTTTTTTACAACCGTTGTTAAAACATATTTCACAACGGTTGTTGTTTAATAACCGTTGTCAATACCTTCCATACTATAAACCACACAAACAGAAGTCTGCTGCAGCCACAAAACACAACCCTTAATACACAAACACAAACACAGCAGACAAACAAACACAAAACACACACTCTCTTTCTCTCTTTCTCTCTTTCTCTCTTTCTCATCGTCGCTTTATCTTCTCGCCGTCACTGTTGATTTCATCGTCTATTACGTTCTGTATTTATCGTAAATCTCGCCACACTTTATTAGTTTCATCGTCATTATTTTCTTTTTCTATTTATTTCTTTTGCATGTATGTGTTTTTATCGACCATTATGTTATTTGTTTAAGTATTGTTCGCATAATTAGTTAGTAAAACAATGAAGAAGCAAGATGAAGAAGTAAGATAAACATAATTAATATATATATATATATATATATATATATATATTTATAAATACATAAATTAAAAAAAAAATTACATATATAAAAATGCAATTCTTATATTTTCATAGAGGATCTTATTCTGCTCTATCGTATCCGTCCTCTCCTCCTTGGCTATTTGGAGGTTCCGTTCGCCATTGCTATATCGTCATATAGCCGCAATCGCTCGTTGCTCCGTCAAGCCATCTTCTTTGGCGTGCTTCATGCGGATCGAGCATCCGCAAGGTAGCTCCCAAACTTTCCTCAATATGGAGGAACCGGCGGATGAAGTTGTTGTTGTTCTCGATCATGGTAAGAGTCTTAAGGATGAAATCATTCATTTTGTTGGAGTTTTTTGAGTTTGTATTGAAAGATTAAGTAGAGTTTGTTTTAGCAGTTAGGGTTTGGAGATGAATATATTGAGATAATGGAAATGTTAGTTGAGATAATGCAATGTATTTATACTAAGCAATGTGTGGGTTGAGTTGCCTTTTAATTAATATATATGTTAGGAAGTTGTGCCATAATAATCATCATCATATCTCTCAATAATGCTGCTTCAAATCTTATTACTAACCCTTCTCATTCCATATTATCCGTTCATATGTACAAAGGATGTCGGTAATAATGCATGCATCGGAATTCTAACGGGCCGTAATTATGCATGCATCTAGTAATATTTAATTTAATTTTTTTTTATTTTTTAAGAACAAACAACAACGGTTATTTACAAACAACCCGTTGTCTTTAGTTATAACAACGGTTTTGTATATTAAAACCCGTTGTTATAACTTTCCCCCCAAAATTGAGTCACACTTTCCACAACGGGTTTTTATACATAAAACCGTTGTTAATAGTTTTAACAACGGTTTCCTTAAGAAAACCAACCGTTGTTAAAACCTTCTACAACGGACGCTTTAACAACGTCCGCTTTTTTATATAACAACGGTTTTTGACCGTTGTTATAGCCTGGATCTGTAGTAGTGGATTCCCAAACTGTAAAGTTAATTGATCGTATATTGATACGGATTAATTAAATCCTTAAACTGAACAAATTTATTTATAAGTGAGAATTTTATATCTTATTGTAACAGGATTAAATAAGATTTATTTTAGTAAATAGTATGTTATATTACTAAAATTGATTAATGTTTATGAAACACTAGAGATAAGAGTAATTAGTTAGTTATAATTACAAGATGTTGTAGATTATATTAACTAGACATAATGTGACCCATTTTATATACATGTAATTGTGAATTACTTGTTAATTTGTTAAATGTAATTTATTTAATATATAATGATATTTAATTGGTTAAATATGCATTTATATTAATAATGTCATGTTACATGTCACATGTCACAACATATTACAAATGACAAATTACAAAGATAAAATGGAGGTCCATTTTATGTATAAAAACCGGTGGGACTAAGGGTTAGTGGGTGATGTTTTGTCATTAGTTTATTGCATGCTTAAGGACATCATGATGGCACTTATAACATGCTTAACCCTAGGGTCCTACCCTAGTGTTTTGAGAAGACAAAAAAGCAAGAGTAGGCTTTCCCTTCCCAAGTGACAAAACCGGTACCCCCCCTCCCCTTTTATGAGATTGGTTCTCATTTTTCAATTGTATAAAAACTCTTATGCTCTCTCTTTTATCTTCTCTCATAAAATTGTTTTTTGTATATTTTTGTTCTAGATCTAATATAACCTCTAAAATACTATAGTAGTAATGAAAATAATATTAAATCCCAATTTAAGGTTACTAATTCATAATACCTAGTTAGTATATGAATTAGTGTTATGGGAATGTCTTGGGTGCAGCCGATTAGAGTGTTCCTACACTTGGAACTTGAAGATTTTTGGAAATCATCCTAAAATATTAAGCTCAAGAACAAGTGAAGGTAGGAGACCTTACTTGTGCCCATTTCGAACCATTTAACAATGTAAGGAACATTGTTTTCTTCTTTATCTCTTTTATTTTGTTATGCATGCAACTAGATCCACTAGTTCTAAATCAACAAGTTATTTAGATCACCACTAGAAGAGTCTAATAAGGGTATATGAACCTAACAATTGGCATCAAGAGCTTTGGTGTTGCATGCATAATCGGTTTGGTTTTTCCGAGTTAAAAGTAACTTAATTAAAACTAGATATTTTAGATTTATAATGATAAATCACGAAATTTTTTTGCATGTAATATATTCTGGTTCTAAAATGTTTTTAGATCATATTGATGATTTATGGATGATTATTGATTATTTTAATGATTTTTAGTGAAATAATTACATTTTATTGAGTAAAATGAACTTTTATTTACTAAAACTAGTTAAACTTCACTAATGGCCGTGATTTTTTAGTATGACCTTGTTTGGGCTAAAAATCACATAATAGGAAAGGCCCACGTAATAAGTAATGGACCATAAGAGAAGGGATAGGAGAAGGGGAGCGCACGGTTGAGCTGAGTACAAGGAAGGGAGAATGGGCCGGCACGCGCGAGAGAAGAAGGCTGAAGCCCGTAAATAGAAGCATCTGAACTTAGGAAAGAGGAGTCAGGGAGAAGTCAGGGAGATCAGGGAGAATAAAAGAAGATCGAGCGTTATGGCAAGAGTTATTATGGAAGTTGTATTCCTTTCCATAATCAAGGTAGGATACGTCTAGGGTTCTTATCCTATAAATAGCCAAGGAAGCAATCAAAGAAGGACATTCACATATACATTCATTCAAGATACACAACCAATACCACGTGCTAGCAAGATTTACATTCCGTCTCAATTGTAATCATCCTCCTATTCAAAGCTAGTGCAATATTTGGCAGGGTACCGTCCCTCCCGCGGTTGTTCCCACATTGGGTTTTCCGCGTCAACAAATCTTACGTGTCAATTTACATTACAAGCATTATTTCCTTATTTAAGTATCATCATACAAACGATTAATCAAATAACCAACGAGTAAATCCACATTGACCTAAAACAACCAATTTGGTAAAAATCACCGAAACAGTTTGGCGCCCACCGTGGGGCATTGTGGTCGTCAATCGTTGATAATCTAAGTACGCAATGGATAAGCAAGCATCGGAAGCCGTGTCAGGGAGCAGACAACCATCGCCACCGCCGACCTCTACTCAAAATCAGGCATCAACAGTGGCAACACAGGCTCCCGGACATACCTCAAGAATCACACCAACGGCAAAAACGTTTTTGCCTCCTAAAACTCCTGCTGTCACAACCCAGGCTAGATCAGATAAGGGAGCCGCAAGCTCAGGCCTCACCCCGCCACCCAGTCCCACACAAATCTTGCTCACTGGCGTAGAGAACCTTCAGAAGGCCATGGAAAACATGAGAGAAGACCAGAAGAAAGCCGAAGCTGAAGCAAGGAACAGGGAAAGAGAGCTCTAGGCACAAATAGATATCATAAAATAGCAGTCTATCACCCCAGCAAGCAGGGCAGGTGAAGGAAGATCTCCGCTAGTAGATCTAACACAGGGGCATCAGGCAGCAAGAATTCACTTCGGCAGATACCGGCTGAACTGGTAATAAGGTTGGATCTGGCTATAGTACCATCAGTGGGGAGAATAATCTCGCAAGGACTGGGATACCTCACACCGGATAACTAGCCGTCAGCCAGCCGTGTGGAAGCACGAACAGGTGGCACCCCTGTCAGCAATTCCGCAATAATTGACCAGACACCTGGAGCAGGATCCGAGTGGAACCAGCAAGTAAACTGGCAGCAGGGAAAGATCATTACTTCAACTCCCCTAGCTGCTGGGACACGTGAGAACCTTCAAGAGTTTAGGTCAGGAGGTAGCATATTGAATCAGCAAGCAGCTGACAGGCAGACTCCGGATTCAGGTAGCATAACAAATCAGCAGTACTTAGAGTTAAGAGAGATGCTAAGTAGGGTTCCAGGACTGCCTCCCCCACTTGAGAAAGCAATACCTGACAGTTATGCCGACTCGCCATTCGTGGACGCCATATCCATCACAGCTATGCCAAAGGGATTCACGAGTCCAAATATGCCTCTCTTTGACGGCACAACAGATCCCTTTGACCATATAAGCCAGTACAAGCATAAGATGATGACAGTAACAGCCGTAGGGCAGGTAAAAGAGGCCTGCATGTGCAAAGGATTTGGATCCACCTTAACAGGGGCGACACTTCGATGGTTTGTGAGTCTACCCAATAGGTCGATATCCACATTTGCTGAATTGGTAAACGCGTTCACCCAGCAGTTGGCAAGCAGCAGGATGCCACAAAAGCATGCAGGGGATCTATACAGAATTGTTCAGGGGGCAGGAGAAACAATCGGAGAATACAAAACCAGATTCAACAATGAAAAGGTGGCAGTACGAGAATGTGACGTTTCGACAGCAGTAGAAGCCTTGGAGAGGCCTCCACCATGACTCCGACCTGTACAAGCAGCTGACTATGCATCCTTGCCATAGCTTCGAAGCAGTGCAAGAAAAGGCAGCTGCCGCAATCAGACTAGAGGAAGACATCCTAGCCAGAGCCAGACTTCCTAATACATCAAGTGTTTCCAGTACCTCAGCCGTAGAGAAATCAGGAAGAAAGCAACCTACCAGTAAGAGGGATGAAAGATATAGGCCATATGGAAGGGGAGTCAACAGAATCAAAGAAAATCAGTTACTCCCTACTCTGGCACAGTATGGATTCACTACAGGTATCGGAGGAATCCTGAAGGCACTCAGGGAGATGGGAGACAGGGTAAGGTGGCCCAAGCCACCAGTAGAAGAATAGGCATGGCGAAAAGATAGCAAGAAGAAGTGTGAATTCCATCGTGATATTGGGCATAACACTGAAGACTGTTACACACTACGAAGAGAGATCAAGCGCCTGTACGAACAAGGTGAACTGAGCCACCTATTACCACGGGGGCAAGCAGCAGGATAAGGTAGGCTCCGCGAAGCCTGCAAATCCACCCACATGCACCAAGATCATAAACATGATAACAGGCGGCTCAGATATAAGTGGGCTAACGTACTCGGCAGCTAAGAGGCATACCACCAGTACCAAAGGAGATAGACCAGCAAATTCTTGCAGAATTTCTCACAGTGATTTACAAGCTGTCACCTTTGATGAAGGAGACACATATGACGAACGGGAACATCATGATACACTCATAATCACCCTGTCAATGGCTAACTGCACAGTTAGAAAGGTCTTGGTAGATACAGGCAGCTCGGTGAATCTAATCATGCTAAAAACTATAGAAAATATGGGATTCAGCGAGAAGGACTTGCAGAAGAAAACCATTCCGCTAGTAGGCTTCAGCGGGGAGACAGCCAACTCACTAGGCGAGATAGTCATCCCAACCTATGTAGGAGGGGTCAACAAGCAAATCGGGTATCTGGTCATAGATGGACCCTCCACCTACAACGTCATTTTGGGAAGACCCTGGCTGCACCAAATGAAAGCAGTCCCCTCAACATATCATCAATGCATAAAATTCCCCACTCCATGGGGGGTAGAAACAATACGAGGAGATCAGGAGGAAGCTAGAGGCTGCTACAAGAAAGCACTAAAGTGCACCACCAGTCCTCCAGCATAACAATTACAGAAGCGACTGTCCAGACGAATACATTGAGCCCCCAGCCGAGGAGCTAGATCAGATCAACCTGGACAAGCTGCACCCAGAAAGGACCGTGTTAATTGGAGCTGGATGCACAGGGAAACTAAGACAGCAGTTAATCAAATTTCTTCAAGATAACATGGACTGTTTCGCATGGTCACACAATGACATGATAGGAATAGATCCGTCCATCATAACGCATAAGCTCAGTGTTGACCCAATGTGTAAACCCATCCAGCAGAGAAGAAGGAAGTTTGCAGCAAAAAGGAATAAGGTAATTAATCAAGAGGTAGATAGCCTTCTGGCAGCAAAGAAGATAAGAGAGGTAAAATATCCAGAGTGGTTGTCCAACGTGGTGGTGGTACCTAAGCAGAATGGGAAGTGGAGAGTATGTGTGGACTTTACCGACCTCAACAAAGCATGTCCTAAAGATCCTTTCCCGCTACCTCACATCAATGCAATGGTGGATGCGATAGCTGGACATGAGATGCTGACATTGCTGGACGCATGGAGTGGATACAATCAAATTAAGATGGATCCTGCAGATCAAGAAAAAAACGGCATTCATGTCTGAAAGAGGAATATATTGTTACAACGTCATGCCATTCGACCTAAAGAATGCAGGTTCGACTTATCAAAGGCTGGTCAACCGCATGTTTAAAGAGCAAATAGGAAGAACTATGGAGGTATATATCGATGATACGATAGTAAAATCAGAGAAAGCCAAAGATCATATGCAGCATTTGGCAGAAACATTCAGCACCCTGAGGAAATACAAAATGAAGCTAAATCCATCTAAGTGTACCTTCAAGGTATCCTCTGGGAAATTCTTAGGTTACATTGTAACTCAAAGAGGGATAGAAGCCAACATCGAGCAGATCAAGGCTGTCTTGCAATTGGAGTCACCTGAAAAGCCTAAGTACGTTCAAAGACTAGCTGGCAAGGTAGCAGCCCTGAGCAGGTTCATCTGAAGATCCTCAGATAAGTGCAGGTTGTTCTACGACATACTAAGGAAAAGCAAAATGTTCGAGTGGACCGCAGATCACGAGCAAGCATTCAGAGAGCTGAAACACTACCTTAGAAGCCCACCACTGCTGTCAAAAACGGAACCAGAAGAACCACTGTTTCTCTACCTGGCCGTCACAGAGGTGGCAGTGAGCGTTGTTCTAGTCAGAGAACAGGAGAAGGAACAGAGGCCAGTATACTACGTAAGCAAGTCTATGCTGCCAGCAGAGACCAGGTACACATCTCTTGAAAAACTAGTACTAGCTCTGGTAGTAGCATCTTATAAGCTGCGCCCCTATTTTGAGTCCCACACCATACACGTTGTGACCAACTACCCACTAAAGTCTATCATGAGGAAACCTGAACTATCAGGCAGAATGTCGAAGTGGTCCGTACACCTTAGTGGATATGATATCCAAGATGACCCCGAATCAAAGAATCAAATCGCAAGCGTTAGCAGACTTTGTCTCGGACTTCAGCCCCCATCCAAAAATCGGCAGATGAGGAAATCCTCGCCCTAGAAGGGAACAAGGAGGTAAAAGTCCGCGGATGCATATCGACGAGCCTCCAACCGCAGGGGGCAGGTGTAGGGTTGATCCTGCAAATCACCACAGGAGATATGATAGCGCAAGCGATAAGATGTGAATTCAAGGCAACTAATAACGAGACGAGAATACGAGGCCTTGATATTAGGAATGCAACTAGCTCGAATTAGGGGTCGCACACTGCACATATCCACTGACTCTCTACTAATAGTCAACCACGTGAATGATGAGTTTATAGCCAGAGATTCAAAGATGATTGCATACTTAAAAATAGCAAAAGAGCTAAAACAGAAATTCAAAACTTGCAAGCTCAAGCAGATTCCCAGGGATCAGAATGTGGAAGCAGATACCTTAGCAACTCTAGGGGCAACGTTCAAGCTAACAGAACTATCCAGCATTCCTATTGCACATATGCTAGAACCTTCTATCTAGAAGACAGATGAAATAGACAACGAGAACTGGAGGATCATCGGGACAAAGTGGGAGTTCAGATAGCTATGGAAGCCGGGGAAGGCTCTCAGCCAGTCGACCAGCTGCCTGATCAACCATCTGCTCAGGCAGACGACTGAGATTGGCGCACACCCTACCTAGACTGGATGCGTCATAATAAGCTGCCAGATGATAAGAAGGAAGTGAGGGCTTTCAGAGTAAAGGCCTCCAGGTTTATACTTATTGATGATGCACTATTTAAGAAGTCACTGGCAGGTCCCTACTTACGATGTCTGAACAAGGAGGAGGCACAGACTGTGTTATATGCTCTCCACAGTGGTGAATGTGGAAACCATACAGGGGGCAGGAGTTTGTCAAATAAAGCTCTCAGACAAGGATACGTTTGGCCCACAATGAGGGTAGATGTAATAGAATACGCACGTAAGTGTGATGCCTGCCAGCGTTCAGCACCAATGATCCATCAGCCAGCAGAGCCCTTGCACCCTATCATTTCTCCTTGGCCGTTCATAACATGGGGCATGGACATAGTAGGCCCCTTACCAAGAGCCACAGGGAGCAGAATATGGATGCTGGCAATGACAGATTACTTCTCCAAGTGGATATAGGCAGAAGCATTCACAGAAGTGAAGGACAAACAAGTCATCTCTTTCATAAAATGCAATATCATCTGCATGTTTGGTATCCCATCAAAGATCATATATGACAATGGCTCACAGTTCATCTCCAACGATGCTGAAGGGTACTGTGCCAGATGGAACATCACCTTGAAAAAATCAGCACCCAGGACTCCAAAGTCTAATGGGCAAGCTGAGTCCATCAACAAAATTATCATGGACAATCTGAGAAGGAGGTTACAGGAGTTAGGAGGAAAGTGGGCAGATGAATTGCCACTGGTGTTATGGTCAGATAGAACGACGCCAAAGATAGCAACAGGCCAAACACCATTCAGCCTAGTGTTTGGCGCGGAAGCAGTCATTCCATCAGAAGTTCTGGTTCCCACTCACAGGTATGGATGTATGATAGGGGAGCTGAAAAATGCAGAGATGGTCAGAAGCCTGGACACAGTAGACGAACTGAGAACAAGTGCAAAAATACGTCTGGCTGCCTACAAACAGTCGGTGGCCAGGAGTTACAACAAGAATGTGAAAGTGAGGCTCCTGGAGGTAGGGGACCTGGTTCTCCGTGAAGTGTTTCAGAACACTAAAAACCAAAAGGCAGGTAAATTCGCCTACAAATGGGAAGGACCATACCAGGTAGAAGGAGTTGTTGGCCATGGTGCATACAGACTGATGACTATGGACGGTAAAATCATACAACGCCCATGGAACATACTTCACCTGAAGAGATATTATTTTTAATAATAAGTAGATTTTAGCTTACGGAGTAATGTACCATGAAAAGCCAAATTATTTTAAGCAAAGAAATAAAATCCGGTAGTAGGCATACTACCAATTCCATATCCTTTCCTGATATCTTTGTTTTCTTTCAACTTTCAAACTACTATTGGATGGTATGGTCTGACAACGTCCTGGGACCACAATTGCTCGGGTACCCCATGAGATGGCGTCAGGTACTTCATACCATTCTAATAGACTTTTTTGTTTTCGGGCTTCTCTAGGTACGTAACGCTGAATCCTAATATCTATGGTACGTTGAAAGTGTATCTAGCAGGACTGTCAACTGCCAATGCGGGGTGACAAGGCACATGACACTCCAACATGCCTAACCTACTTTCTCCACTAGGAGCACCCTCACCAAAGTGATCATGGAACATACGAAAGGGAGCCTGGTTGACAGCTAAACACGCTTACCCAGCTACCCCTGATACCACCCCCTGGATGTAGCTCGCACTAATCGCAATTAATCAGGGCCCCAACATGCATGCACACAAATATGGAACGTAGGGATCTCTGAGCTACCAGAATCCTGCAGCGTCCCATTGGTCCTAGAACGACGATAAACTTGCCTAAATTACGCCCTTGTTGGCTTTAAACGGGATGAACACACCTTGCGTCATGAACAAGGTTAAGTAGTCCAAAAACTGCGGCATACGCCTAAATCAGTCATCAGACTGACACGACAGCTAGCTGAGTCTAGTTCAGCCTTTTCAGGCTGACTCGACTGGTCTAAATCAGCGTCTAAGGTTGACACGGCCTCCCCTCTTTACAGTGCGGCACATGCCTGAGTCAGTCAACAGATTGACACGGTAGCTAGCTGAGTCTGAGTCAGCCTCCTCAGGATGACATGACTCGCCTAAATCAGCCAACAGGCTGACACGGCAACGTCCTAAAATAAGAAAAACGAAATCTAGCACAGAAGATGTAATTAAAACTTGCCTAACTACGACAAGGGGCATTCCAAAACGTGGCCAAAAGAACGGCCCCAGAGTTTAAACGCCACCATGGCGAGCTACCAGAAAAAGTTTAAATATTACAAGTCTACCACCACAGGGCCAGACTACCAAAAGTTCATTGATAAAAAAAAAGTATCTTAATTATCGGTGACATTAATGACCTCCACATCTGGCATCTCCTCTGCCTGCTGACCATCTGTTTCAGGTACCGGACCAGCTTGCATACCCTCAGCTGGCATAGCTTCCTGAGCTCCGTCAGCAGCATCCTGGGCAACCCAAAGATTTCAAAGGCGAACTGCTCGGCCCGGACAGGAGAGTTCACCTCACCAACCTCGAGCATCGGCGCACTCGGATCGGGTTGAGCGGGGTAGAGCATCTCAAGCTGCCTCTCCTCCTCTTCTATGGCTTGCTGGGTTGGAGCCTCCTCAAGGGCAGCACGCATCCCGCTGATCTTTCCCCGCCAGGTGGCATAAGCAACAATATTTGTGGCCAGGGTGATCAACTCACTGATCCTCTCCTCAGAACGCTTCAACGAGTCAGAGAACGTGGTGCAAACCTCTTGGGTACGAGCTAGCTGATCAGCTCCCTCCTTCAGCTTCCTCTTGGCGCCAGCCAGATCCGCCTTCAGCTCAGCTACCCTCCCCCTCAAATCAGCGCGCTGCTTCTCTAAATCAGAATTAGACGCGGTCAGCTCCCTATTTTTAGCGCTGGTGGCACGGCTGGTGGTCTGCACTATGTTGATCATCTTCCTGTTATAAAGAGCAGACTGGAGGGTCTGGGGCAAGAAAAATTAAAAGTTAGCAAGGAATTAAAGGTAAAATTTAGAGCAGGTGGAAGACGAAGGCTACTCACCATGAAAGCATTGTGCACATCATTCTCAGCCATTTCCTCTGGAGAAAATTCTGAGAAGGCCTCTTTTAGAGGAGGAAAAAGCAGCTGGTCGATTTCTGGGCAATATGGCACCTTATCAACGTTCCCGAAACCCTCTGGGAAGTGAACAATGATGCCTCCACTAGCTGAAGCACGAGGGCTGGTAGGAGAAGTAGGGGGATGACAAGACAACGGGTCGACCTCCAAGGTTTCAGGCCTAGCAGATGTGGAGTGAGTAGAAGGAGTCATAAAATAAGCACCAGGAGCACTCCTCTTGGAGGTAGATGCCACATCAGGGCTGGCAGCGGATCTCTTTCTTTTTGCGCTCTGGAGTATAGCTTCCAAAGGGTCAACTTTTGAACCTGCAAGCAAACATCATTTCAGGCGTTAGGAAAATTGAGCTGTCAGTAAGGTTGCACGCAAACTGAAATGATTACAGAAAGCTTACCGGAAGACATGCTGTGAGACGATTGAAGGGGGTTGGGGGAAGAAGCAGGAGAAAATCCAGGAAGCAGGTCAGGAAACTTTCTCTCTAACTGAGGAATGCAGAATAACTTGTTGCAGGCAGGGATCTGGGCACCAATACGGGTCAGGTAGCTGTGGACATGGCCCACCTGCAAGCCCAGCCGATCTGTGGACATACAACAGTCTTTTTTAAAAGCCACGCTCGGCGGCGTAAAAATGCTTTCGACCGGATCGCTTTAGATCGGTCGGTTTCGTCTCGGTAAGGGTCTCGAAACGATTAGAGATGTTCGGAGTTGCCACCAAGCATTTGTGGGATGCCTGGAACCCGTTCGAAATCCACTTTATACCTCGGTCAAATCGAAGCACAAAGCAGCGTTTGACATAGGTACTAAAGATAAGGAAATCGTCCCTCTTTAGCATCCTATCTCTAGAATGACTCTCGTACGCCCTGGATAAGGTCATCCACTATCCAAAGTTTCTGAGTAAGAGGTGAAGGTACGTATTGGGAAGCCCTTTAATCAGACACCCAATCCCGCCCGCGTTTAGCGGCCTCTACTGATCGATCTTGGTTGGTTGAATGCAAAAGTTGATAAAACGGTTTAAATGCATGAATGCGCATCCAATAATTTAAACCTAACATGTGAGAGCTTTCTAAGTCGGTTGATTTAATCTAAGTATCAAGTATAAGATGTCGAATTGGATTAATGATTGATTTGCATGCAAGACGGAAATTAAACATCCATTTACCGTATTAGGTTTAGGGTGCATAACATGATCCATTTGTCTTAGTAAGGCATTTTGCAAATATGGTTTTGAATAGTCATCTGATCCGTCCTATATCCGGGTTAACCGGAGTCGGGATCGTCCTAGACTAATGCTGGAAAGAAACAGGCCCTGTACCAGACGGCTATATGAGGCGCGAGCTAGCCGGCGGTGTAAGGGGCCTTCCTCTGGTTTTGAAAATGAAAAATGGAGAGCCTGTTTAGGCGCGGGTTAGCACACTGTTTATGTGCCGTGTTCTGACCTTTTAGAAAACGTTATAAAACGTATTGAAAATGGGTATTTGAACCCGGTTTGATTTGAAGGGGTCGTTTAGACAACATTTGTTGATTTGAAGAACTAGACTCGAATAATCATCATTATTTTGATAATATTCAGTGTCGGGTTTGATTTGACAAACTTGACATGAATAGTTTTGAAAGTAATTATGGACTAATTGTTTTAAGTCCATTTGAATGTAATTAGTCGATACTCATCATCGTACCCGGGTTAAAATCTGACATGGTATGTAGAACCAAGGATAACTTTGTGTTGGTGACTAATATGTTTGTTTGAAAATGTAAAGAAATGAAATAAAAGGCTTTAAAATACCTTTTAAATGTCATTAACCAAATATTATCACCGAAACATGGATTTAACCGTCATGGTATGAGGAACCAAGGGTGAAAAATGTTTTATGGTTAAAACAAATGAAATAAAGTAAAAAGGGTTCGAAAATACTTGAAATGGTGAAAACCGATTACAAATATGAAAGTGGATTAAAAGGAAGTGACGAGAACAAACACGGTTGATCTCTGGTCTGAACACCCCATTTAGGCGCGGGCAAGTTGGCGACCTAAGGGGCTTCTGCCTCAGACCAAAAATCAGTTTTGGCTCGTTTACTCCATGTTTTGGTTTATGTTATGCATGTTTTAGCATGTTATAGTCATGAAACAAATGAAAACATAATAAAAGAGGATTTTTACACCCTCATACTTATATGTTTGGTTATGGCGAGTGACCGACGTAAGTGTAACAACTCGTTTGATCGGAAAAAACTCGGTTTAAAACCGTTTTGGTAAGTAAAAAGAGTGTTTTAGATGTTTAGTGATGGTGTAGTGGTCGAAGGGGTCGGTCAAGTGATTTAATGCACGATGACGGTACCAAACAATGTGTAAGGCTTGTGTTTACGATCGGTAGGTCGTAAATACGCGTCGGGTTGTGACTTAAGAAGTCGAGTCGAGAATTTTAAGGGAGAAAAGAGGGGGCGGACACTCGCGTAAGTCTCAAATGGGTGGCATTTGAGGGGTATTTATAGGAGAATGAGTGGTTGTGTGAGTTTTGAGCGACGTGGCCACTTGGGCTGCTCAAAGAGGCGCGAGCCACGTCGCGGTTCTTCGAGTTGTGTTGTCACTTTCACAACAAACGCAATCATGATTTGTTCTATCCTAGGTTTTGTAGTCACATGTTTGGTACTTGACCAACATGAATCCGGGAAAACTTAAGGTAGAAGGTTTGAAATGTTTTGTTTTTGGTGGTTGACTCGGTTTGACTCGTTGTTGGAGTCGGGATTTGAATTTTTAAGTCGGTTTTTGGTCCGGTGTCGGTTTTGACTCTAGTTATTGTCATTGCGACTCCGTCGTCGTGCATTAAACACTCCAGGTATTTTTGAAATGTTTTGAGATGTTTTATTTTCGAAATCGTTTTAAGTTTTCCGACGTAAAGTTGTACACAAACTGTCGATCAAACGCCGCGATTCCAAAACATGTTAGAGTTCGATAATCATCGGGTGTTTGTTGGAGTCTCAACAGATACTGGGTATCTACAGAGCCCCCACTTTGACTGAGGCTTGGACATGGCGAAAGTTAAAGTAGAGCCCCCAGGTCAATCGAAGATTACAACCTGGAGGCCCAAGCGACGTCGAGTCGGCTCGAAAGGATTCGGGCCAAGGACCTATCGTCGGGAAGGGCGACGCAAAGGCGACTCGAGGGTACGAGCCAATGATTTGTCGTCGGGAACAGCTTAGAGTCTGTCGACTGTCCGTGCGGGTCGTTTAAAGTCCATTAGACTACGTACGAAGGCTCGCCAGCCATAAGAAGGAGTTATACCTGAGGCATCTTCGGATATGTCCTTGTACGTTTGCGGATAAAGGCTCGCCAGCTGTGACAAGGAAATGTACCCGAGGCATCTTCGGGATCTCTCCTTGGAAGGTTGCGGACAAAGGCTCGCCAGCCAAGACAAGGAAATGTACCCGAGTCATCTTCGGGATCTGTCCTTGAAAGGTTGCGGACAAAGGCTCGCCAGCCAATGGTAAGGAAATGTACCCGAGGCATATTCGGGATCTGTCCTTGAAAGGTTGCGGACAAAGGCTCGCCAGCCAAGACAAGGAAATGTACTCGAGGCATCTTCGGGATCTGTCCTTGAAAGGTTGCGGACAAAGGCTCGCCAGCCAAGACAAGGAAATGTATCCGAGGCATCTTAGGGATCTGTCCTTGAAAGGTTGCAGACAAAGGCTCGCTAGCCAAGACAAGGAAATTTACCCGAGGCATCTTCGGGATCTGTCCTTGAAAGGTTGCGAACAAAGGCTTGCCAGCCAAGACAAGGAAATGTACCCGAGGCATCTTCAGGATCTGTCCTTGAAAGGTTCCGGACAAAGGCTCGCCAGCCAATGGTAAGTAAATGTACCTGAGGCATCTTCGGGATCTGTCCTTGAAAGGTTGCGGATAAAGGCTCGCCAGCCAAGACAAGGAAATGTACCCGAGGCATCTTCGGGATCTGTCCTTAAAAGGTTGCGGACAAAGGCTCGCCAGCCAAGACAAGGAAATGTACCCGAGGCATCTTCGGGATCTGTCCTTGAAAGGTTCCGGACAAAGGCTCGCCAGCCAATGGTAAGGAAATGTACCCGAGGCATCTTCGGGATCTGTCCTTGAAAGGTTGCGGACAAAGGCTCGCCAGCCAAGACAAGGAAATGTACCTGAGGCATCTTCAGGATCTGTCCTTGAAAGGTTGCGGACAAAGGCTCGCCAGCCAATGGTAAGTAAATGTACCCGAGGTATCTTCGAGATCTGTCCTTGAAAGGTTGCGGACAAAGGCTCGCCAGCCAAGACAAGGAAATGTACCCGAGGCATCTTCGGGATCTGTCCTTGAAAGGTTACGGACAAAGGCTCGCCAGCCAATGGTAGTCGATTAATGGATCAAGGGAATAGCCGCGTCAAAAGGGCTTGTCTTGAAAGTAGCGAACTCGTGATGCCGTCGTGGAAACAGTGAATTTGGATTTTCATTATCACTGTTTTTGGAATGAGCGGGTCCCGCGAGGGAGCCCCCTGCTGGTAGTGAATTTGGAATTTTCACTATTTAACTGAAGTGACGGTTTATGTGCCGCCGTTGACTTTTGATGGAAATAGTGAATTTGGAATCATCACTATTGATTGAAGTGACGGTTTATGTGCCGCCGTTGGCATTTGATGGAAATAGTGAATTTGGAATCTTCGCTATTGATTGAAGTGACGGTTTATGTGCCGCCGTTGACATTTGATGGAAATAGTGAATTTGGAATCTTCGCTATTGATTGAAGTGACGGTTTATGTGCCGCCGTTGACATGCGTGGTGAGAATAGTGGAATTCAATTTCCAACTATTATTTTGAGCATGACGGTTTTAATTGCCGTCGCTTAAAATTTGAAGAAATAGCGGTTTTTGAATCTTCGCTATTATTTCTGAAATTGAAGGAAAATAGTGAATTTGATTTAACTATTATTTTTGAAATTGGCGGTTTTGATCGCCGCTTGCTTGAAATTTTGAAAATAGCGAATTTAAATTTTAACTATTTTGTCTTTTCGTCTTTGAGGAAATGACGATTTTCAATATCGTCAACGAAAATCCGAATTTTGTTATGTGGAAATTGGGCTAAAGCCCAAATTTCGGTGAAAAGGCAAGTGGGCACCTGATTGAGGCGCGAGCCGCCTGGCGAATCAAAGAGGCTTCCCTTTTTTTTTCTGTAAAAGACGCGAGTTCAGGCTGCATCCCATTCCCATCTCGTCTTCTTTATTTTTCGACACAAACAAACCAAAATCGCCATTGTTGGACCTTCTAGCTTGCTCGAAATCGTGCCATCATCAACAATGTCATCTCAAGGTAAGTATTTCCTCTTGAATCCATTTAAATTTGTTGATCTTTAGCTTGATTGAATTGGGGCGAATTTTACCCTAAAAAATCGAATTGGGCGTTTTTGATTGAGCCCATTTCGAGTGAAATTGATGCTTGCATTAGGTTAGAAACCTGTTTAGGAGTATAGGGGTGCTTTTAGTTTGCATTTTGGTCTCCGTTCCCGCTCCCTATGCTCGAAAAACGCGAGTAAGGTGAGACACCGTCTCACTTCGCAATGCCATGTTTATTTGCTTGGATAGTGGGTCCCACTAGGTTGCATTGTAGTTGGGAAAACCCGTATTCGCCATTTATGGACCTTCGTTTGATATTGTGGGCAAAATTGGATTTTTGCCTTTTGTGACGGTCTTATGTCTGACAAAATAAGCGTCTGTTTGGGCTTGAATTGAGTCAGTTTGCCTTGAAATGGACCTTATCGGTAATTTAGGTCACCTTGAGGCGTGATAAAATCACGTTTGCCTTTTTGCGGTTGTTTTTGAATTTTGACCGGTTTGGGTTCAAATTAGCGTATGAATTGCCTTTTTGAGCCGTAGAGAAAAAAAATACCCCATTGTGTCGGGAATGTATTTTGGTTTGTTGGCGGACCTTGTATGGGTCTTGAAATGCCGTTTTTCGTGGTTTTGACTCGTCTTTTGCTTGAAAAGACGGGCGAGTCGTTTTTGTTTGTTTGTTGTGAATGTTTTTGTTTGGTTGGATTTTGGGCGGGATTGCCCTTGTTTTGCATTGCAGGTTGTTGTTGTTTTTGTTTGGATTTATCCATTTCATGCCGTCGTAATGCCAAAATTTCGGCTGACGTTTTTTGTTTGTTGTGTTTTTGATTGCAGGGTATCGTTTGGGACCTATGGGGTCCGTTGTGGAGGCATTGGAGGAGGAAGACGACCCTGGAGGGGAAGAGACGACCGAAGAGGCTGCCGGATTTGAGGCGGTGGTGGAGGATGCTTCCGTAGAGGAGGAGAGGCGGCTGACGTGGCCGGTTTGTCCTTTTCGTTGTGGCTCATAGACAGGATGACTGATGATTGGGGGTCAGCACCGGAGTGGTGCGTCGCATCATGGTTCTTGGCCTCCTCATTATCCGAAGTCTGCAAGACACTGTCTTCTTTTTTGTCGTGGAGCAGGAACGGGGTATTACCATAATGGTAATCACCTCTACTTCCGTTGTTGCTCCTCTGTTCCCTATGTTGCTCCCTTTCTTTTCTGATCGGAAGGGTAGGGAGTGCTTAGTTCGATGAGGTGGCGAGATAGCCCCGATTCATTGTCTTAGGCCGATGTCCGTATGATGATGACTCGGTTGTTTTAGGCCGATGTCTGTATGATAGACGGTTGTTTTAGGCCAGTGTCTGTATGATAGACGGTTGTTTTAGGCCAGTGTCTGTATGATAGATGTCTGTACTAGATCCTGTTTGTACGGTTAGTTGTCCGTATTAAACGTACGCGGATGTATTTTGCGTGAGGCGGTTTGTATATGTGTGTTTTTGGCTTGTGGTTCATTTTTGTGATTTTTGGCTTTTTGTGTTGTGTTTCGGAGGAGCGCTGTCGGCTGTTAATTCTCCTTTTGCTTTGCACTAGTTCCTGCATCATTAGTGTAGAAAACAAGCAATAGATAGCACCTAAGCAATAATGCAAACACGTTAAAAGCATTTGATTGAAAACCAAAATTAACCAAGATGACTTGAAGTTAAAATTGAAAATTTGAAATGAAATTTGAAAATTCCGTGATAAATCGTCACGTTCGGAATTCAAAAAGAAATGATTTGAAAATTTGAGCAATTAACTCGTGTCGTGAATTAAATTGCGTCGAAATTATTGAAATTAACTCGTAAAAATTCAAACTCAAACCGTCAGGAAAGAATTTTTAGAAAAGGATTTTTGCGAGTATGTTTGATTATTGAGGTCAAGACTCGAATTTGTGAGTGCTTGAATTTTTGAGGAAAATTGACGCCGTGTTATCAATTTTCGATTTTGATTTTTGATGGAAAATTGCGAAAAAGCGAAAACATTTCGGAATTTCGACTGACATGGAAACGATCCATCGCGGATCGGGGCGACTAGCCCTTCCCCTCTTAAAAAAAGAAAGGAAAAAATCCGTATGTTTAAAGCTGCGTCATGGAAACCGTGTCGGATTTCGTAAAACGCGAAAGCAAGGAAATGTGAGTGTGAGGAAACACAAAATGTCCTGAATCATCCCGAAGAGGCGCGAGCTTCCTGGCGGGAGGTTTGAGGTGTCAGGAGAAAGCACAGGTTGAAAGAGACAAGTCAACAGCGGGAATCCCGGGGAAGGTCCAAAGAGGCGCGAGCAGCCTGGCGATGGAAGCCAGCTCTCCCCTTTTTCTGAAAAACGCGCTGATCATTTTGTATAAATAGGGACGTTTGTGCTTCATTGTTTCATCATCCGAAACACAAAAACATATGTACAAAACCTCTTCTTCTTCCACAAAAATATTTCATGGATGCTTTTGAGAACACATTGCGACAATGGTGCCGGGATTTCTCGCCTCCCGAAAAGTATCAACTCGTTTGCATGGGAGTTGGTCAATTGTTGGTGCTTCGTCAAGTCAAGGTGCAACCTTAATTTCTTGAAGCATGTTCTCGGTTTTGGGATTCGAAGCATCATGTTTTCATTTTCCCGAAAGGTGAGCTTTGTCCTCTTGCCGAAGAAGTTGGAGCCATTGGTGGGTGGCCGGGTTGTGTTCCGGTGCTTCCTCCGACTCGGTTGTGCTACAAGGAAAAATTCCGTTCCATGTTGGGCTTATCAACAAGCCAAATCAACTTTCTTCTTGCTCCACATGGTGTAGATATGTTGGCTCTTATCAACATCTTTTCAGACCGATTAGATGCTAATGTCTCGGAGGTGGCTAGGAGAAGGGCTCTTGCATTTTTCTTTGTCCATGTGTACCTCTTTGTTGATGTCTTGAAGAAGGAGGGGTCAAAATGTTATGGTAGCATGACCCTTATTCATGTGATTGAGCAAATGGAGCAGGGTAGAGATCCATCATGGTTGGTGCTTGGAGAGATTATCCAAGCTTTGGACAAGGAAGGCTCTTGTGGAGAAGCTCCCTCTTTCGAATCCCCAAGGATCCTCCAAGTGTGGCTATTGGAGAGGCTAAGGTATGTAGAGCCTCCGGTTGATTCTTTTTCTTATTCCTTCCGTCATCTTACCATGACGAAGAAGTTGTACCCGGATAGTTTTGCTTCCACCGAGGCTTATTGGGCCACAAGATTGGCGGAGGAGGGTGGTCCTCATATCCGTTGGGTGGTGCCGTGGTGCACTTGAGGTCCTTCACGGGGTTGTCCGCTTTGGGTGCTAGTCCTCGTTCTTTGATGGTGGTGGGTTTGAAGGTTGTTTCCTTAATTTATCCCGAAAGGCTCATGAGGCAAATGAGGCGTCAACAAAAGGCGCCCGCTCAAGATACTCTTGTCCAAGAGAATGTTTTCCGAAACTCCGAGCTTGTGGAGGTCTTCGAAAGGTGGTGGGCCACTCGGCCGCTTTGGGGGGTACCAAACCCCGTTGCCACGAAATGGGTGACTCCCGCTTATGTCAAGTGGGCACGTGCTCCGTCCTTGGAAGAGAGATCCAAATTTCGTAAGGACGAGGTTGTTGACTTGAAGTATGGGGAGGTTGGCAAGGCCAACCGTGCCTTCTTTGAGGAGTATGTTGATGGAGCTAGCCCGGATGTGATGAGACCACCTAAGAGGAGGAGTTCCAGCCCCAAGAATATGGTGGGTCGTGCATTGGCTCGTCTTGGGTCGAATATGAGGTCTTGTGCTAGACCGGAGGCCGTCGCCGTCTTAGATCCATTGAGGATCCGTTCCGAGGAAGAAATCCATGATAGGCGGGCCAACAAGAAGAACAAGGGGAAGATGTACCCCGAGGGAAAAGGCAAGGGTAGAATGGAAGAGTGAAGACTTCCATTACCCACTTTATTATTATGTTGTAGTAGTGTTGTGAGTTTTTATTATGTTGTACTAGCTAGTTATTGTATGTTTTGTGCTAGTTTTATTATGTGAAGTGTTTTAGTTGACACCTTAGCTTTGACAAGTCGCAGACTCGTCGAGCTTTATTTATTGTCGAAATTGTAATCCCTCCCATTATTAATTAAATAAGATGATTGCCCGTGTCGAAAATCGTGAACGCTTGTTTCTTTCACCCATTTTGTAAAGTCAATTCAATTTGAATCGTCTTAAACATTTGCACTTGGAAAAGTGGTATTTTTTAGGAAGGGAGAAAGGCTTATTTTTTGTATTTTTGTGGGAAAGGGAATGGTTTTCCCTTTCCCTTTTTTTTTGGGATGTTTTTTTTGTAGGCGGGGGTTTTCGTCTTTGATTGTGGGGATGGTTGTATCCTTCTTGTGTAAGAAAGGACTGCCTACGTATTCACCTGGGGAGGTGAAATCAAACCATGATCGTAGTTCGAAATGTTTTGTAAATTTGATTGGGTTTTGTGATTGTATCCCTCAGGCATAAGAGGGACTGCCTACGTATTCACCTGAAGAGGCGAAATCAAACCATGCTCGTAGTTCAGGGGGTTGTTTTATTTTAGTGCAAATGGACGTTGCCTTTGACAGATCAAAGGACATTCGAAACGGGCAAGGTGTCGTAGCTTAGACTCGATAAAACATGCAATTTTAAATCAGAACATGTTGAGGAACTTGACTTGAAAAGGGTTGAGGTCGTTGCTAGTTGTAACACTAGGCTAGGTCGTTGGTTGTTATGGTTCAAGGGTAGTATTTCTTGAGTTGGTCTAGGTTGGTCGGGTTTGTAAAGTCCTCTCCATCTAGGTCACTCAGTCCCACTGCGCCCCCCGAAAGTATTTTCTTGACCAGGTATGGCCCGGCCCAGTTGGGTTTGAATTTTCCCCTCGGATCGACGGGTAATGGTGCTCGATCTGACTTGAGGACCAAGTCGCCCTCCTGGATGTTTCTGGGTTTGACCTTCTTGTTGAATGCCCATTGTATACGTCGTTGGTATAGCTGTGAAAGAAATGTAGATTCATTTACATAATAACATACTCTTATATGTCTAAACTAATTTGTCATAAAATTAAAACGGATCTTATGCATGCAAACAATAAAAAGAATGGAGGAGAAATCATATCCTTACATAATTAATTTCGGATATTTGGGCACAAAAGAGATCACCTTTCTCTTTTGTTCTTGAGCTTATTCCAATGGAAGAACAAAGATCTAAGAGCAAGATCTCTCCCTAAGCTTAATACCCAAGGCTTTTACTTAATCTAATTAATATTACAATACTAGTATAATATTAATCTATGAGAAAATTGAACCAAAAATATTGTTAACACTTTGAATATTTTCGGTTTTGTTGAGAGATAAAGAGAGGATTTTATTTCTCTAGAACTTATATATTTTGGATGAGTTGAATGAATGAATAATACACTAACTAAAACAAGGTAGTGTATGTAGAAAATATAAGACAAAACTCTTGCCTTGCTCACTTGGAAAACCGGGTAGGAGGAGAAGAGGAGGGAAGAACACTCACCCAATGCATGCCCTTGTTTGTCTTAACAATGCACATTAGGGTTGCATGCCTACTCTTATTAGTAATCATTATGTTTACTAATTATAACATAAACACATTATGTAGTATACACTCCTCCAATTTTCGGCATTTTTAGATAATATGGAATCCATATTATTTTTGTCAATTGTCTATATGTTACATGTCACATGTAACATATATTTGTTATGTAATTTTTAACATATTAAAAATCAACGTATTAATAAAAATACGTCACATACAAAATCGACTAAGTAATATCATAATTACTTGTGCCAAAATATTTTACCAATTTATAAATCACAACTGATTGTATTTATAACAATTCATTCAATTTAATTGTTACATTAAACAATTTATTTCATCCGAGTGATTATACAATTTAATTACTCAGACCGTATCTCATTAAATCACATTTCAATATGATACGTAAATATTACTTCCAAAATCGTCCGTCAATTTTCTAGTAATTTAATTAACTCGTAACATTATACGATTAATTAAATAATCAATTAAGAGTATTGCCCTTTAGGTATGACCTAGGGGGTCAACTGATCACCACCGTCACACGACAGTAATGTCAAACTCTAGTAAGCCAATCATTACCGATATATGTTGACCAGATTGACATAACAATATTACTTCCCAATTGTATTCATTTTAATGAGACTTAAACATGTGATCATCATGATCAACAGTCGTGATCGCATTATTGTCGGAGGACACATATTCCAACAATCTCCCACTTGTCCTCGACAAGTGTGCGTCACCAATTCTCTTGTCCTATTACTATCTCCCACTCAATGCAAGGTGTCTTTCAGGTCGTACTTGCAAGTGATCATATCGAGAGCGGTTTCCTCGATCCGGAGAATAACGATTGACCGGATTTATCCACTGATATCTTCCGAGCGTGGCCACGCATTTCCAATTCATTACTCCTCGAGTGGCCCCGAGATATTGTTATAACCCCGACTAGGGGTGGACAATTCCTATCGCACTCATTCCCTTCGACTAGCCACACCATCATAACCCAAAATATGCCCATTTGACCCCATTTACGAAGGTCGTAGTAACACAAATCAAAGTTAATCTGAAATGTGCCATCTTAGGCGAATAGTCTTTAGTCAAAAGAATCGACTCATTTTGAATACTATAGTAGCTCTCGCCACGACCAGGCTATATAAATTTGCCGAACTCTATAAGCGGTCATAAGGCCCGACAAAATGTTCCTAACAGTCCGCCTATGTGATCGACTAGTCATCTCACATGACTGTATGGCACTTGAACTTGCCATCAATCGCCTCACACTCTAGTCACTTCGAGACGTCACCTCATATAAGTAACTATGGGCAAAACAATGTTAATCCATGTTCACTTTAACGGGGTTCAATTGTCTCTACAACCCGTTTGGATATAACAATGTACCAAGTGAGTTAATTATAACTCATACGACAAATGTCGACATCACACTTGGGTAGTCAATATCATATTACAACCTTGTGATGTTTATCATAAGTGTAAACACTTATTGATTGCAATGGAAGTTTGACATCCCATGTGTCCATGTGTTCAAACTTCTTGCACTTGCAATTTCCTTCACATTCATGTTCTCATAGCATGAATCTTACCAAGTACACATTAAGGTTCTTGACCTTGGTTTTGGTTCTTTAACTTGAAAGAACTTTCTTATCGATCATCTCATAATGAACGAATTTGTGATGAATAATACAACTTGTACTGATCAAGTATTCCATCCACACACAATGCACTAGGTATATGTTTTGTAGGATCTTGTAACAATTGACAAGATTATTAGCTTAGTACTTCTCACAAGTGCTAGCTTTATTAGGAAAGATTGTTTTGAATAACCTCTTATTTAACCAAGTATCTTTCCAAAACTTCTCATTTCTCTTTCTGGGCTTGAAAGATTTGGGATTCTCATAAATCCTCATATGTGCTCGGATTTTCTACAATATGTGCAAACTCTTGACACACAATAGAACATCCGTCAATCATCAAATCGCTCATCGGATTCTACTCGAGAATTCATGACGTTTCTATTATGGCTCACCAAGTCAATCATCATGCTCTTATGCATATGATTCATAATTGGACATGTACATGATTATTCTAATGGCGGAAACATTAGTTACTAATAATCATGAGATCAACCGTTCATAGGTTCAATGAACTACCATGATCACGATGGTAATCCCATTTTCATTCATACGAATAACCTACGCGTATGTTGATGTAATGTGTATCTCTTAATACAAATCCAACATCCCATGATGTAATTGGATTCATCATTGTCCATTTTCATCCAGAATTGAAAACTCAAAAGCTTCTTTATGAAAGAAGATATTAGCTCGTCATTCTTAAATGAGTAATGAGTTTTATACATTCAAGGATGATAGCTCCCACTAAATTCTATGTCTTCACATGAGAATTTCCTAACTCCCACTCAATTCTACATATTTCGAGATGACTTCTTAATCGAAATTTGTCAAGAATGTAAATATAAATTGCTTTGCCAAGTTACTAGGATAAAACCATATATGTTCCCATCATATCCTTTCAAAAATGCCTATTTTGAAGTGGTCTCATCTCAACCTTACGGAAAGAGATTTTAAATCTCTAACACACTCATGTCATAATGATGTGTAGCAATGTCATTATTCAAATACAAATAATATTTAGAATAGGTCCTTCGGAATACCCTTTCGGAAGGAGGTTTAACCATTTCATAGGGAGGTTAAACAATGACATTTGCGGTTAAAACGTTGGCTATTGAAGATATCGGAATATCAATCTTTGCAACTCGATCATAACTAGTATGTTACTATGATTCATCTAGGCTCTTAAGTAAAACTCATGATTGAAACTATTGGTCAAATGATTCATAACCTTAGTCAAAAGCTTGTTAAGACTTTACATTAGTCATTATTCTTCCAAAACTTCTTTTGGTCTCCTCGTGTAGTTATCTTGAGAATAAACTCTTATGATTATTCCACTTGGTCTCTCAAGTCATTTAGAACTAACTTGAGACTATAGATCTCATCTATTTGGTATACTATGTAAATAGATATACCTTCATTCAAATCATTCTTTCTTGCGTAGATCTTCATTTACACAAGTACACAATTATATCTTGCCTTGTGTGTTGTGTCAAATCATTCTTTCTTGCGTAGATCTTCATTTACACAAGTACACAATTATATCTTGCCTTGTGTGTTGTGTCCTCATTTTTCTCCCACTCTATCTTTAGAATGAATACACTAAACATTCAAAGATAGCATATGAGACACAAATTAATGATGTTGAAGTATAAGGAGGACTACCTCATAGGTTGACTATTTGTTATTGATTTCATATGTGTACTTGGTGGTTGACATACCTTTAAGAGAGTTCATAGACTCAAAATCACTTCATTAATGATCATACACAAGCCTTAAGCATGTGGACATATAATGAAACCCGTCATTATAATTGTCTATTAGATCACTTTTGGTGAATGATCTTATGTTTCAAAACGCAAGCATTTAAAGATGAAATTTTAGAACATAAAGGATAAATGATAAAACGTGTGACTTGGGTTGCAAACCAAGTCACTATCATCCAAAATACAAACCATTATCCAAAATACCTTTCCATGTCGAACACGGAAACTTAAAGTTCTAAAATTCAAAACATAACTTAAAATAAGACAATGAAAAACAAAGCTCCATAAAAGCTATCCTTAGCTTCTTCATGGTTTCTTATGCTTGCTTTTCTTTTCCTTTGTCTTTGCTTGGTGGAGGCCCTATTTACAATAAAAAGGGAGATACATTATCACAACTTTGCATCACATTACCATAGTTGTATTAGAAACATAAAAGAAGGTTAGTCATTTACCTACTGGAGTGATCTTTCCAGCTTTGATATCACCAAGGTATTTGGAACAATTCCTCTTCCAATGTCCCATGCCATTACAATAATGGCATTTGTCAAGAGGACCCTTCTTGACTTTGGAGGTGCTAGCTTCACAAGACTTAGCTTTGGTGAATGTGGGAGCTTGCTTTTTACCCATTCTTCTTGAACTTCCCCTTACTCTTTGTGCTTATGTTAAGCACATCCTTGGGAGGGTTCACATTTAACCCCATGTCCCTCTCGGCTTGCACAAGTAACTTGTGCAACTCCTCAAGAGACACATCCTTGTCTTGCATATTGAAATTCACCCGGAATTGCACATATGCCTTAACCTTAGACAAGGAGTGTAGAATCCTATCTACGATGAGTTCTTTGGGGATTTCAACCTTTTGAATCTTCAAGGTCTCGACAAGCTCCATGAGTTTGAGCACATGAGGGCTAACCTTTTGGCCCTCTTTGAAGTCGAGATCAAAGAATGCCGCGGCCGCCTCATATTGGACGATCCGCGGAGTTTGTGAAAACATGGTCACAAGTTTGGAGTAAATCTCATTAGCATTGCCCATTTTGAAGGCTCTCCTTTGGAGTTCCGCCTCCATCGCAAATATTAAGACATTTTTCATTGCGGCGGACTCCTTTTGGTAAGCCTCATAGGCTTCCCTAGTGGCCGCGGTGGACCTAGTGGTGGGCTCGGGTGGAGAGGCCTCGGTAAGGTAACGAAGCTTGTCGTCACCTTCGGCGGCTAATTTGAGTTGGGCATCCCACTCGGAGAAATTTGACCCATTCTTTTCAAGTTTACATCGATCCATAAAGGATCGGAGCCATGATGAAGTAGCGAGTGGTGTAGCATTAGGAGTTGGTGTTGCCATTTGTTATGAATAAGAAGTGGTCTACAAAACAAAAATAAGGAGTAAAACAAATGTCGTTTTTAATTATACTCGTAAAAATGTATGATTTAAACAAGTTATATGCATTTTTCTAGTGACCTCTACCCAACTAGATAAATGATTCCAAGACCCAAATTCATATCGACTTAGGCACGGTATGGCCGATGAAACCTTTATCAATATAACTCGGTGGATTAACATTTTAATCGATTCTACTTTTAGAACTCTTGGTCGATAAAATTACTCTAATAATTATCTATAGCCCGGAACACATGCAACTACGGTCGCGAATACTTCCGTTGAGCTCAATCCAAATTTCGAATAAATGTGTCCATTATCCAAATCCACATCAACTTGGGCACGGTATGGCCGATGAAACCCTTATTAACATGAACTCGGTGGATTAACACTCATCACCCACTTCCCCTACGTAACAAGGTTTGTACCCCGGTAGGGCCGAGTGCACTCCCTCGCGAAATAGGTTTTCATGGTTTCTACTATTTGGTAAGGCTATGTCTCAATTGTTTGTTTTAGCGAGAGGTCATGTCAATTTATTATCTATCACGTTTTAAGTGAACTAAAGCGGTGAACTACGATAATTCGAATTGACACGGTCGATAAACTCGATAAAATAAGACAATGCATGTTTAGTTATGGCGATTTAGCGATGCATGTAACATAAAATAAAATGCAAGCATAAAGATAAATAAATCCTAGTATGGCCTTTCCTAAAATAGAAAAACTATTAATCTATTACATATTCGGAAACCAACTCCATTGGTCCCTTGAACTTCGGTTGTGGCACGCATCTCGAGGTAACACCGTCTTTATGTATCGCCATTCTTGAAGAAATCCGTCTTTTGGAACTCCTAATGAATAAAATTACATAATAAATTACATAATTTCCTATTATACATTTGTAACTAAAATAAAATAAATCTATTAAATTACAAAACGGTGATACGAGATCACAATAAAAATTACAACCGAATCGATATTCCCATACATTTCGGAAATACCAATTAAAATCTAAGGCCATACTAAGTAAAATTACATAATTCAAAATTACATAAATTAAAATTATGACAATCATAAAGAAAATGCAGCATTATATTATGTATGAACATGCTCAATTTTTATGCTAAATCGCCTTTTAATTAGCCAATATCGTATATTACTCGGTTTTTACGGATTCGCGTGATTTCAACATTTTATAATCACAAAAATGCATAAACTCATATTTATGCATAAGTTAATTACCCTAACCTCTTAGGACTCAAAATATAGTCTTCACTAATAATTTGACCATAATTAACTTTTATTTACCAAATTGTTCATAAATGGGCCAAAAATACAAAATTAAGCTATTAAACTTCAAATAAATCCAAAAATTCCAAATAAATTCAAAATTTGAAATTTAAATTTATGAACATTCTGGAAAAATTCCATGACTCTCATAATGTTCAAAATCTTAGGTTAAAAATTTCGAAAATTTTCCGAAAAAACAATGTTGCGGTTTATCGATATTTAATAAAATAATCATAAAAACATGGAAAAATTATTTTCATTAAATTTTCAATTTTAGATCTGAAAAATATAATAAAATGCAACATTAGACGTTTTTCCTAAGTCATAGATTATATTTTATTAATTTTCATTAATAATGTCACTATTTATGCCATTTTTCTTCAAAAATTCATAAATCATGCTAAAAGACTTCTTTATAGCCAATTATTTTACACACATCTTGTAAAATTGCATGTGACAACATATAAATTTTCTATGACCAGATTCGAAATTTAACTCATATTAACCTATTTTTCTCTTAAATCCGAATTTAATAATGAAAAAATCATTTTTCGAGCATAACAAGTGCAAAAATTATGAAAATTTACAGGTTATCTCAAAATAATATATGTAACAACATATCCAAAAACCAAGTGAAAATTCGAAGTATAGCTAATTTTCGACCAAAAATGACATTTTTACTCATAAAATCACATTTAAATGTCATTATTATTAAATATGAACAATAAAAATCCGAAAAATTAACCAAAATATCCTAAAACACTTTAGGACCAGAAATATTAACATGCATGTAATTATTTCGTGATATATCATAATAACACAAATTTTACAAGTTTTATTTTGTTATTCATATAACTCGGAAAAACTTTTAACCAATTTGCATGCAAACAACCGTGGCTCATGATACCGATTGAAAGAAATGTAGATTCATTTACATAATAACATACTCTTATATGTCTAAACTAATTTGTCATAAAATTAAAACGGATCTTATGCATGCAAACAATAAAAAGAATGGAGGAGAAATCATATCCTTACATAATTAATTTCGGATATTTGGGCACAAAAGAGATCACCTTTCTCTTTTGTTCTTGAGCTTATTCCAATGGAAGAACAAAGATCTAAGAGCAAGATCTCTCCCTAAGCTTAATACCCAAGGCTTTTACTTAATCTAATTAATATTACAATACTAGTATAATATTAATCTATGAGAAAATTGAACCAAAAATATTGTTAACACTTTGAATATTTTCGGTTTTGTTGAGAGATAAAGAGAGGATTTTATTTCTCTAGAACTTATATATTTTGGATGAGTTGAATGAATGAATAATACACTAACTAAAACAAGGTAGTGTATGTAGAAAATATAAGACAAAACTCTTGCCTTGCTCACTTGGAAAACCGGGTAGGAGGAGAAGAGGAGGGAAGAACACTCACCCAATGCATGCCCTTGTTTGTCTTAACAATGCACATTAGGGTTGCATGCCTACTCTTATTAGTAATCATTATGTTTACTAATTATAACATAAACACATTATGTAGTATACACTCCTCCAATTTTCGGCATTTTTAGATAATATGGAATCCATATTATTTTTGTCAATTGTCTATATGTTACATGTCACATGTAACATATATTTGTTATGTAATTTTTAACATATTAAAAATCAACGTATTAATAAAAATACGTCACATACAAAATCGACTAAGTAATATCATAATTACTTGTGCCAAAATATTTTACCAATTTATAAATCACAACTGATTGTATTTATAACAATTCATTCAATTTAATTGTTACATTAAACAATTTATTTCATCCGAGTAATTATACAATTTAATTACTCAGACCGTATCTCATTAAATCACATTTCAATATGATACGTAAATATTACTTCCAAAATCGTCCGTCAATTTTCTAGTAATTTAATTAACTCGTAACATTATACGATTAATTAAATAATCAATTAAGAGTATTGCCCTTTAGGTATGACCTAGGGGGTCAACTGATCACCACCGTCACACGACAGTAATGTCAAACTCTAGTAAGCCAATCATTACCGATATATGTTGACCGATTGACAAGAAACAATATTACTTCCCAATTGTATTCATTTTAATGAGACTTAAACATGTGATCATCATGATCAACAGTCGTGATCGCATTATTGTCGGAGGACACATATTCCAACAAGCTGGACGTTGTGCAAGGCGTTGAGTCGCCGTTCGTCTAGAAGAGTGAGTTGTTCGTACCTTCGACGGGTCCATTCCGCCTCAGGGACTTGACTCTCCAGTAGGATGCGTAGAGAAGGGACCTCTAACTCCACCGGTTGAACCGCCTCCATACCGTATGCTAGGTAGAAGGGTGTGGCGCATGTCGGTGTTGGAATGGAGGTTCGATATCCCCAGAGTGCGAATGGGAGTTTCCTCGGCCAATCGCGGTAGTTGTCTTGCATTTTCTTGATAATGGTGACAAGAGTTTTGTTCGCTGCCTCTACCGCTCCGCTGGTTTGGGGACGGTAGGGGGATGATCGATGTCGCTTGATCTTGTACTTGTCCAGCAAAGCTTGAGTTTCCGCCCGGAAGTGAGAGCCTTGATCGCTGATGATTTCATGGGCTACCCCATATCGGCAGATGATGTTGTTTTGAATGAACTTGGCCACTTGTTTGGCGGTTAAGACTGCATATGACTGCGCTTCCACCCATTTGGTGAAGTAGTCGATGGCGACAAGGACGAAGCAATGCCCCTTGGTTCCTATCGGGTTGACTTTCCCGATGATGTCAATGCCCTAGGTTGAGAAAGGCCAGGGTGATGTCATGGTGTATAAAAGGGATGGTGGTATGTGTTGTATGTTGGCGAAGATTTGGCAATTGTGGCAATGTTTGACGTAGTTACGGTAATCGGCTTCCATGGTGGTCCAGTAGTAACCTAGCCGCATGATTTTCCGTGTAAGCATCATTGCACTCATGTGAGGGCCACATTCTCCGTCGTGAACCTCTCCCATGACTTTTTTGGCTTTGTGATGGTCAATACAAAAGAGGAGAATTCCTTGGGGTGTTCTTTTGTAGAGTTGATTTTGGTTTATCACGAATTGTGATGCAAGTAAACGGATGGCTCTTTGTCCTCTTTGATCAGAGTTAGGAGGGAATTCGTTTTTGGTTTTGTAATTGAGGATGGCTTGGTACCAAGGTTCGTCATGGCTTTCCTCGTCGTCAATAATAGCACAAATGTGAGCTGGCTCACTCCTTCTCTCGACACATAGGGGCATTGATGTCATGCCGTCAGGTATGTTGACGATTGCGGCAAGTTTTGCCAGGGCATCAACAAATTGATTTTCCTCTCGTGGCAAGTGGAAGTAGTCGACTTGGTCGAAGAATTCGGCCTCTTGATTGATCTTTGCTCGGTAGGGAGCTAAGCTGTCAGATCGGATTTTCCATGATCCGGACACCTGATTGATGATGAGTGAGGAATCGCCATGGACCCTCAATCTCTTGATGCCAAGTGTGATGGCTGGTTGTAGGCTGATGAGGCATGCTTCATATTCAGCGGCATTGTTGGTGACGACAAAGTGCAGCTTGACCGAGATCGGAACGTGTTCTCCCTCTGGTGATATTAGAAGGATTCCTACCCCGAAGCCTCTCAGATTAGATGCACCATCGAAGTATAGGTCCCATGCGTCGGAGTCGGCACAAAGGATGTCCTCGTCAGGAAGTGACCATGTGTCGGTCGTAGGATCTTCGTTGACAGGATTTTCTGCTAGGAAATCGACAACTGCCCTTCCCTTGATAACCTTGAGGGGTACAAACTTGAGGTCAAATTCGGACAGCATGAGTATCCATCTAGACAGCCTTCCGTTTAGCACGGGTTTTTTGAAGACGTATTTAACCGGGTCCGTCTTGGAGTAGATGTGGACCGTGTAGCTGAGCATGTAATGCCGCAGCTTCTTTGTTGACCATAGTAGGGCAAGGCATGTCTTTTCCAGTTGGGTATACCTCGTCTCGTACTCAATGAACTTTTTGCTGATGTAGTAGATGGCTCGTTCTTCGTTGCCAACTGTTTGTGCTAACATTGCTCCCATGGCTGTGTTGGTAACAGTCAGGTATATGGATAGAGGAATCCCCGGTTGAGGTGACATGAGGACATGAGGTTTGGATAGGATTTCCTTTATCCTGTCGAAGGCCTTCTGACAGTCGTCGTCCCAATCGGTATGATCGGAGGCACGAAGCTTTTTGAATATTGGTTCACAAATCATAGTGAGCTTGGCAATGAAGCGGCTGATGTATTGGACCTGACCGAGAAATCCCCGAATCTCCTTCTCGTTCCTAGGCCGAGGCATTTGTTAAAGGGCTTTGATTTTGGTTGGATCAATCTCAATGCCTCTTTTGCTGACGACATGTCCCAAGAGTTTTCTGGAGGTGACCCCGAATGCACACTTCTGAGGATTTAGTCTCATGTTATATTTTCGCAGACGAGCGAAGAATTTCCGGAGGGCGTTGATGTGGCTATCCTGTTCTTTTGATTTGACGATCATGTCATCGACATATACCTCCACCTCCTTGTGCATCATGTCATGTAGGAGAGTAGTAGCGGTTCTTTGATAGGTTGCCTCGGCGTTGATGAGACCGAAAGGCATGACCATGTAGCAATATGTACCCCACTGTGTAGTGAACGCAGTCTTGTGCATGTCTTCCTCAGCCATTTTAATCTGGTTGTACCCAGCATACCCGTCCATGAATGATAGGAGAGCAAGCTCGGCAGTATTGTCCAACAGAATGTCAACATGTGGCAAAGGGAAGTCGTCCTTAGGACTTGCCTTGTTCAGATACCTGAAGTCGACGCAGACCCGAATTCTTCCGTCCTTCTTTGGTACTGGCACAATGTTGGCCACCCAGTCAGAGTATTCAGACACTTTGATGAACCCAGCCTTGAACTGTTTGTCCACTTCTTCCTTGATTTTTAGGGCCCACTCAGGACGCATCCGGCGTAGCTTCAGTTTCACAGGTTTAGCCTCAGGTTTAATGGGTATCCGGTGCTCTGCAATTTCTCTGTCAATCCCAGGCATGTCTCTGTAAGACCAGGCGAACACGTCCTTGTATTCGTGGAGGAGGTCAATGAACTGTTGTCTTTCCGAGGGGTCGAGGGTTGTCCCTATCCTAAGTTCTTGAGGTGTATTATCGGTTCCTACGTTAATAGGTTCGGTCTCCTCAATGATGGGGGTTCTGGTTTCTCGTTTGTCAAGTTCTTTGGCTAGGTGAGGTGGGTAGTCACTCAAGTCAAATTCCTCGTAGTCATTCAGAATCGCATTGCAGTTAAAATGAGACGAGTCATAAGCAAACTTAGCGTTCATCAAGTTGACACGAGCGAAAAGCTCGTAAAGGACAGACATCTCGTGGTCAGTCAGAGGCGATGCAACAGAGGAAGTGGCCCCTGGAACAGGCTCCAGGTTGTCACCTTTCATGGGAGTGAGGGTGACCCTAGTAGACTCAGCCTCTGAATCAGCCACGAATTTGTGATAAAACAGTGGGAAGGGGACCTTGACTGGGACATCAGGAGTGTTAGGAGCTATGACAGACTCAGACTCCGACTCAGACTCAGATCCTTCTTCACTTCCCTCCTTGAACATAGGGCCTTCTCCAGTTGTTATCTTGAGAATGCGGCCTTGGCGATCGGTCCACTTGACGGTCTTTCTCCAGCCCTGTGTAGCTTTCTCCGGGTCAGTATCGGAGATCAAGGCGGTTGGATCAGATTGATTGTCCTTCAGGGCGATGTTGATGATGTCCTCATAGTCGAGGTGTTTGACGTTATCTTCCCCAAAGAGGAGTGTGACAGCTTGTCCGTCAAGGCATGGGGATGGCTTGGACTCAGTTGATGCAGCTTCGATGTTGTCGGGGATAAAGTAGCAGTCCTGGAAGACTTCCACTCCCGGGTACCTAGCCCTGGTCACAGAGTCATAGATTGGCTCCGAAAAGCCGTGGTAGAGCTCAGACTCTCCCTCGGGGACAAAGTATCCGTTGAGAGTCAGATGATAGGGACGAAGGATAACCCCGTGCTTCTTGCGTTTTCGGACTAGGAGGTTCATCTCCTGGATATCTTCGTCTGTAGGTTCGTATCCCAGCCCAAAGGGAATGTTGGGGACCTTAGCCTGTTTCAAGGGAGGCAATGGGTCCTTCAGTGGATTGAGCGGCAAACCCGGGAAATAACCCTGGCGCATCATAATACGGTTGACCGTGAGGTTGGTGAACGGGTCGCGATCAGAGGGCGCCGATTCATCAGTTATGGCGTTCACGGCTTGGAAACCCCACATTTCGTCGTCGTCCTCCTCAATGGCTTGGGAGGCTACTCCCCTTCTCATGACAACTTTGATCGGGGAAGCGGGAATTGTGATCGTTTTCCCGTTGAAGGGGACCCTGATCTTCTGGTGGAGAGTTGAGGTGACCGCCTTGACGGCGTGAATCCAGGGACGTCCCAGGAGCATGTTGAAGGACGCGTTGATGTCGACCACTTGAAAACTGGTTTGTCTTTCCAGTGGCCCGGTTGCGACGGTCAAAATGATAAGCCCGACGACCTTGCGACGAGTGCCGTCGTAGGCGCGTACTCCTTGATTCGTTGGGACCAAGTCAACTTCCTTGATACCCAGCTTGTGGACAGTCTTAAGAGGAATGACATTTACCGCGGAACCGTCATCCACGAGGACCATGGGTATATTTTTCTGGAGGCATTGTACGGTGATATACAGGGTTAGATTATGATTGGCTCCGAACGGAGGGATATCCTTGTCGGAGAAGACGATCGGGTTGTTTAAATCAGGGGCGTCTCTTGTCATGTGCGCCACTATTTCTTCTGGGGAAGAGGTGGAGGGCACAGTTAATTTTCCCAAGCCCTGCAGCAAGGCCTGTCGATGCTCAAAAGACGTTGCGATCAGTTGCCAAATTGAGATTTCGGCTTTTGCTTTCTGGAGCTGTGACACCCTCATATTTAGAAAGAACTCCAAAGTTAAGCGTGCTTGACTGGGAGTAGTCTTAGGATGGGTGACCTCCTGGGAAGGCTTCCGGGATGCGCATAAGTGAGGACAAAGTGCGCTATAAAGGACCCGTGTTGATCTGTGGGCCATGTACACAGCCTGGTGAGCTATCATAAGTAACCGCTCCCGACCCGGTTTGGGTCGGGGTGTTACAGGAGCTGTTTCAGGATTGAGTTCTCGGGAGCATCATTTGGTTGAGTGTCCACCTTTGGGACGATTTGGTCATTCGTTGTTGGAACGACCGTTGGATTGTTCGGATTCTGATAGGGACGTCAGGACTGGGTGAGATGCCCGATTTCTTTTGCCCGTTTCTCCTTCCCTGGGATGATATAGACATCCTCAACATCATCTCTCCATATGCCGTTAATTTCGGAGTCTCGAGGATACCTTGGAGGGGTATTCCTCGGTGGGTAGTTTTTGTGAGGGATATTTTTGTGAGGATGGTTTTTGTGAGGGTGATTTTTATGGGGTAGTTATTTTGAGGGTAGTTATTTTGAGGGTAATTTTCGTGAGGTCTATGCCAGAATGGTCGCGGGAGCAATCTATCTTGGGGTGGGTAGTTTTGAATGCTTGGGGAATTCTCCCTTGGGCGCGGTGGATTGAAAATGAGTCGACGGTAGGCGTCGTCGAGTCGGGTGATTCTCTGAGAGAGGCTGGCTATGGCGTCTTCAACTTGTTGAAACATAGTGAGCATAGTGGCAGCACTAAACACAAACACTCCGTCTGAAGGATCCTTTCCCAAAGCATTCACCTCGTCGTCAATTGGCAGGATGAGGTAAGAGGAGTCTAGGGTCGGCTCATCGTCAGAGATGGCGTGGATTCCCAAAGGATTCGTCTTGTTGTTCGGCTTAGTTGGTGGGGGTAATGGCAAATCTCCTTTCTCAATCATGTCTTGAATGAGGTGCTTGAGTTTGAAGCAAGTTTCGGTGTCATGCCCTTTCCCTCGATGATACTGACTTTAGGCGTTGGGGTTCCAGAATCGGGACTTCTTGGCATCGGTCGGATCCGGGGTGGGTCCGATCGGTTGTAACTTCCCCTGGTCCATGAGCCTTTTCAGGGCACTTGCATAAGTCGACCCTATGTTGGTAAACACTCTCTGGGAGCGTTCCGTTTTCTTAGCAGATGGTTCGACGAGGTTGACCTCTTCAATCTTGTTCGTCTGACCGTAAGGGCGAGATCCGGTTGAGGTGGATCCCTGGTAACCTCTGTCAGTGGTCTTAGCCAAGACACCCTTTCGGAGGTCGTCCTCAATGCGCGTCCCAAGAATCTGCAGATCTTGGAAGGTCTTGATATTCTGATATCTCAGTAGGTTGGCATAAACTGGACGGAGATTGTTGACAAACTTTTCCACCAAAGTCGATTCACTTGGCTTATTGACCAATTGAGTACTCACCCTCCTCCAACGGGTTAGGAACTTAGTGAACCCCTCTTTGTCGTTCTGGGTTAGCACTTAGAGAGTACGGGTATTGGCCTGGATCTCGACATTGTCGGCATACTGTTTGGCAAACTCGACTGCGATCTCATCCCAAGTAGTAAGGTTTTTCGGATCAAGGGAGTAGTACCATTGGCGAGGGATCGGTTCCAAAGAGGATGGGAAGATTCGGGTAAAAAGTTCCTGTTTGACCCCTTTAATGGCCATGTAGTCCTTGAAAGCACGGATATGGTTGAGTGGGTCCTCCACTCCCTTGAACTTAGGCATATCGGTCAGGGTGAAGTTGTCAGGTAACTGGTCCCCAACAAGTTCGAACCTTCGGTTGTTCTCAAGATGGATATTGTTACCCCGGGCTAGGAGCTGTTCTTCCAAGAGTTTCAGCCTCTTCTCAGTTTCAGTCAGAGGTGGGGTATTGTGTTCCCCAATTTCCTTGTTCTCCAGGGCGTTGATACGGGTCTCGACGCGATCCAGGGTGACCTTAAGAGCGGTTAGCAGGCTGGCTAGTTGATCAGTGGTGACATCTCTGTTGTTATCATTGTTGTTGTTGGACGAAGCTGAAGACGGGGCCATGGCTCTGAGGCAGAAAAACGGCTCACATTACAACTCAATCCAACACGGTTCCAAGACTGAATGCATACAACATAACAGACGAGACAAAGATCAGACTCAACAAGACGGGGGTGACCGTGTGTGGTCCCTCGGTGCTGACTCGATTTATGGCGTGACGGTGTTTGACCGACCTTTTGCCATGAGTCTAACATGACGGCGTGACGCCGTTGGACAGGTCTCGTGGTGAGACGACTTAAAGTAAACACCCATAAGTACGTTTGCTTTGACTCGATAGACACGAGGCGGAATTGGAATGGTGGACTGAAGTTTTCGAAAATAGAAATTTTCAAAAAGATTCATTTGTCGCTTGAATGGACGGCTTACGAAGATAGAAATCTCCGCAAGTCGATCAGTTGAAAGGGGTCGTCTTAAGTTTATTTGCAAAAGACGGTTTGAGTTTGAGTCGGCTCGGAAAACAGTGCATTGTTTCCCAAGACGGTTTTGAAATTCAAAATCGTATGTTTTGAAAATCGAGTTTGAAAATGTTTGAACAGGTCTCGGGGACGGTGTATGGTCCTCTGGATCTCGAAAGTGTCTCGAGAAAAAAGGTGTGTGCTTTTCTCGGGTTTTGAAAGAGCCATTATCGGCGCGAAACGGGTTAAAATCCGTGTCTAGACGCGGCGATTATAACGGCGTAAAAAGGTGATTTGAAATGGTTATACAAAACCGGGTTTGAAAATCGTCATTACGACGGCCTAGAAAGGCGTGTTGAAATGGTTATACAAACCGGGTTTAAAAATCGTCATTACGACGGCCTAAAAAGGCGTGTTGAAATGGTTATACAAAACCGGGTTTGAAAATCATCATTATGACGGCCTAGAAAGGCGTGTTGAAATGATTATAAAAACCGGGTTTGAAAAATCGTCATTACGACGGCCTAGAAAGGCGTGTTGAAATGGTTATACAAAATCGGGATTGAAAATCATAATTATGACGGCCTAGAAAGGCGTGCAATGGTCGGCGAAAGACCGAGGTTTGAAACGGCCATTATAACGGCGCGAAAAGGGTGATTTTGAAAATGACACGGAAGGACTTATGATCAAGTAGCACATAAGCACTCGCAGTTCATTATATTATGCATTATGCTGACTCGGGTTTTGGCTTAAAAGGGTGGGTTACACACTAAGCAATCAAACCCCGATTTGCGAGAGGGATACCAATCCAAACAAAATGTGTAAGGAGGGTGCCCTAGCCTCGTGCTCGAAGGTGATGAAAGCTCTTTGACGAAACAGAAATGTGTAACGTCAACGGTATGCTTGACTCAATCGGGATTCGAAACGCGGGGATGAGAAAACTCACGCCGACGAGACGAGCCAATTGGTCGAAAAGGGTTAGGTTGTGGGCCCGGACAAGGAACTCGACCGTGACCGTAATATCAATTAATGCATTCCAACCAAGACCTCGTTCGAGTCTCACCATCTAGGGATCACAAAGACGTAAGTGTCCTAGTTATCCCCAGCGGAGTCGCCAATCTGTGGACATGGCCCACCCGCAAGCCCACTTCGATCTGTGGACATACAGCGGTCTTTTTTGAAAGCCACGCTCGGCGGCGTAAAAATGCTTTCGACCGGATCGCTTTAGATCGGTCGGTTTCGTCTCGGTAAGGGTCTTGAAACGATTAGAGATGTTCAGAGTCGCCACCAAGCATTTGTGGGATGCCTGGAACCCGTTCAAAATCCAATTTATACCTCGGTTAAATCGAAGCACAAAGCAGCGTTTGACATAGGTACTAAAGATAAGGAAATCGTCCCTCTTTAGCATCCTATCTCTAGAATGTCTCTCGTACGCCCTGGATAAGGTCGTCCACTATCCAAAGTTTCTGAGTAAGAGGTGAAGGTACGTATTGGGAAGCCCTTTAATCAGACACCCAATCCCGCCCGCGTTTAGCGGCCTCTACTGATCGATCTTGGTTGGTTGAATGCAAAAGTTGATAAAACGGTTTAAATGCATGAATGCGCATCCAATAATTTAAACTTAACATGTGAGAGCTTTCTAAGTCGGTTGATTTAATCCAAGTATCAAGTATAAGATGTCGAATTGGATTAATGATTGATTTGCATGCAAGACGGAAATTAAACATCCATTTACCGTATTAGGTTTAGGGTGCATAACATGATCCATTTGTCTTAGTAAGGCATTTTGCAAATATGGTTTTGAATAGTCATCTGATCCGTCCTATATCCGGGTTAACCGGAGTCGGGATCCTCCTAGACTAATGCTGGAAAGAAACAGGCCCTGTACCAGACGGCTATATGAGGCGCGAGCCAGCCGGCGGTGTAAGGGGCCTCCCTCTGGTTTTGAAAATGAGAAATGGAGAGCCTGTTTAGGCGCGGGTTAGCACACGGTTTATGTGCCCTGTTCCGACCTTTTAGAAAACGTTATAAAACGTATTGAAAATGGGTATTTGAACCCGGTTTGATTTGAAGGGGTCGTTTAGACCGCATTTGTTGATTTGAAGAACTAGACTCGAATAATCATCATTATTTTGATAATATTCGGTGTCGGGTTCGATTTGACAAACTTGACATGAATAGTTTTGAAAGTAATTATGGACTAATTGTTTTAAGTCCATTTGAATGTAATTAGTCGATACTCATCATCGTACCCGGGTTAAAATCCGGCATGGTATGTAGAACCAAGGATGACTTTGTGTTGGTGACTAATATGTTTGTTTGAAAATGTAAAGAAATGAAATAAAAGGCTTTAAAATACCTTTTAAATGTCATTAACCAAATATTATCACCGAAACACGGATTTAACCGTCATGGTATGAGGAACCAAGGGTGAAAAATGTTTTATGGTTAAAACAAATGAAATAAAGTAAAAAGGGTTCGAAAATACTTGAAATGGTGAAAACCGATTACAAATATGAAAGTGGATTAAAAGGAAGTGACGAGAACAAACACGGTTGATCTCTGGTCTGAACACCCCATTTAGGCGCGGGCAAGTTGGCAACCTAAGGGGCTTCTACCTCTGACCAAAAATCAGTTTTGGCTCGTTTACTCCATGTTTTGGTTCATGTTATGCATGTTTTAGCATGTTATAATCATGAAACAAATGAAAATATAAAAAAATAGGATTTTTACACCCTCATACTTACATGTTTGGTTATGGCGAGTGACCGACGTAAGTGTAACAACTCGTTTGATCGGAAAAAACTCGGTTTAAAACCGTTTTGGTAATTAAAAAGAGTATTTTAGATGTTTAGTGATGGTGTAGTGGTCGAAGTGGTCGGTTAAGTGATTTAATGCACGATGACGGTACCAAACAATGTGTAAGGCTCGTGTTTACGATCGGTAGGTCGTAAATACGCGTCGGGTTGTGACTTAAGAAGTCGAGTCGAGAATTTTAAGGGAGAAAAGAGGGGGCGGACACTCGCGTAAGTCTCAAATGGGTGGCATTTGAGGGGTATTTATAGGAGAATGAGTGGTTGTGTGAGTTTTGAGCGACATGGCCACTTGGGCTGCTCAAAGAGGCGCGAGCCACGTCGCGGTTCTTCGAGTTGTGTTGTCACTTTCACAACAAACGCAATCATGATTTGTTCTATCCTAGGTTTTGTAGTCACATGTTTGGTACTTGATCAACATGAATCCGGGAAAATTTAAGGTAGAAGGTTTGAAATGTTTTGTTTTTGGTGGTTGACTCGGTTTGACTCGTTGTTGGAGTCGGGATTTGAATTTTTGAGTCGGTTTTTGGTCCGGTGTCGGTTTTGACTCTAGTTAGTGTCATTGCGACCCCGTCGTCGTGCATTAAACACTCCAGGTATTTTTGAAATGTTTTGAGATGTTTTATTTTCGAAATCGTTTTAAGTTTTCCGACGTAAAGTTGTACACAAACTGTCGATCAAACGCCGCGATTCCAAAACATGTTATAGTCCGATAATCATCGGGTGTTTGTTGGAGTCTCAACAGATACTGGGTATCTACAGTAGCAGGGACCTGCACGAGGACGATGAAGTAAGCTAGTAAGCAGCAAGATAAACGAATCAGATGACAGGAAGGCTACTTACTCGAAGTTATGAACCATTTCTCGAAGATGTAATTGGCAGGCGGCTGGATAGAAGCCTTTCTCACAAAGAAGAAGTCCTCGAACCATTTCTCATCCCGAGATTTTGACACATGACAGAAAGGAGCCTCTCCCGAGCTCCGGAACGAGAATTGGCCCCTACCCAGGGACCTGATATCATACATATGGGCCAGATCTCCCAGAGAGATGGAGTTGCCAGTATTTTGACAAGCGGCCAAGGAGTAGAGAAGAACCCTCCAGACAGTGACAGAAATTTGTGCCATGGCAAAGTTATTTGTAAAGATGAAGTATTGAACGAGTTTGGAAAAAGGGAAGCGAAGACCATATCTAAATGGGTATAAATAAAAGCAAACCCACCCTGGACGGATGGCATCAGCTTTTTGGCCGGGTTCAGGAATGGCGACATCCACCCCGTCACCAAGACCAAGTAAATCCATGATCAGAGGGATGTCGGCGTGGGTCAGGCAGAGTCACAGTCATGGGGGTGAGTGAAGAGTCCCCGGGAAGGAAAGACATGGTCAGGGTTGTGATCAGAGGGAGTGGAAGTCGATGATGAGTGTCGGGTTTATCCCATGACGGAGAAAGAGAAAATGGGAATGAAGAAGGAAAGGGAAAGGAAAATACCTAGGAACGACGGGAGTGGAGCAGTGAAGCCGGCGGAGGAAGGAGGGAAGGAAGGTTGAGGATTTGAGAGAGAGACAGAGAGAGTTTTTATAGGAAATGATTTTGTGGTTAATGAAGTAAAGAAAGGGAGTTGAGGTTATAAAGGAAGAGAGAGAGGGGGCGCGAGAAATGAGGAGGAGGGCGGCAGTGATGATGGATTTGCATGAAAAGGAGTGCAAATGACGGCTTAGGGTTTTAGCAGTTGGTTACGTAAATTCCTTGTTCGACACCTCGAAGCATACTTCACAAGAAATTTGGGGCAAACTGTTTGGGCTAAAAATCACATAATAGGAAAGGCCCACGTAATAAGTAATGGACCATAAGAGAAGGGATAGGAGAAGGGGAGCCCACGATTGAGCTGAGTACAAGGAAGGGAGAATGGGCCGGCACGCGCGAGAAAAGAAGGCTGAAGCCCGTAAAAAGAAGCATCTGAACTTAGGAAAGAGGAGTCAGGGAGATCAGGGAGAATAAAGGAAGATCGTGCGTTATGGCAAGAGTTCTTATCGAAGTTGTATTCCTTTCCATAATCAAGGTACGATACGTCTAGGGTTCTTATCCTATAAATAGCTAAGGAAGCAATCAAAGAAGGACATTCACATATACATTCATTCAAGATACACAACCAATACCACGTGCTAGCAAGATTTACATTCCGTCTCAATTGTAATCATCCTCCTATTCAAAGCTAGTGCAATATTTGGCAGGGTACCGTCCCTCCCGCGGTTGTTCCCACATTGGGTTTTCCGCGTCACCAAATCTTACGTGTCAATTTACATTACAAACATTATTTCCTTATTTAAGTATCATCATACAAACGATTAATCAAATAACCAGCGAGTAAGACCACATTGACCTAAAACAACCAATTTGGTAAAAATCACCTAAACAGACCTCACATGCATATTTTATGTATTGTATGCATATTTTAGTATTAATGTGATTAATATTGCATGATTTATAATTTTATGTGATAAAAATGGTATAAATGGAGGTTAAATGACTAAAAATAGTAAAACTTCGAAATAGGCCATGAAATTTTAATATGATATCACATGCATATTTTACAGATTGTATGTAAAATATGAGATAAATGTGATTTATTATGCATGATTTATAATTTTAATTGTTAAAATGATATAAATAGTGACTATATCTTAGCAAAAATAGCTAAAATGAATTTGATGGCATGAAAATTTTCCTTAATGTTGTATATATGATATGAACATCAGATCTAAAGTTGCATGATTAATTTCGATTGATTTGGTATGATTATTGATTTTTATGTGATAAAATCGATAAAAGGGCAACTTTATTAGTCATAAAAATAAATACGAAATTTTTGGTTTAAATTTTGCCATTTCTAGGTTCTGGAAATTTGTTAAGAATGTTCAAAATTTTTATTTTGATTTTTTCATAAATTTTATGTTTAATTTGGATTAAATGGTAAAAGTTATGAATTACACGATTTATTAATGAAATAAATTATTAATATTTCGTGGGCAAATTTTATTGAGTTTTTGAAATCTTGTTAATATTCCAGTATTTAAAAAATTGTGATTTCGAATTTTTCCAAATTTTTATGATTTACTGGGAATTATTTCATAATATGTTATGGTTAAAAGAAGTTTAATAAGCAATAATACAAAACCAAGTTGAATTATTGTCAAAAATTGAGTAAAGACTAATTTTTAAGTCCTAAGAGAGTTAAGATAATTAACTTGGGCTTAAATTTGATTTACGTATTGATTTGTGATTTTAATAAGTTATTATCACGCATTTCCATAAAACCAGATTATATACGATATACGGTTTAAATAGGGCGATTTGGCACATTAATTTGGCATGTTAGATCATATAATAATGCTGCATTTTTCTTTGATGAATGTCATAATTTTATTTATGTAATTTTGAATTATGTAATTTTATCTTAGTATGGCCTTAGTTTTAATCGGTATTACCCGTAATGTGAGGGAATACCGATTTGGTTGTAATTTTAATGTGATTGCGCATCACCGTTTTGTAATATAATAGATTTAAATTTTTATTACAAATGTATAATCGGAATAGCCATGTATTTTTATTATTATTTTGTAATTCCGGAGTTCCTTCAAGACGGTGCCAATCGGAAAGGTGTTCTGATCAAGACGGTGTTACCTTAGGAAGCGTGCCACTTGAATTTCAAGGGACCAGTAGAGTTGGTTTCCGAATTTGTAAGAGATTATTTGATTTTCTATTTTAGGAAGGCCATACTAGAAAGTTTATTTATTGCTTTTGCATTTTTCATTATATGTTTCATGCATTGCCAAATCGCCATAAACGACACATGCATATCATATCAAGTATTCGACCATGTCAATTATAATTATCGTTAGTTCGAAAATTTAGTTCACTTAAATTTGATAGATAATAAATTGACTCGACCTCACACATTTTAAGGATTGAGACATAACCTTACCAAATAGTATGAACTCATGAATCCCAATTTCATATAGGTACAATACGGTATTGAAATATTATACCGGGGGTGCTTTCTTTGACGTTGGTTAAGTGGGGGGATAAATAGTTATTACACTTCGAAAATTTGGTTGATCTCAACGAAATTATTTGCGACCGTAGCCGCAATAGGTTCGGGCTAAAGATGAACTTAACTTAAATTCATCGACCGAGAGTTCTAATTGTAGAATCGGTTAAGAGGGTTAACCCACCAAGTTGTATTAGTAAAGGTTGTAGAGGGACCGTTGTCCCACAATCGAGCTAGTATGGATTTAGATCTCGGAATCATTTATATAATTGGGTGGAGGTCATTATATAAATGCTAGAACGTGCTAAAATGTTTTAGATATAACGATGAATGTTTAATTTTCCCACTATTTCGTTGTTTTTAATGTTGTTCAATTTCATTACTCCTACTCATATGCGATATCATTCGATTGTAACACTTGATGCGTATACGGAGCGGAAGGTTTAATTGTGAAATCAAGTGAGGCGAAAGATCCGAATGCACTAGGTGCAACCCGACCAGTTCGTGTCACTTGGCGTGATATTGGCGAAGCGGAAGTCTTTTGTTTGGTTTTTGTGTTTATGTTGTGCAAGAATAAAAGGATATTTGTTTCGATTTCTTGTGAAGAAAATCGACCCAATGGTATATTTGCTATCACTAGACCTATAGCGATAATAATGGGGAATTACTCGAAAACGCGTCAAGTAATTCGACTTGAACTGCGGAGCACGTCCTTAGTTCAAGGCAAGACTCGAAAGCATCGACTCTTTGAAACGATTGAAACACAAGTTTCTCTCTCTAAAAGGTTTTTCTTAATTCTTGGATGATTTACAAATGAGGAGACTAGGTCCTTTATATAGGACAAAAGCCTTGGCCTCCAAGCAAGCATTAAATGCTAATTTGTGAGTTCTAGGATGAATGAACATAGAACTCACAAACTAGACTATTTTGTCAACTTTTATTCTACCTAGTTTGAAAATGGAAAAAACTAAAAATAGGATTCCTCTCCCCTTGTTGGTGCCGCCACCCCCCTTTGTTCCCACACGGTTTCAAGATCTCCGCGGGTCTTGAGTCTCGATCGCACCATTTTCCGTTTCTTTTATTTGAGCCCATCCAATCCTTGTGTGTGAATAATGTATTATTTGGGCTTGGTTTTGCTTGGTCCTCAAAATTCAGCACAACCTCTTCCATGTGGTTGATTTACGCTTCTTCTTTTGGGGTGGCACATTTGGACCACACAGTTCTTAGTGCGTTCCCACGCGGGTCTCGTTTTCTTGAGTCGAGATCATGCATACTTCTTGAATTTTTGGGTCCAAGAACTCTTTCACTGCTATTCAATTATTTATAAACTTGTCTTTGAATTTTATGATGCGTGGTCGTTTATTAACCGTCCCGCCATACGCATCCTATTCTCTCCCTTAAAAAGAATTGTCCTCAATTCTTTGCCTTAGTATGCCGGGATCAAAGATGAATATTATAAACCCGAACAAGCCCGAACATGTAGTCGAATCATCTTTGATGCCACCGGGATCAAAACAAATTTGGAAGTTAGATTCAAACTTGATTAAGAACATGAAGCAGTTTACGCACCCCGTTGATCTTTTCTTAAGCTCATCATCTTCAATGTAGTCTTCATGTTTATCCATCTCCGGTGATTTGAATTTGTAATGAGTATTGTAAATCACAACCATTTTGTGCCATCTTTGCTTGTGCTTTACTTTCTTGTGATTTCCTTCCCACCACCTGCCATGCATAATTCTACCAAAATCCAAATAATGGTTACTCGAAACAACAAGGTCATCATGAGCTTCAATGAAAATTGACTCCAATAAGAAATTAGAGTTCCCACCATGTAGCTTCTCATCAATGTATTTATCATTTGGTGATTGATACGGTTCTTTCCCTTGGGAATCAAAACTAATGTGATCCTCCCATTTGGCATGTTTCGGATTCAACTTCTGCTTCCTGTTAATGTACTTCAACGATTCATGATCCGAATGTAGTATGAAGTGATTCGGACGGGGATAATGACTCCAATGATTAAGAGCTCTCACGATCGCATAGAACTCTTTGTCGTTCGTAGAGTAGTCGAGTTTAGGACCATTCAATTTCTCGGAGAAATACGCGATGGGCCGCTTCCCTTGTATTAATACGACTCCAATTCCAACACCGATTGCATCACACTCGACCTCAAATGGTTGAGTAAAATCTGGAAGTGCCAACAACGGTGCCTCGCAACACTTTTGAATTATCGTCTCGAAGCCCCTTTGAGCAGTCGGGGTCCATACGAAGGTTCCCCTTTTCGTACACTTGGTGATAAGACTAGTAATGGTACTAAAGTCCCGAATGAACCTCCGATAGAATGATACGAGTCCATGAAATGATCGGACCTCCGTGGTGGTCTTAGGAGTATGCCATGCCTTGATTGCTTCAATTTTGATTTGTTCCACCGAAACCCTGTCTTTAGATACCATATAGTCGAGAAAGATGACACTCTCGACCCACAACGACCACTTCTCCTTCTTTTCATAGAGTTTCTGTCCTCGAAGTATGTCGCACACCTCTCGAAGGTGTAGGGAATGTTCTTTCTCAGTTCGACTGTACCCCAAAATGTCATCCAAATAGATGACAACAAATCCGCTCAAGAAAGGTTTGAGTACCTCGTTCATGAGTCGCATAAAAGTACTCGGAGCATTGGTCAATCCGAATGGCATAACGGTCCACTCGTACAACCCATGTCTAGTCTTGAACGTAGTTTTCCACTTATCCCTTTCTCTCATTCGCATCTGGTGATAACCACTCCTCAAGTCGATCTTAGAAAAGATCTCGGACCCATGTAACTCATCAAGCATGTCGTTAAGCCCTGGGGTAGGAAAACGATACTTGATAGTTATGTTGGTCATGGCTTGACTATCAATGCACATTCGCCACGTCTCATCCTTCTTTGGGACAAGTAGAGTAGGGACGGCACATGGAATCAGGTTTTCACGAACATAGCCTCGATCCATTAGCTCCTCTATTTGTCGTTGCAACTCTTTTGTTTCCATTGGATTGCATCGATAGGCCGCTTTGTTCGGTAACGAAGCTTCGGGAATGAGATCAATTTGGTGTTCGATCCTTCTAATAGATGGTAAACCAGCGGGTAGTTCCTTGGGAAAGACATCCCTGAATTCCTCATCCGAGTTTGGCACAAGATTAAGATTGTCTTGAGTTGCATCGTCATAACTTGTATGATCACTTTCTTCCATGAGAGTTTCATCATAAACTTCTTCCAATTCTTCATCAAAAACAATTGGTAGATTTGGATCAACTAAAGAAGTACCTTTTGTATGAGGTTCATCCTCAAAAGGAAATAAGTCATCTTCAATCACATCTTTAATTTGATCATCATCACTCGATGGCTCTATTATGATAATCTCGTCCTCTACTTTTTCTTCGAACTTGAACACATCACCCAATCGTTTCTCCTCATCAAACAACTCATCCCGACAAGCAACAACGTCTCTCAAGGGAATCAATCGTTCGTTTGGACACGTGCTTTGATAGTGTCCAAACCCCTGACACTTAAAACATCGTATTTTGGAGAGACTTGTTTCCTTAGAAGCGGGCGTTCTTGCCGTGGAACTAGGGGTGGCAGCCGACTTGGGTTCGCCAATACTACTCGTCAGACTCCCTTTCAATCCTCCCTCGTTCCTCCAATTCCGACTACTCTCACCATAAATTGTAGGCAATTTAGCTCTCCCTTGTGCTTCAACCTTTAGACACAAGTTTCGCAAAGCATCGAAATCAGCGTAGGTTTGTAATTGAACCGAGTTGGCTATATTACGATTTAATCCACGAAGAAATCGAGCCATCTTTAATTCTTCACTCTCTTCCAATTCTCTCATCTGAGTAAGATTCTCAAATTCATTGATGTACTCTAAGACACTTAGCCTTCCTTGGGTAAGATCGGCAATCTTACGATAGGTTGTGAGCCTATGTGTTGCGGGGACATATCTTTTACGCAATTTGAGTTTAAGCACGCGCCATGATGCTATCTTTGCTTTTCAGGCACGAACTCGCCTGGCCTTGAAGCTTTCGTACCACAGCGAAGCCCCACGTCTCAATCTCAAAATCGCGTACTTGCAACATTGTTCATCATCAAGGTCCTTAAATTCAAACATCAGATCGATTTGTCTCTCCCAATCGAGATAATCCTCGGGGTCCGTGCCTCTCGTGAACTCGGGTAATTCACTTACTTTGAACTCTTCCACGGTTCTTTCTCGCCTAGGCACCCACTTGGAATCGGTTTCTTGTAAATTCTTTAAGGCCTTTTGGAGACTCTTAAGAAAGTTGGGATCGTCGAAGTCCATGTTAATAATAATTTTCCTTGAAGTTTCGGATCTTTTTTTTTTTTTTTGTGGTGAACAGTACCGTGAACAGTGATTTTTTTGTGTATATTTTTTTTTTGTTCAATCCGTGCCTTCAAGATCCAATCGATTAAACCTCAACTACCTCGTTGAGTTTAACCTTTGAATACCAATCGTGATTGGATATTCAACTACTAATTGATTTGGACTTTCTCAGGACCGTCTTGATTTTTGTGGGTGATCAAGAGTCGAAGCTCTGATACCACTTGATGCGTATACGGAGCAGAAGGTTTAATTGTGAAATCAAGTGAGGCAAAAGATCTGAATGCACTAGGTGCAACCCGACCAGTTCGTGTCACTTGGCGTGATATTGGCGAAGCGGAAGTCTTTTGTTTTGTTTTTGTGTTTATGTTGTGCAAGAATAAAAGGATATTTGTTTCGATTTCTTGTGAAGAAAATCGACCCAATGGGATATTTGCTATCACTAGACCTATAGCGATAACAATGGGGAATTACGCGAAAACGAGTCAAGTAATTTGACTTAAACTGCGGAGCACGTCCTTAGTTCAAGGCAAGACTCGAAAGCATCGACTCTTTGAAAAGATTGAAACACAAGTTTCTCTCTCTAAAAGGTTTTTCTTAATTCTTGGATGATTTACAAATGAGGAGACTAGGTCCTTTATATAGGAGAAAAGCCTTGGCCTCCAAGCAAGCACTAAATGCTAATTTGTGAGTTCTAGGATGAATGAACATAGAACTCACAAACTAGACTGTTTTGTCAACTTTTATTCTACCTAGTCTGAAAATGCAAAAAACTAAAAATAGTATTCCTCTCCCCTTGTTGGTGCCGCCACCCCCCTTTGTTCCCTCACGGTTTCAAGATCTCCGCAGGTCTTGAGTCTCGATCGCACCATTTTTCGTTTCTTTTATTTGAGCCCATCCAATCCTTGTGTGTGAATAATGTATTATTTGGGCTTGGTTTTGCTTGGTCCTCAAAATTCAGCACAACCTCTTCCATGTGGTTGATTTACACTTCTTCTTTTGGGGTGGCACATTTGGACTACATAGTTCTTAGTGCGTTCCTACGCGGGTCTCGTTTTCTTGAGTCGAGATCATGCATACTTCTTGAATTTTTGGGTCCAAGAACTCTTTCACTGCTACTCAATTATTTATAAACTTGTCTTTGAATTTTATGATGCGTGGTCGTTTATTAACCGTCCCGCCATACGCATCAACACTAGTCTCCGCTAAACCACTATTGCTAACGACAAAGAATCTCTTTCTAAAAATGAACCGTATCATAGATTGTGGACTAGCTCCATAGGAATCGTTCTATTCCATAGAACTCCATAGGAGTTGTCCTATGTCATATAAGATTAGCATCTTAAAATTCCTAACATACCTATGTATGATTTCTTGTGAAAAAATATGACTAGGGGTAATGATTAGTCAAAATATGTTTTGATTATATCTTCTATGCATCCATAGTTCAAAAGTCTTATTGCTCAACCTAAACACTTGCCATCAAGCCCTTAAATTGTTAAGAATATGACAATGTTAAATTGGTAAATTGATTTGTTAGAAATTTTGATTGACCTAATACCACAATAGAGTTCATCCTTGTGAAGGATTAACTAGGAATTTATATGAAGATAAGTCTTCATCAAGTAGAAATTCTTGAAGTGAGTGGGAGCAATAAGAAATAAGTACTTATCTTAATTGTTAAGGATAGAACTAGGCTCGAAAGAGAAGGTGTTAGACACTAAAATAGATACAAACCCCAATAGGCAAAGATCAAGGAAGTTAGTCGTGTGACTCCAACATATTCCTTCTTGAATATCTATGGCATTGACATTGCATTATTATCAATCACCACGTCATGAGTATTTGATACAAATTTGTTGTTTTTGGCATTATTGTGTGACGACTAGCAAAAACAAGTTTAGAAATTTGCATGAATGGAACTAGGGTAGTTGCCATTTCATCCATGAACATATGAATGTTGTAGTGTACTCATTTTAGTTTTGTATTTAGAAATGCACCTCAATAATTGTTATTATGTACACTAACTCTAAATAAGAATATAATTCAAGTTTTGCATAAAAACAAAGGAGTTTCACTTTTATGCAATTAAAACAAGCGTTGTGCCCTTACATACCACGATTAAGTTTATGGTGAGACCATACAAATCATGGTAATTATATTCAAACTAGAAATAAATTTCATATTTACAAGATTCAAGTTGGTGACCCCAATCATTTCTCATTTCTTGATTGAAAGTCGCATTAAAACTAGTTTTGACTAGTATCCCACACCATTTGATTGTGAATCTCATGAAATGTGTGAATCTTGTATTCAAAGCAAGATGTTTCATGACTTTTCTTGAAAAGTATAGTGAATAGAATAAATTATTCACCAAATTACACTTCGATGTGTATGGTCGAATACAATTTCAATCAGAAAAGGTTATTACTTCTTCATCTCTTTTACCAACGAACTAGGTAGATACTAGGTATCCACTTAATGAGGTAAGAAGAGAAATTCTTTGAATAAGTTCAATGAATGTTTAAAAAGTATCAAAACCTACATATTATAAAACCAAAGTATTAGTACTTTGTTTCAAATGAGGAACAATAATCTGCACCAAAAAGAGTGTGATATAGTATCACAAATTCACTTTCATTACGATATAATTGAATCTTTACATTATTGTTGGCGATAAGTTTCTGTTGCAAATTTGTCTAGCATTTTTAATTTTTCCACTAAAACAGAATATAGTTAAAGCAATTAAGTACAATTCATATGAGATATGGTTAGGCCAGACGCCTAAGTTGTAGCTTGTTTCGATAGTCAACAAGTGCTCATTTTCCCTACATGATCACGAGAACAAAGGGTTTGTGGCTCGTGATGTTGTCTGTTAAAGAAATGAGGAGTATTTCTTAAAGACAGAATGGGAGAAAATTTTCAAGAGCCACAAACTGAGAATAAGACGTAGGAAGATGTTCCTTTTTAGTCAAAATTAATAATTATTTCTTCGAAATCTAAAGTGGACAGGAGTCATGTTATTTTTGAAAGTAACAAGCCTGTAACTTATTAAGATGCTTTATCTAGTTTCAACTCCGCAAAAGTCCGAAGTATTAGCCTGGTTGGTTGGTGGCAAAGGGTTTTGCACGCAACAACAACGCCTCATTAAATTCGGATTTTATAGTTGGATTTTAAGATCATCTTGCATGAGTTTTGAAAATCGCAACTATCCTAAGGTAGGATGAAAACTTAAGAAGAGGTCTTAAGTAGAAGTTAAGGAGTTGACTTGTATGTTTTTATCATGTAATAAACTTTTCTCGATTTGTCGAGTAGTTTATACATGGAGTTTAGTGGGAGTAACGTGGTGTTACTAGTCTTATATGTAAGGGACATATTGATCATTGTGAATGATGGAAGACTTAGGAGAAGAATAATACATCTCTAAGATATCCAGACCTATAAAGATAGTTCTAAGAGGAATTTAGCGTTGGATGAATATTCTTATGTTAATAAGAATCTTGACATGTTCAAAAGTATTGAACATGTAGAAATTGAATCCACATGCTTCCGCTGTGGGATTAATTCATTACGCTAAGATGTATCACCATTCTTAAATTTCTTATACTTGGAGTATGACGAAAAGTTACAAATCAAATTTTTGAGAGAAGTCTCTATATAGCCACATAGTTCATTAGTTAGTACTCAGGAAGTACTAAAGAAATAAAGCTAAGCATTTAGAATTGAGATAGATTTATGTGCAAGGAGTTACACAAAAAACATATTCTAAATGCATAAGGATGGTTAGAGAACCATCTTGGCTATATTTATTAAGGAGGACATCTGCTAGAACATCCTAGGCAGTTGAACAATGAGATACACACAACGGAAATTGAGTACACTTGCAATAATGAGATATGCAAGAAGGAAGGGATGATATTAGGATCCGGTTTTATGAATTGGAGGAACTATGGTAGTTCGTTCCAATAACCGAAGGTCCTATCCCTACACACTGTGAGGACAGTGGGAGTTATTCAAAGGCAATAGAGCTTACGTCCAGATTGGATTTAGACACGTACTCAAAGAAGTTCTTATAATACAAGATTATTCACAAGAATGGGAAATAGTATATAGTAAGGTTAGGGAAAGTGCAAAGTATTGCTGAAACTTGCTAACCAAGGAATTTTCATAGGCTAAGCATGATAAGTCATGCCTTTTCAATTGAGTTGAGATGTATAGTTATATACAATATTAAGTATGGATTATAGATTATGTAGTAATTGATATGGTATCAATTTTACATGTGTGATAATGCATTCATCGTTTGAGTTTTATTAAAAACTCTTTTATTACTTTGTTATATCCAAATAGGTTGTAAGGACAACGTTGAACCCTATTAAAGTGAACTGGATTAACATAGTATTGGCCCCTAGTTGCTTATATGAGGTGACGTCTCGAAGTGACTAGAGTGTGATGTGATTGATGGCAAGTTCAAGTGCCATAGAGTCATATGGGATGACTAGTCGATCACATAGGCAGACTATATGGGACACTCTGTCGGGCAGTGACCGCTTATAGAGTTCTGGTAATTTTTATAAAGCCTGGTCGTGGCAAGAGCTACTATAGTATTCTTTTGAGTCGATTCTTTGACTAAAGACTGTTCGCCCAAGTTGGCACAGTTTCTGATTGGCTTTGATTTATGTTCTACGACTGTCGTAACTGAAGTCAAATGGGTATCTTTTGGGTCATGATGAGCTGTGGCTATATGAAGGGAATAGTGCGATAGGAATTGTCCATCCCCTTGTCAGGGTTATCTAAATCTCAGGGCCACTCGAGGAGCAATGAACTTAAAATGCGTGGCCACGCTCTGAAGGTATCTACGAAAGATAATTTCGGTCAGACAGTTACTCTCCAGATCAAGGAAACCACTCAAGATATGATCAAATGCAAGTACGACCTGCAAGACACCTTGCATTGAGTGGGAGATAATGTAATAGGACAAGAGAATTGGTGACGCACATACACTTGTCTCGGACAAGTGGGAGATTGTTGGAGTAAGTGTCCTCAACAATAGTGCGATCACATGATTAAACATCATAGTTAAATCTCATAATAAGAATACGTGAGGGATGATTCAATTATATAGTCAACTGATCAACATTAATCAGTAATGATTGGCTAACTAGAGTTTGACATTACTGTCGTTTGACGGTGGTGATCAGTTGATCCCTTAAGCTCATACCTATAGGACGATTCCCAAACTGTAAAGTTAATTGATCGTATATTGATACGGATTAATTAAATCCTTAAATTGAACAAATTTATTTATAAGTGAAAATTTTATATCTTATTGTGAAAGGATTAAATAAGATTTATTTTAGTATATACTATGTTATATTACAAAAATTAATTAATGTTTATGAAACATTAGAGATAAGAGTAATTAGTTAGTTATAATTACAAGATGTTGTAGATTATATTAACTAGACTTAATGTGACCCATTTTATATACATGTAAGTGTGAATTACTTGTTAATTTGTTAAATGTAATTTATTTAATATATAATGATATTTAATTGGTTAAATATGCATTTATATTAATAATGACATGTTACATGTCACATGTCACAACATATTACAAATGACAAATTACAAAGATAAAATGGAGGTCCATTTTATGTATAAAAACCGATGGGACTAAGGGTTAGTGGGTGATGTTTTGTCATTAGTTTATTGCATGCTGCAGTGTAAACTATGGGGACAAACACAAATTGAACACTCCCTGAAACAGATAAAGAGCAATGTTCAGGGAATGCAATAAAGTTGAAGATTTTTGTAAAAATAGTAAATGGACTTGAAAAATTATGAAACTTGGTGACAATTTAGTTAAAATGGTAAACTTAAACTGTGCCAAATCTTGGAATTTTACACGCATTCTAAGTATTTTTAATAATTAGAAGACCAGGCTGACATAGGTGAAATCTCAGACAGTTTCTCAGGAAGACTCTTGTGACTGTTTTTTGTGATATTTTCTGATTATAAAAGGGATATAATTATCAAATTTACTCTCAAGCAAGCACAAAGACTAAACTTAATAATTTGGAGAGATTAAGACTGAATTGTTCAAGCAAGCACAGAATCAACTCAAGCTTAATCAGACAATGCACTTAAAACAGTTCAAGCAAGCACAGACCTGCTCTAAGTAACACCACAGATTCTTAATCACTTTCTAAGCAAGCACAAGATGATATTAAGTCTGACTTACAACTAAGACTCAGCAAAGTTAATAAGATTTGCAAATTTTGAGAGAAATCTCAAGGTTTTTCATTAATCAAAGTCTGAATAAAACAGACTGAGGAATGATCCTTGTATAGGCCTTCCTATGAAGTTTTCAGTACATGATAAACCCTAGACAACTCCATCTAAGGGCCAGGATTAAACTTAGAAAGAAAACAAGAGTAGTGGACTTATTTTACAACGGATACAAAAGAAAATTAAGGCAAACTGAATGGAACAAAAGAGTTGCAGACTGATAGTGACAGGTTGTCCTCTTGACTGTTGTGTCTCTTTGGCTGGTTGTTGGAAGTCAAAATGGCCCTGGTCCAGGCATCTTGTGAAGCGCAAGGCTTCATCTATGAATGTTGAATAAGCCAGTGTTTTCTTTGTTGAGAGTTTTCACCTGCTTGGCCAAAAATGGCAAACTTGCTTTATCTGAATTACCCCACCTGCAACTTGCTTCAGTTTTGATTTTTCTGTGGAATTCTTTAGGATTGGTCCCTGGCTCCTTAGGACTGATTTAATATTAGTTGAAAAGAGAGTTAGCTGGCCAAGGTGGCTGTTGGTGGCCGGCCTGGCTGCTGTTCTGGTGGCCTGATGAGACTGTACTGCCAGATGAGGTTGCCTGAGTGTTGTTCCTGGTTTGATTTATACCTGGTATCCCTGGCTCAGCATGAGTGTGCCTTGCTTGCTCCTGGTCAGCCTTCAAAAGAGTGTTAGCCTGGGTATCAGCTCCAGCTGCAACTCCTCCTGGCTGAACAGGGCTTGACCTCAAGCCTGGATCCTCCTCCTCAGAATCTTCATAGAATGGACTGAGATCACCCATATTGAATGTACTATGAACCCCATAGTCCCCTGGCAAGTCAATTTTGTAAGCATTTGGGCCAATTCTTTCCAAGACCTCAAATGGTCCATCTGCTCTAGGAATAAGCTTGTTCTTTCTCTTGGAAGGGAACCTTTCCTTCCTGAGGTGTAGCCAAACCAGATCTCCTGCCTCAAATTCTTTTTTCTTTCTAGGTTTCTTGGCTTGCTTCTTATACAACTCATTGTACCTTTCAATTTGTTTCCTTACAGTTTCATGCAGCTTCAGCAGTTGTTCAGCTATTCTCTTGGCATCAGGACTAAGCTCTCCCCTTGGGACAGAAGACAAGTCCAAGGGCATGAGTGGATTAACCCCATAGACTATCTCAAAAGAACTGTGACCAGTAGCAACAGATGGTGCTCTGTTGAATGCAAACTCAGCTGTAGCTAACTTTAAATCCCAATCCTTCAAATTACACCTTAGAATCCTTCCCAAAGTTTTGTTGGTGACCTCAGTTTGGCCATCTGTCTGTGAATGGTGGGAGGTACTGAACAAAAGCTTTATTTTCAGCAGCTTCCATAGGGTCTTCCAGAAGTAGCTCATGAACTTGGTGTCTCTGTCTGATACAATTGTCTTAGGAACCCCATGGAGTCTCACAATTTCTTTAAGATATAGCTCAGCAACATGAACAACATCCTCAGTTTTCTGGCAGGCTATGAAGTGAGCCATCTTACTGAACCTATCCACAACCACCATGATTGAGTTTTTGCCTCTTTGTGTGCTAGGTAGTGCCACAATGAAATCAAGGCTCACATCTTCCCAAGGCTTATCAGGGATAGGCAGTGGAGTGTAGGGTCCTGCTTGGAAGGAGCACTTGGCTTTCTGGCATGTTGAGCACCTTCTAAGGACTGCCTGAACATCACTTATCATCCTAGGCCAATAAAACTGATCCTAGGCCAATAAAACTGATCCTGCAAGATCTCTAGGGTCTTTTGTACCCCAAAATGTCCCCCTAGTCCTCCTGAATGGACTTCCCTAATCAGCAAATCCCTGTAAGATCCCTTTGGCACACACAACTTGTTACCATGAAACAGAAATCCTTCTTGCAGCATGTACTTCTTGCCCTGAGTTGAACCTCCTTTTGTGAGAGTAATCCACTCCTCAGAGAAGTCAGGATCCTCCGCATACATCTCCTTCATGAATTTAAACCCAAGGACCTTGTTACTCATGACAGTTAACAAAGAGTGCCTCCTTGATAGGGCATCGGCTACCACATTTTGTTTCCCTTCCTTATACTTGCTTGAAAAGTCGAAAGCTTGCAGGAATTCTACCCACTTAGCATGTCTATGGCTCAGCTTGTGTTGGCCATTAATGTATTTCAGGGCCTCATGATCATAATGCAACACAAATGGCTTAGGTTTCATGTAGTGACTCCAATGTGTAAGGGCTCTTATGATTGCATAGAACTCCTTGTCATAAGTTGAATATTTTAGCTTGGCTCCATTTAACTTCTCACTGAAATAGGCCACAAGTCTCTGGCCTTGGATTAGGACAGCTCCTATCCCAACTCCACTGGCATCACACTCTACCTCAAACAATTGTTCAAAGTCAGGCAACTTTAGAATGGGAGTCTCACACATTAACTTCTTGATTTTCTCAAAGGACTGGTGAGCAGCTTTAGTCCATTGGAAATCTCCTTTTCTCTTGCACTCAATGATTGGTGCAACAATTGAGCTGGAATTCTTAATGAACCTCCTGTAAAAAGATGCTAGACCATGAAATCCTTTTACTTCTGTGATTGATTGTGGGACTGGCCATGTTTGCATAGCCTTAATCTTCTCCTGATCAACTGATATCCCTCTTCCTAATATAATATATCCCAAAAATGCTACTTCATTGACCATGGAGGTACATTTCTCAAGCTTCCCATACAGCTTCTATTCCCTGAGTATTTTAAAAATTGCCTCCAAATGCAATAGATGTTCAGATGGACTGCTGCTGTAGATGAGTATATCATCAAAGTATACTACAACAAACTTTCCAAGGCAAGGCCTTAGAACTTCAGTCATGAGTCTCATGAAGGTGCTTGGAGCATTAGACAAGCCAAATGGCATGGCAAGCCACTCATACAGGCCATGTTTGGTTTTGAAAGCTGTTTTCCATTCATCACTTTCTCTTATCCTCACCTGATGATATCCTTGTCTGAGATCTGTCTTTGAAAAGATTTGAGCCTCACTGAGCTCATCTAACATGTCATCTAGCCTTGGAATAGGGAACCTGTACTTGAATGTGATGTTGTTTATAGCCCTGCTATCAGTACACATCCTCCAAGTTCTATCTTTCTTAGGTACCAGTAAAGCAGGCACTGCACATGGACTCAGTGATTCCCTCACAAATCCCTTTGTCATTAATTCTTCAATCTGATGTTGTAGTTCCTTGGTTGCTGTGGGATCACATCTGTAAGCTGGCCTGTTAGGGAGCACAGAACCAAGCACAAGATCTATGTGATGTTCAATTCCTCTCAGGGGTGGCAAACCATTAGGCAACTCAGCTGGAAAAACCTCCTTGTATCTCTGAATCAGAGGTTGAACCTCTACAGGCACATAATTACTCTCCTTGGTGTTGATTTCCCTTGATAGAAGGAATAACACAGGTTGTTCTTGCCTCAGCTCTTGGATCATAGCTCCCTCAGATAGAAACAATACTCCATTAATCTCCTCAGGCATATTAGGACTTCCATATCCTCTCTGGTTTGGTGGCAAGGGAGTCAGGGTGACTTTATTGCCATTATGCTTGAAGACATAAATATTTTCCTTTCCCTGATGAATGGTGTTCCTGTCAAATTCCCAGGGTCTTCCTAACAGCAGATGGCAGGCATCCATAGGGACCAAATCACAAAACACTTCATCCTTGTACACCTTTCCAATTGAAAAAGGAACAATGCACTGCTTGTCAACTCTTACTTCAGTCCCTTTGCTTAACCATCTCAGCTTGTATGGACTGGGGTGCTTCTGGGTAGGCAAACTCAACTTGCTGACCATAATGGTGGAAGCTACATTGGTACAGCTACCTCCATCAATGATCAAATTACATACCCTCCCTTGGACAGTGCACCTACGCCTGAATATCATGGACCTCTGATCACCTTCTAGAGGAGCTGGTTGGGAGTGCATAACCCTCCACAGGACCAAACTGTGCCCTGTATCAGGGTGAGCCACAACTTGTCCTTGATCAGTTTCCCCCTAAGCTTCCATTTCTGATGGAACCAGTGTCTCTTCTTCCTCATACTCAACTAGACCTTCCCTCTCCCACTCTTCAATCTCCATGGCTGTGAGAGCTCTATTGGAAGGACAATCCTTCTTAAAATGGCAAAACCCCTGGCATTGGAAGCACTTGATCTTGTCCCTGGATAAAGGTGGGTTGGTTTTAGGATACATGGGTGCCTTCCCTTTGTGTGTTGTGAGTTGGGTAGTTGGTTTAGGTGTCTCAGTGATTTTGACCAAGGCCTTTTCATAGGCTAAGCATGATAAGTCATGCCTTTTCAATTGAGTTGAGATGTATAATTATATACAACATTAAGTATGGATTATAGATTATGTAGTAATTGATATGGTATCAATTTTACATATGTGATAATGCATTCATCGTTTGAGTTTTATTAAAAACTCTTCTATTACTTTGTTATATCCAAATAGGTTGTAAGGACAACGTTGAAACCTATTAAAGTGAACTGGATTAACATAGTATTGGCCCCTAGTTGCTTATATGAGGTGACGTCTCGAAGTGACTAGAGTGTGATGTGATTGATGGCAAGTTCAAGTGCCATAGAGTCATATGGGATGACTAGTCGATCACATAGGCAGACTATATGGGACACTCTGTCGGGCAGTGACCGCTTATAGAGTTCTGGTAATTTTTATAAAGCCTGGTCGTGGCAAGAGCTACTATAGTATTCTTTTGAGTCGATTCTTTGACTAAAGACTGTTCGCCCAAGTTGGCACAGTTTCTGATTGGCTTTGATTTATGTTCTACGACTGTCGTAACTGAAGTCAAATGGGTATCTTTTGGGTCATGATGAGCTGTGGCTATATGAAGGGAATAGTGCGATAGGAATTGTCCATCCCCTTGTCAGGGTTATCTAAATCTCAGGGCCACTCGAGGAGCAGTGAACAGAAAATGCGTGGCCACGCTCGGAAGGTATCTATGGTAGATAATTCCGGTCAGACAGTTACTCTCCAGATCGAGGAAACCACTCAAGATATGATCAAATGCAAGTACGACCTGCAAGACACCTTGCATTGAGTGGGAGATGATGTAATAGGACAAGAGAATTGGTGGCGCACACTTGTCTCGGACAAGTGGGAGATTGTTGGAGTAAGTATCCTCAACAATAGTGCGATCACATGATTAAACATCATAGTTAAATCTCATAATAAGAATACGTAAGGGATGATTCAATTATATAGTCAACTGATCAACATTAATCAGTAATGATTGGCTAACTAGAGTTTGACATTACTGTCGTTTGACGGTGGTGATCAGTTGATCCCTTAAGGTCACACCTATAGGACGATTCCCAAACTGTAAAGTTAATTGATCGTATATTGATACGGATTAATTAAATCCTTAAATTGAACAAATTTATTTATAAGTGAGAATTTTATATCTTATTGTAACAGGATTAAATAAGATTTATTTTAGTATATATAATATGTTATATTACTAAAATTGATTAATGTTTATGAAACATTAGAGATAAGAGTAATTAGTTAGTTATAATTACAAGATGTTGTAGATTATATTAACTAGACTTAATGTGACCCATTTTATATACATGTAAGTGTGAATTACTTGTTAATTTGTTAAATGTAATTTATTTAATATATAATTATATTTAATTGGTTAAATATGCATTTATATTAATAATGACATGTTATATGTCACATGTCACAACATATTACAAATGACAAATTACAAAGATAAAATGGAGGTCCATTTTATGTCTAAAAACCGGTGGGACTAAGGGTTAGTGGGTGATATTTTGTCATTAGTTTATTGCATGCTGCAGTGTAAACTATGGGGACAGACACAAATTGAACATTCCCTGAAACAGATAAAGAGCAATGTTCAGGGAATGCAATAAACTTGAAGATTTTTGTAAAAATAGTAAATGGACTTGAAAAATTATGAAACTTGGTGACAATTTAGTTAAATGGTAAACTTAAACTGTGCCAAATCTCAGAATTTTATACGCATTCTAAGTATTTTTAATAATTAGAAGACCAGGCTGACATAGGTGAAATCTCAGACAGTTTCTCAGGAAGACTCTTGTGACTGTTTTTTGTGATATTTTCTGAATATAAAAGGGATATAATTATCAAATTTACTCTCAAGCAAGCACAGAGACTAAACTTAATAACTTGGAGAGATTAAGACTGAATTGTTCAAGCAAGCACAGAATCAACTCAAGCTTAATCAGACAATGCACTTAAAACAGTTCAAGCAAGCACAGACTTGTGCTAAATAACACCACAGATTCTTAATCACCTTCTAAGCAAGCACAAGAAGATATTAAGTCTGACTTACAACTAAGACTCAGCAAAGTTAATAAGATTTACAAATTTTGAGAGAAATCTCAAGGTTTTTCATTAATCAAAGTCTGAATAAAACAGACTGAGAAATGGTCCTTGTATAGGCCTTCCTATGAAGTTTTCAGTACATGATAAACCCTAGACAACTCCATCTAAGGGCCAGGATTAAACTTAGAAAGCAAACAAGAGTACTGGACTTATTTTACAACGGATACAAAAGAAAATTAAGGCAAATTGAATGGAACAAAAGAGTTGCAGACTGATAGTGACAGGTTGTCCTCTTGACTGTTGTGTCTCTTTGGCTGGTTGTTGGAAGTCAAAATGGCCCTGGTCCAGGCATCTTGTGTGGCTCAAGGCTTCATCTATGAATGCTGAATAAGCTAGTGTTTTCTTTGTTGAGAGTTTTCACCTGCTTGGCCAAAAATGGCAAACTTGCTTTATCTGAATTACCCCACCTGGAACTTGCTTCAGTTTTGATTTTTCTGTGGAATTCTTTAAGATTGGTCCCTGGCTCCTTAGGACTGATTTAATATTAGTTGAAAAGAGAGTCAGATAGCCAAGGTGGCTGTTAGTGGCCGGCCTGGCTGTTGTTCTGGTGGCCTGATGAGATTGTACTGCCAGATGAGGTTGCCTGAGTGTTGTTCCTGGTTTGATTTATGCCTGGTATCCCTGGCTCAACATGAGTGTGCCTTGCTTGCTCCTGGTCAGCCTCTAAAAGAGTGCTGGCCTGGGTATCAGCTCCTGCTGCACATGCTTAAGGATATCATGATGGCACTTATAGCATGCTTAACCCTAGGGTCCTACTCTAGTGTTTTGAGAAGACAAAAAGCAAGAGTAGGCTTACCCTTCCCAAGTGACAAAATAGGCACCCCCCTTCTTCTTTTATGAGATTGGTTCTCATTTTTCAATCGTATAAAAACTCTTATGCTCTCTCTCTCTCTTATCTTCTCTCATAAAATTGTTTTATGTATATTTTTGTTCTAGATCTAATATAACCTCTAAAATACTATAGTAGTAATGAAAATAATATTAGATCCCAATTTAAGGTTACTAATTCATAATACCTAGTTAGTATATGAATTAGTGTTATGGGAATGTCTTGGGTGCAACCGATTGGAGTGTTCCTACACTTGGAACTTGAAGTTTTTTGGAAATCATCCTAACATATTAAGCTCAAGAACAAGTGAAGGTAGGAGATCTTACTTGTGCCTATTTCGAACCATTTAACAATGTAAGGAACATTGTTTTCTTCTTTATCTCTTTTATTTTGTTATGCATGCAACTAGATCCACTAGTTCTAAATAAACAAGTTATTTAGATCACCTTTAGAAGAGTCTAATAAGGGTATATGAACCTAACACTTTGGAGGGCATTTCGGGGTCCAAAAGACACTGGAAATATTACAGGACCAGATCTATTGGCCTAGAATGACGGGTGATGGTCAGGTTATTCTCAGGAGATGCTCAGTGTGTCAAAAAGCGAAGAGCCCAGTCTAGACTGGGCCATATACACCATTGCCAGTGCCCGATATGACATGGGAAGATGTGAGCTTGGATTTTATTGTTGCATTGTCCAGGACCCAAAGGGGCAAGGATTTTGTGATGGTAGTTGTTGACAGGTTTAGCAAAATGGCTCATTTTGTGGCATGCAAGAAGAATGAGGATGCTGCCAGTGTTGCTAAGCTCTATTTGAAGGAAATTGTGATGCTACATAGGGTGCCAAAGACCATAGTGTCTGATAGGGACACCAAATTCATGAGCTATTTCTGGAAAACCCTATGAAGGCTTCTGAAAACCAAACTGTTATTCAGTACTTCTTACCATCCCCAAACTGATGGTCAAGCTGAGGTGCATGATTAACAAGTCATTAAAATATTGGGATCTAAAGTTAGCACAAGATGAGTTTGTATTCAACGGAGCACAATCTGCTGTAAATGGCCATAGTCCCTTTGAGGTAGTATATGAGATTAATCCACTCATGCCCTTAGAAATGTCCATTGTGCCAAGAGAAGAAATGAACTTTGATGGAATGGCCTGAACTGAACAGATGTTGAAGCTGCATGAGTCTGTCAAGAAATAGATTGAAAGGGCCAATGAGAAATACAGGAAGCAGTCCAAGGTCTCTTAGAAGAAGAAAGAGTTCATGCCAGGGGACTTGGTCTGGATTCATCTGAGAAAGGAAATGTTCCTAGGAACGAGGAAGAACAAACTAATGCCAAGAGCTGATGGTCCCTTTGAAATTGTTGAAAAGATTGGGTCAAATGCTTACAAAGTTGAGCTGCCAGGTGATTATGGGGTGCATGTCACTTTTAATGTGGGGGATCTTAGTCCATATTACGATTTAGAAGATGAGGAGGCTACAGGCTGAGGATAAGCCCTGTTCAACCAGGGGAGGATGTAGCAGGGGCCATGAGTCACGCCACTGCTTACTTAGAGCAAGGCCACATGTAACACCCCAATTTATTTAAGAGCCTTTACTAGACATTCCTAGATAAATGAAAGTGTTACCATTTCAGTTGCCCGAGGTAGTGAATATAAAGGTAAACGAAACCACCGTACTTTAAATAAATATAACGTTTAAACGACCTTATTACATAATCCAAAATAAATAACTATAACTAATTAAAATACAACGGCAGCGGAATTAAATAAAAAGAATAATAAATATTGTTTGACCAATCTAAGTGATCTAGACAGTTATGTAAATGCCATAGCCTCTCGCCCTTCAGCTCCCCTTATAAGCCAACTCAATTACCTGAAATCAATCTGCATCCCAATTATTGGTTCATCACAGGTGTTTAACGAATACACGGTCAACCCAACGGTTGAGTAAGAATATCTAAACAACAAGAATAATACAACAACAAAACAAGATAAATATGCAAATACTCAATCCGTTCACAAATCCAACAATCACACATCCTTTGAGACACATATATATTCACCCGAGACACCCATATCAATATCAAACCCGAGACATCCCATATAAACAATATCACAACCCGAGGCACCCTTTTATATACCGTCACCCTTGGTCTGGTTCTTCAAGTAATAACAAACTCCGAGATACCCTTTTATATACCGCCACCATTGGTCCGATTCTTCAAGTAATAACAAACTCCGATACACTCATTTATATACCGCCACCCTTGGTCCGGTTCTTTAAATATCACCCGCCACCCTGATCGGGCCTTCAAACAACAATAATACAAACATGCAATACGGATAATAATAATTCAATGGATAAACAATAACGATAATCATCTAACAACCAACAACCAACATCCAATTCCAATTAATATTCAACTGATAATTTCAACAATACACATTCGAGTTGAGTAGATAACCTATCTCAGCAGCAAAATCTATTAAAGCAGTCCAAGAAAATAATCAGAAGTATTCCACTTCAAAACCGTCACCTAAATGAAACATTATAAGTTAATTATTAATTTTTCAATTCATTATTATAATTTAATCGATTATAATTTAATTATATTAATTATGTTATCGAATAAATTATTATGTAAAACCCGTCTTAATTATTAATTAAACTCAATTACCCAAATTACCCGTTAAAAACAACCCCAAAACACACCTCCTACACGGTTTACAAATCGTGACAAACACCCTTCCTAAACCCGCTTTTTCCCGACACCACTAGCACCAACGACTCCACCCAAGCCTTCCACCTCTAGCTTGCACCACGACGCACCCGATAACCTCCAACCACTTGCTAAACCGTCCCTTACAACCCACACTCACACGCCCTAACCAGCTTCCCCAAACCCGACACAACTACAACACAATCAACCATACACCACCTATAACCACCCTACGACAACCAGTGGCCACCACCGTGGTCCCACCACCTGCCACGACAACCCAGGTAGGTCCACGACCAACCCAAAAGGACACACGACTCTTTTTATAACACAAACACCCACACCCGATATCTACCGTACCAATCGCCACCTGCAACCACCCCGACACCACCAGTATGACCGCCTACTGCCGATATGACCAACCACCCATATCCCATGTCAATTCGTCACACACACAAGGTATAAATTCCGTCTTAAATCTCACGACAACCGACGTTTAGACGCCAATTCCGTCACCCACGGTGGTCAACAATAGTCACTGTTGGTCCTACTAGAATCACGATGGTCAAAGGTAGATACTAAGGTCAACGACGCTGTTCATGGTGGTCTACACGGTGCATATACGACAAATTAATTGAATACGGTGATATAAACATAAATTACGACGATCTTACCTTGAGACGATAATACTTTGATAAATTCCTTAATTTTTCTCCCTTAGATCTTTCTCCCTTGCCTTAGATCAATTATTTGTGTTTTTATGTTGTATATGATTATGAGTAGGTAGATAAGCTATTTATATAGATGTAGGAAGGAAATAGGGAAGAAGTTTCCCAATTCCAATTCCCTTATTATTATTTTTCCTTTTCTTTTTATTACTTATTATTAGTAGTAGTATCCAAATAAAATTCCGTCAACAATCTCATAACACACGTCCTACATGTGTGACATACACGGCTCCAACAATTCCCGGCTCAATCATTATTTAATCGGAAAATTCACGTGGTACTCTCGAACTTTGCCATTTTGCACGTGGTATTCAACTTTTTAAGTTTGTGCACATGATATCTTTGAGATTTGATTTTCAAGCACAACATGTCTTCTTTATCGTTCTTAAAATTTTCAAATGAGCATAAATCGCAGAGCACAAATCGGAATTGACTAATTTTTTTTTCCCAAATTGATTACCTTTTCGAGATCTATAAATTGATAAAACGAAAATGGTTATTTGGAAATTTAAGATCGACGATATGGTTGATTTGAGATTTTCGATAAAAAACCCTATAAAATGTCAGTCAGCCATTTTGTTTTTCTCAAATCGTAGATTATGAGAGATACTCATTTTAGGAAAAAAAAATTGGCCCATTCTGAATTCCGGTCTCGAAATTATGAACCATTGCGTTTTTTTATATCGACAAAAAAGGGTGGATTGTGCATGAAAACTAAACATAGAGGTTATTATGTACAGAAACATAAAAAGTTGGGTACCACGTGCAAAATGACAAAGTTCGAGGGTACCACGTGAATTTTTCGTTATCTAGTCATTTTATTTCCATCTTACAACTTAATTATTCAATTAATTAAATTATTAAATATCATTTAAAACTCATTTTAATATAATTCTACCATCTTAAATAGGGAGTATTACATCACAGCCTAAGCCAGTCAAGCCTTAACCACACCAACCATGACCTGATTTCCACCACTGCCAGACATGCTTTGGGAGGCCACAAGTATTAGTACAAGCCCAACCACCAGCTACCACCATGGTCAGCTGAGACCTTGTTTAACTAAGCTCAGAAAATTCCTAGGGAGCCAGGCCTAATTCACAATGCAACCCACAGAAAATTCAAGCTGAAACAAGTTGCAGAAAGGGACAGGAAGCATAAAGTAGATTGCCATATCTGGCTAAACAAAGGGAAAGTTGTTGACAGGGTCCTTTTGGCTTGTTTTTCTATAATTCAGATATCACCTAGAGCAAAGGTCAAGGCCTCAATTAATACATCTCGTCCTTATGCTCCGATCCAAAGAAGAACAGCAGCCAAGAAGACAACCTGTCGCCATCACCTGCAACTTCTTTTGCTTTATTTCAGTTTGCTTTTAAATCATTTTGTGATCATTTGTAAAATATTTCCATCATTTTGTTTGTATCCTAAGAACTAATCCCGGCCCTTAGATGATATTTTTTAGGGTTACTTTGTAACATAACTACAAGAAGAGGCTTATATAAGGATCTCTACCCTATCTGCATTGAGGCAGCTTTTGATGAATTAAAAACATGAGAATTCTCTCAAATTAGAATCTCTTTAACTTGTGCTTTGATATGATATCACAACCTAATCTAAGATAAATACCCTAGACACAAATGAATGTAGTAATAGAGGTCGAACACAAGGAGACGAGAGTTGCTAAACAAGTTGCTATGGAGTGAATTCTATCGAGGCCGGTTATAGATTGATTGCTTGGTTCGGTTGGTAAACTTGTGATAAAACAATAATAAAGGAATAGTCTAGGGAGGTCGGGTCATACATACAAATTATGTAAATGCTCAAGTTAGACATAGGAGTTGATAAAATTGTTAATTGTTTAGGCTTAAAGACAACAACCTCTCGGCCTTATTGTCAACCATAGAACGGGTCCTAACGAGCTTTCGCTATGGCTAGGTCTTCTACTAAAACATGCTTTATCTAATTCAAATTTGTGCCTCTTGACTTATAAAAGTGAATTAACAAATTTAATCTAAGATAGTGATCATTTATCAAAGACTAACAATAAAATGCAAACATGTGAAAGAAACAAAGAAATGATATTATAACATTCTAATTCAACAAGTGCAAGAACTACTTATTCATGATTTCCCTTATTCCCTTAACAATTTTAACTACTTTTGCATAATGTAAATTAAATTAATGAAGCTTTTTACTAAAATCTTCATCTAACCTATACAAACCCTTCCTTGAAATGAACCCTAGGAAGGCGATTATGAACCTAGCAAACAAACCCTACGCAGCCTTCTCCTAGACGTTTTAACAATTTGTCCTTGTTCATTAGTCCTTGTGACTCGTTGTGTGAACCATTTGTTCTTGTTCTTTAGTGCTTGTGACTCGTTGTTTAAACCATTTGTCCTTGTTTATTAGTCCTTGTGACTCGCTTTGTGAACCATTTGTCCTTGTTCATTAGTCCTTGTGACTCGTTGTGTGAACCATTTGTTCTTGTTCATTAGTCCATATGACTCTTTGTGTGAACCATTTGTCCTTGTTCTTTAGTCCTTATGACTCGTTTTTTAAACCATTTGCCTTTGTTTATTAGTCCTTGTGACTCGTTGTGTGAACCATTTATCCTTGTCATTGTGACTTGTTGTGTGAACCATTTTTCCTTGTTAATTAGTCCTCGTGACTCGTTGTGTGAACCATTTGTCCTTGTTCATTAGTCCTAGCGACTCGTTGTGCGAACCATTTGTCCTTGTTCATTAGTCCTTGTGACTCCTTGTGTGAACCATTTGTTCTTGTTCATTAGTCCATATGACTCTTTGTGTGAACCATTTGTCCTTGTTCTTTAGTCCTTGTGACTCGTTGTTTAAACCATTTGTCCTTGTTTATTAGTCTTTGTGACTCGTTGTCTAAACCATTTGTCCTTGTTATTGTGACTTGTTGTGTGAACCATTTTTCCTTGTTCATTAGTCCTTGTGACTCGTTGTGTGAACTAGTTGTCCTTGTGACTCGTTGTGTGAACCATTTGTCCTTGTTCTTTAGTCCTTGTAACTCGTTGTTTAAACCATTTATCCTTGTTTATTAGTCATTGTGACTCGTTGTATAAACAATTTGTCCTTGTTATTGTGACTTGTTTTGTGAACCATTTTTCCTTGTTCATTAGTCCTTGTGACTCGTTATGTAAACCATTTGTCCTTGTTATTGTGACTTGTTGTGTGAACCATTTTTTCTTGTTCATTAGTTCTTGTGACTCGTTGTGTGAACCATTTGTCCTTGTTCATTAATCCTTGTGACTCGTTGTGTAAACTATTTGTCCTTGTTCATTAGTCCTTGTGACTCATTGTGTGAACCATTTGTCCTTGTTCATTAGTCTTTTTTTTGTCTTTGTGACTCGTTGTGTGAACCATTTGTCCTTGTTCATTAGTCCTTGTGACTCGTTTTGTGAACCATTTGTCCTTATTCTTTAGTCCTTGTGACTCGTTTTTTAAACCATTTGTCCTTGTTTATTAGTCCTTGTGACTCGTTGTATAAACCATTTGTCCTTGTTATTGTGCCTTGTGTTGTGAACATTTTTCCTTGTTCATTAGTCCTTGTGACTCGTTGTGTGAACCATTTGTCCTTGTTCGTTAGTCCTTGTGACTCGTTGTGTAAATTATTTGTCCTTGTTCATTAGTCTTTGTGACTCATTGGGTAAACCATTTGTCCTTGTTCTTTAGTACTTTTGACTCGTTGTTTAAACCATTTGTCCTTGTTTATTAGTCCATGTGACTCGTTGTGTGAACCATTTGTCCTTGTTCATTAGTCCTTGTAACCCGTTGTGTGAACCGTTTGTCCTTGTTCTTTAGTCCTTGTGACTCGTTGTTTAAACCATTTGTCCTTGTTTATTAGTTCTTGTGACTCGTTGTATAAACCATTTGTCCTTGTTATTGTGACTTGTTTTGTGAACCATTTTTCCTTGTTCATTAGTCCTTGTGACTCGTTCTGTAAACCATTTGTCCTTGTTATTATGACTTGTTGTGTGAAACATTTTTCCTTGTTCATTAGTTCTTGTCACTCGTTGTGTGAACCATTTGTCCTTGTTCATTAATCCTTGTGACTCGTTGTGTAAACTATTTGTCCTTGTTCATTAGTTCTTGTGACTCGTTGTGTAAACCATTTGTCCTTGTTCAGTAGTCCTTGTTTTTGTCTTTGTGACTCGTTGTGTGGACCATTTGTCCTTGTTCATTAGTCCTTGTGACTCGTTTTGTGAACCATTTGTCCTTATTCTTTAGTCCTTATGACTCGTTGTTTAAACCATTTGTCCTTGTTTATTAGTCCTTGTGACTCGTTGTATAAACCATTTGTCCTTGTTATTGTGCCTTGTGTTGAGAACAATTTTTCCTTGTTCATTTGTCCTTGTGAACCATTTGTCCTTATTCATTAGTCCTTGTGACTCGTTGTGTAAACTATTTGTCCTTGTTCATTAGTCCTTGTGACTCGTTGTGTGAACCATTTGTTCTTGTTCTTTAGTGCTTGTGACTCAGTGTTTAAACCATTTGTCCTTGTTTATTAGTCCTTGTGACTCGCTTTGTGAACCATTTGTCCTTGTTCATTAGTCCTTGTGACTCGTTGTGTGAACAATTTGTTCTTGTTCATTAGTCCATATGACTCTTTGTTTGAACCATTTGTCCTTGTTCTTTAGTCCTTATGACTCGTTTTTTAAACCATTTGCCTTTGTTTATTAGTCCTTGTGACTCGTTGTGTGAACCATTTATCTTTGTTATTGTGACTTGTTGTGTGAACCATTTTTCCTTGTGAATTAGTCGTCGTGACTCGTTGTGTGAACCATTTGTCCTTGTTCATTAGTCCTAGTGACTCGTTGTGTGAACCATTTGTCCTTGTTCATTAGTCCTTGTGACTCGTTGTGTGAACCATTTGTTCTTGTTCATTAGTCCATATGACTTTTTGTGTGAACCATTTGTCCATGTTCTTTAGTCCTTGTGACTCGTTGTTTAAACCATTTGTCCTTGTTTATTAGTTTTTGTGACTCGTTGTGTAAACCATTTGTCCTTGTTATTGTGACTTGTTGTGTGAACCATTTTTCCTTGTTCATTAGTCCTTGTGACTCGTTGTGTGAACCAGTTGTCCTTGTTCATTAGTCCTTGTGACTTGTTGTGTGGAACATTTGTCCGTGTTCTTTAGTCCTTGTGACTCGTTGTTTAAACCATTTGTCCTTGTTTATTAGTCCTTGTGACTCGTTGTATAAACCATTTGTCCTTGTTATTGTGACTTGTTTTGTGAACCATTTTTCCTTGTTCATTAGTCCTTGTGACTTGTTATGTAAACCATTTGTCTTTGTTATTGTGACTTGTTGTGTGAACCATTTTTCCTTGTTCATTAGTTCTTGTGACTCGTTGTGTGAACCATTTGTCCTTGTTCATTAGTCCTTGTGACTCGTTGTGTAAACTATTTGTCCTTGTTTATTAGTCCTTATGATTCGTTGTATAAACCATTTGTCCTTGTTATTGTGACTTGTTGTGTGAAACATTTTTTCTTGTTCATTAGTTCTTGTCACTCGTTGTGTGAACCATTTGTCCTTGTTCATTAATCCTTGTGACTCGTTGTGTGAACCATTTGTTCTTGTTCATTTGTCCATATGACTCTTTGTGTGAACCATTTGTCCTTGTTCTTTAGTCCTTATCACTCGTTTTTTAAACCATTTGCCTTTGTTTATTTGTCCTTGTGACTCGTTGTGTGAACCATTTATCCTTGTCATTGTGACTTGTTGTGTGAACCATTTTTCCTTGTTAATTAGTCCTCGTGACTCATTGTGTGAACCATTTGTCCTTGTTCATTAGTCCTAGCGACTCGTTGTGCGAACCATTTGTCCTTGTTCATTAGTCCTTGTGACTCGTTGTGTGAACCATTTGTTCTTGTTCATTAGTCCATATGACTCTTTGTGTGAACCATTTGTCCTTGTTCTTTAGTCCTTGTGACTCGTTGTTTAAACCATTTGTCCTTGTTTATTAGTCCTTGTGACTCGTTGTATAAACCATTTGTCCTTGTTATTGTTACTTGTTTTGTGAACCATTTTTCCTTGTTCATTAGTCCTTGTGACTCGTTCTGTAAACCATTTGTCCTTGTTATTATGACTTGTTGTGTGAAACATTTTTCCTTGTTCATTAGTTCTTGTCACTCGTTGTGTGAACCATTTGTCCGTGTTCATTAATCCTTGTGACTCGTTGTGTAAACTATTTGTCCTTGTTCATTAGTCCTTGTGACTCGTTGTGTAAACCATTTTCCTTGTTCAGTAGTCCTTGTTTTTGTCTTTGTGACTCGTTGTGTGGACCATTTGTCCTTGTTCATTAGTCCTTGTGACTCGTTTTGTGAACCATTTGTCCTTATTCTTTAGTCCTTGTGACTCGTTGTTTAAACCATTTGTCCTTGTTTATTAGTCCTTTTGACTCGTTGTATAAACCATTTGTCCTTGTTATTGTGCCTTGTGTTGAGAACAATTTTTCCTTGTTCATTTGTCCTTGTGAACCATTTGTCCTTATTCATTAGTCCTTGTGACTCGTTGTGTAAACTATTTGTCCTTGTTCATTAGTCCTTGTGACTCGTTGTGTGAACCATTTGTTCTTGTTCTTTAGTGCTTGTGACTCGTTGTTTAAACCATTTGTCCTTGTTTATTAGTCCTTGTGACTCGCTTTGTGAACCATTTGTCCTTGTTCATTAGTCCTTGTGACTCGTTGTGTGAACAATTTGTTCTTGTTCATTAGTCCATATGACTCTTTGTGTGAACCATTTGTCCTTGTTCTTTAGTCCTTATGACTCGTTTTTTAAACCATTTGCCTTTGTTTATTAGTGCTTGTGACTCGTTGTGTGAACCGTTTATCTTTGTTATTGTGACTTGTTGTGTGAACCATTTTTCCTTGTGAATTAGTCGTCGTGACTCGTTGTGTGAACCATTTGTCCTTGTTCATTAGTCCTAGTGACTCGTTGTGTGAACCATTTGTCCTTGTTCACTAGTCCTTGTGACTCGTTGTGTGAACCATTTGTTCTTGTTCATTAGTCCATATGACTTTTTGTGTGAACCATTTGTCCTTGTTCTTTAGTCCTTGTGACTCGTTGTTTAAACCATTTGTCCTTGTTTATTAGTTTTTGTGACTCGTTGTGTAAACCATTTGTCCTTGTTATTGTGACTTGTTGTGTGAACCATTTTTCCTTGTTCATTAGTCCTTGTGACTCGTTGTGTGAACCAGTTGTCCTTGTTCATTAGTCCTTGTGACTTGTTGTGTGAAACATTTGTCCGTGTTCTTTAGTCCTTGTGACTCGTTGTTTAAACCATTTGTCCTTGTTTATTAGTCCTTGTGACTCGTTGTATAAACCATTTGTCCTTGTTATTGTGACTTGTTTTGTGAACCATTTTTCCTTGTTCATCAGTCCTTGTGACTTGTTATGTAAACCATTTGTCTTTGTTATTGTGACTTGTTGTGTGAACCATTTGTCCTTGTTCATTAGTCATTGTGACTCGTTGTGTAAACTATTTGTCCTTGTTTATTAGTCCTTGTGATTCGTTGTATAAACCATTTGTCCTTGTTATTGTGACTTGTTGTGTGAAACATTTTTTCTTGTTCATTAGTTCTTGTCACTCGTTGTGTGAACCATTTGTCCTTGTTCATTAATCCTTGTGACTCGTTGTGTGAACCATTTGTTCTTGTTCATTTGTCCATATGACTCTTTGTGTGAACCATTTGTCCTTGTTCTTTAGTCCTCATCACTCGTTTTTTAAACCATTTGCCTTTGTTTATTTGTCCTTGTGACTCGTTGTGTGAACCATTTATCCTTGTCATTGTGACTTGTTGTGTGAACCATTTTTCGTTGTTAATTAGTCCTCGTGACTCATTGTGTGAACCATTTGTCCTTGTTCATTAGTCCTAGCGACTCGTTGTGCGAACCATTTGTCCTTGTTCATTAGTCCTTGTGACTCGTTGTGTGAACCATTTGTTCTTGTTCATTAGTCCATATGACTCTTTGTGTGAACCATTTGTCCTTGTTCTTTAGTCCTTATGACTCGTTGTTTAAACCATTTGTCCTTGTTTATTAGTCTTTGTGACTCGTTGTGTAAACCATTTGTCCTTGTTATTGTGACTTGTTGTGTGAACCATTTTTCCTTGTTCATTACTCCTTGTGACTCGTTGTGTGAACCAGTTGTCCTTGTGACTCGTTGTGTGAACCATTAGTCCTTGTTCTTTAGTCCTTGTGACTCGTTGTTTAAACCATTTATCCTTGTTTAGTCATTGTGACTCGTTGTATAAACCATTTGTCCTTGTTATTGTGACTTGTTTTGTGAACCATTTTTCCTTGTTCATTAGTCCTTGTGACTCGTTATGTAAACCATTTGTCCTTGTTATTGTGACTTGTTGTGTGAACCATTTTTTCTTGTTCATTAGTTCTTGTGACTCGTTGTGTGAACCATTTGTCCTTGTTCATTAATCCTTGTGACTCGTTGTGTAAACTATTTGTCCTTTTTCATTAGTCCTTGTGACTCATTGTGTGAACCATTTGTCCTTGTTCATTAGTCTTTGTTTTTGTCTTTGTGACTCGTTGTGTGAACCATTTGTCCTTGTTTATTAGTCCTTGTGACTCGTTGTATAAACCATTTGTCCTTGTTATTGTGCCTTGTGTTGTGAACAATTTTTCCTTGTTCATTAGTCCTTGTGACTCGTTGTGTCAACCATTTGTCCTTGTTCATTAGTCCTTGTGACTTGTTGTGTAAACTATTTGTCCTTGTTCATTAGTCCTTGTGACTCATTGTGTAAACCATTTGTCCTTGTTCTTTAGTCCTTTTGACTCGTTGTTTAAACCATTTGTCCTTGTTTATTAGTCCATGCGACTCGTTGTGTGAACCATTTGTCCTTGTTCATTAGTCATTGTAACTCGTTGTGTGAACCATTTGTCCTTGTTCTTTAGTCCTTGTGACTCGTTGTTTAAACCATTTGTCCTTGTTTATTAGTCCTTGTGACTCGTTGTATAAACCATTTGTCCTTGTTATTGTGACTTGTTTTGTGAACCATTTTTCCTTGTTCATTAGTCCTTGTGACTCGTTCTGTAAACCATTTGTCCTTGTTATTATGACTTGTTGTGTGAAACATTTTTCCTTATTCATTAGTTCTTGTCACTCGTTGTGTGAACCATTTGTCCTTGTTCATTAATCCTTGTGACTCGTTGTGTAAACTATATGTCCTTGTTCATTAGTCCTTGTGAATCGTTGTGTAAACCGTTTGTCCTTGTTCAATAGTCCTTGTTTTTGTCTTTGTGACTCGTTGTGTGGATCATTTGTCCTTGTTCATTAGTCCTTGTGACTCGTTTTGTGAACCATTTGTCCTTATTCTTTAGTCCTTGTGACTCGTTGTTTAAACCATTTGTCCTTGTTTATTAGTCCTTGTGACTCGTTGTATAAACCATTTGTCCTTGTTATTGTGCCTTGTGTTGAGAACAATTTTTCCTTGTTCATTTGTCCTTGTGACTCGTTGTGTGAACCATTTTTCCTTGTTCATTAGTCCTTGTGACTCGCTGTGTAAACTATTTGTCCTTGTTCATTAGTCCTTGTGACTCGTTGTGTAAACCATTTGTTCTTGTTCTTTAGTGCTTGTGACTCGTTGTTTAAACCATTTGTCCTTGTTTAATAGTCATTGTGATTCGCTATGTGAACCATTTGTCCTTGTTCATTAGTCCTTGTGACTCGTTGTGTGAACAATTTGTTCTTGTTCATTAGTCCATATGACTCTTTGTGTGAACCATTTGTCCTTGTTCTTTAGTCCTTATGACTCGTTTTTTAAACCATTTGCCTTTGTTTATTAGTCCTTGTGACTCGTTGTGTGAACCATTTATCCTTGTTATTGTGACTTGTTGTGTGAACCATTTTTCCTTGTGAATTAGTCCTCGTGACTCGTTGTGTGAACCATTTGTCCTTTTTCATTAGTCCTAGCGACTCATTGTGTGAACCATTTGTCCTTGTTCATTAGTCCTTGTGACTCGTTGTGTGAACCATTTGTTCTTGTTCATTAGTCCATATGACTCTTTGTGTGAACCATTTGTCCTTTTTCTTTAGTCCTTGTGACTTGTTGTTTAAACCATTTGTCCTTGTTTATTAGTCTTTGTGACTCGTTGTGTAAACCATTTGTCCTTGTTATTGTGACTTGTTGTGTGAACCATTTTTCCTTGTTCATTAGTCCTTGTGACTCGTTGTGTGAACCAGTTGTCCTTGTTCATTAGTCCTTGTGACTTGTTGTGTGAAACATTTGTCCTTGTTCTTTAGTCCTTGTGACTCGTTATTTAAACCATTTGTCCTTTTTTATTAGTCCTTGTGACTCGTTGTATAAACCATTTGTCCTTGTTATTGTGACTTGTTTTGTGAACCATTTTTCCTTGTTCATTAGTCCTTGTGACTTGTTATGTAAACCATTTGTCTTTGTTATTGTGACTTGTTGTGTGAGCCATTTTTCCTTGTTCATTAGTTCTTGTGACTCGTTGTGTGAACCATTTGTCCTTGTTCATTAGTCCTTGTGACTCGTTGTGTAAACTATTTGTCCTTGTTTATTAGTCCTTGTTATTCGTTGTATAAACCATTTGTCCTTGTTATTGTGACTTGTTGTGTGAAACATTTTTCCTTGTTCATTAGTTCTTGTCACTCGTTGTGTGAACCATTTGTCCTAGTTCATTAATCCTTGTGACTCGTTGTGTAAACTATTTGTCCTTGTTCATTAGTCCTTGTGACTCGTTGTGTAAACCATTTGTCCTTGTTCAATAGTCCTTGTTTTTGTCTTTGTGACTCGTTGTGTGAACCATTTGTCCTTGTTCATTAGTCCTTGTGACTCGTTGTGTGAACCGTTTGTCCTTGTTCTTTAGTCCTTGTGACTCGTTGTTTAAACCATTTGTCCTTGTTTATTAGTCCTTAAGACTCGTTGTATAAACCATTTGTCCTTGTTATTGTGACTTGTTTTGTGAACCATTTTTCCTTGTTCATTAGTCCTTGTGACTCGTTCCGTAAACCATTTGTCCTTGTTATTGTGACTTGTTGTGTGAAACATTTTTCCTTGTTCATTAGTTCTTGTCACTCGTTGTGTGAACCATTTGTCCTTGTTCATTAATCCTTGTGACTCGTTGTGTAAACTATTTGTCCTTGTTCATTAGTCTTTGTGAATCGTTGTGTAAACCATTTGTCTTTGTTCAATAGTCCTTGTTTTTGTCTTTGTGACTCGTTGTGTGGACCATTTTACCTTGTTCATTAGTCCTTGTAACTCGTTTTGTGAACCATTTGTCCTTATTCTTTAGTCCTTGTGACTCGTATTTTAAACCATTTGTCCTTGTTTATTAGTCCTTGTGACTCGTTGTATAAACCATTTGTCCTTATTATTGTGCCTTGTGTTGAGAACAATTTTTCCTTGTTCATTAGTCCTTGTGACTCGTTGTGTGTACCATTTGTCCTTGTTCATTAGTCCTTGTGACTCGTTGTGTAAACCATTTGTCCTTGTTCTTTAGTTCTTGTGACTCATTGTTTAAACCATTTGTCCTTGTTATTATGACTTGTTGTGTGAGCCATTTCTCCTTGTTAATTAGTCCTTGTGACTCGTTGTGTGAACAATTTGTCTTTGTTCATTAGTCCCTGTGACTCGTTGTGTTAACCATTTGCCACACAACGAGTCAGAAGGACTAATTAACAAGGACAAATGGTTTAAACAATGAGTCACAAGGACTAAAGAACAAGGACAAATGGTTCACACAACGAGTCATATGGACTAATGAACAAGAACAAATGGTTCACACAACGAGTCATAAAGACTAATGAACAAGGACAAATGGTTCACACAACGAGTCACAAGGACTAAAGAACAAGGAAAATAGTTAACACAATGCGTCAAAAGGACTAATGAACAAGGACAAATGGTTCACACAACGAGTCACAAGGACTAAAGAACAAGGACAAATGATTTAAACAATGAGTCCTTATTACAAATGGTTTAAAAAATGAGGCACAAGGACTAATGAACAAGGATAAATGGTTCACACAACGAGTAACATGGACTAGTGAACAAGGACTAGTGAACAAGGACAAATGGTTCACATAACAAGTCGCAATAGGAAGGACAAATGGTTCACACAACGCGTCACAAGGACTAATAAACAAGGGCAAATGGTTTAAATAACGAGTCACAAGAACTAAAGAACAAGGACAAATGGTTCACACAACAAGTCACAAGGAGTAATGAACAAGGACAAATGCTTTGCTCAACAAGTCACAAGGACTAATAAACAATGGCAAATGGTTAACACAACGAGTCACAGGGACTAATGAACAAAGACAAATTGTTCACACAACGAGTCACAAGGACTAATTAACAAGGAGAAATGGCTCACACAACAAGTCATAATAACAAGGACAAATGGTTTAAACAATGAGTCACAAGAACTAAAGAACAAGGACAAATGGTTTACACAACGAGTCACAAGGACTAATGAACAAGGACAAATGGTTCACACAACTAGTCACAAGGACTAATTAACAAGGAAAAATGGCTCACACAACAAGTCATAACAACAAGGATAAATGGTTCACACAACGAGTCACAAGGACTATTTAACAAGGAACAATGGTTCACAAAACAAGTCACAACAACAAGGACAAATAGTTTACACAACGAGTCACAAGCACTAATAAACAAGGACAAATGGTTTAAACAACGAGTCACAAGGACTAATGAAAAAGGACAAATGTTTCACACAACGAGTCACATGAACTAATGAACAAGGCCAAATGGTTCACTTAACAAGTCACAATAACAAGGACAAATGGTTTACACACTGAGTCACAAGGACTAATAAACAAGGGCAAATAATTTAAACAACGAGTCACAAGGACTAAAGAACAAGGACTAATGGTTCACACAACGAGTCACAAGGACTAATGAACAAGCACAAATAGTTTACACAAAGAGTCACAAGGATTAATGAACAAGGACAAATGGTTCACACAACGAGTCACAAGGACTAATGCACAAGGAAAAATGGTTCACACAACAAGTCACAATACCAAGGACAAATGGTTTACACAACGAGTCGCAAGGACTATTTAACAAGGAACAATGGTTCACATAACAAGTCACAACAACAAGGACAAATAGTTTACACAACGAGTCAAAAGGACTAATAAACAAGGACAAATGGTTTAAACAACGAGTCACAAGGACTAATGAACAAGGACAAATGTTTCACACAACGAGTCACATGAACTAATGAACAAGGCCAAATGGTTCACTTAACAAGTCACAATAACAAGGACAAATGGTTTACACAACGAGTCACAAGGACTAATAAACAAGGGCAAATGATTTAAACAACGAGTCACAAGGACTAAAGAACAAGGACTAATGGTTCACACAACGAGTCACAAGGACTAATGAACACGGACAAATAGTTTACACAAAGAGTCACAAGGATTAATGAACAAGGACAAATGGTTCACACAACGAGTCACAAGGACTAATACATAAGGAAAAATGGTTCACACAACAAGTAACAATACCAAGGACAAATGGTTTACACAACGAGTCACAAGGACTAATAAACAAGGATAAATAGTTTAAACAACGAGTCACAAGGACAAATAGTTCACACAACGAGTCAGAAGGACTAATTAACAAGGACAAATGGTTTAAACAACGAGTCATATGGACTAATGAACAAGAACAAATGGTTCACACAACGAGTCATAAAGACTAATGAACAAGGACAAATGGTTCACACAACGAGTCACAAGGACTAAAGAACAAGGAAAATAGTTAACACAATGCGTCAAAAGGACTAATGAACAAGGACAAATGGTTCACACAACAAGTCACAAGGACTAAAGAACAAGGACAAATGATTTAAACAATGAGTCCTTGTTACAAATGGTTTAAAAAATGAGGCACAAGGACTAATGAACAAGGATAAATGGTTCACACAACGAGTAACATGGACTAGTGAACAAGGACAAATGGTTCACATAACAAGTCACAATAGGAAGGACAAATGGTTTACACAACGAGTCACAAGGACTAATAAATAGGGGCAAATGGTTTAAATAACGAGTCACAAGAACTAAAGAACAAGGACAAATGGTTCACACAACAAGTCACAAGGACTAATGAACAAGGACAAATGCTTTGCACAACGAGTCACAAGGACTAATAAACAATGGCAAATGGTTAACACAACGAGTCACAGGGACTAATGAACAATGACAAATTGTTCACACAATGAGTCACAAGGACTAATTAACAGGGAGAAATGGCTCACACAACAAGTCATAATAACAAGGACAAATGGTTTAAACAATGAGTCACAAGAACTAAAGAACAAGGACAAATGGTTTACACAACGAGTCACAAGGACTAATGAACAAGGACAAATGGTTCACACAACGAGTCACAAGGACTAATTAACAAGGAAAAATGGCTCACACAACAAGTCATAACAACAAGGACAAATGGTTCACACAACGAGTCGCAAGGACTATTTAACAAGGAACAATGGTTCACAAAACAAGTCACAACAACAAGGACAAATAGTTTACACAACGAGTCAAAAGGACTAATAAACAAGGACAAATGGTTTAAACAACGAGTCACAAGGACTAATGAATAAGGACAAATGTTTCACACAACGAGTCACATGAACTAATGAACAAGGCCAAATGGTTCACTTAACAAGTCACAATAACAAGGACAAATGGTTTACACAACGAGTCACAAGGACTAATAAACAAGGGCAAATGATTTAAACAACGAGTCACAAGGACTAAAGAACAAGGACTAATGGTTCACACAACGAGTCACAAGGACTAATGAACACGGACAAATAGTTTACGCAAAGAGTCACAAGGATTAATGAACAAGGACAAATGGTTCACACAACGAGTCAGAAGTACTAATGCATAAGGAAAAATGGTTCACACAACAAGTAACAATACCAAGGACAAATGGTTTACACAACGAGTCACAAGGACTAATAAACAAGGATAAATAGTTTAAACAACGAGTCACAAGGACAAATAGTTCACACAACGAGTCAGAAGGACTAATTAACAAGGACAAATGGTTTAAACAATGAGTCACAAGGACTAAAGAACAAGGACAAATGGTTCACACAACGAGTCATATGGACTAATGAACAAGAACAAATGGTTCACACAACGAGTCATAAAGACTAATGAACAAGGACAAATGGTTGACACAACGAGTCACAAGGACTAAAGAACAATGAAAATAGTTAACACAATGCGTCAAAAAGACTAATGAACAAGGACAAATGGTTCACACAACGAGTCACAAGGACTAAAGAACAAGGACAAATGATTTAAACAACGAGTCCTTGTTACAAATGGTTTAAAAAATGAGGCACAAGGACTAATGAACAAGGATAAATAGTTCACACAACGAGTAACATTGACTACTGAACAAGGACAAATGGTTCACATAACAAGTCACAATAGGAAGGACAAATGGTTTACACAATGAGTCACAAGGACTAATAAACAAGGGCAAATGGTTTAAATAACGAGTCACAAGAACGAAAAAACAAGGATAAATGGTTCACACAACAAGTCACAAGGACTAATGAACTAGGACAAATGCTTTGCAAAACGAGTCACAAGGACTAATAAACAATGGCAAATGGTTAACACAACGAGTCACAGGGACTAATGAACAAAGACAAATTGTTCACACAACGAGTCACAAGGACTAATTAACAAGGAGAAATGGCTCACACAACAAGTCATAATAACAAGGACAAATGGTTTAAACAATGAGTCACAAGAACTAAAGAACAAGGACAAATGGTTTACACAACGAGTCACAAGAAATAATGAACAAGGACAAATGGTTCACACAACGAGTCACAAGGACTAATTAACAAGGAAAAATGGCTCACACAACAAGTCATAACAACAAGGACAAATGGTTCACACAACGAGTCACAAGGACTATTTAACAAGGAACAATGGTTCACAAAACAAGTCACAACAACAAGGACAAATAGTTTACACAACGAGTCACAAGGACTAATAAACAAGGACAAATGGTTTAAACAACGAGTCACAAGCACTAATGAACAAGGATAAATGTTTCACACAACGAGTCACATGAACTAATGATCAAGGCCAAATGGTTCACTTAACAAGTCACAATAACAAGGACAAATGGTTTACACAACGAGTCACAAGGACTAATAAACAAGGGCAAATGATTTAAACAACGAGTCACAAGGACTAAAGAACAAGGACTAATGGTTCACACAACGAGTCACAAGGACTAATGAACAAGGACAAATAGTTTACACAAAGAGTCACAAGGATTAATGAACAAGGACAAATGGTTCACACAACGAGTCACAAGGACTAATGCACAAGGAAAAATGGTTCACACAACAAGTCACAATACCAAGGACAAATGGTTTACACAACGAGCCACAAGGACTAATAAACAAGGATAAATAGTTTAAACAACGAGTCACAAGGACAAATAGTTCACACAACGAGTCAGAAGGACTAATTAACAAGGACAAATGGTTTAAAAAATGAGTCACAAGGACTAAAGAACAAGTACAAATGGTTCACACAACGAGTCATATGGACTAATGAACAAGAACAAATGGTTCACACAACGAGTCATAAAGACTAATGAACAAGGACAAATGGTCTACAGCTTCCCAATACCGAGACTTGATGATATGCTTGACGAGCTTCATGGTTCGGTTATCTTCTCAAAAATCGACCTTAGAAGTGGTTACCATCAGATTCGGATGCGTGAGGGTAATGAATGGAAGACGGCTTTTAAAACGAAGCATGGATTGTATGAATGGACTGTCATGCCATTCGGCCTTACCAATGCTCCAAGTACCTTCATTAGATTGATGAATGAGGTACTTAAATCCTTCTTGGGCAGATTTGTTGTGGTTTATCTTGACGATTTTTTGGTGTATAGCAGGAGTATTGATGAGCATTTTGAACATTTGAAACAAGTGTTCGAAACCTTGCGAAATCAGAAACTTTATGGGAAGCGAGAGAAGTGCTCTTTTCTTGTGGAGAGCATGGTGTTCTTGGGATACGTGATGTCCAAGGATGGTGTCTCGGTTGATCAATCAAAAATCGAAGCAATTAGATCATGGCCGGAGCCTAAAACAGTTAGTGAGGTACGATCTTTTCATGGGCTTGCTTCCTTTTATCGACGATTCATTCATAATTTTAGCACCATAACCAGCCCTATTACGGAGTGTTTAAAGGAGGGCGGGTTTGAGTGGGGCATGGTAGCTAAACAAGCCTTTGAACTGATTAAGGAACGGTTGTGTACCGCTCCTATCTTGGCGTTGCCCGATTTTTCTCAACCATTCGAGGTTGAGTGCGATGCTAGTGGCGTAGGTATAGGTGCTGTTTTGATTCAAGGGAAAAGACCTATAGCCTATTTTTCGGAGAAATTGGGTGGAGCTCGATTGAATTATTGCACTTATGATAAGGAATTTTATGCTATTTTCCGGGCTCTTGATCATTGGAGTCACTATCTCCGTCCTAACCATTTTATATTGCATTCCGATCATAAATCCTTGAAGTATATTAATGGACCGCAGAAGTTGAATCATAGGCATGCGAAATGGGTTGAATTCTTACAATCATTTCACTTTTCATCCAAATATAAAGATGGGAAGAGTAATGTTGTAGCCGATGCCTTATCTCGTCGTTATACATTGCTGTCCACACTTGATGTTCGTATTTTGGGCTTTGAAACTTTGAAAGATTACTATGTTGAAGATGGAGACTTTGGTGCAATATATCTTGAGTGCAAATCAGGAGCTAAGGGAGAGTATTTGATTCAAGATGGTTTCCTTTTTAAGGGAAATCGACTCTGTGTTCCTAAGCATCCTATCCGGAAACTACTTGTAAGGGAGGCTCACGGTGGAGGGTTAGCTGGCCATTTCGGAGTGGCAAAGACCGTGGAGATTTTGCAAGAACATTTCTTATGGCCACGATTGCAAAAGGATGTTCACAATGTCGTGGGTAAGTGTGTTACTTGTCAAGTGTCGAAGAGCAAGTTCAAACCGGGCGAGTATACTCCTTTACCAATTCCGGTCAGACCTTGGGATGATGTTTCAATGGATTTCATTGTTGCTTTGACACGCACTCAACGTGGTAAGGATGCTATCATGGTGGTGGTTGATCGTTTTTCCAAGATGGCTCATTTTGTTGCTTGCCATAAAACCGATGATGCCTCTAATGTGGCTGATTTATACTATCGGGAAATTGTGAGGTTACATGGCATTCCAAGGACTATTGTGTCGGATCGGGATTCTAAATTCTTGAGCTACTTTTGGAATACACTATGGAGGAAAGTGGGTACCAAATTGCTATTTAGTACCTCTCACCATCCTCAAACGAATGGGCAAACCGAAGTCACAAATCGAACTTTGGGTACTTTGTTGCGTGGGCTTGTGAGCAAGACACAAAAGGATTGGGATCTCAAGCTTTCTCATGCCGAATTTGCTTATAACAGGTCGCCTACTCATGCTACGGGTCATTCGCCGTTTGAGATTGTGTACGGTGTTAATCCTTATCTTCCTTTGGATTTAATTCTGTTGCCTAAAGATGAGTTGGTGCATAAAGATGCCGAGTCCAAGTTGAAAGCAATGTTGAAGCTCCATGAACAAGTCCGGGCCAGAATTGAGGCCGTGAATGCAGCCTATAAACGCAAGTCAAGCAAGAATAAGAAGCCAAGGGTGTTCGAGGTTGGAGACTTGGTTTGGGTGCATTTGAGAAAGGAGCGATTTCCAAGCAAGCGAAAGAATAAACTCATGCCTAGAGCGGAAGGTTCTTACAAGATTGTGGGTCGAGTCAACAATAATGCTTATAAGGTTGAACTTCCCGGTGATTATGGTGTTCACGCCACATTTAATGTTGGTGATCTCTCTCCTTACTTGGATGACGATGGCCTAGCTGAATTGAGGTCAATTCCTTTTCAAGGGGGAGGGGATGATGCGAACCAAGCTAATGACCATGACTCGGAGTTGGGTAATGAGCTGGACGAGTTAGTTGTGAACACTCAAGGTGAAGGTTTGATGTTGGCTCATAATTTTCAACCGATGGGTTCCAATTATCCTTCCTTTGTTGCGTTGCTAAGTATGGTTTAGAGGAGCTGATGGTGGCACGTTTATCAAGGAGAGGACGGACCAATTTCACGTTTTTAGCTTTACATTTCAGATTATGTTTTACAATAAAATGTTAGTCTAATTTATGGTTGTCTAAGTTCATTGAACTAGGAGTTTTAATGATTGTAATTAAGTGAAGAGTGAATGACTAACTCTTCACTTTGCTAGCCTTTTGCACGGCTCAATGGGGCTATATAATGCCTTCATTTGCTTGAATAAAACATCTAAGAAATTTCAGGAAACCTTGTGTTTACAAAATCGTTTCTTGCTTAGAAACAAAACTGGTTTTGATTAGGACGCGATTCTAATTAAAATTCTCGAGTTGTTGATCAATAGGTCTTGATCTCACTCACTTTGATCAAGTAATAGGTCTTACTTGTTCAAAACACTATCCTTTATTCACAAAAACAAGAACGGGTCGTACCTTGTACGTTCGGTTCGCCAAAAACAGTCCGTTAATTTTTATCTTTTGTTCTTTAAATTGATCATTTCAGTCTCACAGACCTAGTACGAACAGTCCTCAAAGACTTTATCCAAATCGTTCTAAAATCCGCTGCTCTATTCGTATCAGAAGACTATTCACTCATTATCAAATTCAACATGCTAATAAGATTGTCAATCAAACTGACAAGGCTAAACATGATGAATAAATGAAAGTAATTAACAATAATTAAAACAAGGGTAAAAGGAATTATACCTATGAAGATGATTCCAAATAATAATTCAAAGAATAATAGAAATACTTGATGATTAATGGAAGGTTGTCAATCTCCCAAATAAACCCAAATAATCTTCTAATTACCCAAAATAAATGAAGAACAATAGAGAAATTAAGGAAAGATTAAGATATAGTTAATATTGATAAATTGTATTACAAATAATTTGAGAGTAATTAAGAGATGATTAAGAATGGATTAAGAGATGATTTAAAAGATGATTAAAAGAGCATGCTAATCTAGGTAGTACAAAGAGGTATTTATACTAAAGATTAGGTACAAAGATTAGGGTTACTAAGGGCTTAAAAGACTATTAAGCCCCTAAGAAAATTTGAGGAAATGCTCCTCTCGAAGGAAATGAGCATATTCCCGTGCTAGTCCTGCCACGATCCGTGCGTCTTGAGGTAAGGCACGGGCTCCCTGATTTATGATCCGCTCGGATCCAGGGGAAGACGCTCGGATCATCATGCTGCAAGCCGCTCGTCTTGGCCACAATACTCCCGGATCATGCTGCTAGGAGACGCCCGGATCGTGCCTGATCCGCTCGGATTCCTGGGTAGACAGCTTCTCTTCTTTTCCTCCTTCATAATCCGCAAGGATTATTTCGGGGATGCAAGGATCCTTTCATCATTGCCCATTTCACTTTATTATCTACTTAGGCCTCTAGTATTGGTCTTCTCTTTGATGCTTGGTCATTAGATGCGATCCATTTAGCTCCATTTCGCCTTGTAAATGCAAGATTAGCCATCCTTTCCTACCAAGGAGACAAAACCTCAAAGAATATGCAAAACCGGAAACTAAAGATAGTAAATGACCCAATTATGCACTATAAAGCATGGGAACAAGGTTAATTTGGGGAGTAGATGCGCTCAAATATGAGTCACATCACCAGGTATGGAAACCTAAAACTCTTACTGTCACACATAGTGTGCATACAAGTCCAAAGAAGATGAGCTCTCCAGTGAGGACTGAAAGGAAAGTAGATCTATATACTTAACATACTCATATATGTTTTATTTTAATTTATCATAAAATTAATTGGTGATCTTATGCATGCAAACTTATAAACAATATAAAGAAGAAATCTTTATCTTACATTGGATTTTTCGGTTTATTAGGGCACAAGAGAGATCTCCTTCTCTCTTGTTCTTTTGCTTTCCTTTATGGATGAACAAAGACCCAAGTGTAGGATCTCTCCCAAAGCTTAATACCCAAAGCACACTCTTAATAAAATTAATATTATGAATACTAGACAATATTAATTTTGTAAGAAAAATTGACCCAAAAATTTTTTGGTTTGATCTCCTAAAAACCGGTTTTAAGAGAGGAGAAAGGAAGGTGAAATATTTTATCTCTCTAAAATATTTTTGGTGAATGAATGAGTGAATGATACAACAATTACATTATTGTGTATATTAGGTAAAAACCGGATGGAAGAAGGGGGTGGAGGGAGCCAATGCATGCTCTAGTTGCTCTTCACAATGAACAATAGGTTTTGCATGGCTAGTCTTTAGGTAATCATCATGTTCTCCACTAATTTAATCAACACAATATTAGCCTAATTCTTCCCTTAATTTCGGCATACATAGATAATATGGACTCCATATTATCTTTGTCAAAATGTCAATTTGTCTTATGTCACATGTCATATGTTACATAAATTTGTTATGTATTTTTAACATATTAAAAATCAACGTATTAATAAAAATACGTCATATACAAAAATCGACTTCGTAATTCGCAATTACTATTACCAAAATATTTTACCAATTATAAATCACAATGAATTGCATTTATAATAATTCATTCAAATTCAATTGTTTCCTTAAACAATAATTTCATCTGAGTAATGATACAATTCGATTACTCAGACCGTATCTCATTTAATCAAATTTCAATGAGATACGTAAATAATACTTCCAAAATCTTCCGTCAATTTTAAATAATTTAATTGACTCGTAACGTTATACGATCAATTAAATGATCAATTAAGAGTGTTGCCCTATAGGTATGACCTAGGGGATCAACTGATCACCACCGTCGCACGACAGTAATGTCAAACTCTAGTCAGCCAATCATTACCGATATGTGTGGACCAGTTGACAGTAAAATATTACTTCCCAATTGTATTCTTTATAATGAGACTTAAACATGTGATCATCATGATCAACAGTTGTGATCGCATTATTGTCGGAGGACACATATTCCAACAAGGACTCCTTGTAACTCTCCTGGAAAACTTACTGCCAGTCACAATTCTACACCAGCATCATCCAACAGTATTGCATCATATAGAGACTAAAATAAATGGTAATAATGTGAGAAATATTTCAAATAATATGTTAGATGGACAGTGTGTTACTACTAATAGTAGTCAACATAAGGGTGGTCGTGTGTGGATTCTTTGGAAGCCCAATTTGTTTGATGTTCTGGTCTGTCATTATGATGCACAATTTATCCACACAAGAGTAACTTCCAGAATTTCCCAACAACAATTTTGGTTAACTATGGTGTATGCTTATAATGATGGGACTGGCAGGAGGGATCTGTGGCAGAAATTAGGAGTCATTGCAGGACAATGCACATGGCCTTGGGCACTGGCAGGTGATTTCAACACAGTTATTACCCATGCTGAAAGACTGGGAGCAAATACTAAACAAACTGATATAGATGAGTTCATTGATTGCATAACTACTTGTGGTGTGACTGATATAACATCTACTGGGGCATTTTTTTACTTGGACTAATAAACAAGATCCAACTACAAGAGTGTTTAGCAGGCTGGATAGATTTATGGTCAATCAGGAATGGCTGAATCAGTTCCCTAACATGGTGGCTCATTTCCACCCAGAGGGTCTGTTTGACCATTGTCCATGCACTGTTAGCAATGTTGCTCTAGGAGATGGAAAGAGAGCCAATTTCAAATTCTTTAATATGTGGGGCAATGCTGCTTCCTTTCTACCTGTAATCACTGAGGAGTGGCAGAATGTTTATCCAGGGCATAAGATGTTTACTGTCATTAAGAAACTGAAAGCCTTAAAACCTGCTCTGAAAAGATTAAATAAAGACTATTATGCTGATATTGAAAACTCCACAACAATTGTTGTGGCTAAGCTTAATTCTATTCAAGTACAATTAGCTCAGGACATCCAGAATCCCGATCTTCTTCAGCAAGAATTTGAGACTGCTGCTACTCTGAAGGAATTAACTGTGGCAAGAGAGTTTTTTGAGCAAAAAGCAAAGTCACAGTGGCTAGAGGCTGGAGACAGTACACTGCCTATTTCCATGGTGCAATAAAAAAGAGAGTTAGTATGAATAAAGTTATTCAGATGGAGAATCAAAATGGGAATGTTTGCACTGATAGCGGCCATAACATTCAAAATGCTTTCCTGGACTATTATCAGACACTGCTAGGTAGCAATAAACCAACTGAAAAGGTTAGACCTATGGTGCTAAATGAGGGTAAATGTTGTACTCAGGATTATATCCCATTGCTGAATGCCCCTGTTACTAATGCTGAAATCAAAAAGATATTATTTGATACACATGTTGATAAATCCCCAGGACCTGATGGGTATACTAGTGCTTTCTTCAAGGACGGTTGGGAAATTGTTGGAGGAGACATTTGTGATGCTATAAAGGATTTCTTCACTACTAGTAAGCTTCTTAACCAGATTAATGATACTAATGTCACTCTTATCCCTAAATGTGAGAGACCTACCTCAGTCAAATAATTCAGACCAATTGCCTGCTGCAACATGATATATAAGGTTATTTCTATGCTGATATGCAACAGATTAGCTCATGTTCTTCCTGACATTATCAGTGACAACCAAGGAGCCTTTATTAAGGGAAGATCTATCATTGAGAATGTTTTACTTTGCCAAGACATTGTTAAGCTATATAATAGAAAAGCTGACTCCTCTAGATGTTTGTTTAAAATAGATTTGCAGAAAGCTTATGATACTGTGGAGTGGGACTTTGTTGAGTAACTATTTCAAGGGCTACACTTTCCTGTAGATTTCACCCACAGAGTTATGACCTGTATTAAATCCACTTCTTTTTCCTTGTTTCTCAATGGGAGTACCTTTGGTTACTTTTGAGGAAAAAGAGGTCTGAGGCAAGGTGACCCCATTTCACCTCTCATCTTTACCATATGTATGGATTACTTGACCAAAATGATAAATTATGCTGTTACTAGATGGCCTTTCCAACTCCATCCCCTATATAAGGCCATTAGGTTGAATCATTTGATGTTTGCTGATGACCTACTTATGTTCTGCAAAGGAAATGCTCCATCTATTATGCTTCTCCTTAGGGCCTTCTCCTCCTTCTCCAGAGCTTCTGGTCTTACAATGAACACCTCTAAGTCTGAAGTATATTATAATGGGGTTGGACAGCATTTGAAAGATTATATCCACCAAGCTACAGGTTTTGTGGAGGGATCCATGCCTTTCAGGTACCTTGGGGTCCCCATTCAGGCTGGTAGATTGACCAAAGCTGAATGTAACATTCTTGCTGAGAAAATGGTGAGTAGAATTCGTAGTCTTGGGGTAAGGAAGCTTTCCTATGCAGGTAGGGTGGTTTTAATCAACTCTGTACTTAAAACCCTCTATTCCTACTGGACAAGCATATTTCTTCTACCTAAGAGTGTCATAAAGAGGATTGAGGCCATCTGTATAAACTACCTCTGGGATGGCACTCCAGAGTACCTCAGCGTTCCCCTCATTGCTTGGGAGAAGGTTACTCTTCCTAAAGATGAGGGTGGATTAGGGATAAAAAAAAGCTCAGACATAGAACTATGCTACAGTTGCAAAGTTGATTGACTGGATATATGGGAAAGCTGATAGACTGTGGATTAGATGGGTGAATCAAATTTATTTAAAGGGTGAGAACTGGCATGACTATTCCCCCCCTGCTGATGTTACCTGGTCTTGGAAAAATATTTGCAAGGTGAAAGAATTGTTGAAGAATGGTTATTCAGATGGACAATGGATAGGTGATCCTAGAGGATACTCCATTAGAAATAGTTATGAATGGCTTAGGACACACCAACCTAAGCAAGACTGGGCTGCCTTTGTTTGGAATAACTAGAACATACCCAAACATGCTCTTATTGTGTGGATTATCATGCATAATGGTCTGAATGTGAAGGATAAGCTCTTCAAAATTGGATACTGTAATGATGATAGATGCATCATCTGTGACAGTGTCACTGAGACACATGATCATTTGTTTTTCAAATGCAGCTACAGTCAGCAAATCCTAAAGATGATGGAATTATGGTGTGGTTTCCCCATATCAGTTAACACCCACACAGAAAATGATCTGCCTGCAAAATTGTGCCTGAAACAAAAAGTTCACTACCTCGTCTGGTCTGCCTGCTACAACCAGGTATGGATTCAGAGAAACAATGCTAGAATCAACACTGTGCTGCTAAGACCTCTTAAGGTGGCTGAACAAATTATTGCTGAGGTACAGAGAAAGATCAGAACGAAGACCAAGTTACCAGCGAAGACTAATGATCAAATATGGCTAAACAAATGGGGAGTGTTATAATTCTCCTTTTGTTGGTAGTTTGTTACATATAGTTGTATGTGTTTTTGATAGTCTCTTGATTGTTTGACTAATAGGCTTGTTTATTACTCAAATACTTTTGTAATTATTTCTGAGCTTAATCGATTTTCTCACAGTTCACCAAAAAAAAAATTAGACTAATGACAAATGATAAAGGGATCATAATTAGTAAATGGAAATGACAAAGGAATAACATAGTAGCACTAGAAATTAGATTACCTTTATAATGGAAATAGAACTTAAATATAAAAGAACATATACTTGAAATGGAAATTGCAAATGAACTTGAAATGTTTAAAGGAAATTACCATAAAGAAATTTTTAAGGGAAATCTAATCTAACCTAACTAAGAACTGAAATGAGAGTATAAAAGTGGTGTAGAAGGTGTGTAAGAAGTGTCAGATCAACTGCCTTATATAGGAATAAGGGGTGTAACGTAAACAATTCAAGGAAAGGCAGCCCTGATCGGGGCCACCGCACCCCGATCGGGGTCGTGGTGATTTGGGTCAATTCTCTTCAATTCTTGCTTTAAATAGAAAAGGCATCCAATGTTATGTGTTAATGCTCCTAAATTCTCCGGTTGAATGCTTCAAATGGGATCCTAAGCTTAGCATTCTCCACATGAACTTGGACTTCTCTTTTGGGCTTTATTTTGTATGATCATTTTTCATATCAACCCAAGCTTCATTCTTCTTACTCGGGCTTGGAAATTACAAAAATACCCTTCTGAGGTCATGCTTAGTCTTTTTAGCCTCGTGAACTCATGTGCTTGCTTCTTTGATGGGGAAAAGCTACTAAAAGCTTAATTTCCTACAAAATGCAATGAAAATGAGCAAACACAACAAGAACACGGAATTATCTCATTAGATCACTAACATTAGTGCAAATGACATGTAAAGTAGAGCTAAAATAGGGGGTTAAAATGTATATAAAATGGACTTATCATGCTTAGTCTATAGTTAAGAGTTAGGCATGTTAACATCGTGTGCTTAGACTGTAGATGTTGAACAAAGTCTGTTAGTGAAGCATACTCAATCATGTTCTCAGACTGTAGGTTGTTTAGCTTTGCTGTTGGCTTTAAGTTGGGTTTTATCTGTGCTTGCCTGTGATAATTTCAAATTTGAGTCGTCCAAATTGTGAACTTTCTTCCATGTGAGTGTTCTATGGGATTTGAGTTGATAATTATATCCTTTGGTCATTGTCCAATGTCAAATGTCAGTACTGTGTCAAACTGCTAGAGTTCATCTGCCAGTCAGTATTCAGCAATTTATTTAAAATACATAGATTGTCTAAAAAATCCTGAAAATTTACTCAGAGTTAGTTTGACCATTGAAGCAATTTATCACCAAGTTTCATGAATTTAGTTGGTATTTTATTTAAATTTATAAACTTTATTGCATTGAAGAAGCTGTGTCTGAGCTCTTGCCAAAATAACCACATTTCTGCCAAGCCCATGGATTATACACTACAATTCGTGTCTTGCGTAAACATTTAGTTTGATTAAAATTCAAAGGAAACCATGTCAAATTTTCTACTTAAAGTATTGCCAATAAACTAGAAGTGTTAGGGAATTCTCAATTTTGCTTCAAAGTCGTCTTAAATTCTCATATTTTCTATCCGAAATCTTGTTGTGTGAATCGGTTTTGTAGCTTGTGAAGGCAACAAAGGAACACCCGAAATAACCGCCTCCCGTGATCGAAGCACCGGGGTATCCAGGCATAGAGTTTGAGAGTGAGCCCTATAATAACGCTTTTCCTTCTCTAGCCGTTAGACCTATGGCCCTGAAAAGGTGTGTGGAATTGTATATGGTCGTCAAGTTTGGGAATTGGAAGTACTAGTAAAAGATTTATCTTATACGAAGTCTTGATTTAAATGAGTTGATTGTACGAGGCAACCTATGTATGATGAGTGGTGTGTAAAAAAAGTTGGATACTTGGTGGTTGTTTGGGCTCATAGTGAATGAAGTTTGGAGGGCATGTGAGGGTGGTTATTATTGAGTATGATTTGGGAATTATGGTTGGCAAGTAGTTGAGATTTGAATTATGGAATGATAAGAGAATAATTGAGGTACCAAAGAGTGAAGGGGGAGTAATAACATGAGTTGTTAGAAGTTGTTAAAGGGTGTAAAATTGGGTTCAAGGATTGATACGGACCGAATAGATGGCAATAAGAGAGTGCGCGGACGAAAGGTAAGAGAGTACTAGAACGACATGTAAGTTAGAGGTTATTCAAGATTTGTGACATGATATCTAATAAGGAATTTGAGAATAAAATGATGAAGTTAAAGTGACCAATTATATGGAGTAGGGACGATTCTAAGTAATAGGCGGTGGAAGGTATCTAGGAATGTTTTAGTAAAATTTGATGGTGAAACTACTAAAGAGTGATCGTATACGCGTGATGTGATGCATATTGTGTAATACCTAGAGATTGTGGGACCCAAAAAGGAACCTTGGGATGCGTGACAGAACCTTATACTGGACTAGAGATCACTCGGGAGTGAAGTATGACTATAAAGTGGACCGAGTATAACCTATACTAGACTTAGTGGAGTTGTTATAATGCCCGCTTATAGAAGGGTCGTCTTAAAACTATCATAACTTTAGATCTACACATGATATTAATCTGATTCCAATTGATGGTGATATCTTATTCTCTTACGATTCCAACGGTAGGTCACATGCCCAAACTGACTAAGAAATGAGTGAGATAGTCTATTTTATGAAAACTGGTTATTGCTGAGAACTGCGTTGCACTCGACCGAGTGAAGGCCACTCGACCGAGTGGACTCGACACTCGACCCAGTAAGTGACACTCGACCGAGTGAGTGACACTCGACCGAGTAAGTGACACTCGACCGAGTGGACTCTCCACTCAATCGAGTGGCGCTGAATCAGAACACGGAATAAGGAAATATTATCCTCTTATCCTCATTCAATCTATCTTCTTCCTTCTCACTCCAAATCCTATCCCTTCTCTCTAAGACTCTCATAAACGTCTTCCACCATGGATCCAAGCTTGCTTTAAGGAATCTCTCACCTTGTTCTTCACCATCCACAATTGTAAGTCGATTTCCACTCATCCTTGTTTAAGTCTTAACCCTAATTTTTGGGGGTTTTCATATGAGTTAATTAGTTAGTAATTAGTATATGTAATATGGGTAATTATTGGGTAATAATAAGGGGTTTGTATTATATAATATAATAGGATGTATTTGTGATGGTATTACATGATATTTATAGGATTAAGACGGTCTTGCGAGACGGAATCGTATGGGATTCGGGTAACTCATGAAGAATGCTAAAAGATAGGTTTATTCTACTTGGTTTCAATATTTTGTGTGCATATTTGTCTGTCTTGCATCATCATTTTTATGTATGAGTCGATTGGGAAAACATGTTGGTATTTGAGGAAGTTTTATCCATGATATGTTGGGATTGAGTTCATGATGAGTCATATAATTGATGTTGTGTTGGTGATCATTGGTGGTGTTACATGGTTATTGAGGAGACGTAAGACAGTTGGGAGACCGTCTTACGCTTGAGTCATCTCTTGTAGCTTCTCACTCCAAGAGGGATGTGCACATTAATGGCTTGTGTTACGGAGGGACTCGTGTGGTTGAGACACGACGTCTGGCAGGGGATCCGGTTGGCTTTCGGACACGGTACGTCTGGGCGTGTCCTGGTACCTGTTTGTGGTTGTTGGTATGTCTAAGCGTGTCCCGGTACCAGCGTGGTTGTCGATATGTCTAGGCGTGTCCCAGGACTGTGGTGGTGGTTATTTGATAGCGGTTCATTCATGTTATAGTCATGTTGCATTCTCACACACTTTGAGTCGTGTCACACCTTATTTATTTATTGAAACTGACGTTTGTGTGTCTGTGTAATTTTCACCTATTTCCGGAGTGGCCTGTGTCGATCCATATGATATTTCCAATCATATGGGGGGGCAGTTTGAGTACAAGTATTACTTGTTGACTTGATCAGGATTCCGGCCGCGCTACGGAATTCAGTCGAGTACATAGCCACTAGGTGGATGATGTAGTCATACACGAGTTGTATTCATTTATTCACTAGTTTATGTTTGTAATAACTACACTTGTTATTTATTTAAAGAAGTTTATTAATTGTAAATCCGATTTCACTGCCTCGGGAAACCGAGATAGAAACATTTCAAAAAACACCTTGGCCGGGTAAGAAGGTGGTGTTACAAAGTGGTATTAGAGCGACGATTTTGGAATCTAAACCAATGAACCAAAATGAACCTAGGTGTGTCTAATAAATTGAACCCGACATGAGTACAATAGGAGATCGGTTTTCGATGAGTAGGCGCTCTCATATCAAAACTAGTGGCTATTGTCTCGGTTGGTCGATACGTGGGTGGTTAAGAGTACGGGTGAACGCTATATAGAATGTTGTATGGTTGCATGAATATGTGATTTACATTGAGTTCTTGTATGATATAGTTATTTTTCATGATGTGTAAATGTGTAAGGAAGTTGAATGCTAGATTGATATGAGTAGCATGTTTAGAAATGGTTAATATGCGTTGGTATACGAATAATGATTCCGCTCTTTGAAATTGCTATCCGTGTTAATTAAATTCCTACTAGTGTTATTGATGGTGTATGATTAGTAATGGATGTTGGTAGAGTGACTACTAGTACTAGAGTAGTGTACCAAAGACGGTAAGAAGGATGACGTATGGACTAACTCGGGTGAATCACCGATAGCCGGTGGACTCCCGAACCTTCTCTTTGTGTTGCGGGGATTTCATCGTTCTATTTATACTCGAAATTTCAACCATAAGCAACCACTCTACCGAGTACGAGTCCACACTCGGTCGAGTACAGTGCACTCGGCCGAGTGGACCAGTTTCCAGAAACTGGAAACATTCTGGAAAATGGGGCACTCGATCGAGTGAACCCGGCCACTCGACCGAGTATAATTTCACTCGACCAAGTGGACTCGCCTGTAATACCCGTCCTTTTAGAGACTCGTTGACCGACGTTGACTTACCTGAGACACCTATCTAGACCTTCAGAAACCTTACGAGTGAAACCTTGTGACGTTATGAGTCTTTGAGTTCGTGTTACTCGATCTAGCGGAGGATACTCGATCGAGTAGCTTGGTAACTCGATCGAGTAAGTGGGTTACTCGATCGAGTAACGGGAATTCAGCGGGGAATTATAAATCGTAAAATCCCCTTGAAGCCTTTGAGAGTGGTTATGATACCGTCGTTTTAGTACCAAAAATAATACCTAAGACTACTAACAGAAGTTAGCGGAAGTAGGGTCGATCTCCACAGGGAGGCTATTATATTTATCTGTCGGTCTAAGTCTGTCCGGTAATAATCGGGGGTTTTTAAATGATTTCTAACTAAAAGTGATCAAGGCAAGAGAAATAAGGCAAAGAGCAGTAAAAGCAAAGAGGATTAAAGATGTGATCAGATAAAGAGAGGTATGCTAGGAATTCGGTTCACCACGATAATTAAGTAACTCAGTTATAAGTAGTTTAGACAATTTACTGCGAGAAGATCAAGGGAAAGGTCCTTCCAGTCCGCTATCCACCCTAGATTACAACTAACTTAACTTTCGTTCTCATTAGGGTAGTCTACTGTTTATAATAGGTCTGTTCAATCCAATCTTCCGATCTAGGATCGAATTTAACCAATTTAATGGGTTTAGAAGCGTGCACTCAACTAAACAATTATAGTTATATTGTTATAAAACAGTTCTCACAATTAATCATCTGATCTAGTTACAACATCGCTAACTCACTACCATGGCTCCCCTAATCCTAACATAAGGGAAATTAGCTACTCATGCTATTGATGTTACTAATGATAACGATAATGAATATGCTAAAGAAAGACATATTAAAGAGATTAAAGGGATGAATCATATATTACCAACAACAACAATAAAAATAAGAAGTAGAGAACAGAGATTAAGAGAAGAACAAAGAAACATTAATTAAAGAGCAAGAGTAACGAAGGATTACAAAGTTTAGATCCGGAGTGTAGTGGTAAAGCAATCAAAGAGAAAGTTCCAGCGGTAATTAAGAGAAAAGGAGCAATTAAGAAAAATGTAATGTCTCTGTTTAACCTAATGACGTCTTCCTTAAATAGGGAAGAGATTATTTAACAAAATAAAATATAACACGGAATAAAAATCCCGAGTAAATAGGTAAATCACTCGATCGAGGCATTTCATTCCTCTCGATCGAGTGAATCTTCAGCAAAACCCTTCGATCGAACAAGTAAGGCTCTCGAGCGAAGACCTCCAATACAACACCCTTCGATCGAGTACAGCAGGGACTCGATCGAACACCAACTACTGTCAAAACCTCTCGATCGACCAATAAAGTACTCGGTCGAGTTGTTAGCCACTGAAAACATCTTGGACTCCGCTTGGTTAGCTTCCAAAGACCTCCTTCACGCTTCCCGAGGTACGGCATGTTGGAATATGTGTCCTCCGACAATAATGCGATCACAACTGTCGATCATGATGATCACATGTTTAAATCTCATTTTAAGAATACATGTGGGATGTAATATTTTACAGTCAACTGGTCCACACATATCGGTAATGATTGGCTGACTAGAGTTTGACATTACTGTCGTGCGACGGTGGTGATCAGTTGATCCCCTTAGGTCATACCTAAAGGGTAACACTCTTAATTGAATATTTAATTGATCGTATGCTGATACGGGTTAATTAAATTGCTTAAAATTGACGGACGATTTTGTGAATATTATTGACGTATCTTATTGTAATTCGATTAAATAAGATACGGTCTAAGTGATCAAATTGTTTTATTACTTAGATAAAATTATTGTTTACGAAACAATTGAAATCGAAATTGAATGAATAATTTATTATAAATACAAGACGTTGTAATTTATAATTTGATAAACCGTTTTGGTACAAGTAATTACGAATTACTAGTCGATTTTGTATATGACATATTTTATGAGTATGTTGATTTTTAATATGTTAAAAATACATTACAATTTCATAAGTCAAGTAACATGTCACATATGTTACAATTGACAAATGACAAAATAAAGTGGACCTTCCATTTTATGTCATATGTGCCAAAAATTGGAGGGAGTATAAGGTTTATGTTGTGTTAAATATTTTTAGTGTAAAACACAATTATAACCTAGTCTCCTAGCCATGCAAGCCTAGTCTTTTCTTGGGAAGAATAGAGGATCATGCATTGGCCTTTTCTCCCTCCCCTACCCGGTTTTTACAACCTACACAAGCAAAGGGTTTGTCTTATTTTGGTACATACACTACTCTTGAGAAGAAATAATTCATTCATTTTCATAACATCTAAAAACTTAAAGAAATTTTTAGAAAAAAAATATTACTCCTTCCTTTCTCCTTTCTTGACCGAAAAAGCAAGAGACCAAAATAATTTTGGGGTCATTTTTAGTATGATTAATATTCTTCTAGATCTAATAATATTAATCTATTAAGGGGTTATCTTGGGTATTCATCTTTGGGAGAGATTCTATCTTTGAATCTTTGATCATCCATATTAGGAAAGCTCAAGAACAAGTGAGTAAGAGAACTCATTTGTGCCCTTTGATCCGAAATATTATAGTAAGGAAATCGATTTCTTCTCTATATTTATTTATATTTGCATGCATAAGATCTAATTAATTTTATGACTAAATTAAATTGAAACATATATGAATATGTTGAGTATAATGAGATATAAATTTCTAACAAGCGGTATCAAAGCCTTAGGTTGTTTGCATGCAAATCGGTTATTGTTTTTCCGAGTTATAAGATTAACAAACAAAACTTATAAATTTGTGTTAATTATGATATATCACGAAATTTATTATGCATGTTAAAGTTTCTGGTCCTAAAATGTTTTAGGATATTTTGGTTTAATTTATGGATTTTATTGTTCATTTTATACTATAATGGCATTAAAATGTGATTTTTATGATAAAAATGTCATTTTTGAACGAAAAATAGCTAAACTTTGAGTTTTCCAGTGGTTTTTGGATATGTTTTCACATATACTATATACTGATGGCCTGTAAATTTTCATAATTTTATGAGTTGTTATGCTCGAAATATGGATTTTTCATGTTAAATTCGAATTTAAATGAGAAAATAGGTTAATATGAGTTATATTTCGAATATGGTCATAGAAATTTAGTATGTTGTCACATGAAATTTTACAAGATGTGTGTAAAATATTTGGCTATAATGAAGACTTTATGCATGATTTATGATTTTTTGATGAAAAATCACATAAATAGTGACTTTAATTAGTAAAAATGCTAAAACATACTTCATGACTAAGGAAAAACGTCACATGCTTCATTTTATCATATATTTCAGATCTAAAAGTGAAAAGTTAAGAAAAATAATTTTTCTCATATTTTTATGATTATAATTGATAAATCCGATAAACCGCAACATTGTTTTTCTCGATAAATTTCGAAATTTTAACCTAAGTTTTTTAACATTATGAGTGTCATGGTATTTTTCCAGAATATTCATGAGTTTAAAATTTCAAATTTCAAATTTATTTGAAATTTTTATGATTTAATTTGAAGTTTATGACATAATATTGTATTTTTGAGTCCATTTATGAACAATATTAAGAAATATAAGTTAATTATTGTCAATATATTAGTGGAGACTAATTTTGAGTCCTAAGTTGGTTAGGGTAATTAACTTGTACATAAATATGAATTTATGTAATTATTGTGATTTTAAAAGGTTAAATCACGCAAATCCGTAAAAACCGATTAATATACGATATTGGCTCTTTAAAGGCGATTTAGCATAAAATTGGGCATGTTTATACATATTATAATGCTGCATTTTATTTATGATTGTCATATTTTAATTTTATGTAATTTTTGAATTATGTAATTTTACTTAGTATGGCCTTAGTTTTAATTGGTATTACCCGAAATGTATGGGAATATTGATTCAGTTGTAATTTATTGTGATCTCGTATCACCGTTTTGTAATTTAATAGATTTATTTTATTTTTAATTACAAATGTATAATAGGAAATTATGTAATTTGTTTTGTAATTTATTTATTCCAGAGTTCCTTGAAGACGGTGCCACTCAAGAAGGCGATCCATTAAAGAAAGAATTGCCTTGATATGCGTGCCAAGACCGAAGTTCAAGGGACCAAAGGAGTTGTTTCCGAATATGTAATAGTTAATTAGATTTACTATTTTAGGAAGGCCATACTAGGATTTAATTTATGCTTTGCATTTTATTTATATGTTGCATGCATCGCTAAATCGCCATAACTAAAACATGCAGTATCATTTGATCGAGTATTTCGACCGTCTCAATTACAATTATCGTAGTTCACCGCTTTAGTTCACTTAAAACGTGATAGATAATAAATTGACATGACCTCTCGCTAAAATGAACAATTGAGACATAGCCTTACCAAAAAGTAGAAACCATGAAAACCTATTTCGTGAGGGAGTGCACTCGGCTTTACCGGGGTACAAACCTTGTTACGTAGGGGAAGTGGGTGATAAATGTCTACCCACCGAATTTATAAAGATGAGGGTTGTTTTCGGCTTTACCGATGCCCAAGTTGATGTAAATTTGGATCATGGACACATTTATTCGAAATTTGGGTTGCACTCAACGAAAGTATTCTCGACGGTTGCCGGATGTGTTTCGGGCTAAAGATAAATATTAATGTAATTTTATCGACCAAGAGTTCTAAAAGTAGAATCGATTAAAGCGTTAATCTACTGAGTTATATTGATAAGGGTTGTATTCGGCTTTAACGATGCCTAAGTTAATATGAATTTGGGTCTTGGAATCATTTATAATAGTTGGGTAGAGGTCACTATATAAATGTTCATATCTTGTTAAATTTATTTACAAGTATTATTATAACGATGAATGTGTTGTTTTCATTATTCCGTTATCGTATTGTTCTATTTCTTTACCTCAAATTATATGATATCATTTCGATTTTTAGTTCAAATCTCCATTAAAACATCGTAACTAAAGACAAAAATTTGAATTTTTCTTCTAAAAACCTCGTATTATCCATTGTAAAGATCTCTTGTGAAGAGTATAGATGAAAGTTATTCGTGATCAAAAGGGTTTTTGATTTTCGACTAACATATCTACTTACAATGAATGGTTTCTCATGTGCTTAATTGAGTTAAGTATTTTGAAACGTTAAATCATTTTGGTGACTAGATTTGTTGGAAATCGTAATAGACCAAAATAACGCAACCACTTCAATGAAAGTTTTAAGACTAAACAAACGAATGAAGAGTAGTCTTCATGAATATAATTTTGCTTCTCAAAGCAAAGAGTCATTGAAATGAGTGGGAGCATTCTCTTAAACCGTTAAGAAAAGGATAAGGTTTTAAAGAAGTAAAATTAGAATGGAATTGATACAAGGTAATGTTAAAAGTAACGTTATTGAGAATAACAATACTAAACCTATCAATCCCAACCGATAAAGTTTCCATTGTCTTAATTGTTGGACGCTAGAAAGGAAACTACCCTAAATTATTAAAGAATCAACAAGTTAGTTGTGGGACATCTAATGGGACCTTCTTCTTTAAATGTTTATTTGATTGACATAAATTTTGCTAGTACTACTTCGTCAATATTAGAAACCGTGGTGGTTTTCATCATTGTACTTGATACATAGGATGATTAGAATATGACGACTAGCAACAATGATGTTGAGAGATAGAGTCATTGTGTAATCAATCTAGTTTTGGGTTTATAGTTGTACTTAATTATGACTATTAAGTGCATAAACTCTAAATAAGAATATAAACTGGTTAAGATACTAAAGAGGTTTCACTTTTGTGACCCTATACACCATGATTTGATGTATGGCTAGCCCATTATCAAGGTAATTATATTCTAAACCAAACTAGAATGATATTGAAGGAAATGTAGATTCATATACATACTAACATATTCATATATGTCAAAATTAATTTGTCATAAAATTAAATGTGGATTTTATGCATGCAAACAATATAATAAAGGAGAAGAAATCATGTTCTTACATTGTTGTTTTCGGTTTTATGGGCACAAAAGAAATCTCCTTTTCTTTTGTTCTTGAGCTTTCCAAATGGAAGAACAAGGACTCAAATGTAGAATCCCTCCCAAAAGCATATACCCAAGGAATACATCTTAATAACCAATATTATTTAGATCTAGCAATAATATTAGTTTTGCATTAAAATATGACACAAAAATAATTTTTGTTCTCTTGAAAATTTCGGTCAAGAGATAGTAATCTTTGTGAGTTTATTTCTCTAGATTTCATAATATTTAGAGAGCATGTGAATTTTTCTTACTCTAGAAAAAATGTTAGTTGAAAAGAATGAATAATAATAATGCATAGAAAAAGAGAAGCTCTTCTCCCTTTCTATTAGGGTGGCCGAAAAGAGGAGCATTGGGTAGTATGCCCAATGCCTTTTGTTTGTGCTCTTTACAAGAGACTAGGCATGCAAGCCTACTATCAAGTGTTATGATTGTGTTTCCATTTAAAAATAAACAACACAATATAAACCATGTACACACACCCACATTTTCGGTTTTGGCATAAAATGGAGAATCCATTTTATTTTGTCATTTGTCAAATTTGTCACATGTAACATGTTACATGACATGTCACAATGTAATGTATTTTCATCATATTAAAAATCAACGTATTATTAAAAATACGTCACATACAAAAATCGACTTAGTAATATCATAATTACTTGTACCAAAAATGTTTCCGAATTATAAACTACAACATTCTGTATTTATAATAATTTATTCAATCCGTTTCAATTGTTTCTGTAAACAATAATTTCATCTAAGTAATAAAACAATTCGATTACTTAGACCGTGTCTTATTTAATCATATTTACAATAAGATACGTAAATTATACTCACAAAATTATCCGTCAATTTTAAGCAATTTAATCAGCTCGTATCGGTATACGATTAATTAAATAATCAATTAAGAGTATTTCCCTATAGGTATGACCTAAGGGGATCAACTGATCACCACCGTCACACGAAAGTAATGTCAAACTCTAGTCAGCCAATCATTACCGATATGTGTGGACCAGTTGACTGTAAAATATTACATCCCACATGTATTCTTAAAATGAGATTTAATAATGATATTTAAATCATGTGATCGCACTATTGTTGAGGACACATTTCCCAACAATCTCCCACTTGTCCTCGACAAGTGTGCGTCACCAATTCTCTTGTCCTATTACTATCTCCCACTCAATGCAAGGTGTCTTTCAGGTCGTACTTGCAAGTGATCATATCGAGAGTGGTTTCCTCGATCTGGAGAATAACTGATTGACCGGATTTATCCACTCTGGATACCTTCCGAGCGTGGCCACGCATTTCCAGTTCATTACTCCTCGAGTGGCCCTGAGATATTGTTTTAACCCTGACAAGGGGATGGACAATTCCTATCGCACTCATTCCCTTCGACTAGCCACAGCCATCATAACCCAAAATATGCCCATTTGACCTCATTTACGAAGGTCGTAGTAACACAAATCAAAGTTAATCTGAAACTGTGCCATCTTAGGCGAATAGTCTTTAGTCAAAAGAATCGACTCATTTGAATACTATAGTAGCTCTCGCCACGACCAGGCTATATATATAAATTGCCAGAACTCTATAAGCGGTCATAGGGCCCGACAAAATGTTCCTAACAGTCTGCCTATGTGATCGACTAGTCATCTCACATGACTCTATGGCACTTGAATTTGCCATCAATCGCATCACACTCTAGTCACTTCGAGACGTCACCTCATACAAGTAACTATGGGCAAATACAATGTTAATCCGTGTTCACTTTAACGGGGTTCAATTGTCTCCACAACCCGTTTGGATGTAACAAGGTATAATAAAAGAGTTTTAAAACAAAACTCGAACGACAAATGCGATTATCACACATGAATAGTCAATGCCTGATTATTATTTCATGTTCTATAATCTAATTTGATCTTGTACGTAGTTGTTCATTTCAATTCAATTGAAATGACATGACTCATCATGTTTAGCCTTTGAGAAGGCTTTGGTTAGTAGGTTTTATCAATTTCTTGTACCTTACTCAACCTCACTACATACTCGTTTTCCTTTGTAATGTATACATTTGCATTACAAAAATTTCTGAGTACGTGTCGAGATCCAATCAAGACATAGGCCCTCTAGCCTAAGAATAGCTCCCACTTTGTTTTCACAAAGATGCGGGACTCATCCTTCTTGCACATCTCATGATCACAAGTGTACTCAATTTCCGTTATAAATATCTCTCATTGTTCTTTATTTCCTAGAACGATTCTAGAAAATCTACTTCTTAATTAACATTGCCACAATGGTATCTTAACCATCCTAATGTGTTTTGATTATGGTTTTGTCGGGAACCATGCGCAATCTCAATTGTCAATTGTCACTTGTGTAACACCCTTACACAATATTGCATCATAAACACTTTGCTTTACTTCCTTAATGCTTCTGCAAGCACTTAAGGGTAATCTTTATAGCTTACTTGGTAAAGATAACTTAAATTCGATTTTGAAAACAACTCATCATACTCAAAGCATATGAAGTGTCATACATCATTTCTTTTTAATTGATTCGGCAGCGGAAGCAAATGAAATCAATCAAATATGTTCAATTTAATTGAACTAGTCATGAATCTTATCAACATAAGACTTCTTAATGACGCTAATATCATGTGGATTTATCTTCATAAATCCGGATATTCAAGATGTATTATAATACTCCAAAAAGTCTTAAATCATTCTCAATGATCAATATGTCATCCACATATCGGACTAATTAAAAATTCCGTAACTCCCACTAAACTCCATGTATAAACACAACTTCTCGACTTATCGAGAAATGTTTTATCACATGATCAAAATGTTGATTCCAACTCATTGATGTCCTACTTAAGATTCTCTCTTAAGTTTCACATTATCTTAGGATTGCAAGAATCTATAAAACTCATGACATGTATTGAATACATTCCTTCTATTGAAGAAGTGGGTTTTAGATTCACTTGCTGTGTATTTTATAATAATGAAACACAATCCCTAAGAAGATCCAAATAGACTTAAGCATTTCAACTGGTGCAAAACCCTTTGCAACCAATCAAACCTTGAAATTTCTCTTTATTAGTGTAAAAACCCTTTGCAACTAATCAAGCCTTTTATATTGGATTTTCATGGCTTTAAGCCTTATATTGAGTTGCGACTTAAACACTCTTATGTAAGTCATTTGTTGATTACTTTCCAGAAGTAATCAACTTGAATCAAACAATTTCTTTTGTAAGTTATAAGCTCTTTACTTTCTTAAAAGTAGCATGAATTCATCATTTTTAACAAGTGACGAATTTAACCTCCTAGGTTCAAAAAGAAACAATGTCTTGCACAAAACGTCCCATGTAGCCAAGAAAGACCAGGTTCTTGCGACATAACATTCTCTGTGGCATTCTTTGTGGCTCTTGAATAATTTCTCCCACTCTGTCTTCTAAAAATAAACTTGTATTTTAGAAAGACAGCTTCACGAGCCGCAAACCCGTCGTACTCGTGATAATTTAAGAGGGAAAAATGAGCATTTGTTTCTTGTGAAAACTTACAAACATGGTACCCTTACCATTTCATATCACATATGATTCAATTTAGTGGAAAAATAATCTAGACAAAATGATAAAATCCCCAAAAGGATCAAGTAACTCAAAGTAACTTGATCGAAGTCCAAACCTTATCAAATAGCGTTTGAATTCTTATCCAATCATACATTATCCCATAATGCGTGTTAAGAGAGATTAATTTGTGATACTATATCACAATTCATTTGGCTTATATCAAAGTCTTCACTTTGATAATCCCATCACGACTAAATCGTGATTACTTGAACTCTTTGAAATTCTTCAAAGATTTCTCTATTTACCTTATTAAGTGAACATATTAGTGTCAACTTAAATCGTTGGTAAAAGATAATGATTAACCTATTTTGGATCGTTGATTTACAACCTCGATCTCCTTTTCAACCAAAAAGGCACGAGACATCTTGCTTTGAATACAAGATACGCATAAACCATTAACAATCTAATGGCTTCAAGAGTACTCGATAACTCTTTGCGTTCATCATTCCAGAATTTAAGGTTTAATCTTAGGTTACCAATTTGAGTCTTACATCATCTACATGATATATCATTCTAGTTTGGTTTAGAATATATTCACCTTGATAATGGGCCAGCCATACATCAAATCGTGGTGTATAGGGTCACAAAAGTGAAACCTCTTTTGTATCTTAACAAGTTTATATTCTTATTTAGAGTTAATGCACTTAATAGTCATAATTAAGTACAACTTTAAATCCAAAAACTAGATTGAGTACACAATTACTCTATCTCTCGACTTCATTGTTGCTAGTCGTCATATTCTAATCATCCTATGTATCAAACATAATGATGAAAACCACCACCGGTTTCTAATATTGACGAAGTAATACTAGCAAAACTTATGTTTAACCAAATAAACACTTAACGAAGAAGGTCCCATTAGATGTCACACAACTAACTTGTTGATTCTTCAATAATTTGGGGTAGTTTCCTTTCTCGTGTCTAACATTTAAGACAATGGAAACATTATCGGTCGGGATTGATAGGTTTAGTATCGTCATTCTCAACAACTTTACCTTTAACATTACCTTGTATCAATTCCATTATAATTTTTACTTCTTGAACCTCGTCCTTATCTTAACGGTTTAAGAGAATGCTCCCACTTAATTCAATGAGTCTTTGCTTTGAGAAGCAAAGTTGAATTCATGAAGATCACTCTTCATTTGTTCGTTTTAGTCTTAAAACTTTCATTGAAGTGGTTGCGTTATTTTGGTCAATTACGAATTCTGACAAAACTAATTACCAAAACAATTTATCGCTTTAATGTACTTAATTCATTTAAGTACATGAAACATAGTCCATTGTAAGTAGAAGTGTTAGTCAAGAATCAAAAACCTGTTTGATAATGAATAACTTTAATCTATACTCTTTACAAGAGATCCTTAGCAATGGTTAATACGAGGTCTTTAGAAGAAAATTCAAATTTTGTCTTTAGTTACGATGTTTTAATGGAGTTTTGAATCAAAAACGAAATGATATCGTATATGAATAGTGGTAAAGAAATAGAACAATATAAAAACAGAATAGCGGAAAACTTAACATTTATCGTTTTATTGATACTTGGAAAAACAAGTATAGCATTTACATAGTGACCTCTACCCAACTATGATAAATGATTCCAAGACCCAAATTCATATCGACTTAGGCACGGTATGGCCGATGAAACCCTTATCAATATAACTCGGTGGATTAACGTTTTAATCGATTCTACTTTTAGAACTCTTGGTCGATAAAATTACTCTAATATTTATCTATAGCCCGGAACACATGCAACTACGGTCGCGAATACTTCCGTTGAGCTCAATCCAAATTTCGAATAAATGTGTCCATGATCCAAGTCCACATCAACTTGGGCACGGTATGGCCGATGAAACCCTTATTAATATGAACTCGGTGGATTAACATTCATCACCCACTTCCCCTACGTAACAAGGTTTGTACCCCGGTAGGGCCGAGTGCACTCCCTCGCGAAATAGGTTTTCATGGTTTCTACTATTTGGTAAGGCTATGTCTCAATTAATTGTTTTAGCGAGAGGTCATGTCAATTTATTATCTATCACGTTTTAAGTGAACTAAAGCGGTGAACTACGATAATTCGAATTGACACGGTCGATAAACTCGATAAAAAGACAATGCATGTTTAGTTATGGCGATTTAGCGATGCATGTGACATAAAATAAAATGCAAGCATAAAGATAAATAAATCCTAGTATGGCCTTTCCTAAAAAATAAAAACTATTAATCTATTACATATTCGGAAACCAACTCCATTGGTCCCTTGAACTTCGGTTGTGGCACGCATCTCGAGGTAACACCGTCTTTATGTATCGCCATTCTTGAAGAAATCCGTCTTTGGGAACTCCGGAATGAATAAAATTACATAACAAATTACATAATTCCTATTATACATTTGTAACTAAAATAAAGTAAATCTATTAAATTACAAAACGGTGATACGAGATCACAATAAAAAATTACAACCGAATCAATATTCCCATACATTTCGGGAAATACCAATTAAAATCTAAGGCCATACTAAGTAAAATTACATAATTCAAAATTACATAAATTAAAATTATGACAATCATAAAGAAAATGCAGCATTATAATATGTATGAACATGCTCAATTTTATGCTAAATCGCCTTTTAATTAGCCAATATCGTATATTACTCGGTTTTTACGGATTTGCGTGATTTCAACATTTTACAATCACAAAAATACATAAACTCATATTTATGCATAAGTTAATTACCCTAACCTTTTAGGACTCAAAATATAGTCTTCACTAATAATTTGACCATAATTAACTTTTATATACAAAATTGTTCATAAATGGACCAAAATTACAAAAATAAGCTATTAAACTTCAAATAAATCACAAAATTTCAAATAAATTCAAAATTTGAAATTTAAATTCATGAAAATTCTGGAAAAATTCCATGACACTCATAATGTTCAAAATCTTAGGTTAAAAAATTTCAAAAATTTACCGGAAAAACAATGTTGCGGTTTATCGATTTTTAATAAAATAATCATAAAAACATGGAAAAATTATTTTCACTAACTTTTCAATTTTAGATTTGAAAAAGATACTAAAATGCAACATTAGACGTTTTTCCTAAGTCATAGATTATGTTTTATTAATTTTCCACTAATAATGTCACTATTTATGTTATTTTTCTTCAAAAATCCATAAATCATGCAAAAAGACTTCTTTATAGCCAATTATTTTACACACATCTTGTAAAATTGCATGTGACAACATATTAATTTTCTATGACCAGATTCGAAATTTAACTCATATTAACCTATTTTTCACTTAAATCCGAATTTAATAATGAAAAAATCATTTTTCGAGCATAACAAGTCCAAAAATTATGAAACTTTACAGGTTATCTCAAAATAATATATGTGACAACATATCCAAAAACCAAGTGAAAATTCGAAGTATAGCTAATTTTAGACCAAAAATGACATTTTTACTCGTAAAATCACATTTAAATGCCATTATTGTAAATTATGAACAATAAAAATCCGAAAAATTAACCAAAATATCCTAAAACACTTTAGGACCAGAAATATTAACATGCATGTAATAATTTCGTGATATATCATGATAACACAAATTTTACAAGTTTTATTTGTTATTCTTATAACTCGGAAAAACTTTTAACCGATTTGCATGCAAACAACCGTGGCTCTTGATACCGATTGAAGGAAATGTAGATTCATATACATACTAACATATTCATATATGTCAAAATTAATTTGTCATAAAATTAAATGTGGATTTTATGCATGCAAACAATATAATAAAGGAGAAGAAATCATGTTCTTACATTGTTGTTTTCGGTTTTATGGGCACAAAAGAAATCTCCTTTTCTTTTGTTCTTGAGCTTTCCAAATGGAAGAACAAGGACTCAAATGTAGAATCCCTCCCAAAAGCATATACCCAAGGAATACATCTTAATAACCAATATTATTTAGATCTAGCAATAATATTAGTTTTGCATTAAAATATGACACAAAAATAATTTTTGTTCTCTTGAAAATTTCGGTCAAGAGATAGTAATCTTTGTGAGTTTATTTCTCTAGATTTCATAATATTTAGAGAGCATGTGAATTTTTCTTACTCTAGAAAAAATGTTAGTTGAAAAGAATGAATAATAATAATGCATAGAAAAAGAGAAGCTCTTCTCCCTTTCTATTAGGGTGGCCGAAAAGAGGAGCATTGGGTAGTATGCCCAATGCCTTTTGTTTGTGCTCTTTACAAGAGACTAGGCATGCAAGCCTACTATCAAGTGTTATGATTGTGTTTCCATTTAAAAATAAACAACACAATATAAACCATGTACACACACCCACATTTTCGGTTTTGGCATAAAATGGAGAATCCATTTTATTTTGTCATTTGTCAAATTTGTCACATGTAACATGTTACATGACATGTCACAATGTAATGTATTTTCATCATATTAAAAATCAACGTATTATTAAAAATACGTCACATACAAAAATCGACTTAGTAATATCATAATTACTTGTACCAAAAATGTTTCCGAATTATAAACTACAACATTCTGTATTTATAATAATTTATTCATTCCGTTTCAATTGTTTCTGTAAACAATAATTTCATCTAAGTAATAAAACAATTCGATTACTTAGACCGTGTCTTATTTAATCATATTTACAATAAGATACGTAAATTATACTCACAAAATTATCCGTCAATTTTAAGCAATTTAATCAGCTCGTATCGGTATACGATTAATTAAATAATCAATTAAGAGTATTTCCCTATAGGTATGACCTAAGGGGATCAACTAATCACCACCGTCGCACGACGACGATAATGTCAAACTCCGATCGACCAATCATTACCGATATGTGTGGACCAGTTGACTGTAAAATATTACATCCCACATGTATTCTTAAAATGAGATTTAATAATGATATTTAAATCATGTGATCGCACTATTGTTGAGGACACATTTCCCAACAGATATATCATGTAGATGATGCAAGACTCAAATTGGTAACCCAAGATTAAACCTTAAATTCTCGAATGATGAACGCAAAGAGTTATCGAGTACTCTTGAAACCATTAGATCTTATGGTATATGCGTATCTTGTATTCAAGGCAAGATGTCTCGTGCCTTTTGGTTGAAAAGGAGATCGAGGTTGTAAATCATTGATCCAAAATAGGTTGATCATTTTCTTTTACCAACGATTTAAGTTGACGCTAATGTATTCACTTAATAAGGTAAACAGAGAAATCTTTGAAGAAATTCAAAGAGTTCATGGAATCACGATTTAGTCGTGATGGGATTATCAAAGTAAAGACTTTGATATAAGCCAAATGAAATGTGATATAGTATCACAAGCACAAGTTAATCTCTCTTAGCACGCATTATGGGATAATGTGTGGTTGGATAAGAAATCAAACGCTATTCGATATGGTTTGGACTTCAATCAAGTTACCTTGAGTTACTTGAACCTTTTGGGAAATTTTATCATTTTGTCTAAATTATTTTTTCCACTAAATCTAAAACGATTCATATGAGATATGAAATGGTAGGGTACCATGTTTGTAAGTTTTCAAAAGAAACAAGTGCTCATTTTTCCTTACTATAATCACGAGTACAATAGGTTTGTGACTCGTGAAGCTGTCTTTCTAAAATACAAGTTTATTTCTAGAAGATAGAGTGGGAGAAATTATTCAAGAGCCACAAAGAATGTTATGATTCAAGAGCCACAAAGAATGTTATGTCGCTAGAAACTGGTCTTTCTTGGCTACATGAGACGTTTTGTGTAAGACGTTGTTTCTTCAAAATCTAGGAGGTTAAAGTCATCATTTGTTGAAGATGATGAATTAGTGTTACTTTTAGAAAGTAAAGAACTTGTAACTTACAAAGAAATTGTTTGATTCAAGTTGATTACATCTGGAAAGTAATGAACATATGACTTACATGAGAGTGTTTAAGTCACAACTCAATACAAGGATTAGAGCCATGAAAATCCGAAATAAATTCAAAGTGAATTGATTATCAAAGCTTGATTGGTGGCAAAGGGTTTTGCACTAGTTGAAATGCTTAAGTCCATTTGGATCTTCTTAGGGATTGTGTTTCTTTATGAGATATATATAGCAAGTGAATCTAAAACCCACTTCTTCAATTAGAAGGAATGTATTCAATACATGTCTTGAGTTTTGTAGATTCTTGCCATCCTAAGATAATGTGAAACTTAAGAGAGGGTCTTAAGCAGGACATCAATGAGTTGGAATCAATGTTTTGATCATGTGATAAAACTTTTCTCAATAGGTTGAGAAGTTGTGTTTATACATGAAGTTTAGTGGGAGTTACGGTAATTTTAATTAGTCTTATATGTGGATGACATATTGATCATTGAGAATGATTTAAGACTGGGAGACATATAATACATCTTTAATATCCAGATTTATGGAGATAAATCCACATGATATTAGCGCCAAATAAGAAGTCTTATGTTGATAAGACTCATGACTAGTTCAATCAAGTTGAACATATTTGATTGATTCTATTTGCTTCCGCTGCCGGATCAATTAAATGAGTAATGATCTATAGCACTTCATATACTTTGAGTATGATGAATTGTTTCAAATCGAATTTAAGTAATAGTTACCAAGTAAGCCATAAAGATTACCCTTAAGTGCTTGCAGAAGCATTAAGGATGTAATGCAAAGTGTTTTTGATGCAATTTTGTGTAAGAGTGTTACACAAATGACAATTGTCAATTGAGATTGCGCATGGTTTCCGACAAAACCATAATCAAAACACATTAGGATGGTTAAGATACCATTGTGTCTATGTTATTTAAGAAATAGATTTTCTAGAATCGTTCTAGGCAATAAAGAACAATGAGAAATATTTACAACGGAAATTGAGTACACTTGCAATCATGAGATGTGCAAGAAGGATGAGTCCTGTATACTGTGAAAACAGTGGGAGCTATTCTAAGGCTAGAGGGCTTATGTCTTGATTGGATCTCGACACGTACTCAGAAAGTTTTGTAATGCAAATGTATACATTACAAGGAAAACGAGTATGTAGTAAGGTTGAGTAAGGTACAAGAAGTTGATAAAACCTACTAACCAAAGCCTTCTCATAGGCTTAACATGATGAGTCATGTCATTTCAATTGAAGTGAGATGAACAACTACATTCAAGATCAAACTGGATTATAGAATATGAAGTAGTAATCAAGTATTGACTACTCATATGATAATCATATTTATCGTTCGAGTTTTTTAAATCTGAAAACTCCTTTTATACTTTGTTACATCCAAACGGGTTGTAGAGACAATATTGAACCCCGTTAAAGTGAACCCGGATTAACATGGTATTCGCCCATAGTCACTTATATGAGGTGACGTCTCGAAGTGACTAGAGTGTGATGCGATTGATGGCAAGTTCAAGTGCCATAGAGTCATGTGAGATGACTAGTCGATCACATAGGCAGACTGTTAGGAACACTTTGTCGGGCCTTATGACCGCTTATAGAGTTCTGGCAAATTTATATAGCCTGGTCGTAGCGAGAGCTACTATAGTATTCTAATGAGTCGATTCTTTTGACTAAAGATTGTTCGCCTAAGGTGGCACAGTTTAAGATTAACTTTGATTTGTGTCACTACGACCTTCGTAAATGGGGTCAAATGGGCATATTTTGGGTTATGATGGCTGTGGCTAGTCGAAGGGAATAAGTGCGATAGGAATTGTCCACCCCTTGTCGTCAGTTAAAACAATATCTCAAGGCCACTCGAGGAGTAATGAACTGGAAATGCGTGGCCACGCTCGGAAGGTATCTATGGTACATGATTCCGGTCAATCAGTTATTCTCCAGATCGAGGAAACCACTCTCGATATGATCACTTGCAAGTACGGCCTGAAAGACACCTTGTATTGAGTGGGAGAAAGTAATAGGACAAGAGAATTGGTGACCCACACTTGTCGAGGACAAGTGGGAGATTGTTGGAATATGTGTCCTCCGACAATAATGCGATCACAACTGTCGATCATGATGATCACATGTTTAAATCTCATTTTAAGAATACATGTGGGATGTACTATTTTATAGTCAACTGGTCCACACATATCGGTAATGATTGGTTGACTAGAGTTTGACATTACTGTCATGCGACGGTGGTGATCAGTTGATCCCCTTAGGTCATACCTAAAGGGTAACACTCTTAATTGATTATTTAATTGATCGTATGCTGATACGGGTTAATTAAATTGCTTAAAATTGACGGACGATTTTGTGAGTATTATTGACGTATCTTATTGTAATTCGTTTAAATAAGATACGGTCTAAGTGATCAAATTGTTTTATTACTTAGATAAAATTATTGTTTACGAAACAATTGAAATTGAAATTGAATGAATAATTTATTATAAATACAAGACGTTGTAATTTATAATTTGATAAACCGTTTTGGTACAAGTAATTACGAATTACTAGTCGATTTTGTATATGACATATTTTATGAGTATGTTGATTTTTAATATGTTATAAATACATTACAATTTCATAAGTCAAGTAACATGTCACATATGTTACAATTGACAAATGACAAAATAAAATGGACCTTCAATTTTATGTCATATGTGCCGAAAATTGGAGGGAGTATAAGGTTTATGTTGTGTTAAATATTTTCAGTGGAAAACACAAATATAACCTAGTCTCATAGCCATGCAAGCCTAGTCTTTTCTTGGGAAGAATAGAGGATCATGCATTGGCCTTTTCTCCCTCCCCTACCCGGTTTTTCCAACCTACAAAAGCAAAGGGTTTGTCTTATTTTGGTACATACACTACTCTTGAGAAGAAATAATTCATTCATTTTCATAACATCTAAAAACTTAAAGAAATTTTTAGAGAGAAAATATTGCTCCTTCCTTTCTTCTCTCTTGACCGAAAAAGCAAGAGACCAAAATAATTTTGGGGTCATTTTTAGTAAGATTAATATTCTTCTAGATCTAATAATATTAATCTATTAAGGGGTTATCTTGGGTATTCGTCTTTGGGAGAGATTCTATCTTTGAATATTTGATCATCCATATTAGGAAAGCTCAAGAACAAGTGAGTAGGAGAACTCATTTGTGCCCTTTGATTCGAAATATTATAGTAAGGAAATCGATTTCTTCTCTATATTTATTTATGTTTGCATGCATAAGATCTAATTAATTTTATGACTAAATTAAATTGAAACATATATGAATATGTTGAGTATAATGAGATATAGATTTCTAACACGGCATTCCGCTCTAAATTCTCCATCTCCTTAAATGCATGCTAAAAGGAGTGAATAAGGCACGATTTCACCACTTTGAGGTCCATTCCTGCAAATGAGACGAAACAAACCAAAGTAGCCAATTCGGGGCATTTTGCAATACAATACTGTAGAAATGACATAAAAATGCGTGCAATAAGAGGCTAAAAAGTCTATATAAATTGCACGTATCAAATCTCCCCAAACCGAACCTTTACTCGTCCTCGAGTAAACTAATTGCAAACTAATGGAATGGAAACAAAAACTCAGAGCTAGCTATAACTTATCCACTTAAACCATTTAATGCAATCAAAACTAACCATTATAGCTACAACAGTCAAGCTCAAACGAGTTATATGATGTCTATAATAAATAAGCTAAATTGTCAACCTTGCAAGACCCTTAAAATTGGACTCTCACGGGTCACTCTTCTCTCATGAAGCAAAGGGCAAGTATAAATGTGTAAGAGAAGAAGAGAAAACACTCACTCACCTAAACTACGACCCAGATAAACATCCTTGCAACAAAAATGATAGACGATTCTAGTCACCATACATACATTCCAACCAAACAGTGTCTGTCACAGCCGAGGGCTTACAATAGTTATGGGAAAGTGAGGCTACAGGTAAGAAAAGGCAAAACAATTATGGATACAGTGGAGGTAAAGCGTCAAGCTAGCACCTAAACAGAACCATACTAAGCAAATCCAACTCTCAGCTGATTATAGAATCAAAAGACAAGTGCCCTTCGTTGGCACACAACTCACTAACCGATACACAATCTCCTAAAAAAGATATAAATAATGCATAGGAGTAAGACCATCACAAACTTCCCTTTTTTACACGGTCTATTCTTTTTCTTTTTCTACTATTTTTTCTTTTCCATGCTTTTTTCACTTTCCTGCCCATTTTTCTTCTCTTTTTTTTTTCATTTTTTCGCAACTTTTTTTCTTTTCAATCAAAACATATTCTTCTTTCTTTTCTTTTCTACCAACTCCATACAAAATAGAACAAGCCAACTTGCATCAATTGAAAATATACCGCAAAATTACACTAAACTAGCTTGACAGGCAGACTTAATTTGGGTGTAGTTAATGGGTCAAAAGGCTAAGTTTGGCTAATGTGGAGCGAGATCGGTAAAAATGAAAGAAAGGGAAAAAAATTGGAAGCGCCACCCTGCATGTCACACCGACCACAAACCCGAATGTCATAAAAGTGCAAAGTGATGAACATGATATGCAAGGAGTATACTACTCTCAATTCCTACATGAACTGGTCATAAATGACACCAATTATACGGCTCTAATAACTTAGAAATTTTAAAGTAGTTTGCCAATTTTTCATGTGAAGTCTATATGATCAGCTGTATTTTTAACATTAACTCGTAGACAATGCGCATGACAAAGCTAATTAAATTTCAATCTGATGCAAGGCTTAAGTGAAATGACAAGTTACGCTGCAAAATCATCACAGAAATCTACCTTTCCGACTCGACCTATATGCTAAAATAAACGTGATATTTTTTGGAATTTTCGAAATTTTCTATTTTTTTTTCTATTTTTAATGATTTTTCTTTTTTTGAAATTAAAAAACAAATGCAAGCAAGAAAATAAATGTGAATGCAAAACAAATGCAAATGCAGACTCAAAGGATGCAATACCCTCCCCAAACCAAAACGGACAACGCCCTCGTTGTCCTCCAAAGATAGACCAAGTATATATATATATATATATATATATATATATATATATATATATATATATATATATATATATATAAGTATATATATACGGGGAACGGGATAATTATAGCCAATAAATGAATGAATAATTAAACAAATAAAGGAGATAAAAAATAAAGAAAAGCAGAAATACTTATAAAATAAGCGAACTTCCCCAAACCAGCCAGAAAACTGGGGAACAGTCTCCTCCTCGTCAGCCACCACGTAAGTGGGGTCTACCTCCTCCTCTCCTCTCCTCTGTCGACCTCCAGTAGCGAGGTCAGCACGTACCCTCTTCTCCCGCTCTACTGTGTCCTCCTCACTCTCTGGCTGTGGGTACCCCTCCACCGGGTACCGGTAGAAAGAAGGGTGTGGCCAGCCCTCAGGAATGAGACGTCTCCTCATCATATGGTACTCTTATAGAGGGAACAAGGCGTGTGCCTGATCCCGCTCCATACGAGCCTGCCTGGTGCACATCTCAAGAAGAAGAGCGTCACGATGCCCTTGGTCCATGACTTCGGGCGCCTCAAAGGGAGTAGGGGGAACAAAGTTAGCCGGTAGAACCGGCTGTGGAACAGAAGGAGTAGGGATAGGGGTCGATGTAGGCGTGGGCGTGGATGTGGACGTCTGCCCAGCCTGAGTCGGTGTGGATCCCTCTCCAGTCTCAGGTCGCTTCCGCTTCTTAGAAGCGGAAGAAGTGGAAGGAGCGAGTGTAAGGTGGTAGGAAGGTAAAGGTGGAGACAACCTACCGGACACAGTGGTCAAAGGTAAAAGACGGGGTAGGTCGGGAAACGGTAAAGTCACGGACTCTGAACCACAGATCTTCCAAGTCCGCTGATCCCTTGCTAACCAAAACATTGCCTGTATGGCGTTAATATCTAAGTACGCATCCTTATATATATGTGTCAAGCCTCTGGGGAAGTCAGTGAAGAGGGAACGGGTAATGTAGGAGGCTATGCCTCCACAGGAAATCGTGTCCGTCTTCTTCTACCCGACATCGTTAAAATGTTGAGCTGTAAAGTAATCAATGTTAAGAACAAAGGGGCCAGCGCTATCAATGTTCAAATAGCCCCCTAAAATAGACAACTCAACGTTGTTAACGTTGTTAGGCTCCTTTCGGCTGAAGATCATCCCTCCGATGAGACGAAGGAAGTAACGGGCTGGGGGAAGATGGATGTGAGCCACCCTCCTCTGGTCGTAGGGAGTCTGTGCAATAGTAGGCCAAAGTAAAGCCAGGACCTTCCGAAGAGGGTCCTCATGGCCGTGAGAAGACAAACCTAACCTCGTCCCAAACTCTGGTAAAGTCCAAGTGGTTGTCTGGTTAAACAGACGAAAAGAGACACCAGGACTCTCCGGGTCAGTGTCATAGGCACCAGCTGAGAAAGTAAACGAGCTAAAAAATTCAAGGGTCACCTGCTCATAGGTCAATGCACTCATCGTGGTCAACCCAGTCATACCCGTCCCGTTTAAAAGTTCAGCCACGGGTTCTAAACTCCCCAACTTTACAAGTGAAAAACGACACAAAAACATAGTAGACGTAATATCACAGCCCATCCAAAATTTAAAACGCTTACGATGAATCGAGTTCATGAAACGTACCTGAGGGAACTCGGGAAGCGAGTCCAAAGAGTCGTCAGCCATGAACCTGGCAGCAGTACGCCCAACATCTGTGGGAACCCCTCGTCCCCGTCCCCGTCCCCGTCCTCGTGCAGCAGCACCCAAAGCAGAGGCGGCCAGTCCAGGAGCGCGGCCTGAGACTGGTCGAGGTACGATCGCAGACGAAAGAGCAGCTGTGACAGAAGGTATCGACGCAGCAGGGGTCGACACCATAGATGGTACTGTAGAAGTAGTAGGAGCAGCAGCTGTAACAGTGACAGCAGGGGCAACAGTAGGGCTAGTGACGGTGGTGGCAGCAGGGACCACCGTTCCAGAACTAGACGGGGTGGCAGTAGAACTTGACAAAGGCAATGAACTACTATCCATCCTATTAATCAAATAAGTCCTTTTATCAGAGAATTAAACAAGAACAACATGAATTTTCCCCAATTTCGAAAATTTGTGAAACCCTAAATACACTAATTAAGGTCGAAAATTGGGCAAATTTATACAATAAAAGCAAGGCGAAAGACTTACTTGATGAATTCTCCAAGAACTTGCAAATACAATCAACAAAAAGCAACAAAACCATCAGATTAAGACCGATTTTCGCAAACCCTTAAATCGCGAAAAATCCGCAATAGGCACGAGTTTGAAAAGGGAAATAGGGGGCTTTTGTCGAAAATAAAGCAAGGAACAAAATGTGGGTATTTGATTTGGAAAAAGGGGAAATAAATGGAGGTTTTAGGGGATTTAATGGGGTTTTCGCATAAAGGGGAAGAAAAAAAGAAAAGTAACAATGAAATAGAATAAGGGAAAAGAGAACTCCCTCGTGCTTTAGTCAACTTATTCACTCGATCAAGTGATTTCAAACCCCTCGATCGAGCATTTTCTTCTCCATTGCATTCGATCGAGTCCTTCAGACTTACTCGATCGAAAGATTCTTTTTCCTCCTTGGATTTTACTCGATCGAAAACAGCAACAAGTTCGATCGAGGACTTTTGCTCTCCCATTATTCTCGATCGAGTATAGGACAACTCGATCGAGGGACCTTCATTATTGGCATTTCGATCGAGTACTCTAGTTTACTCGATCGAAGACTTTGGCTTGGCAATCTGCTCGATCGAGTACAAAAAGTGCTCGATCGAGGCTATTTCCGTTGGCACGCATCCCAAAGCTCCTAACCTTTCCCAAACCTGCATAAAAACACAGCAAAATACTTCCCGCAAATACCAAAATCACAAAACCCAGTCTATATTCAGTCTTATGCTAAAAACTGACTAGGCTATTATCGAAAAGTCTAAAAGCAAAATAAAAAGTCTTTTAACGAAAATTCGAAATACAAAGTTTTTACAACGTGATATTTCCCGTTTATCTTCCGAAACACTTTAACAGCCCAAAAGAGGGCTTCTGACTAGAGGAGGTCCCTTCAGCATCGCAGACCATCCTCTTGGATCGCCATGAACTTGAACTGGTTGAAGAAGAATAGTTTACGTCCACATACGCCTTCACTTTATTCTTCCCTTTGTCATTCTTTTTGGCATCGTCTTTCGCATCATTCCCATCATTCAGCTTGACTTTCACTGCAACTTAACTGACGGAATCTCCAATATCCACTCTGTTTATACCTGCAGTAATGGAAACAACAAAATGGTCCTCCATATTGCTCTCAGTCTCAGGCGAAGGTGTCAATATAGCAACATAAGATTCAATATTGTCAATTGGAGAATCTGCCCTGGGGTCTGTAGAGGGTAAGGCATTACAGGGTTGAACTTGCATAGGGGCCCTACGAGCATTGGTCTGATAGAAGGTCAGCTCCTCGTCACCTACCTGGAAAGTAAGGGTTTTCCCCCCGACATCTATTACTCACGAGCAGTAAATAAAAATCGTCGTCTTAATATGATAGGAGTGTAAGAATCTTCGGGGATGTCAAAAACCACAAAGTCAACGGGAATATAGAATTTCCCGATCTTTACAGGTATGTCCTCTAAGACACCTAGTGGCCGTGATAATGTACGGTCGTCCATCTGAACAATCATGTTGGTATAGTGAAATTTGGTCAAACCCAGTCTCTTAGTGAGAAACAACGGTAAGACACTGACGCTAGCTCCTAAGTCACATAGTGCATTATCAATCAAGTGGGTACCTGGGTTAGATTGTTTGGGTGGTGTCTAAGACACCTATATGGCATGGAATAGAAAAGCTACCCGGGTTAGATTGTTTGGGTGGTGTCTTATTCTGAATTAAGGCATAACCTATTTCAGTCAAAGCTACTGTTTCATGATCACTAATATGCCTCTTACGCGTTAATATTCTTTCATAAACTTTATGTAAGAGGGTACCTAGGTAAGCATTTCGGCGAATGGAACGTTGACATGAAGTCTCTTTAAAATATTAGCAAATTTTCCGAACTGTTGTTCGGCCTTCTTGTTCTGCAATCGCCCCGGGAAAGGGACCGTAATGGGAATTTCCAAACCTTTATTTCTTTCCTCTAAGGTTTGAACACGATCATCAACATTTCTACTCGATCGAGCACTTTTTCCTTTCGATCGAGTACTTTCTTTGGCAGCTTCCTTTGATCGAGGACTATTCTCCACTCGATCGAAGTCTTCATTTACAGCGTCACTCAACCGAGTAGTTTCCTTTGCAATTCCTCTCGATCGACCACCTGAAATGAGTTGATCGAGGACTTTTCGCGGGTTCAGCATAATTTCGTCCAATGACGACTGCTCACGCTCAGCAACAGTAATTTCCGGGTCTAATTTGTCGTCATTTGTCGACATTTCAGGCCCTTCGTAGGAAAGACCGCTTCTCAAATTTATCAGATTTACCGTCTCATGATGGTTCTTATCAGGTTGAGATGGTAAATGACCCGGCTTCCTTGAAGCTTGATTAGTGGCAAGTTGAGCCATTTGTGACTCGAGTGACTTGATAGATGCATCTTTCTGTTGGTCACTCTTTTGCAACTGGACAGTCAACGCTTGTATCATTGACTTCAACTCAGTCATCTCACTTACACCACTAGAGGAAGCACCATGATGCGGCGGCGGAAAAGATGGAGGCTTTTGAAAGCCTTGTTGAGCTTTATGAGGTGGAACGAAGACCCGTTGTTGTTGCTGTGGTGGAGGGGTAGGATTCAATACATTCTGACTAGTCCATCTCAAATTAGGATGAACTCCACTCTGATTGTTGTAATAAGAGCCCCATTGCCTAAATTGTTGAAAGGTATAGACCTGCTCCTTTTTAGCTAGACAGTCAACAACAGTGTGACCATCTTCTCCCCCACACCTCTCACATGGAAACGGTTTCTTGTCTAGTCAACAAGTGAAACGTCTGTTGATCTCCCACATTCTGCAACTCTAACTTGTCAAAACGGGCATTCGTGGCTTCCAGCTGAGCCACAACTGCACTATCAACAGAAGAAACTGTTCGAATTCCTCCTCTTGGGTTCCCATATTCAGCACAATGGGTAGCCATCTCCTCTATAATTCCTCATCCCTTGTCATCATCGTTATTTTTCTGGAATCGCCCATTTGATGAAGCATCCAAAATAGCACAGTGGTCATCATACAACCCATTAAAGAACTGGTTTCATAAGAACCACTGGTCGAAACCACGATGAGGAAGAGACCGCACCAATTTCTTAAACCGGCACCATGCCTCATACAAGTTTTCATCTTGTGTTTGCTTGAAACTTGTAATTTTTCCTCTCAGCTGATTAGTTCGTTGTGGAGGAAAATACCTTTTATAGAAGGTAAGGGCCAGGGTCTCCCAGTTGGTGATACCAGCTGCATCTCTATCAAGATCGGTGAGCCACTCTCGGGCTCCATCGGTCAAAGAAAAAGGAAATAGGACCTCCTTAATCTTGTCCAGAGTCACTCCCTTAGTAGCGGGAATGGTAGAACAGTAGTCTGTGAAAACCTCCATATGCTTCCCCGGATCCTCACCAGCTACACCATGATACAGATTTCTTTCGACCAGGTTGATATAAGACGGCCGAATATCAAATGTACGGCCATCCTCCGTCGCAAGATTGAAACCTTTAGGGATTGAAGCAGCTGTTGGCTCCGAATGACTCGCGATATTAGGCATCTTCACAATTTTAGCAGCAGAAATAAAATTGTCTTCTTTGCAAGACTGGTCTTCTGCAAATAAGAAGTGTTCAAGAACGGGTTCAAAAGTACTCAAGCCTTCCTTTCGAATTTTTCTCAGCAAGCGTTGTCTAATGCGAAAAGTCCACTCCGGTTCAGAATCAGCTTGCACTAACTCTGACCTGTTAGACCTGGGCATAAACAACACTAGAGAATATAAATAAGAACTGTCTCAAGGAATTAAAAATTCCCTGAGACTGAGACAAACGAAAATAAGACAGATAAATAGGCTAATTGGCTCCCCGACAACTGCCAAATTTTGATACCGTCGTTTTAGTACCAAAAATAATACCTAAGACTACTAACAGAAGTTAGCGGAAGTAGGGTCGATCTCCAAAGAGAGGCTATTATATCTATCTGCCGGTCTAAGTCTGTCCGGTAATAATCGGGGGTTTTTAAATGATTTTTAACTAAAAGTGATCAAGGCAAGAGAAATAAGGCAAAGAGCAGTAAAAACAAAGAGGATTAAAGATGTGATCAGATAAAGTGAGGTATGCTAGGAATTCGGTTCACCACGGTAATTAACTAACTCAGCCATAAGTAGTTCAGGCGATTTACTGTGAGAAGAGCAAGGGAAAGGTCCTTCCGGTCAGCTATTCACCCTAGATTACAACTAACTTAACTTCGGTCCTCATTAGGGTAGTCTACTATTTATAACAGGTCTGTTCAATCCAATCTTCTGATCTAGGATCGAATTTAACCAATTTAATGGGTTTAGAAGCGTGCACTCGACTAAACAATTATAGTTATATTGTTATAAAACAGTTCTCACAATTAATCATCTGATCTACTTACAACATCGCTAACGCACTACCATGGCTCCCCTAATCCTAACATAAGAGAAATTAGCTACTCATGCTATTGATGTTACTAATGATAACGATAATGACTATGCTAAAGAAAGACATATTAAAGAGATTAAAGGGATGAATCATACATTACCAACAACAACAATAAAAATAAGAATTAGAGAACAAAGATTAGGAGAAGAACAAAGAAAGATTAATTAAAGAGCAAGGGTAACGAAGGATTATAAAGTTTAGATCTAGAGTGTAGAGGTAAAGCAAGCAAAGAGAAAGTACCAGCAGTAATTAAGAGAAAAGGAGTAATTAAGCGTACTATAATATCTCTGTTTAACCTAATGACGTCTTCCTTAAATAGGGAAGAGATTATTTACCAAAATAAAATATAACACAGAATAAAAATCCCGAGTAAATAGGTAAATTACTCGATCGAGGCATTTCATTCCTCTCGATCGAGTGAATCTTCAGCAAAACCCTTCGATCGAACAAGTAGGGCTCTCGATCGAAGACCTCCAATACAACACCCTTCGATCGAGTACAGCAGGGACTCGATCGAACACCAGCTACTATCAAAACCTCTCGATCGACCAATAAAGTACTCGATCGAGGTGTTAGCCACTGAAAACAGCTTGGACTCCGCTTGGTTAGCTTCCAAGGACCTCCTTCACGCTCCCCGAGGTACGACATTCCGCTCTAAATTCTCCATCTCCTTAAATGCATGCTAAAAGGAGCGAATAAGGCACGATTTCACCACTTTGAGGTCCATTCCTGCAAATGAGACGAAACAAACCAAAGTAGCCAATTTGGGGCATTTTGCAATACAAAACTGTAGAAATGATGTGACTCATATTTGAGCACATTTAGTCCCCGAATTAACCTCGTTCCCATGCTGTATTGTGCATAATTGGGTCATTTACTATCTTTAGTTTCCCGTTTTGCATATTCTTTGAGGTTTTGTCTCCTTGGTAGGAAAGGATTGCTAACCTTGCATTTATATGGCGAAATGGAGCTAAATTGATCGCATCTAATGACCAAGCACAAAAGAGAAGACCAATACTAGAGGCCTAAGTAGATAATAAAGTGATTTGGGCAATGATGAAAGGATCCTTGCATCCCCGAAATGATCCTTGCGGATTGTGGAGGAAGAAAATAAGAGTAGCTGACTGCCCAGGGATCCGAGCGGATTATACATGATCCGGGCGTCTCCTTTCAACACCATCTGGGCGAATTTAGGCCAAGACGAGCGGATCTCAGCACAGGGAGCCGAGCGTCTCCCAACCAATCCGCACGGATCGAAGGCCAGAGAGCCCGTGCCACAGCTTAAGACGCACGAATTGTGGCAGGAATAACAACACGAATATGCTCATTTCCTTCGAGAGGAGCATTTCCTCAACTTTTCTTAAGGGTTTTAATAGTCATTTAAGCCCTTAGTAACCCTAAGCTTTGTAGCTAATCTTTAGTATAAATACCCCTTTGTACTACCTAGATTATCATGAAGATTGAATTAAGTTTTAATCAAGTTGAATTGTAATGTCATCTTAATACTCTCAAATTAGTTATAATACAATTTATCAATATTAATTATATCTTAATCTTTCCTTAATTTCTCTATTGTTCTTCACTTATTTTGGTTAATTAGAAGATTATTTGGGTTTATTTGGGAGATTGACAACCTTCCATTAATCATCAAGTACTTCTATTATTCTTTGCATTATCATTTTGGAATCTCCATAGGTATAATTCTCTTAACCCTTGTTTTAATTATTGTTAATTACTTTCATTTGTTCATCATGTTTTGCCTTGTTAGTTTGATTGACAATCTTATTAGCATGTTGAACTTGATAATGAGTGAGTAGTCTCCTAGCTAGAGTTAATGGGGAATTAGGGGAAACAAACATGGGGAATGATTCATGCTTAATCTAATATGTCTTCATAATTAATTTGCTTACTTGTTGTGATTTCAACTTATGCACATGTTATGTTTGATGAAATGCGAGCCTATGAATCCTTTCATTTTTTACCCATCACCTATCTCTTCAATGAGGCTTGTAAGCTTATACACCAACTCGAGCCTTATTAGACCATGCATATAGTTGAATAGGAAGAATTAAGTCGACTTGTAGGTGTTCTACAATCTCAACCGGTTCGGCTACGGGACCCAAACCTTCCTAGGGATTGTAAGCATATACACCAACTCGATCCCATCACAACAATAATTGCTTGTTATATAATTAAGAACATGTTTGTGCGATCAACTCCCATGAATCCCCTATGAACCCATGACACCCTAGTGCTTTTAATCAATTGTTTACATCTCCATTCTATTTACCTTGCTTTATTTTTATTGTTGATTAGTTTTAGTTGATCTCCTACCTCAACCCCAAATTGTGACACCCTAAGACACAACCATTTACAAGTGAAAATCCTACATCAATACCCGTCCCTTGGGATCCGACCTTTACTTGCCTCTTTGCTAAGAGTAGTTTGTGAAGTTATAAATATTGTTTTGGCTGGTAGGTTTTGACGACGAGTTTGAAACCGTACCAAAAAATGGCGCCGTTGCCGGGGACGGTGTTAACTTGATTTGATTTTCATTAATTGTTTTTAGTTGTGTCTTTCTTCACCTTTGGGAGTTCAATCTGCTCAAGGTTATTCTAATTGTTTTCGAGTTGTTTGATATTTTGCATGACTAGGAGATCACAAGGTAATCCATTTCCTATTGACCTTGAAATTGAAAGAACCTTAACCAACAATACAAGAGTTGCTAGAGGTACTTTGAGAGGTATTGGAGAGATTGTGGACATTCAACCAAATAACATTGAGTTTACCAACCCTTTTGCAAGAGAAGGAGAGGACAAACCAATACAAAACCCACCACAAAATCAACCCACAATGTCATCACATTCCGTACCAACCGAGGAGAACCTACCACATGGTACTCCTACACCACAACACTTAACCGGTAATTTCATTGCCAAATCCGCATTCATACAACTAGTTGAGAGAAGTCAATTTGGAGGGATGCCTAGTGAAGACCCTCACTCACATATGGAGACTTTTTGTGACTATTGTGATGCGATTTCTCAAACTGGGGTTACTAAAGACCAAATCCGATGGGTATTATTCCCTTTTTCTTTGATTGGTGCCGCAAAGCAATGGTTGAAGAGCCTAGACAAGGCTACCCTTGATATTGACTCATGGAAGAAGTTAGTACTTGCTTTCTACCAGAAATTATATCCTCCGGAGAAGACCAATATGTTGAGAGCCCAAATCACCAGGTTCAAGCAAAGGGATGAGGAATCATTGTATGAATCATGGAAGAGATTTAAGGACACTTGTCATTCTTGTCCACACCATGGACTTAGCGAGTGGTTGCTTGTGCAACAATTTTGGAACGGTCTATATGAAGATTCCCGCAATATCCTCAACATGGGATCCAATGGTATGTTTACCGAAGTTGATGAGAATCAAACATGGGCCAAAATCGAAGAGATGGCGGTTCATAATTCACAATATAGTAGACCTCGAAAGGCTACTAGAGGAGGAAAACATGAGGTAGATTCCATCACTCAATTGGGTGCTCAACTAGGTGCTCATATTGAGACCATCAATTTAAAGTTTGAGAAGGCTATGGCTAAGCTTGATGAAGATTCCAAATCACCTAGACAACATGTTGTTAATGCTATGGTGGCATCATCCTAAATTCTAAGTGGAGTATGTGAGAATTGTGGAACTTTGGGACATGACCAAAGTGAATGTAGGGGAACAAGTGAACAAGTGAATGCTTTCCAAGCATACAAGAGTGGTACCTCTTATTCTAACTATTACAATGAGAATACCAAATCCCATCCAAATCTTTCATACAAAAGCCAAAATGTTCAAAACCCTCAACCAACATACACCCCACCTCCAATGAGAAATCAAGCTCAAAGACCCTTTTATAACCAAAGCCAAAACTATCAAAATCAACCCACATACAATCAACCAAATGATTAAGGCTTTGATGTTCAAAAAGCGGTCCTCCAAATGCAAAAGAACCAACAAGAATTTTTCACCCAAATGCAAAAAGATAGCCAAGCCAAAGACATCACCATCAACAACATACTAGCCCACACCAAGATGCTAGAAACTCAAATGACTCAATTAGCATCTTCTAACTCTCAAAGACAAAAGGGGCAATTACCACCTCAAAGTAATCCCCAAGACATGAAACGGTGAATGCCATCCATTTGAGAAGTGGTACAAGGTATGAAGGGCCGAAGAGGCCCATTGATGAAGATGTTGTGAATTCTAGTGATAAGCAAAGAGTTATGGAGAACTCTAAAGAAGAAGAACCCACCACCAATGAAGTTTCAAAGAAGAAGAATGAAGAAAAGGCTAAGGAGAAAGAGCCTATTGTGATTAGACTTCCATTCCCAAGTCGTCAAGCTAAACTTAAGCTTGATGAACAACTTTGAAAGTTCATGGAGATTGTGAGGAACTTAGAAGTCTCAATTCCATTCACGGAATTGATCAATCATGTTCCGGCCTATGCGAAATACATGAAAGATATTCTTACAAAGAAGAAATCCATTCGGAAGCTAGAGACTATTGCATTCACTAAGGTGAGTAGTGCTATTCTACAAGGAAGTTCACCTCCAAAGCTCAAAGATCCGGGAAGCTTCTCTATTCCATGCACCATTGGCGACACCACAATCAACAAAGCATTATGTGACCTTGGAGCAAGTGTGAGTGTCATGCCATACTCGGTCTATAAAAGGTTAGGAATGGGAGAACTCAAATGCACCAATATTACGCTTCAAATGGCAGATCGATCAACGAAGACACCTTTAGGGATATGGGAGGATGTGCCCGTAAGAATTGGCAAGTTCTTAATCCCGGTGGACTTTGTTATTGTTGACATGGAGGAAGATTCCAACATTCCTATCATTTTAGGAAGACCGTTCTTACATACCGCAGGAGCGGTAATTAATGTGAAGCATGGGGAACTCACACTTGAAGTGGGAGATGATTAATCTTGATAAGACAATGAGAGCTTCCCGACTCCATGAGCCATGTTTAAAGATTGATCACTATAGCCGAGAAAGTGATAGAAAGAAGTTGACATCCCAATGCAAAGATCAAGCTATGGGTAAAGAACCACCACCCATATAGAAGAAGAAAGTGGATAATCTTCAAGATGCTCCATCCAAAGAGCAGGGAAATTTTCAAAGCAATGAGAGCTTGAATAGCTCACCACCAATCATGACAAGTAAGGAAGAAGGCCTCATTGGCCATGACAACAAGAAAGATGAGTTGCATTCATCAACTCATGATACCATAGGGAAGCAAGCTAGTGAAGTGTATGGTCTATGGGATGACGAATTTGACGGATTAGTCAACCCCTACATTTGCAATGCTATGACCTTAGACCAAGGCTTTGTGGATCCTTATCATCACCTTGACATGGGTCACCACCATGAAGAACACAATGTGCAAAGGTCCATTGAAGATCTTTATAATGACACTGAACAAGCCTTCGACTACTTCTACAAGGTGTTGAGCAACATCAATAACACTTTGGCTATGCCCCCTTGACATCTCATTCAAGAGTGAGAGTTTGGTGGAGTCCTCCCTAAACCACCATTTGTAAATATTCTAACTCTTAACATGCATTTTATTTCTTGTATTGCATTTTTGTCAATTTTGGATTTGCAATTTTATACTTTGATCAAGATTCTTATCATGAGAGAAAGTGAGGGAGGTACTTTAATGTTTCTTGATGTGTAGTGTTTGCTTTAGTGAGGGAGGTACTTTAATGTTCCTGGCACCTACCCGCTCGTCTTGGGCAATGATCCGAGCGTCCTGGATCCAAGACGCTCGTCTTGGGAGAGCTAAAGTTGAAATTCAGGGACTGTTCTAAAAACCGAGCAGATTGAGCAGAAGACGCTCGTCTCAGAGGAAATCTGCGTGTCCTAGCTGCTTCAAAATTTAAAGTTTCACACTATCTTACAATCCGAGCGTCCCAAGAAAAAGACGCTCGTCTCCACTGAAAGACGCTCGTCTCCTGCAGAATCCGCGCGTCTCAGCACGGGTTAGAAATTTCTCAGCTGACTGTCTTATGATCCGAGCGTCTCCTGAAGAATCCGCTCGTCTCCTGCTGCTGAAAGGTTATAACACGGGATTTAAAACCCCTCTTCCCCAATTCATTTCATTCTTTCAAAACACAAACACACATTCAAAACCCTCAAAACCCTCAATCCCCTCATCAACAAAACATAATTTCCTTAACCAAATTCACCCAAATCAAATCCAAACTTCCTCTAAACACAATCAAATTACTCCTTTAACAACAAGAGGCCATCAAAACACCAAAATCCTCAAAAATTGAATCGATTTTCTAGGGTTTCAAGGCAAATTCGAAAAACCCAAAAACGATTAGGGATTCATTGAAGCTTGAGGATAGTAGGAGCATTCAAGCAAAACTTTGGTTTGTTGATACATTCTTAACAAGGAGAAGCATTATGTCAAGGACTAAAGGTGGAAACAAGGCACCCACAAAATCAAATCTTTCAAAGAGGCAACAAGCTCTTCAAGCCTAAAAGGCTATGGCGGTACAACAAGCAAGAGTGGAAATTCAAGAGGTTCCTACTCCTATGGTGGAAGCTACTCCTATACCGGTTATTGAGCAATTACAAGAATATCTGGAGGTAACTTTCAGAACCGATTATCATAGGAAAGATTTTATATCTCTTGCTAAGAAAACAATTTTGCCCACCAAGTTTATATGTCAAGATGCTTTAGCCAAATTGGGTGTTCTTGAGAGGACCAAGAACTTCTTCGAGTCTATGGGGTTACTTACACTATTTGACATGCAAGAATTAACTTACCCCTCCCTTACCATAGAATTTATAAGCTCTTTGAAAATCACTAAGGTAGAGGCTCGAAAGAATGTTGAATTCCGCCTAGAAAACAAGGATAAAAATATGTCTTTGAATGAGTTTGGCGAGGTGTTTGGTCTTAAGGACCACTCTCCTTATGTGAAGAAGCCCTCGAAATATGACCCCGCCCCTCTATGGAAATCAATCACCGGAATAAAATTTGAATCCTTCCATGAGTGGCATGCCCTTTATGTCCACCATCCGGGTATAAGGGTATGGCATAAGGTTGTGGGAAATACTCTAATTGTAAGGAAGGGCACTAATCATTTCACCGAACTCGACTTAATCTACCGTGAATCAACCATGAATGTCGACAAGAAGTTCACCAATAAATACAATGTACTTCAACTCTTGAAAGGTGGCTTACAATTGACCATGGGAAAGATGGGGCGGCCTTTATAGTGAATGGAGGCTTAGTAACATGGCTAGCAAAACACTTAAACCCGGATTTTAACAAAGACAAGACTTACAAGCCGGTTAGAGGTGGCAACCTTATTGATTTAGCCACTATGATCAACAAATTTTATTGGGTCAAGAATGATTATCTTGAAAACAAATTTGAGTGGCTCACCAAATATGCTAAGTCCTTCATTCTACCAAACAAGATTTGCCGACTCAATGTCCGAAGCCCAAATTATCTTCTTCCACTCTCCGATGAAGCCGAGTTGATTATGCAACAACATAGGGAAACTATTGCCGAGCCCTCCTCCTCCTCCATTGTGACTCCACCCTATCCGTTTACCTACCAAGAATTCCAACCCAGAGATGTTAAGTTGGGTAACGATTACTTGACCCAATTGATGCAACATATGCATAGGGAATCTTATGAGGACCGGGTCAATGCTTACCGGGCCCAATATCCGCCCCTCCTACACTTAGCTAGGCAAGGACTCCTTGATCCATCATGTCCTTTGCCTAGTTGGGCGGATAGGGAAGTATTCTTTCCTAATGCTCCTAGAGATGCTAGCATGGGAGGTTAGGTTACCAAAGGGAAGGAGATTGTTGTTGAGAGTGAGGAAGAAGAGGAAGAAGAAGAAGAAGAAGAAGAAGAAGAAGAAGAAGAAGAAGAAGAAGAAGAAGAAGAAGAAGAAGAAGAAGAAGAAGAAGAAGAAGAAGAAGAAGAAGAAGAAGAATAAGATGAGGAAGAAGAAATGGAAAGATCAAGTGATGAAGATGATGGTGAAACCTCCGACTCCATGAAGGTAGATGACGATAATGATAGTGAGGATGTTGATGATGACGATGGAAGTGATGAGATGTTGCCATGAGCGACAATTGAGGATTAAAGCTCTTTGGAGGATGCCACATATCCATGGTGAGTCTCCTACACCTCCTTTAGCTTTGTTCATTTCTCTTGTTTTCAATTATTTTAATCTTGATCATTGGTTTTGAGTCCTAGCAACACCTAGAGGACTCCAATTTCTACACTAGCAATAGTGTCATTTTTGGTTTGGGGAAGTTCAAGCACAAGAAATGGGACAATGAGGACAATGTCTATACTAGTGTGAGGACATATAGCATAATTTGCCATCGTATTGGCCATTGAGGACAATGCCCATACTAGTGTGGGGATGGGGAATTCTAACTTGACCTTTAAATAAAAAAAATGATAAAAATTTAAAAAATCAAAAACATGTTCATTCCTTTATAGTGTAGTTTTGTATATATTGTATATATTTGTTTGTTTGTTTGTCTATTCTTTTTCACATTGATCGACTACGCCACATCCGAGACATGAGGATCATGAAGACCGCATGGTATGATCTTTCCAATCTCCTTTTTCCTCTTTATGTTAATGACTATATGTCTTTATTTTGATTGATGCGGTATGAAACAATGTGATTATAGGAGTTACATTTAGATTATTTGGCATACTAGTTGGTAGAAGCATTTGCATTAGGTTGTATATATGATAGTTGCATCATGGCATGTAGTTGCATTTAGGAAAATTTTGTAAAAGCATCTATTTGGGAAGCTTTACAAGTGTATATAAGGCCCTTGTAGATACTTTTTCTTCTTGAGACTTTGCTCATTAGAATGCTTGTAAAACACCCTAGGATGTGTCATGCTAGTATCCTTTGACCCATGGATTAAGGCCTAGTCAAGAGTACCTTGTGGTGTGATAACTCATTGGCTACCGTTTATTCCAAGGTGACCCTTGAAACCATGCAACCATCTTCCACATCCATTATATTTTGTCATAAAAAAGGGAATGGGCACAAAAATTGTTCAAAATTTGAGTTCAAGCAATGAAAAGAAATGAAAAAGTTTGCAATTTGCATCAAAAGAAATGAGTAGTACAAAAATAGACTCCTATGCTTCAAATATAAGGCACCCTCGTTACTAATTGGGGGTGACTTTGAAAATGTTCAAAAGAAAATGCAAAAAGTTGAAATTGTCGAGCATCAAATGCCAAACATCAAGAAATGGCAAAAAGAAATTGTTCTCAAAAATGTCAAATGCCACAAGAAATTTGGGGGGAGGGGGGGGGGGGGGGACAACAACAAAAGCAAACTCGCACATGAAACTCAAAATACATTGATCCCTTTTATCCATCGAATCCACTTTTGTGCATGGTAGAAAGGGGACGACCCTTCTTCTTGTCTAGGCAAGAAGGGGAATTCCGCGATCCTCCAGTATTTCTAACGCCATAAGGAGTCACTCTTGACGAAAGCATTTAACAATTGAGAACAAAGGTACCCTAGCTTGACACAACTTGGAGGTGATTTATTGGTATCCTCTTAGGCTTAGTAGCTTAAAGAAACCGTATCTATAATGGAGTGTGTACCCTTAGATTGCTTCCCTTGTAGATAATTTCCGCCACTTAGATGAGGAAAGTGGCTATTCATTTTTGTAGATGCATACATTACTTGTTTTGTGTGCTTAATGATTGGATGTATTGCCATTTTGGCAAGTCCCACCTTGCCTTGCAAGAAGGCATCCTACCTCGTGGTTGTCTTGTTGTGAGTTGAAGGGGCGGAGTTAGACCCGCTAATTGTCTCACATCGGCAATATTAGTAGGTTAGTTTAAATAAAGGTCCTAGTTGTAGTCACCTCTTTACTCGGGACAAGCAAAGGTTCCGTTTGGGGATGTTTGATGTGACTCATATTTGAGCACATTTAGTCCCCGAATTAACCTCGTTCCCATGCTTTATAGTGCATAATTGGGTCATTTACTATCTTTAGTTTCCCATTTTGCATATTCTTTGAGGTTTTGTCACCTTGGTAGGAAAGGATTGCTAACCTTGCATTTACATGGCGAAATGGAGCTAAACTGATCGCATCTAATGACCAAGCATCAAAGAGAACACCAATACACGAGGCCTAAGTAGATAATAAAGTGAATTGGGCAATGATGAAAGGATCCTTGCATCCCCGAAATGATCCTTGCGGATTGTGGAGGAAGAAAAGAAGAGTAGCTGACTGCCTAGGGATCCGAGCGGATCATACATGATCCGGGCTGAAGGAAATGTAGATTCATATACATACTAACATACTCATATATGTCTTAATTAATTTGTCATAAAATTAAAACGGATTTTATGCATGCAAACAATAATATAAATAGAGGAGAAATCATGTCCTTACATAGTGGATTTCGGCTATTAGGGCACAAGAGAGATCACATTTCTCTCTTGTTCTTGAGCTTTTCCTTTATGGATGAACAAGATCTAAGTACAAGATCTCTCCCCAAGCTTTATACCCAAGGCTTCTCTTAATTTAATTAATATTACAAATACTAGTATAATATTAATTAAGGTAGAAAATTGAACCAAAAATATTGTTAACACTTTGAATATTTTCGGTCTAAAAGAGGGAGGAGAAGAGAGCTTTTTATCTCACTAAAATCTCTATTTTGGATGATCAAGTGAATGAATGAAGATACAAAACATTTTGTATATTATTAGGTAAAAATATGAGAAAACCATCATAGGTTTTGTCTTCCCCAAAACCGTGTAAGAGGATGCTTTTTAGAGAGCCAATGCATGGAAAATTTGTTCTTCACAATGAACAATAGGCTTGCATGGCTAGTGGCTAGTGTAATCATCATGCCTTCCACTAATTACAATCAACATATAATTAGCTCATAAACCCTCTAATTTTCGGCCCACTTGGTAATATGGATTCCATATTATTTTTGTCAATTGTCAATATGTCACATGTCATATGTGACATAAATTTTGTTATGTATTTTTAACATATTAAAAATCAACGTATTAATAAAAATACGTCACATACAAAAATCGACTTAGTAATTTCATAATTACTTGTGCCAAAATATTTTACCATTTATAAATCACAACAGATTGTATTTATAATAATTCATTCAATTTTGATTGTTTCTTTAAACAATAATTTCATCCGAGTAATGAAACAATTCGATTACTCAGACCGTATCTCATTTGATCGCATTTCAATATGATACGTAAATTTTACTTCCAAAATCGTCCGTCAATTTTCAAGTAATTTAATTAACTCGTAACGTTATACGATTAATCAAATAATCAATTAAGAGTATTGCCCTTTAGGTATGACCTAGGGGTCAACTGATCACCACCGTCACACGACAATAATGTCAAACTCTAGTCACCAATCATTACCGATATATGTTGACCGATTGACAAGAATAATATTACTTCCCAATTGTATTCTTTAAAATGAGATTTAATAATGATATTTTTAAATCATGTAATCGCACTATTGTTGAGGACACATTTCCCAACAATCTCCCACTTGTCCTCGACAAGTGTGCGTTACCAATTCTCTTGTCCTATTACTATCTCCCACTTAATGCAAGGTCTCTTTCAGTCGTACTTGCAAGTGATCATATCGAGAGTGGTTTCCTCGATCCGAGAATAACCGATTGACCGGATTTATCCACTCTGGATACCTTCCGAGCGTGGCCACGCATTTCCAATTCATTACTCCTCGAGTGGCCCCGAGATATTGTTTTAACCCTGACAAGGGGATGGACAATTCCTATCGCACTCATTCCCTTCGACTAGCCACACCATCATCAAACCAAAATATGCCCATTTGACCCCATTTACGAAGGTCGTAGTAACACAAATCAAAGTTAATCTGAAACTGAGCCATCTTAGGTGAATAGTCTTTAGTCAAAAGAATCGACTCATTTGAATACTATAGCAGCTCTCGCCACGACCAGGCTATATAAATTGCCAGAACTCTATAAGCGGTCATAAGGCCCGACAAAATGTTCCTAATATGCCGCCTATGTGATCGACTAGTCATCTCACATGACTCTATGGCACTTGAACTTACCATTAATCGCATCACACTCTAGTTACTTCGAGACGTCACCTCATACAAGTAACTATGGGCAAATACAATGTTAATCCGTGTTCACTTTAACGGGGTTCAATTGTCTCCACAACCCGTTTGGATGTAACAAAGTATAATAAAAGAGTTTTAAAAATAAAACTCGAACGACAAATGCGATTATCACACATGAATAGTCAATGCCTGATTACTATTTCATGTTCTATAATCTGATTTGATCTTGTACGTAGTTGTTCATTTCAATTCAATTGAAATGACATGACTCATCATGTTTAGCCTTTGAGAAGGCTTTGGTTAGTAGGTTTTATCAACTTCTTGTACCTTTCTCAACCTTACTACATACTCGTTTTCCTTTGTAATGTATACATTTGCATTACAAAACTTTCTGAGTACGTGTCGAGATCCAATCAAGACATAGGCCCTCTAGCCTAAGAAAAGCTCCCACTGTCTTCACAGTGTGCGGGACTCATCCCTCTTGCACATCTCATGATCGCAAGTGTACTCAATTTCCGTTATAAATATCTCTCATTGTTCTTTATTGCTTAGAACGATTCTAGAAAATCTACTTCTTAATTATCATAGCCACAATGGTATCTTAACCATCCTAATATGTTTTGATTATGGTTTTGTCGGAAACCATGCGCAACCTCAATTGTCAATTGTCACTTGTGTAACACCCTTACACAAAATTGCATCATAAACACTCTGCTTTACTTTCTTAATGCTTCTGCAAGCACTTAAGGGCAATCTTTATATACTAGGTAAAGATTACTTAAATTCGATTTTGAAAACAGTTCATCATACTCAAAGCATATGAAGTGTTATACATCATTTCTTTTTAATTGATTCGGCAAATGAAGCAAATGAAATCAATCAAATATGTTCAATTTAATTGAACTAGTCATGAATCTTATCAACATAAGACTTCTTATTGACGCTAATATCACGTGGATTTATCTTCATAAATCTGGATATTAAAGATGTATTGTAATACTCCAAAAGTCTTAAATCATTCCTAATGATCAATATGTCATCCACATATCGGACTAATTAAAATTTCCGTAACTCCCACTAAACTCCATGTATAAACACAACTTCTCGACTTATCGAGAAATGTTTTATCACATGATCAAAATGTTGATTCTAACTCATTGATGTCCTACTTAAGACCCTCTCTTAAGTTTCACATTATCTTAGGATTGCAAGAATCTACTAAACTCAAGACATGTATTGAATACATTCCTTCTATTGAAGAAGTGGGTTTTAGATTCACTTGCTATGTATTTCATAACCTCATAATGAAACACAATCCCTAAGAAGATCCAAATAGACTTAAGCATTTCAATTAGTGCAAAACCCTTTGCAACCAATCTTGCTTTGAAATATCTCTTTATTAGTGCAAAACTCTTTGTCACTAATCAAGCCTTTTTGTTTCGGATTTTCATGGCTCTAAGCCTTGTATTGAGTTGTGACTTTAAACACTCTTATGTAAGTCATATGTTCATTACTTTCTAGAAGTAATCAACTTGAATCAAACAATTTCTTTTGTAAGTTATAAGCTCTTTACTTTCTTAAAAGTAGCATGAATTCATCATTTTTAACAAGTGACGAATTTAACCTCCTAGGTTTTAAAGAAACAATGTCTTACACAAAACGTCTCATGTAGCCAAGAAAGACCAGTTTCTTGCGACATAACATTCTCTGTGGCATTCTTTGTGGCTCTTGAATAATTTCTCCCACTCTGTCTTCTAAAAATAAACTTGTATTTTAGAAAGACAGCTTCACGAGCCGCAAACCCGTCGTACTCGTGATAATTTAAGAGGGAAAAATGAGCATTTGTTTCTTGTGAAAACTTACAAACATGGTACCCTTACCATTTCATATCACATATGATTCGATTTAGTGGAAAAATAATCTAGACAAAATGATAAAATCCCCAAAAGGATCAAGTAACTCAAAGTAACTTGATCGAAGTTCAAACCTTATCAAATAGCGTTTGAATTCTTATCCAATCATACATTATCCCATAATGCGTGTTAAGAGAGATTAATTTGTGATACTATATCACAATTCATTTGGCTTATATCAAAGTCTTCACTTTGATAATCCCATCACGACTAAATCGTGATTACTTGAACTCTTTGAAATTCTTCAAAGATTTCTCTATTTACCTTATTAAGTGAACATATTAGTGTCAACTTAAATCGTTGGTAAAAGATAATGATCAACCTATTTTGGATCGTTGATTTACAACCTCGATCTCCTTTTCAACCAAAAGGCACGAGACATCTTGCTTTGAATACAAGATACGCATAAACCATTAACAATCTAATGGCTTCAAGAGTACTCGATAACTCTTTGCGTTCATCATTCCAGAATTTAAGGTTTAATCTTGGGTTACCAATTTGAGTCTTACATCATCTACATGATATATCATTCTAGTTTGGTTTAGAATATATTCACCTTGATAATGGGCCAGCCATACATCAAATCGTGGTGTATAGGGTCACAAAAGTGAAACCTCTTTTGTATCTTAACAAGTTTATATTCTTATTTAGAGTTAATGCACTTAATAGTCATAATTAAGTACAACTTTAAATCCAAAAACTAGATTGAGTACACAATTTCTCTATCTCTCGACTTCATTGTTGCTAGTCGTCATATTCTAATCATCCTATGTATCAAACATAATGATGAAAACCACCACCGGTTTCTAATATTGACGAAGTAATACTAGCAAAATTTATGTTTAATCAAATAAACATTTTTAAAGAAGAAGGTCCCATTAGATGTCCCACAACTAACTTGTTGATTCTTCAATAATTGGGGTAGTTTCCTTTCTTGTGTCCAACATTTTAAGACAATGGAAACTTTATCGGTCGGGATTGATAGGTTTAGTATCGTTATTCTTCAACAACTTTACTTTTATCACAACCTTGTATCAATTCCATTATTATCCTTACTTCTTGAACCTCTTTTTTTTATCTTAACGGTTTAAGAGAATGCTCCCACTTGTTTCAATGAGTCTTTGCTTTGAGAAGCAAAATTGAATTCATGAAGATTACTCTTCATTTGTTCGTTTTAGTCTTAAAAACTTTCATTGAAGTGGTTGCGATATTTTGGTCAATTACGAATTCTTGACAAAACTAATTACCAAAACAATTTTATCGCTTCGATGTACTTAATGCATTTAAGTATATGGAAAAACAATCCATTGCAAGTAGATGTGTTAGTCAAGAATCAAAAACCTGTTTGATAATGAATAACTTTAATCTATACTCTTTACAAGAGATCCTTAGCAATGGTTCATTTGAGGTTTTTAGAAGCAAACTCATATTTGTCTTTAGTTACGATGTTTTAATGGAGATTTGAATCAAAAACGAAATGATATCGTATATGAATTGTGGTAAAGAAATAGAACAATATGATAACGGAATAGTGGAAAACAAAACATTTATCGTTATATTAATAATACTTGTAAATAACAAGTAAAGCATTTACATAGTAACCTCTACCCAACTATGATAAATGATTCCAAGACCCAAATTCATATCGACTTAGGCACGGTATGGCCGATGAAACCCTTATCAATATAACTCGGTGGATTAACGCTTTAATCGATTCTACTTTTAGAACTCTTGGTCGATAAAATTACTCTAATATTTATCTATAGCCCGGAACACATGCAACTACGGTCGCGAATACTTCCGTTGAGCTCAATCCAAATTTCGAATAAATGTGTCCATGATCCAAATCCACATCAACTTGGGCACGGTATGGCCGATGAAACCCTCATCAACATGAATTCGGTGGATTGACATTTATTACCCACTTCCCCTACGTAACAAGGTTTGTACCCCGGTAGGGCCGAGTGCACTCCCTCGCGAAATAGGTTTTCATGGTTTCTACTATTTGGTAAGGCTATGTCTCAATTAATTGTTTTAGCGAGAGGTCATGTCAATTTATTATCTATCACGTTTTAAGTGAACTAAAGCGGTGAACTACGATAATTCTAATTGACACGGTCGATAAACTCGATAACACAATGCATGTTTAGTTATGGCGATTTAGCGATGCATGTGACATAAAATAAAATGCAAGCATAAAATAAATAAATCCTAGTATGGCCTTTCCTAAAATAGAAAAACTATTAATCTATTACATATTCGGAAACCAACTCCATTGGTCCCTTGAACTTCGGTTGTGGCACGCATCTCGAGGTAACACCGTCTTTATGTATCGCCATTCTTGAAGTAATCCGTCTTTTGGAACTCCGGAATGAATAAAATTACATAATAAATTACATAATTTCCTATTATACATTTGTAACTAAAATAAAATTAATCTATTAAATTACAAAACGGTGATACGAGATCACAATAAAAATTACAACCGAATCGATATTCCCATACATTTCGGGAAATACCAATTAAAATCTAAGGCCATACTAAGTAAAATTACATAATTCAAAATTACATAAATTAAAATATGACAATCATAAAGAAAAATGCAGCATTATAATATGTATGAACATGCTCAATTTTATGCTAAATCGCCTTTAAATAGCCAATATCGTATATTACTCGGTTTTTACGGATTTGCGTGATTTCAACATTTTATAATCACAAAAATACATAAACTCATATTTATGCATAAGTTAATTACCCTAACCTCTTAGGACTCAAAATATAGTCTTCACTAATAATTTGACCATAATTATGTAAGAAATGTAGATTCATATACATATTTAACATACTCATATATGTCTAATTAATATTGTCATAAAATTAAAACGGATTTTATGCATGCAAACATTAATATAAAAGAAGAGAAATGATGTCCTTACATTCAATATTTCGGCTATATTGGGCACAAGAGAGATCACCTTTCTCTTCTTGTTCTTGAGCTATTCCAATGGATGAACAAGATCTAAGAATAAGATCTCTCCCCAAGCTTTATACCCAAGGCTTAACACTTAATCTAATTAATATTATAAGTACTAGTATAATATTAATGTAGTGAAAATTGAACCAAAAACTTTATAAAACCCTTATGTGTTTTCGGTTTTAGAGAGAAGAAGAGAGGATTTTATTTCTCTAGAAAATCTCTATGTTTGAAGATGGAATAATAATGAAAAATAATACACTAGCTTTAGTATATTATTTGGTAAAATTATAGAGAAAAACAATGACAATTGTCTTCCCCAAAACCGTGTAAGAGGGGCTTTTTGGGTGAGCCAATGCATGGAGAATTTGTTCTTCACAAGATAAATAGGGTTGCATGGCTACTATTAGCTTTTAATCATTATGTTTCTTATTTAAAATATAAACACAATTTAAGCCTAATCCTCCTACATTATTTCGGCACTTTCACATAATATGGAGTCCATATTATTTTGTCAATTGTCTATATGTTACATGTCACATGCCACACATATTTGTTATGTAATTTTTAACATATTAAAAATTCAACGTATTAATAAAAATACGTCACATACAAAAATCGACTTAGTAATTTCATAATTACTTGTGCCAAAATATTTTACCATTTATAAATTTCAACTGATTGAATTTATAATAATTCATTTATTTTAATTGTTACATTAAACAATTTATTTCATCCGAGTAATTATACAATTTAATTACTCAGACCGTATCTCATTTAATCACATTTCAATTTGATACGTAAATATTACTTCCAAAATCGTCCGTCAATTTTCAAGTAATTTAATCAACTCGCAACGTTATACGATTAATTAAATAATCAATTAAGTGTATTGCCCTTTAGGTATGACCTAGGGGGTCAACTGATCACCACCGTCACACGACAGTAATGTCAAACTCTAGTCAGCCAATCATTACCGATATATGTTGACCAGTTGACAGTAACATTATTACTTCCCAATTGTATTCTTAAAATGAGATTTAATAATGATATTTAAATCATGTGATCGCACTATTGTTGAGGACACATTTCCCAACAATCTCCCACTTGTCCTCGACAAGTGTGCGTCACCAATTCTCTTGTCCTATTACTATCTCCCACTCAATGCAAGGTGTCTTTCAGGTCGTACTTGCAAGTGATCATATCGAGAGTGGTTTCCTCGATCTGGAGAATAACTGATTGACCGGATTTATCCACACTGGATACCTTCCGAGCGTGGCCACGCATTTCCAGTTCATTACTCCTCGAGTGGCCCTGAGATATTGTTATAACCCTGACTAGGGGTGGACAATTCCTATCGCACTCATTCCCTTCGACTAGCCACAGCCATCATAACCCAAAATATGCCCATTTGACCCCATTTACGAAGGTCGTAGTAACACAAATCAAAGTTAATCAAACGTGCCATCTTAGGCGAATAGTCTTTAGTCAAAAGAATCGACTCATTTGAATACTATAGTAGCTCTCGCCACGACCAGGCTATATAAATTTGCCGGAACTCTATAAGCGGTCATTAGGCCCGACAAAATGTTCTTAACAATCTGCCTATGTGATCGACTAGTCATCTCACATGACTCTATGGCACTTGAACTTGCCATCAATCGCCTCACACTATAGTCACTTCGAGACGTCACCTCATACAAGTGACTATGGGCAAATACTATGTTAATCCATGTTCACTTTAACGGGGTTCAATTGTCTCTACAACCCGTATGGATGTAACAAAGTATAGATTAAAGATAAAAGACAAATGTGATTATGAACATGAACAAAAACAACACTTTTATTTCATTTCAAAATCTAACAGAAATTTGGTACACGTTTAAGTCCCATGGACGTAACATGCCCATCATGCTTAGCCTGCGATAAAGGCTTGGTGAGCGGATCGGCTATGTTGTCATCCGTCCCAACCTTACAAATCGCAATTTCCTTTCTTTCAATGAATTCTCTTATTACATGATATTTTCTAAGTACATGTCTAGATCTATTACTAGACTTCGGCTCCTTAGCTTGGAAGATCGTCCCACTATTATCACAATAGAGAGTGATGGGATCATCGGCGGTAGGTACTACTTTTAGACCTTCCGTGAATTGCTTGATCCACATAGCTTCCTTGGCAGCCTCGATGCTTTGCTATGTACTCGACCTCCGTTGTTGAATCCGCGATTCTGACTTCCTTGAAGCTTCTCCAACTTACGGCACCACCATTGAGCATGAAAACAAAACCAGCTTGTGATTTCATGTCATCTCTATCTGTTTGAAAACTTGAGTCCGTGTATCCTGTAACACGCAACTCGGTGTCTCCTCCAAACACAAGGATAGAGTCCTTAGTTCTTCTCAAGTACTTAAGGATGTTCTTGACAAAGCAATCCATGACTCTCACCTGGATTTGCTTGATATCTACTCGTCATGCTCAAGGCATACGAGACATCGGGACGTGTGCATATCATGGCATACATGATTGATCCAACAGCGGAAGCGTAAGGGATCAACTTCATGCGTTCAACATCATGGGGTTCGGAGGGACATTGAGTCCGCTCAATATCGTTCCGGTTACCATTGGTACCAAACCCCTTTTGGATTTGTCCATGCTGAATCGTCGAAGAATCTTATCAACATAAGACTCTTGACTTAGTGCCAATATTCTCTTGGGTCTATCTCTATAGATCCGGATACCTAATATGCGTTGTGCCTCTCCTAAATCCTTCATTTGGAAGTGGTTACCTAACCATTTCTTAACGAAGACAAACATTGGAATATCATTTCCAATGAGTAGTATGTCATCGACATACAAGATTAGGAACACAACATTGCTCCCACTGAATTTCATGTATAAACATGGTTCCTCAACATTTCGAGTGAACCCATTTTCTTTTATAACATGATTGAATCGATGATTCCAACTTCTAGATGCTTGCTTAAGACCATAAATGGATCTCTTAAGCTTGCATACTTTGTTAGGATTTGTAGAATCAACAAAACCTTCGGGTTGTATCATGTACACCTCCTCTTCTAAATGCCCATTTAGAAAAGCGGTTTTGACATCCATTTGCCAAATTTCATAATCATGAAATGCGGCGATCGCTAACAAAATCCGTATGGATCTTAGCATGGCTACGGGGCGAAGGTCTCATCATAATGGAGACCTTGGACTTGGGTAAATCCTTTTGCCACTAGCCTAGCTTTGTAGACATCGTCATGTCCTTCTATGCCATTCTTGACTTTGAATATCCATTTGCATTGAAGGGGTCTTGCCCCTTTAGGCAAATCTACCAAGTCCCAAACTTGGTTTTCAAGCATAGAATCCATTTCGGACTTCATGGCTTCAAGCCATAAGTTGGAATTAGGACTAGAGATTGCGGCCTTGTAGGTGGCGGGCTCGTCACTTTCCATAAGCAACACATCGAGTGTTCCATCTTCCTCGATAAGTCCCACATATCGATCGGGATGGCGAATTACTCGGCCCGTCCTTCTTAGTGGAGGAGGTACAACTGCGTTAGACGACGAAGGAACATCTTCTTGCGTCTCTACCTCGGTTTGTGGCTCTTGAACTTCATCAAGTTCAAAATTTCTCCCACTCTGTCTCTTAGAAATAAATTGACTTTCTAAGAAGACAGCCTCACTAGACACAAACACTTTGTTTTCTTGAGGTTTATAGAAGTAGTATCCTCGACAATGCGAGGGGTAACCTACAAAGGTGCATTTTTCGGATCTTGGGGCAAGCTTATTGTCGGCTTTAGTCTTGACGTAAGCATCACATCCCCAAATCCTCATATAGGATATATTAGGAACTTTTCCCGTCCACATCTCATATGGAGTCTTTTCGGTGGATTTAGTGGGACTATTGTTCAAAGATCTAATTGCGGTTTGAAGCGCAAATCCCCAAAACGAGTTCGGTAACTCGGTTTGGCTCATCATGGATCGAACCATATCAAGTAGGGTTCGATTCCTCCTTTCGGCAACACCATTGAGTTGTGGTGTTCCGGGTGGAGAAAGTTGTGATATAATACCACAACCTTTCAAGTGTGAATCAAATTCAAGGCTTAGGTATTCACCACCACGATCGGAACGTAGTGCTTTTACCTTTTTGTTCAATTGGTTCTCTACTTTGTTTTGAAATTCCTTGAATTTCTCAAATGCTTCACTCTTATGTTTCATCAAATAGACATACCCATGTCTACTTAAGTCATCGGTGAAGGTTATAAAGTAGTCATAATTACCACGAGCGGTGATAATCATTGGTCCACATACATCGGTGTGTATGAGTCCCAATAGTTCACTAGCTCGCGTCCCTTTACCACTATAAGGATTACGAGTCATTTTGCCAAGTAGGCAATATTCGCATGTACCAAATGATTGATAATCAAATGGTGTAATCACATTAGTAGAAATTAATCTTTTGATGCGATTCTCGTTTATGTGACCTAATCGACAATGCCAAATGAACGCTTCACTTGGGTCACTTGTTTTGAGTTTCTTTGATTGTATGTAGACCTGTCAAACGGGTCGGGCGGGTCGGGTCCCGGGTCGGGTCATACGGGTCGGGTCAGAATACGGGTCGGGTCAAATACGGGTCGGGTCAGATACGGGTCGGGTCATACGGGTCACGGGTCGGGTTAGGGTCAGAATACGGGTCAAGAAATAATTTTTAACGCCTTTTTTAAACGATTTTTTTAATTTAAAAAATATTTTTTAAAAAATTAAAATATGTTTAAAATTATTATTTTAGTCATATTCATCATATACAATAATTATATTGATATAATTATTAAAATAAAGTTTTTTTAATAATTATTTTATTATTAAATATTATAAAAGTTATATAAAATTGACTTTTTAGTTGAATTTTTAATTTTAAGTAATAAAAAAATAATTTTTTAACTATATTTTCAAATATAATATATAAATAATAATATTTTTAATAAAATTCATGATTTTCCCTTGACCCAACGGGTCGACCCGTTCGGGTCGGGTCTCGACCCTAAAATAACGGGTCATTTCGGGTTCGGGTCAAACGGGTCGCGGGTCGAAAAAACCGGGTTTGTAACCCTAAGAAAACGGGTCGGGTCGGGTCGGGTTTTCGGGTCGGGTCGAGTTTTGACAGGTCTAATTGTATGTTATAAATATCATTTGTCGGATTTGAGGTCTCTAAAATGTAAATGCCATTTATGGAAGAAGCTTGGCCAATAACCAAATCATTCCTAGAAATAGAGCAACGATTGTTCTTAATGACAAAACAAAAACCGTCCATGTCTAGCATGGCGATTGAAATAATGTTTTTAGAGAGCGTAGGAACATAAAAACAATTATGCAAATACAACTCAAAACCGTTTGGCAAAGCTAGAACATAAGTTCCTTTGGATTCGGCCGCTACCCGAGCTCCATTTCCAAGTCGAAGATCCACATCTCCCTTGCTAAGCTTCTCCACATCTCTTAAACCCTGTAAATGATTACAAAGGTGAGAACCACAACCGGTATCTAGTACCCATGTCGTAGTGGAAGTATAATTTATATCAATAACATAAATTTCTTTAGGAATTGTACCTTTTGGAGTGATGAGTCCCTCCCTTATATTTCGCAAATACATAGGGCAATTCCTTAGCCAATGTCCCATGCCATAGCAATAATGGCATTCATCATTAACTTGCTTGAAGTTTTTGACTTTCTTCCCTTTCTTCTTGAACCTTTTACCCTTGGAAGCAAGAACTTGATTGCTAGAGCTCCCACTAGCTTTGGCATCCTTATCTTCCAGAGATAAAGACCCTATAGATCGTGTGAGGTAGTCTTCACGAGACGGACTCACACGTGGTCTAGTAGTAGTGGGTGGTTTAGAAGTGGTGATGAAATTAAGGTTTCCATCCGAACCTATCCCAAAATGAAGTTCTCTAGTTGTATCGAAATTATTGTTGGAGCATATGTCGTCAAGAACATGGTGATATGACTCAATAGTAATTGGTGCGGTAGCATTTGTTGGATTCATTGTAATGCACTACAAATATGGAGGAAAGGAAATATTAACATTTGTCTTTTTAAATCATACTTGCAAATTTAACAAGATATGAACATTTATATAGTGACCTCTACCCAACTATAATAAATGATTCCAAGACCCAAATTCATATCGACTTAGGCACGGTATGGCCGATGAAACCCTTATCAATATAACTCGGTGGATTAACGTTTTAATCGATTCTACTTTTAGAACTCTTGGTCGATAAATTTACTCTAATATTTATCTATAGCCCGGAACACATGCAACTACGGTCGCGAATACTTCCGTTGAGCTCAATCCAAATTTCGAATAAATGTGTCCATTATCCAAATCCACATCAACTTGGGCACGGTATGGCCGATGAAACCCTCATTAACATGAACTCGGTGGATTAACACTCATCACCCACTTCCCCTACGTAACAAGGTTTGTACCCGGTAGGGCCGAGTGCACTCCCTCGCGAAATAGGTTTTCATGGTTTCTACTATTTGGTAAGGCTATGTCTCAATTGTTTGTTTTAGCGAGAGGTCATGTCAATTTATTATCTATCACGTTTTAAGTGAACTAAAGCGGTGAACTACGATAATTTGAATTGACACGGTCGATAAACTCGATAAAATAAGACAATGCATGTTAAGTTATGGCGATTTAGCGATGCATGTGACATAAAATAAAATGCAAGCATAAAGATAAATAAATCCTAGTATGGCCTTCCTAAAATAGAAAAACTATTAATCTATTACAAATTCGGAAACCAACTCCATTGGTCCCTTGAACTTCGGTTGTGGCACGCATCTCGAGGTAACACCGTCTTTATGTATCACCATTCTTGAAGAAATCCGTCTTTGGGAACTCCGAATGAATAAAATTACATAATAAATTACATAATTTCCTATTATACATTTGTAACTAAAATAAAATAAATCTATTAAATTACAAAACGGTGATACGAGATCACAATAAAAATTACAACCGAATCGATATTCCCATACATTTCGGAAATACCAATTAAAATCTAAGGCCATACTAAGTAAAATTACATAATTCAAAATTACATAAATTAAAATTATGACAATCATAAAGAAAATGCAGCATTATATTATGTATGAACATGCTCAATATTATGCTAAATCGCCTTTTAATTAGCCAATATCGTATATTACTCGGTTTTTACGGATTTGCGTGATTTCAACATTTTATAATCACAAAAATGCACAAACTCATATTTATGCATAAGTTAATTACCCTAACCTTTTAGGACTCAAAATATAGTCTCCACTAGTAATTTGACCATAATTAACTTTTATTTACAAAATTGTTCATAAATGGACAAAAATTACAAAAATAAGCTATTAAACTTCAAATAAATCCAAAAATTTCAAATAAATTCAAATTTGAAATTTAAATTCATGAACATTCTGGAAAAATTCCATGACACTCATAATGTTCAAAATCTTAGGTTAAAAATTTCGAAATTTTTTTCCGGAAAAACAATGTTGCGGTTTATCAATATTTAATAAAATAATCATAAAAACATGGAAAAATTATTTTCATTAACTTTTCATTTTAGATCTGGAAAAATATAATAAAATGCAACATTAGACGTTTTTCCGAAGTCATAGATTATGTTTTATTAATTTTTCAACTAATAATGTCACTATTTATGCCATTTTTCTTCAAAAATTCATAAATCATGCTAAAAGACTTCTTTATAGCCAATTATTTTACACACATCTTGCAAAATTGCATGTGACAACATATTAATTTTCTATGACCAGTTTCGAAATTTAACTCATATTAACCTATTTTTCTCTTAAATCCGAATTTAATAATGAAAAATTCATTTTTCGAGCATAACAAGTGCAAAAATTATGAAAATTTACAGGTTATCTCAAAATAATATATGTAACAACATATCCAAAAACCAACTTAAAATTCGAAGTATAGCTAATTTTCGACCAAAAATGACATTTTTACTCATAAAATCACATTTAAATGTCATTATTATTAAATATGAACAATAAAAATCCGAAAAATTAACCAAAAAATCCTAAAACACTTTAGGACCAGAAATATTAACATGCATGTAATTATTTCGTGATATATCATAATAACACAAATTTTACAAGTTTTATTTTGTTATTCATATAACTCGGAAAAACTTTTAACCAATTTGCATGCAAACAACCGTGGCTCATGATACCGATTGTAAGAAATGTAGATTCATATACATATTTAACATACTCATATATGTCTAATTAATATTGTCATAAAATTAAAACGGATTTTATGCATGCAAACATTAATATAAAAGAAGAGAAATGATGTCCTTACATTCAATATTTCGGCTATATTGGGCACAAGAGAGATCACCTTTCTCTTCTTGTTCTTGAGCTATTACAATGGATGAACAAGATCTAAGAATAAGATCTCTCCCCAAGCTTTATACCCAAGGCTTAACACTTAATCTAATTAATATTATAAGTACTAGTATAATATTAATGTAGTGAAAATTGAACCAAAAACTTTATAAAACCCTTATGTGTTTTCGGTTTTAGAGAGAAGAAGAGAGGATTTTATTTCTCTAGAAAATCTCTATGTTTGAAGATGGAATAATAATGAAAAATAATACACTAGCTTTAGTATATTATTTAGTAAAATTATAGAGAAAAACAATGACAATTGTCTTCCCCAAAACCGTGTAAGAGGGGCTTTTTGGGTGAGCCAATGCATGGAGAATTTGTTCTTCACAAGATAAATAGGGTTGCATGGCTACTATTAGCTTTTAATCATTATGTTTCTTATTTAAAATATAAACACAATTTAAGCCTAATCCTCCTACATTATTTCGGCACTTTCACATAATATGGAGTCCATATTATTTTGTCAATTGTCTATATGTTACATGTCACATGCCACACATATTTGTTATGTAATTTTTAACATATTAAAAATTCAACGTATTAATAAAAATACGTCACATACAAAAATCGACTTAGTAATTTCATAATTACTTGTGCCAAAATATTTTACCATTTATAAATTTCAACTGATTGAATTTATAATAATTCATTTATTTTAATTGTTACATTAAACAATTTATTTCATCCGAGTAATTATACAATTTAATTACTCAGACCGTATCTCATTTAATCACATTTCAATTTGATACGTAAATATTACTTCCAAAATCGTCCGTCAATTTTCAAGTAATTTAATCAACTCGCAACGTTATACGATTAATTAAATAATCAATTAAGTGTATTGCCCTTTAGGTATGACCTAGGGGGTCAACTGATCACCACCGTCACACGACAGTAATGTCAAACTCTAGTCAGCCAATCATTACCGATATATGTTGACCAGTTGACAGTAACATTATTACTTCCCAATTGTATTCTTAAAATGAGATTTAATAATGATATTTAAATCATGTGATCGCACTATTGTTGAGGACACATTTCCCAACAAATTAACTTTTATATTCAAAATTGTTCATAAATGGACCAAAATTACAAAAATAAGCTATTAAACTTCAAATAAATCACAAAATTTCAAATAAATTCAAAATTCAAAATTTAAATTCATGAACATTCTGGAAAAATTCCATGACACTCATAATGTTCAAAATCTTAGGTTAAAAAATTCGAAAATTTACCGGAAAAACAATGTTGCGGTTTATCGATTTTTAATAAAATAATCATAAAAACATGGAAAAATTATTTTCACTAACTTTTCAATTTTAGATCTGAAAAAGATAATAAAATGCAACATCAGACGTTTTTCCTAAGTCATAGATTATGTTTTATTAATTTTACACTAATAATGTCACTATTTATGCTAATTTTTCTTCAAAAATTCATAAATCATGCTAAAAGACTTCTTTATAGCCAATTATTTTACACACATCTTGTAAAATTGCATGTGACAACATATTAATTTTCTATGACCAGATTCGAAATTTAACTCATATTAACCTATTTTTCTCTTAAATCCGAATTTAATAATGAAAAATTCATTTTTCGAGCATAACAAGTCCAAAAATTATGAAAATATACAGGTTATCTCAAAATAATATATGTAACAACATATCCAAAAACCAAGTGAAAATTCGAAGTATAGCTATTTTTAGACCAAAAATGACATTTTTACTCATAAAATCACATTTAAATGCCATTATTGTAAATTATGAACAATAAAAATCCGAAAAATTAACCAAAATATCCTAAAACACTTTAGGACCAGAAATATTAACATGCATGTAATAATTCCGTGATATGTCATAATAACACAAATTTTACAAGTTTTATTTTGTTATTCATATAACTCGGAAAAACTTTTAACCAATTTGCATGCAAACAACCGTGGCTCTTGATACCGATTGAAGGAAATGTAGATTCATATACATACTAACATACTCATATATGTCTTAATTAATTTGTCATAAAATTAAAACGGATTTTATGCATGCAAACAATAATATAAATAGAGGAGAAATCATGTCCTTACATAGTGGATTTCGGCTATTAGGGCACAAGAGAGATCACCTTTCTCTCTTGTTCTTGAGCTTTTCCTTTATGGATGAACAAGATCTAAGTACAAGATCTCTCCCCAAGCTTTATACCCAAGGCTTCTCTTAATTTAATTAATATTACAAATACTAGTATAATATTAATTAAGGTAGAAAATTGAACCAAAAATATTGTTAACACTTTGAATATTTTCGGTCTAAAAGAGGGAGGAGAAGAGAGCTTTTTATCTCACTAAAATCTCTATTTTGGATGATCAAGTGAATGAATGAAGATACAAAACATTTTGTATATTATTAGGTAAAAATATGAGAAAACCATCATAGGTTTTGTCTTCCCCAAAACCGTGTAAGAGGAGGCTTTTTAGAGAGCCAATGCATGGAAAAATTGTTCTTCACAATGAACAATAGGCTTGCATGGCTAGTGGCTAGTGTAATCATCATGCCTTCCACTAATTACAATCAACATATAATTAGCTCATAAACCCTCTAATTTTCGGCCCACTTGGTAATATGGATTCCATATTATTTTTGTCAATTGTCAATATGTCACATGTCATATGTGACATAAATTTTGTTATGTATTTTTAACATATTAAAAATCAACGTATTAATAAAAATACGTCACATACAAAAATCGACTTAGTAATTTCATAATTACTTGTGCCAAAATATTTTACCATTTATAAATCACAACAGATTGTATTTATAATAATTCATTCAATTTTGATTGTTTCTTTAAACAATAATTTCATCCGAGTAATGAAACAATTCGATTACTCAGACCGTATCTCATTTGATCGCATTTCAATATGATACGTAAATTTTACTTCCAAAATCGTCCGTCAATTTTCAAGTAATTTAATTAACTCGTAACGTTATACGATTAATCAAATAATCAATTAAGAGTATTGCCCTTTAGGTATGACCTAGGGGTCAATCGATCACCACCGTCACACGACGGTAATGTCAAACTCTAGTCGGCCAATCATTACCGATATATGTTGACCAGTTGACAGTAACAATATTACTTCCCAATTGTATTCTTTAAAATGAGATTTAATAATGATATTTTTAAATCATGTAATCGCACTATTGTTGAGGACACATTTCCCAACACGGGCGTCTCCTTTCAAAACCATCCGGGCGTCTTTAGGCCAAGACGAGTGGATCTCAACACAGGGAGCCGAGCGTCTCCCAACCAATCTGCACGGATCGAAGGTCAGAGATCCCGTGCCACAGCTTAAGACGCACGGATTGTGGCAGGACTAGCAACATGGATATGCTCATTTCCTTCGAGAGGAGAATTTCCTCAACTTTTCTTAAGGGTCTTAATAGTCATTTAAGCCCTTAGTAACCCTAAGCTTTGTACCTAATCTTTAGTATAAATACCCCTTTGTACTACCTGGATTATCATGAAGCTTGAATTAAGTTTTAGTCAAGTTGTAATCTCATCTTAATACTCTCAAATTAGTTATAATACAATTTATCAATATTAATTATATCTTAATCTTTCCTTAGTTTCTCTATTGTTCTTCACTTATTTTGGGTAATTAGAAGATTATTTTAGTTTATTTGGGAGATTGACAACCTTCCATCAATCAACAAGTACTTCTATTATTCTTTGCATTATCATTTTTGAATCTCCATAGGTATAATTCTCTTAACCCTTTTTTTAATTATTGTTAATTACTTTCATTTGTTCATCATTTTTAGCCTTGTTAGTTTGATTGATAATCTTATTAGCATGTTGAATTTGATAATGAGTGAGTAGTCTCCTAGCTAGGGTTAATGGGGAATTAGGGGAAACAAACATGGGGAATGATTCATGCTTAATCTAATATGTCTTCATAATTAATTTGCTTGCTTGTTGTGATTGCAACTTATGCACATGTTATGTTTGATGAAATGCGAGCCTATGAATCCTTTCATTTTTTACCCATCACCTATCTCTTCAATGAGGCTTGTAAGCTTATACACCAACTCGAGCCTTATTAGACCATGCATATAGTTGAATAGGAAGAATTAAGTCGACTTGTAGGTGTTGTACAATCTTAACCGATTCGGCTCTGGGACCCAAACCTTCCTAGGGATTGTAAGCTTATACACCAACTCGATCCCATCACAACAATAATTGCTTTCTATATAATTGAGAACATGTTTGTGCAATCAACTCCCATGAATCCCTTATAAACCCATGACACCCTAGTGCTTTAATCAATTGTTTACATCTCCATTCTATTTACCTTGCTTTGTTTTTATTGTTGATTTGTTTTAGTTGATCTCCTACCTCAACCCCAAATTGTGACACCCTAAGACACGACCATTTACAATTGAAAATCCAACATCAATACCCGTCCCTTGGGATCCGACCTTTACTTGCCTCTTTGCTAAGAGTAGTTTGTGAAGTTATAAATATTGTTTTGGTTGGTAGCTTTTGACGATGAGTTTGAAACCGAACCAAGAAATGACATAAAAATGCGTGCAATAAGAGGCTAAAAAGTCTATATAAATTGCACGTATCAGGTTACACCTTAGGGATGGGATGCTTGTGTCGGGTAGCGGTCTTGACGCCGGTTTGCTTTGTTTAGGTATGTTGTTATCATCATCATCATCGTCTCCCTTGATTTCAGTTATGGTTATGGCAGTAGTAATAGATGGTTATGATGGTTATTATTGGTGGTTATGGTGGTTGGTTGTTATCTTATGGTCATGCGCGGAATCACTGTGGTTGCTAATGGTAGGTTTTCCTACTTAGTACTTTTGGGTGTCTAGCGTGTCGTTTGTATTTCGTAGTTGGGTTTAGTATCGTGGTTGGTGCTGTGAATTGGCCGTGATTGGTCATTGTGATTGTTTGTCTGTGGTTCTCGAGGTGCATCCTCGGCTGAGTGGAGTCACTTGCGGGAGTGACTTCACGCCCTTGATTCGCCCTCTGTGGAACCCACCACAGAGGGGATGTGTATATCAAGGTACATGGGTTATCGCTCGGATGAGATGAGCGGGGCTTAGGTGGGAACGGCTGCGATCCCCCACTGGCAGAACTGGGCCTTCGAGCAGTCAGAGATGTGTGGTTGGTTGGAGAAGCTGGTGTATGTGTATTACCGTGTTCGTTGTGTCTGCTTTTGTACTTGTTACCTCAGTTAATGACCTTGTGTGGTATTATTGTTTTGTCTTCTTGTGTTGTGTCTGCCATGATCCACTATGGTGAGCAGTCAGTCTTAGCAGGTTGATGTATGGATCATAGCTGGGTGCTTGGAGGGACGAGTCTACCACGATTGATGGCAGAGATAGTTTTACATAGTTGACAGTAGTCACGAGTTGTACCTTTGTTTTGTTTAAATTACTTGTAATTTAATATAGCCGTTCTTTTATCGACATTTTATTGTTACTGTCCTCGGGCAACCGAGATGGGAACGCCCTAATCTGCTAGGGAAGGTCTTGTTAGGGCTCCTTGGTATATGGGGGTGTTACAAAGTGGTATTAGAGCGACGATTTCGGAACCTGTAACTAATGAGCCCAATGACTGTAGTGAGTCTAATAAAATGAACCTGGTGTATGTATATTCGGAGCCCCAGCTGATGCTTGATTTTGGGCGAGAAGGCGCCCTCATTTCAAAATCATAGCCCCAATATGCTTAAGCTAGTCACCGGGTATGGGGATATCGAGTCGAAATATCTGTGCATAGATGTGTATGATAAATAGGTTAGCAATGGTTGTGATGAAGTCTCAGGTAATGGTTAGTGCGTGTATATAGGACTCTAAACTGTGAAGATGTATGAATTGCTGGAAGTGTGCGTGGATGTGATAAAGATGGTGAAGGTACTAATAGTTGCATACTAGTGTTGGATAATGTGATGATGATAAAGAGTTGGGAGTCGAGTCTTGGTATTCGTTCTAATTCGTAAAAGTTGGCAAGTAATGTTTGGGAATGCAATAGATAGATGTTGTTGTCTACTGTTGCGACCTGGCATAATTATGTTAGATGTTTGATTGATGAATTGTTGTGACATGTTTGAAATTTTGAGCAACTTGTGTAGTAAGTGGTAATTATGTTGCCAATGGATGCTTAGTGTAGTGTAAACATAAGTCGGATAATTGAATTTACAAATGTGTAAGCAAATGTGAATTAATGTGTTGATTGTTTATATATATGAGCTGATATCATAGCAAATTGTCTTGCATAATATTTAATACAGAATGGAATGATATGTGTAATGTTCGAATGGAATAGTTATGTTACATTTGAGTTAGTATTAATGTGTCGTGATTGGATAAAATAATCTGTGACGATTTACAAATATACTTTGGAATCGACAAGAATTTATATTTTGCAGGAATCGTTAACTAAACTCGTAACTTTTGACCTTGTTCCTAAGCTTTCTCGACCGAGTACAAGTGGCTACTCGACCGAGTAGATCTTACTCGATCTAGTTGTAGAGTTATTAGGTCGGAAAAGTTGGAACTGCCAGCGAAAACTCGATCGAGTAGCTCCAACTCGATCGAGTACCCTACTTACTCGATCGAGTAAGTGCTACAGTACTCGGAAGTAGACGGGATTATTATACCTTTCTCAATTTCTTTCTTCTCTTATTTCTTCATAACTCTAAACCCTAATTTCCCTTAAATATCTTTCTCTCTCAAAACCTTGGTGGATTTGTGCTAGATTTGCTTGTTTCTTCCTGTTTAATTCGTTCCATTCACTTGCTAATCAATCAAGGTAAAAATGTTCATTTTTTTCTTTGTCTTTAATCAATTAGAACTCTATAAAATGTTTGATTTTTCTGAAAATTCGAGTTATACTCAAGCATTCTTGCTTATAATTGTTGTAATATGGTGTAATTACTCTAGATTGTTGATTATTGATGTTAGAAGTAGAAAAATTGAATCAATATGGGGGTATATGTGGACCGAAATTTCTAGGGTTTGGGTTGCAAATTGAATTTTTGTTTGCCTTTTTAGTATGGAAGGGGGAAAATTGAGTAATGTATGTTGTGGGTATCATGTTTGGTGTTGATTTTGAAAAGTTTTGCCCAAAATTTTGTCTTAAAACTCCGTCTTAAAAGTGACCCAAACTGAAATTCGCCCCAATTCTTTATGATGGTTACCTATTTGTGGAGCTATTTTGAAAAGACTAATACCTTAATTTGGTAGTTGGTTTGTTAGTCGATGTTACACTTTTCATATTTTGAAAGCTATAAAGACTGTCTGTTTTGAATTATGGGAGTAACATGGTTAAAACTATTGATTGTTTTGGTGAAAGTGTGTTTAAATAGTTGTTTCTTCTTCCATGAGTATGCATGAAAAGTTTATTTTTCTTCAAGTTAGAGTCCGTTTGTATGCCTAAAGTGTGTGTTGAAACAGATGCCGAGACCTGCAGTTGGTACTCATCAGAGTAAGAGGGGGAGGGCTTCTAAGCCCGAGGTTGGTGAGGGGAGTCAAGGACCCACTTTCCCGCCCATGCTTGAGTACCCTACCATTGTCTATGGTGATTTCAAGCAAAGAGATGCTTTTGTCGAGTTACAGAAACGTCGCATGAAACCAACCCGATGTATCGACACCACCATCTTAGAGGACCTAGGAGTGGAGGCAGATGTGAGGCATATATTTGAGACTTTGGGTTTGAATGGTTTGTATCGCCTTAGGAAGCATTCCTACTGTTTCTTGACCTTGGAGTTCATGAGCTCTTTCACCTATGATGCGGCAGCTAAGACCGTACAGTTTCGTCTCATGAACACTAGTTTCCTCTTGACCATGGATATGTTTGCTACCCACCTTGGCGTTGCCCAACCAGAGAAGGGAGCCCTTAGGGATATCCCGACTGAGTGTAGAGCCAGTAGTTATATGCCTTGCTTTATCGGTAAGAACGTCCCCACCTCTAGTAACATGTTGATAAATGATGTTCAACATGTCATCTTGAAGATCTTTCTTCGTGCCTTGACTTGTTTGCTCTACGATCGGAAGGATGTGAGTATGTTGAACTCACACGAGGTGATGTTGCTTGTTGCCTATCTCAACCCCACCCGAGCCCCGAAAGTTTCTTACAGTGCCCCGACCATAGTCTGTGATAGCCTAGCTTTGATGGCCACCTCTGGGACTCGATACTTGAGTTGTGGGGCCATTGCCACATGGTTGGCTGAGCGGTTGACCACCTTTGAGGCCTCCTCGGCCCTTACACCCATGGCTCCATCTGTGCCAACCCTGGACAGAGACTACTTCCTCGACCAGAAATGGTTTGAGAACTTTGAAGGGTGGTGGTTTGGCTTGGAGAGTATGGGGGATGAGTTGGATGAGGATACCTAACCCCGAGCACTTTCCTATGACCGAGCCCTTGACGGCCTCGGTAGTGGCATCGGATTCCGATGATGATGAGGATGTTCCTACTTGACAGTACTACCCCATTGATGCAGATATTTTAGAGGTGATGCCAGAGCCGACAAAGAGGGATCAGGCTAGACCTGAGGACCGGCAACCTAGAGTGGGGATGATGCAAATTGGGCAGCGGAGTTTATATGATGTGAATGCGGAAGCGGAATTTATTGAATCGAACAGTGCTGATGACTGTCTGATTGTTGAAATTGATAAAAGGTAATTTTTATGTGTTTTTTTATATGTGAATGAAACAAGAAATAAAGGATATTTGTTTCGAATTATGTGAATAAATCGAACCAATGGGATATTTGCTATTGTTAGACCTATAACAATAACAATGGGGACCAAACTCAAGACCTATTGAGAATGATCGTGAATTTACTCAAAACGCGTTGAATAAAAACAAAGGATTGGCCGCAGCCATTTTCAACTCAAAACAAGTTTTTCTAAATTTCTGGTCTTATTTTATTCATAAACTTCAAGGCTTTATATAGCCTCAAATGAGCTGAAATGAGTAGCCAATAATGTGAAGAGTTTGAGCATTCACTCTTCACTTAATTACAACACTTAAAGCAACAAGTTCAATGTACCTAGACAACTACTAATTAAGCTTAAGATTTTATTTTAACAACATAATCTGAAAAGTAAAATAAAAACGTCATATTGGACCGTCCTTCCCTTGGAATGCGTGCCACAATCAACTCTCATGCACCATACTTAGTAAATTCACATAGGAAGGATAATTGAAGCTCATAGGCTGAAAACCACGAGCCACAATCAGACTATCACCGTGACTGTTCAGAACCAGCTCATCAACCAACTCCGAGTTACTAACTTGGATCGCATCATCGCTCATCAACCAACTCCGAGTTACTAACTTGGATCGCTGCCCAATTCGCGATTGGAGTTCAAAGGTTAACCCATTTAAAGCGTATGCGGAGCGGAAGACTTAATTGTGGATTCAAGTGAGACGGAAGATCCGAATGCACTAGGTGCAACCCGACCAGTTCGTGTCACTTGGCGTGATATTGGCGAAGCGGAAGTCTTTTTGTTTGGTTTTTGTGTTTATGTTGTGCAAGAATAAAAGGATATTTGCTTCGATTTCTTGTGAAGAGATCGAACCAATGGGATATTTGCTATCACTAGACCTATAGTGATAACAATGGGGAATTACTCGAAAACGCGTCAAGTAATTCAACTTAAACTGTGGAGCGCGTCCTTAGTTCAAGGCAAGACTCGAAATCATCGATTCTTTGAAAAGATTGAAACAACAAGTTTCTCTCTCAAAAGGGTTTTTTCTTTAACTTCTTTGATCATTTACAAATGAGGAGGTTAGGTCCTTATATAGGATAAAAAACCTTGGCCTCCAAGCAAGCATTTAATGCTAGTTTGTAAGTTTCTAGGATGAATGAACATGGAACTCACAAACTAGACTATTTTGTCAACTTTTATTCTACCTAGTTTGAAAAATGCTAAAAACTAAATTGGAATTCTCCTCCCCTTGCTAGGTGCCGCCACATCCCTCTCCCCTTGCTAGATGCCGCCACTTCCCCTTATTCCCACACGGTTTCAGCGTTCCCACGGGTCTTGAGTCTCGATTGCGCATATTTCCTTTTCTTTAATTGAGCTCATCCATGTTTTATGCGTACTTGCTTCAACTTGTCAACCCGGAATTTTATTAACCGTCGTATTTATTTTGGGCTTATTTGGACGGGATTTATTCGTGATTCCCGCTGAAATTTATTAGAATTTTTACCCCCCCTCTATACGCATCAACTCTCTCCTTCTTCAAAAAGAATCGTCCCGATTCTTATGCCTTCAAGTGTCGAGAGGAGATGCTGCCGTGCGTTCATCCTTTGCTACCCAATGCCCGGTTTGAACACCTTCGATGATTGTTGAGAATCGAAATCAACACTCCCCCTCTTCAAGAAGAATCGATCCGATTCCTGGAAATACTTGATGCCACCGGGGTCAAAAACAAATCTTGAAGTTAGATTCAACTTGATTAAGCACATGAAGCTATTTCCGCACACCGTTGATCTCTTCTTCAACTCATCATCTTTAATATAGCTTTCATGTTTATCCATCTCTAGTGATTTGAATTTGTAATGAGTATTGTAAATTAAAACCATTTGGTGCCATCTTTGCTTGTGATTTCCTTTCTTGTGATTTCCTTCCCACCACCATTCATGCACAATTCTACCAACATCCAAATAGTGGTTGCTCGAAACAACAAGATCATCATGAGCTTCCATGAAAATTGATTTCAATAAGAAATTAGAGTTCCCAATAAGCAGCTTCTCATCAATGTATTTATCATTTGGTGATTGATACGGTTCTTTAACTTGAGAATCGAAATTAATGTGATTGCCCAGAAACTCCACATCCAAGATTGGCAAAAGATTAAGTTTATCTGGATTTGCATCGTCACCACTTGTATGATCATTTTCTTCTACGTGAGCTTCGTCATAACCCTCTTCATATTCTTCATCAAAAACAATTGGTAGATCTGGATCAAATAAGGAAGTATCTTTTGTATGAGATCCATCTTCAAAAGAAAATATGTCGTCTTCAATCACATCTTTAATTTGAACATCATCACTTAATGGCTCTATTATGATAATCCCATCCTCTTCTTTTCGTTCATCATCCTGAAACGACAATCGCCTATCCGACGATCTCTTTGCATCGTTTGTTTCAACTAGATCGAGCATTCCTACATTCGACGATCGTGCCGGACTGTTCGTGGCGTCTCTCCATGCTTTTCTTGAATTAGTAATCGTTTCAAGCATCGATATTGTTCAAAGGATATGTATTCCTCATTAGGGCATGAAATATATGAATGTCCAAATCCATGACACATAGTACAACGCGCCAAATCTTCTCTCCCAATCCTTAGACACTCAATTTCTCGTGACCGTCTCAAGATGAACAAAATTTCATTTTTGTATTGTTCCATCTTTTTTTTCCCCTTTTTTTTGAACAGTGCCGTGAACCCGTGAACAGTGATTTTTTTGTGTATAGTTTTATTTTTGTTCAATCCGTGCCTTCAAGATCCAATCGATTAAACCTCAACTACCTCGCCGAGTTTAATCTTTGAATACCAAGCGCGTTGGATATTCAACTATCAATTGATTGGGACCTCCTTAGGACCGTCTTGATTTTTTTGGGGTGATCAAGAGCCGAAGCTCTGATACCATTTGAAGCGTATGCGGAGCGGAAGACTTAATTGTGGATTCAAGTGAGACGGAAGATCCGAATGCACTAGGTGCAACCCGACCAGTTCGTGTCACTTGGCGTGATATTGGCGAAGCGGAAGTCTTTTTGTTTGGTTTTTGTGTTTATGTTGTGCAAGAATAAAAGGATATTTGCTTCGATTTCTTGTGAAGAGATCGAACCAATGGGATATTTGCTATCACTAGACCTATAGTGATAACAATGGGGAATTACTCGAAAACGCGTCAAGTAATTCAACTTAAACTGCGGAGCGCGTCCTTAGTTCAAGGCAAGACTCGAAATCATCGATTCTTTGAAAAGATTGAAACAACAAGTTTCTCTCTCAAAAGGGTTTTTTCTTTAACTTGGCTTACAAATGAGGAGGCTAGGTCTTTATATAAGATAAAAAACCTTGGCCCCCAAGCAAGTGTTGGGAAATGTGTCCTCAACAATAGTGCGATCACATGATTTAAATATCATTATTAAATCTCATTTCAAGAATACGGAAGGGATGATACATTACATATATATAGTCAACTGGTCCACACATATCGGTAATGATTGGCTGGCTAGAGTTTGACATTACTGTCGTGCGACGGTGGTGATCAGTTGATCCCTTGAGGTCACACCTAAAGGACGATTCCCTTAATTGAAAAGGTTAATTAGTTGTATACCGATACAGATTAATTAATTCCTTAAAATTGAACAATTCGATTTGTGAGAAAGAGAATATTGATATCTTATTGTAATGGGATTAAATAAGATTTATTTTAGTAATAAAATGCTTTGTTGCTAAAATTATTTATTGTTTGAGAAACAATAAAGATAAGAATGAATGGTTAATTATAATTCCAAGAAGTTGTGAATTATAACTGTATGACCCATTTTATTTAAGTGATCAAGCATCACTAGTCAATTTGTTGAATGTAATTTAATTAATTTATAAAATGATATTTATGTGATAAATATGCATTTAATTAATTAGTAACATGTATCATACTACATGTGACATATTGTGTGACAAATGACAAATTGACAAAAATAAAATGGTAGTCCATTTTATACATAATGGACCGAAAATAGTGGGTGTGTTAGTGGGTTTTGGTTGTTTTATTTTATTTGATAAAATAAACATCATGATGACTACTCTTGACTAGCCTTACAACCTACTCCACTTTCTTACACACCTATATTTTTGATAAGAGAAAAAGAAAAGCAATGATGCTCCTTTGGGCTAGAGTTGGGCGGCACACACACTCTTAATTGAGTAGTGTTGGTTGCTTTATTTTTCTTAAATACTACCATTCATAAAACATGCAAGAGGTTCATGTAGAATTTCCTCTCTTCTCTCTCTTCCATCTTCATCAAAAAGGATGAGATTTTAATCTAAATTGTTCATATAAATTACTAAGATTACTAGAAGTAGTATATGAGTATTAGTAATAGATTTTAAGGTAAACTACAATACAAACATCTAGTACATGTTTATTTGTGGGATTAAGGGATTGTCTTGGGTGCTACTAATTGGAGGGCTTCTAATTTGAAGTCAAGAATGTTCATCCATTAATGGAAAGCTCAAGAACTAACAAGAAGGAGATCTTGTTAGTGCCCATTATGACCGAAATCTTTATGGTGAGAAAATGTTTTCTTATCTTATTTTATTAATGTTTGCATGCATAAAATCCACATTTAATTTTATGACAAATTAATTTTAACATATATGAGTATGTTAGTATGTATATAGATCTACATTTCCTTCAATCGGTATCATGAGCCACGGTTGTTTGCATGCAAATTGGTTAAAAGTTTTTCCAAGTTATAAGAATAACAAATAAAACTTTTAAAATTTGTGTTATTATGAGATATCACTAAATTAATCCATGCATGTTAATATTTCTGGTCCTAAAATGTTTTAGGATATTTTGGTTAATTTTACGGATTTTTATTGTTCATATTTCTCTATAATGACATTTAAATGTGATTTTATGAGTAAAAATGTCATTTTTGGTCGAAAATTAGCTATACTTCGAATTTTAAGTTGGTTTTTGGATATGTTGTTACATATATTATTTTGAGATAACCTGTAAATTTTCATAATTTTTGGACTTGTTATGCTCGAAAAATGAATTTTTCATTATTAAATACGGATTTAAGAGAAAAATAGGTTAATATGAGTTAAATTTCGAATCTGGTCATAGAAAATTAATATGTTGTCACATGCAATTTTACAAGATGTGTGTAAAATAATTGGCTATAAAGAAGTCTTTTAGCATGATTTATGAATTTTTGAAGAAAAATAGCATAAATAGTGACATTATTAGTGAAAATTAATAAAACATAATCTATGACTTAGGAAAAACGTCTAATGTTGCATTTTATTATCTTTTTCAGATCTAAAATTGAAAATTTAGTGAAAATAATTTTTCCATGTTTTTATGATTATTTTATTATAAATCGATAAACCGCAACATTGTTTTTCCCGAAAAATTTCGAAATTTTTAACCTAAGATTTTGAACATTATGAGTGTCATGGAATTTTTCCAGAATGTTCATGAGTTTAAATTTCAAATTTTGAATTTATTTGAAATGTTTTGATTTATTTGAAGTTTAATAGCTTATTTTTGTAATTTTTGGTCCATTTATGAACAATTTTGTAAATAAAGGTTAATTATGGTCAAATTATTAGTGAAGACTATATTTTGAGTCCTAAGAGGTTAGGGTAATTAACTTATGCATAAATATGAGTTTATGTATTTTTGTGATTATAAAATGTTGAAATCACGCAAATCCGTAAAAACCGAGTAATATACGATATTGGCTAATTAAAGGCGATTTAGCATAAAATTGAGCATGTTCATACATATTATAATGTTGCATTTTTCTTTATGATTGTCATAATTTTAATTATGTAATTTATTATGTAATTTTATTCATTCTGGAGTTCCAAAAGATGGATTTCTTCAAGAATGGCGATACATAAAGACGGTGTTACCTAGAGATGCGTGCCACAACCGAAGTTCAAGGGACCAATGGAGTTGGTTTCCGAATGTGTAATAGGTTAATAGTTTTTCTTTTTTAGGAAAGGCCATACTAGGATTTATTTATTTTTATGCTTGCATTTTATTTTATGTCGCATGCATCGCTAAATCGCCATAACTAAACCTGCATCCTTTTTTTTTTATCGAGTTTATCGACCGTGTCAATTAGAATTATCATAGTTCACCGCTTTAGTTCACTTAAAACGTGATAGATAATAAATTGACATGACCTCTCGCTAAAACAAACAATTGAGACATAGCCTTACCAAATAGTAGAAACCATGAAAACCTATTTCGCGAGGGAGTGCACTCGGCTACCCCGGGGTACAAACCTTGTTACGTAGGGGAAGTGGGTGATAAATGTCTAATCCACCGAATTCATGTTGATGAGGGTTTCATCGGCTACCCCGTGCCTAAGTTAATGTGGGTTTGGATAATGGACACATTTATTCGAAATTTGGATTGAACTCAACAAAAGTAATTGATGAGGGTTTCATCGGCTACCCCGTGCCCTTGTTGATGTGTTTTGGGCTATAGATAAATATTAGAGTAATTTTATCGACCAAGAGTTCTAAAAGTAGAATCGATTAAAAGGTTAATCCACCGAGTTATATTGATGAAGGTTTCATCGGCTACCCCGTGCCTAAGTCGATATGAATTTGGGTCTTGGAATCATTTATCATAGTTGGGTAGAGGTCACTATGTAAATGCTTTACTTGTTTTTCAAGTATTAATAAAACGATAAATGTTAAGTTTTCCACTATTCCGTTGTTATATTGTTCTATTTCTTTACCACAATTCATATACGATATCATTTCGTTTTTGATTAAATCTCCATTAAAACATCGTAACTAAAGACAAAATTTGAATTTGCTTCTAAAACCTCAAACGAACCATTGCTAAGGATCTCTTGTTAAGAGTATAGATTAAAGTTATTCATTATCAAACAGGTTTTGATTCTTGACTAACACATCTACTTACAATGGATTATTTTTCATGTACTTAAATGAATTAAGTACCTTGAAGCGATAAATTGTTTTGGTAATTAGTTTTGTCAGAATTCGTAATTGACCAAAATAACGCAACCACTTCAATGAAAGTTTTAAGACTAAAACGAACAAATGAAGAATGAATATTCATGAATTCAATTTTGCTTCTCAAAGCAAAGACTCATTGAATTAAGTGGGAGCATTCTCTTAAACCGTTAAGATGAGGACGAGGTTCAAGAAGTAAAGATTATAATGGAATTGATACAAGGTAATGTTAAAGGTAAAGTTGTTGAGAATGACGATACTAAACCTATCAAACCCGACCGATAAAGTTTCCATTGTCTTAAATGTTAGACACGAGAAAGGAAACTACCCCAAATTATTGAAGAATCAACAAGTTAGTTGTGGGACATCTAATTGAACCTTCTTCTTTAAATGTTTATTTGATTAAACATAAATTTTGCTAGTATTACTCCGTCAATATTAGAAACCGGTGGTGGTTTTCATCATTATGTTTGATACATAGGATGATTAGAATATGACGACTAGCAACAATGAAGTCGAGAGATAGAGTAATTGTGTACTCAATCTAGTTTTTGGATTTAAAGTTGTACTTAATTATGACTATTAAGTGCATTAACTCTAAATAAGAATATAAACTTGTTAAGATACAAAAGAGGTTTTCACTTTTGTGACCCTATACACCATGATTTGATGTATGGCTAGCCCATCATCAAGGTGATTATATTCTAAACCAAACTAGAATGATATATCATGAAGATGATGTAAGACTCAAATTGGTAACCCAAGATTAAACCTTAAATTTTGGAATGATGAACGCAAAGAGTTATCGAGTACTCTTGAAACCATTAGATTGTTAATGGTATATGCGTATCTTGTATTCAAAGCAAGATGTCTCGTGCTTTTTGGTTGAAAAGGAGATCGAGGTTGTAAATCATCGATCCAAAATAGGTTGATCATTTTCTTTTACCAACAATTTAAGTTGACGCTAGTATGTTCACTTAATAAGGTAAATAGAGAAATCTTTGAAGAATTTCAAAGAGTTCAAGGAATCACGATTTAGTCGTGATGGGATTATCAAAGTGAAGACTTTGATATAAGCCAAAGGAAATGTGATATAGTATCACAAGTTAATCTCTCTTAGCACGCATTATGAAATAATGTGTGGATGGATAAGAGATCAAACGCTATTCAATATGGTTTGGACTTCAATCAAGTTACTTTGAGTTACTTGATCCTTTTGGGGATTTTATCATTTTTGTCTAAATTATTTTTCCACTAAATCGAATCATATGAGATATGAAATGGTAAGGGTACCATGGTTGTAAGTTTTCACAAGAAACAAATGCTCATTTTTCCCTTGCAATTATCACGAGCTCGACGGGTTTGCGGCTCATGAAGCTGTCTTTCTAAAATACAAGTTTATTTCTAGAAGACAGAGTGGGAGAAATTATTCAAGAGCCATAGAGAACGTTATGTCGCAAGAAACTGGTTTTTTCTTGGCTACATGAGACGTTTTGTGTAAGACATTGTTTCTTCAAAACCTAGGAGGTTAAATTCGTCACTTGTTAAAAATGATGAATTCATGCTACTTTTAAGAAAGCAAAGAGCTTATAACTTACAAAAGAAATTGTTTGATTCAAGTTGATTACTTCTAGAAAGTAATGAACGTATGACTTACATAAGAGTGATTAAGTCACAACTCAATACAAGGCTTAGAGCCATGAGAATCCGAAATAAAAGGCTTGATTAGTGACAAAGGGTTTTGCACTAATAAAGAGATATTTCAAAGCAAGATTGGTTGCAAAGAGTTTTGCACTAATTGAAATGCTTAAGTATATTTGGATCTTCTTAGGGATTGTGTTTCAATATTATGAAATACATAGCGAATGAATCTAAAACCCACTTCTTCAATAGAAGGAATGTATTCAATACATATCATGAGTTTAGTAGATTCTTGCAATCCTAAGATAATGTGAAACTTAAGAGAGGGTCTTAAGTAGGACATCAATGAGTTAGAATCAACATTTTGATCATGTGATAAAATATTTCTCGATAAGTCGAGAAGTTGTGGTTATACATGAAGTTTAGTGGGAGTTACGGAAATTTTAATTAGTCCGATATGTGGATGACATATTGATCATTAGGAATGATTTAAGACTTTTGGAGTATTATAATACATCTTGAATATCCGGATTTATGAAGATAAATCCACATGATATTAGAGTCGATAAAGAAGTCTTATGTTGATAAGATTCATGACTAGTTCAATTAAATTGAACATATTTGATTGATTTCATTTGCTTCCGCTGCCGAATCAATTAAAAAGAAATGATGTATAACACTTCATATGCTTTAAGTATGATGAATTGTTTTCAAAATCGAATTTAAGTAATCTTTACAAGTGAGCTATAAAGATTACCCTTAAGTGCTTGCAGAAGCATTAAGGCTATGATGCAAAGTGTTTATGATGCAATATTGTGTAAGGGTGTTACACAAGTGACAATTGACAATTGAGATTGCGCATGGTTTCCGACAAAACCATAATCAAAACACATTAAGATGGTTAAGATACCATTGTGGCAATGTTTATTAAGAAGTAGATTTTCTAGAATCGTTCTAGGCAATAAAGAACAATGAGAGATATTTATAACGGAAATTGAGTACACTTGCGATCATGAGATGTGCAAGAAGGATGAGTCCCGCACACTGTGAAAACAGTGGGAGCTATTCTAAGGATAAAAGGCCTATGTCTTGATTGGATCTCGACACGTACTTTGAAAGTTTTGTGATGCAAATGTATACATTACAAAGGAAAACGAGTATGTAGTGAGGTTGAGTAAGGTGCAAGAAATTGATAAAACCTACTAACCAAAGCATTCTCAAAGGCTAAACATGATGAGTCATGTCATTTCAATTGAATTGAAATGAACAACTACGTACAAGATCAAATTAGATTATAGAACATGAAATAGTAATCAGGCATTGACTATTCATGTGTGATAATCGCATTTGTCGTTCGAGTTTTATTTTTAAAACTCTTTTATTATACTTTGTTACATCCAAACGGGTTGTGGAGACAATTGAACCCCGTTAAAGTGAACACGGATTAACATTGTATTTGCCCATAGTTACTTGCATGAGGTGACGTCTCGAAGTGACTAGAGTGTGAGGCGATTGATGGCAAGTTCAAGTGCCATAGAGTCATTTGAGATGACTAGTCGATCACATAGGCAAACTGTTAGGAACATTTTGTCGGGCCTTATGACCGCTTATAGAGTTCTCGCAATTTATATATAGCCTGGTCGTGGCGAGAGCTACTATAGTATTCTAATGAGTCGATTCTTTTGACTAAAGACTATTCACCTAAGATGGCACGATTTGATTAACTTTGATTTGTGTTACTACGACCTTCGTAAATGGGGTCAAATGGGCATATTTTGGGTTATGATGGCTGTGGCTAGTCGAAGGGAATGAGTGCGATAGGAATTGTCCATCCCCTTGTCAGGGTTAAAACAATATCTCAGGGCCACTCGAGGAGTAATGAACTGGAAATGCGTGGCCACGCTCGGAAGGTATCCAGAGTGGATAAATCCGGTCAATCAGTTATTCTCCAGATCGAGGAAACCACTCTCGATATGATCACTTGCAAGTACGACCTGAAAGACACCTTGCATTGAGTGGGAGATAGTAATAGGACAAGAGAATTGGTGACGCACACTTGTCGAGGACAAGTGGGAGATTGTTGGGAAATGTGTCCTCAACAATAGTGCGATCACATGATTTAAATATCATTATTAAATCTCATTTCAAGAATACGGAAGGGATGATACATTACATATATATAGTCAACTGGTCCACACATATCGGTAATGATTGGTGGCTAGAGTTTGACATTACTTTCAAGTCGTCGCGACGGTGGTGATCAATTGATCCCTTGAGGTCACACCTAAAGGACGATTCCCTTAATTGAAAAGGTTAATTAGTTGTATACCGTCTGATTAATTAATTCCTTAAAATTGAACAATTCGATTTGTGAGAAAGAGAATATTGATATCTTATTGTAATGGGATTAAATAAGATTTATTTTAGTAATAAAATGCTTTGTTGCTAAAATTATTTATTGTTTGAGAAACAATAAAGATAAGAATGAATGGTTAATTATAATTCCAAGAAGTTGTGAATTATAACTGTATGACCCATTTTATTTAAGTGATCAAGCATCACTAGTCAATTTGTTGAATGTAATTTAATTAATTTATAAAATGATATTTATGTGATAAATATGCATTTAATTAATTAGTAACATGTATCATACTACATGTGACATATTGTGTGACAAATGACAAATTGACAAAAATAAAATGGTAGTCCATTTTATACATAATGGACCGAAAATAGTGGGTGTGTTAGTGGGTTTTGGTTGTTTTATTTTATTTGATAAAATAAACATCATGATGACTACTCTTGACTAGCCTTACAACCTACTCCACTTTCTTACACACCTATATTTTTGATAAGAGAAAAAGAAAAGCAATGATGCTCCTTTGGGCTAGAGTTGGGCGGCACACACACTCTTAATTGAGTAGTGTTGGTTGCTTTATTTTTCTTAAATACTACCATTCATAAAACATGCAAGAGGTTCATGTAGAATTTCCTCTCTTCTCTCTCTTCCATCTTCATCAAAAAGGATGAGATTTTAATCTAAATTGTTCATATAAATTACTAAGATTACTAGAAGTAGTATATGAGTATTAGTAATAGATTTTAAGGTAAACTACAATACAAACATCTAGTACATGTTTATTTGTGGGATTAAGGGATTGTCTTGGGTGCTACTAATTGGAGGGCTTCTAATTTGAAGTCAAGAATGTTCATCCATTAATGGAAAGCTCAAGAACTAACAAGAAGGAGATCTTGTTAGTGCCCATTATGACCGAAATCTTTATGGTGAGAAAATGTTTTCTTATCTTATTTTATTAATGTTTACATGCATAAAATCCACATTTAATTTTATGACAAATTAATTTTAACATATATGAGTATGTTAGTATGTATATAGATCTACATTTCCTTCAGCAAGCATTTAATCCTAGTTTGTAAGTTCTAGGATGAATGAACACATAGAACTCATAACCTAGGCCCTTTTTGTCAACTTTTATTCAACCTAGTTTGAAAAATGCTAAAAACTAAATGGAAATTCTTCTCCCCTTGTTGGTGCCGCCACTTCCCCTTGTTCCCACACGGTTTCAGCGTTCCCACGGGTCTTGAGTCTCGATTGCGCATATCTCCGTTTCTTTAATTGAGCCCATCCATGTTTTATGCGTACTTGATTCAACTTGTCAACCCGTAATTTTATTAACCGTCGTATTTATTTTGGGCTTATTTGGACGGGATTTATTCGTGAATCCCGCTGAAATTTATTAGAATTTTTACCCCCCCCCCTCTATACGCATCAACACTCTCCTTCTTAAAAAGAATCGTCCCGATTCTTATGCCTTCAAGTGTCGAGAGGAGATGCTGCCGTGCGTTCATCCTTTGCTACCCAATGCCCGGATCAAATACCTGGGACATTTGCCGCTGGTTCCAAACACATATTTGCATTTCTTGAGATATTGTTGCGATGCTAAACACAAAATTACCACATCCCCAAATTATTTTCTGCCAATGATGGTCAGCCACCGAATCATGAACTCCATTGTCGCACAAATGATGCAAATAAGATGAATCCTTCATAGGTACGTCAATCCTTTTTTGCTTGAAACTCAACCAAACAACGATGGGGCTTATCTTGAAACTCACAAGAATCATTTGCAATCATGATGGACTTAGCAAATAATTCAAGTCCATGGCTAGAATTGAACAAATCACACACCCCTTCTACATAAGCAACACAAACCTCCTCGTCTTCATATTTGTCAAATATTGGAGGTAAATCAAGATTTAGGGCGGAATAAACCTCCATCGAATCTTCTTCAGAAAAGCATGAATGCCCTTCGACAACTCTCAAATACTCCATCTTTTTTTTTGGTTTTTTTTTTTCCCCCTCTTTTTTTTCGTCTAGAACACTCTCTAGAGATGAGTGATCAAAACCGATTAACCCTTGAACGACCTGTTCAAGTTTAACCTTTGAACTCCAATCGCAATCGGAAATTCAACCTATCAACTTGGTTTTGACACGCCTAGGACCGTCTAGATTTTGGGAATTTGTTTTGAAGTTTCGGTTTTTTTTTTTTTTTTTTTTTTTGCGGATGAACAGTACCGTGAACAGTACCGACGTGAACAGTAATTTTTTTTTTCTTTTTTCTTTTTTTGTTTTTTTGTTCAATCCGTGCCTTCAAGATCCAATCGATTAAACCTCAACTACCTCGCCGAGTTTAATCTTTGAATACCAAGCGCGTTGGATATTCAACTATCAATTGATTGGGACCTCCTTAGGACCGTCTTGATTTTTTTGGGGTGATCAAGAGCCGAAGCTCTGATACCATATGATGCGAAATGCGGAAGCGGATTAACGGAAAAATAAAACAAAAGGGATATTTGCCTTGAATTCATGTGTCGAGTTCAAGTCAATGGGATATTTACTCGGTGCTAGACCTATAACACGAGTAATGGGTGAGAATATTCAAGACCTATTGAATATTACTCGGGCTAAAGCTTGATCGCGTCAAACTCCAACATTTTTTTTTATCGAACGCATCGATCTTTTTTTTTTTCATCTCAATTTTCTCTTCCATTCCTCTATTACAAATGATGACCTCTATTTATACTAAAAGAAATAACAACTAACATTGAATCTAGTCCCTACTACTTGTAGTCTAAATACAAATGCTTGAAGGAAAGACATTGAACATAGTCCAACATCAAAAACAATGAACAAAATACATTGAACATAGTCTAAGATGAAATGGTAGCCATATTCGTATCATAGATGATGCGATCCAAGTTAGTAACTCGGAGTTGGTTGATGAGCTGGTTCTGAACAGTCACGGTGATAGTCTGATTGTGGCTCGTGGTTTTCAGCCTATGAGCTTCAATTATCCTTCCTATGTGAATTTACTAAGTATGGTGCATGAGAGTTGATTGTGGCACGCATTCCAAGGGAAGGACGGTCCAATATGACGTTTTTATTTTACTTTTCAGATTATGTTGTTAAAATAAAATCTTAAGCTTAATTAGTAGTTGTCTAGGTACATTGAACTTGTTGCTTTAAGTGTTGTAATTAAGTGAAGAGTGAATGCTCAAACTCTCCACATTATTGGCTACTCATTTCAGCTCATTTGAGGCTATATAAAGCCTTGAAGTTTATGAATAAAATAAGACCAGAAATTTAGAAAAACTTGTTTTGAGTTGAAAATGGCTGCGGCCAATCCTTTGTTTTTATTCAACGCGTTTTGAGTAAATTCACGATCATTCTCAATAGGTCTTGAGTTTGGTCCCCATTGTTATTGTTATAGGTCTAACAATAGCAAATATCCCATTGGTTAGATTTATTCACATAATTCGAAACAAATATCCTTTATTTCTTGTTTCATTCACATATAAAAAAGCACATAAAAATTACCTTTTATCAATTTCAACAATCAGACAGTCATCAGCACTGTTCGATTCAATAAATTCCGCTTCCGCATTCACATCATATAAACTCCGCTGCCCAATTCGCATCATAAGTGGTATCAGAGCTTCAGCTCTTGATTTTCCATAATCGAGACGGTCCTAGACATGTCAAAGCCAATTTTTAGTTGAATTTCCGATTGCGATTGGAGTTCAAAGGTTAAACTTGAACAGGTAGTTTGAGGGTTAATCGGTTTTGCATCTCGGGAACAAGTTTCTAGTAATTTGTTATTCAAGGCGTGACGGAGACAAAAAAAAAATTACAAAAAAAAAAAAAGCTACTGTTCACAGCCGTGTTACTGTTCATCCGTGAGAAAACAAAAAAAATTTGGTCCCAAAGGGTCTTAAGGTGTGTCGAAGTCAAGATGTTGGTTGAATTTCCGGTTGCGATTGGAATTCAAAGGTTAAACTCGAGCGAGGTAGTTCGAGGGTTGATCGACTTTTGATAACCCATATCATAGGTTCAAGAATCGGGACGATTCTTTTTCAAGAAAGGGCGGATGATGCGATCCAAGTTAGTAACTCGGAGTTGGTTGATGAGCTGGTTCTGAACAGTCACGGTGATATTCTGATTGTGGCTCGTGGTTTTCAGCCTATGAGCTTCAATTATCCTTCCTATGTGAATTTACTAAGTATGGTGCATGAGAGTTGATTGTGGCACGCATTCCAAGGGAAGGACGGTCCAATATGACGTTTTTATTTTACTTTTCAGATTATGTTGTTAAAATAAAATCTTAAGCTTAATTAGTAGTTGTCTAGGTACATTGAACTTGTTGCTTTAAGTGTTGTAATTAAGTGAAGAGTGAATGCTCAAACTCTTCACATTATTGGCTACTCATTTCAGCTCATTTGAGGCTATATAAAGCCTTGAAGTTTATGAATAAAATAAGACCAGAAATTTAGAAAAACTTGTTTTGAGTTGAAAATGGCTGCGGCCAATCCTTTGTTTTTATTCAACGCGTTTTGAGTAAATTCACGATCATTCTCAATAGGTCTTGAGTTTGGTCCCCATTGTTATTGTTATAGGTCTAACAATAGCAAATATCCCATTGGTTCGATTTATTCACATAATTCGAAACAAATATCCTTTATTACGAATTTCCCGGTCATAGATCGTATGTTTGATTTCAAGGAATTGGATGATGAGAAAAGATGCAAATATGGAATTCTGAAATTAAGCAAGGGAGCATCTCTTTGGTTTGAAGGGTTGAAGGCCAAGAGGGTGCGCGCGGGGAAAGAAAAGATTGATTCTTGGGAGTCTCTGAAACGTAAACTTCGTAAAAGGTATGTGCCAACGACCCATAGGTTAGCTACATATCGTAAGATTGCTGATTTGAGACAAGGAAAATTAAGTGTTAGTGAATGTATTGATGAATTTGAAAACTTATGTTTGATGGGTGAATTGGAGGAAGTAGAAGAACAGAAAATGTCGAGATTTTTGCGTGGATTGAATTATAATATTGCTAGTTCCGTTGAGTTATACCCATATTCTGATTTTGATACTCTTTGTGGTCTTTGTTTGAAAGTGGAGTCACAAGGGAAGTCTAAATATGGGGGAGGGTCGAGTTCAGATTCGGGGAAGAACAAATCATGGACCAAAACTGAAACAAACCCCAAAACCGAAACACCTAGTAGCTCATTTGTGAGTCCTAGCAAAGCCACGGCATCTTCAAATGCTACCCCTAGGACCACGGCCAAAGAAACTAATCTGTCCAAAGTCCGTTGTTTCAAATGTCAAGGTTTCGGTCATTACCAAAGTACGTGTCCAAACAAGAGAGTCGTGACCTTGAGAGAGGCGGTCGAGTGTAGGGACGAGTTATTGGCCGAGGAAGAACAGTTGGGTGAACTGTTTAATTTCAATGAAGGTGAGGAAGAGGACGAGTTAGTAGAGGACTATGAGGCACCAATTTACGACACTAATCTGGTTTTGCGAACCTTGCAAGTAAAGACTTTACCTACTGATTCGGAACAAAGAAATCAATTATTTCATACCAAGTGTCGGGTAAATGATAAGTGGTGCAGTCTAATTATCGATGGGGGTAGTTGTACCAACGCGGCCTCCACTTAAATGGTGTCAAAATTGGGTCTTTTGACTACTAAACATCCACACCCATATGCATTACATTGGTTAGATGATGGTAGTAGCGTTAAGGTGACAAAACAGGCCCGGGTTGGTTTGGTTATGGGTTCCTATGTCGATGAGGTGTTGTGTGACGTTATTCCCATGGATGCTTGTCATATTTTGTTGGGTCGACCATGGCAATATGACCGGGATGTATTGCATAGAGTGAGGAGTAATGAGTATGAGTTGAAGGACAAGGGGAAACGGATTGTGCTTAAACCAATGTCACCACAAGCTGTCCGTGCTTTGGGTTCAAAACCGAAAGCAAAAGCCCATCTTTGCTATGTTGATTGGAGAACGGGATGTGGAGCGTGCCATTGATGATGGAGAACAAGTTTATTTGCTTGTTGCTAAAGAAAATTCGAGTGCTAATGTTGTTTTGCAGGAACATAACCCAATTGACGAGTTGCTTGAAGAGTTTGGGGATGTGTTTCCCGATGAATTACCCGCTGGTTTGCCTCCTCTTCGAGGCATTGAACATCAAATTGATCTTATTCCGGGCTCAACTCTTCCAAATAAGGCTGCTTATCGATGTAATCCGGAAGAAACAAAAGAACTCCAAAGGCAAATTGATGAATTAATGGAGAGGGGCTATGTGCGTGAGAGTATGAGTCCTTGTCTTTTAAATTCGGTGTTGCTCGTACCAAAGAAGGATGGTTCATGGCGTATGTGTGTTGATAGCCGGGCTGTAAACAACATAACCATCAAATATCGCTTCCCAATACCGAGACTTGATGATATGCTTGACGAGCTTCATGGTTCGGTTATCTTCTCAAAAATCGACCTTAGAAGTGGTTACCATCAGATTCGGATGCGTGAGGGTGATGAATGGAAGACGGCTTTTAAAACGAAGCATGGATTGTATGAATGGACCGTCATGCCATTCGGTCTTACCAATGCTCCAAGTACCTTCATGATATTGATGAATGAGGTACTTAAATCCTTTTTGGGCAGATTTGTTGTAGTTTATCTTGACGATATTTTGGTGTATAGCAGGAGTATTGATGAGCATTTTGAACATTTGAGGCAAGTGTTTGAAACCTTGCGAAATCAGAAACTTTATGGGAAGCGAGAGAAGTGCTCTTTTCTTGTGGAGAGCGTGGTGTTCTTGGGATACGTGGTGTCCAAGGATGGTGTCTCGGTTGATCAATCAAAAATCGAAGCAATCCGATCATGGCCGGAGCCTAAAACAGTTAGTGAGGTACGATCTTTTCATGGGTTTGCTTCTTTTTATCGACGGTTCATTCGTAATTTTAGCACCATAACCAGCCCTATTACGGAGTGTTTGAAGAAGGGCGGGTTTGAATGGGGTGTGGCTGCTAAACAAGCTTTTGAATTGATTAAGGAACGGTTGTGTACCGCTCCTATCTTGGCGTTACCTGATTTTTCTCAACCGTTCGAAGTTGAGTGCGATGCTAGTGGCGTAGGTATAGGTGCTGTTTTGATTCAAGGGAAAAGACCTATAGCCTATTTTTCAGAGAAGTTGGGTGGAGTTCGATTGAATTAATGCGAATTGGGTAGCGGAGTTTATATGATGTGAATGCGGAAGCGGAATTTATTGAATCGAACAGTGCTGATGACTGTCTGATTGTTGAAATTGATAAAAGGTAATTTTTATGTGTTTTTTTATATGTGAATGAAACAAGAAATAAAGGATATTTGTTTCGAATTATGTGAATAAATCGAACCAATGGGATATTTGCTATTGTTAGACCTATAACAATAACAATGGGGACCAAACTCAAGACCTATTGAGAATGATCGTGAATTTACTCAAAACGCGTTGAATAAAAACAAAGGATTGGCCGCAACCATTTTCAACTCAAAACAAGTTTTTCTAAATTTCTGGTCTTATTTTATTCATAAACTTCAAGGCTTTATATAGCCTCAAATGAGCTGAAATGAGTAGCCAATAATGTGAAGAGTTTGAGCATTCACTCTTCACTTAATTATAACACTTAAAGCAACAAGTTCAATGTACCTAGACAACTACTAATTAAGCTTAAGATTTTATTTTAACAACATAATCTGAAAAGTAAAATAAAAACGTCATATTGGACCGTCCTTCCCTTGGAATGCGTGCCACAATCAACTCTCATGCACCATACTTAGTAAATTCACATAGGAAGGATAATTGAAGCTCATAGGCTGAAAACCACGAGCCACAATAGAAGCATCATCGGTTTTATGGCAAGCAACAAAATGAGCCATCTTGGAAATCGATCAACCACCACCATGATAGCATCCTTACCACGTTGAGTGCGTGGCAAAGCAACAATGAAATCCATTGAAACATCATCCCACGGCCTGACCGGAATTGGCAAAGGAGTATACTCGCCCGGTTTGAACTTGCTCTTCGATACTTGACAAGTAACACACTTACCCACGACATTGTGAACATCCTTTTGCAATCGTGGCCATAAGAAATGTTCTTGCAAAATCTCCACGGTTTTTGCCACTCCGAAATGGCCAGCCAATCCTCCACCGTGAGCCTCCCTTACGAGTAGTTCCCGAATAGGATTCTTAGGAACACAAAGTCGATTTCCTTTAAAAAGAAAACCGTCTTGGATCAAATACTCTCCCTTAGCTCCTGATTTGCACTCAAGATATATTGCACCAAAATCTCCATCTTCAACATAGTAATCTTTCAAAGTTTCAAAGCCCAAGAGACGAACATCAAGCATGGACAACAAAGTATATCGACGAGATAAAGCATCGGCTACAACATTACTCTTCCCATCTTTATATTTGGATGAAAAGTGAAATGATTGTAAGAATTCAACCCATTTCGCATGCCTATGATTCAACTTCTGCGGCCCATTGATATACTTCAAAGATTCATGATCGGAATGCAATATAAAATGGTTAGGACGGAGGTAGTGACTCCAATGATCAAGAGCCCGGACAATAGCATAAAATTCTTTATCATAAGTGCAATAATTCAATCGAGCTCCACCCAACTTCTCTGAAAAATAGGCTATAGGTCTTTTCCCTTGAATCAAAACAGCACCTATACCTACGCCACTAGCATCGCACTCAACTTCGAACGGTTGAGAAAAATCAGGTAACGCCAAGATAGGAGCGGTACACAACCGTTCCTTAATCAATTCAAAATCTTGTTTAGCAGCCACACCCCATTCAAACCCGCCCTTCTTCAAACACTCCGTAATAGGGCTGGTTATGGTGCTAAAATTACGAATGAACCGTCGATAAAAAGAAGCAAGCCCATGAAAAGATCGTACCTCACTAACTGTTTTAGGCTCCGGCCATGATCGAATTGCTTCGATTTTTGATTGATCAACCGAGACACCATCCTTGGACACCACGTATCCCAAGAACACCACGCTCTCCACAAGAAAAGAGCACTTCTCTCGCTTCCCATAAAGTTTCTGATTTCGCAAGGTTTCAAACACTTGCCTCAAATGTTCAAAATGCTCATCAATACTCCTGCTATACACCAAAATATCGTCAAGATAAACTACAACAAATCTGCCCAAAAAGGATTTAAGTACCTCATTCATCAATCTCATGAAGGTACTTGGAGCATTGGTAAGACCGAATGGCATGACGGTCCATTCATACAATCCATGCTTCGTTTTAAAAGCCGTCTTCCATTCATCACCCTCACGCATCCGAATCTGATGGTAACCACTTCTAAGGTCGATTTTTGAGAAGATAACCGAACCATGAAGCTCGTCAAGCATATCATCAAGTCTCGGTATTGGGAAGCGATATTTGATGGTTATGTTGTTTACAGCCCGGCTATCAACACACATACGCCATGAACCATCCTTCTTTGGTACGAGCAACACCGGAGCAAAGACAAGGACTCATACTCTCACGCACATAGCCCCTCTCCATTAATTCATCAATTTGCCTTTGGAGTTCTTTTGTTTCTTCCGGATTACATCGATAAGCAGCCTTATTTGGAAGAGTTGAGCCCGGAATAAGATCAATTTGATGTTCAATGCCTCGAAGAGGAGGCAAACCAGCGGGTAATTCATCGGGAAACACATCCCCAAACTCTTCAAGCAACTCGTCAATTGGGTTATGTTCCTGCAAAACAACATTAGCACTCAAATTTTCTTTAGCAACAAGCAAATAAACTTGTTCTCCATCATCAATGGCACGCTCCACATCCCGTTCTCCGATCAACATAGCAACATGGGCTTTTGCTTTCGGTTTTGAACCCAAAGCACGGACAGCTTGTGGTGACATTGGTTTAAGCACAATCCGTTTCCCCTTGTCCTTCAACTCATACTCATTACTCCTCCCTCTATGCAATACATCCCGGTCATATTGCCATGGTCGACCCAACAAAATATGACAAGCATCCATGGGAATAACGTCACACAACACCTCATCGACATAGGAACCCATAACCAAACCAACCCGGGCCTGTTTTGTCACCTTAACGCTACTACCATCATCTAACCAATGTAATGCATATGGGTGTGGATGTTTAGTAGTCACAAGACCCAATTTTGACACCATTTCAGTGGAGGCCGCGTTGGTACAACTACCCCCATCGATAATTAGACTACACCACTTATCATTTACCCGACACTTGGTATGAAATAATTGATTTCTTTGTTCCGAATCAGTAGGTAAAGTCTTTACTTGCAAGGTTCGCAAAACCAGATTAGTGTCGTAAATTGGTGCCTCATAGTCCTCTACTAACTCGTCCTCTTCCTCACCTTCATTGAAATTAAACAGTTCACCCAACTGTTCATCCTCAGCCAACAACTCGTTTCTAGTAATTTGTTATTCAAGCATCCGTGGCTCGTGGTTTTCAGCCTATGAGCTTCAATTATCCTTCCTATGTGAATTTACTAAGTATGGTGCATGAGAGTTGATTGTGGCACGCATTCCAAGGGAAGGACGGTCCAATATGACGTTTTTATTTTACTTTTCAGATTATGTTGTTAAAATAAAATCTTAAGCTTAATTAGTAGTTGTCTAGGTACATTGAACTTGTTGCTTTAAGTGTTGTAATTAAGTGAAGAGTGAATGCTCAAACTCTTCACATTATTGGCTACTCATTTCAGCTCATTTGAGGCTATATAAAGCCTTGAAGTTTATGAATAAAATAAGACCAGAAATTTAGAAAAACTTGTTTTGAGTTGAAAATGGCTGCGGCCAATCCTTTGTTTTTATTCAACGCGTTTTGAGTAAATTCACGATCATTCTCAATAGGTCTTGAGTTTGGTCCCCATTGTTATTGTTATAGGTCTAACAATAGCAAATATCCCATTGGTTCGATTTATTCACATAATTCGAAACAAATATCCTTTATTTCTTGTTTCATTCACATATAAAAAAACACATAAAAATTACCTTTTATCAATTTCAACAATCAGACAGTCATCAGCACTGTTCGATTCAATAAATTCCGCTTCCGCATTCACATCATATAAACTCCGCTGCCCAATTCGCATCAGGGGAGGGGTCCGAGACGGGTGAGGGAGAGAGTCGCTGAGACTCAGCCACAACAGCTCGTGCCTCCACAACATCAGTTTCCCAGCTACCCTTTTTTTGGTGAAATGTGAGTATGATATATATTACGATCACAAAAAAACGTTGATTACATACAATTTTTAAATTGCTCTGCAGACAGACCTGCTTGAGCATAAGACCAGAACAAAATCAACCAACTATCCCTTGTTATTCAGCAACTATAATTCCCTATCTATGGAGCTAGCTTTGTTCTGCTCTGCTGAGAATCACCTGCTGCCCATTGTCGTTTCTTCCAAGCTTATTTCTA